>NC_081410.1:324704118-325334118 GCF_030272615.1 Cryptomeria japonica
TAAAAAAATAGGATACGATCAAGAGACACTAGAAATAACATTAGCATCATCAATAACAATTTCACCAACACCACTTATCAAATCTTCAGCTGCCAACATCTAAAGGCTTAAGAACACAACTAATCAACAACTGCCATGAAGAAAGATAACTTGCAAAGAACCAAATCATGAGCTATTTGAAATGAAGATACACAAGACCATCCCAAACATTATCCCAAAATCATAGCTCAAGATCTTATCACACTAGAATATACTAGAGGAGATACTGAACTCTACAAAGCACCGATCAACAAAACCAAATTGCAAAACTAGATCATAAGATCTTCCCAATCTGCAATCACCGGAGCAATACATGGGAATATGTTGAAATCAATGACAACAACATATCCTAGCAGAAATAATGACCAACAATCTCGAACAATCTAGATTGAGTTACTCCCATGACTTGTGTGGGACACTATACTTTTGAACTCATGAATAAAGAGAACAAATTCTAATATGCATAGTTGTAAAGTATTTTTTTTGAAAACACTTGTATTGAATCATTATTCATTTGATAACATCTTTTTCTTATATAAGCTCATAGCATAACTAGATGTGTACTTTTATTTTCATGATATAAATGCTGCTCCAGCTCTACCTGATTGAGCTGAAAGCGAAATTAGGTAACAACAACACAACCCAATCAAAACTTGGTTAATCAAATTGTACCTCCCAACCAAAGTCAAGTTAATTTTGCATCTTCGTCATCAATCCAAAATCCTACCAACAATCAAGTGTCACAATCTAATAAACAACCTCCCCCTTCAACCAACACTACAAGTACCACAATCAACACATCATATATAAATGTCAATCCTTCAAGCCTATTAGCACCTTCAAAGTTTGGCAAAAATTGGAGTGCTATTGATGAAAAAGTTGAATGTGACACTCTGAGATACTCCTACAAAAAATTTTGAGTGGTCTATTTTGAAGATATATAACTTGAGTTCTAGTGACTATCATGCAAAATAACTTTAGAATCTTATTCATCTATCATAAGTGAGCATATTTTCCAAGTTTTAGTCTCCCACAATTAGATTTGATTAGTTTACAAAGTGACATGTTGAAGGGTTTATAAAAAGTTTGTTGTCCACACAGTTTCAGATTTATCAGAGTGACCATATTCAAAGGTTTATATTACATGACCAGTTGATTGTCAAGTGAAAATAATTATTTTTTTCAATTCCCATCATACATTTACCCTTATATTCATTTGAAAATCCTCAACACTTCATTTGGTATTTTTGCCAAGCCTAAAGAAAACTGAATTTATTCAGATTTGCTGTGTTAGATCTGCTAAAGGACCTACTTTTGAAAATCAATATTTTGAATTAAAGTGATTGACAAGTGAATTTTTTTTGTTCCTATGATTCTATGAATATTCATGTACTCCTTTGCACAATTTCATACCTTCATGATTTAGTTTGATATTTTTTATAGCTAAAAGCAAACAGGGTTTGCTAAGGTTTGTTGACTGCATTTGCATATAGTTTCGGAGAGGCCAACTTGGATGATTAATATCTCATATACGATGGAATTTGGAAAATTCATTTGGTACACATGTTAATTGTACCTAGATCAGTGCACCTACCCAATTGCAGACTTCTAGAAGGAGATTTAATATTTTCTCAAGACAGTGACGGAGTGGGTTCCAGAAGGGTTTTGACATCTTTAGTTTTAGAAATGGCTAAATGAGAAACTTTGTTTATCGATATTTTGTGATTTGGGCCACTTCAAGAAAATCCATTTGGTGAATTGTTTCTGATGACATAGGTGAATATCCTTGTTCAGTCAATTGGTCTTTGAAAGAGGGCTAGTATATTTTTTAATTATTTCTTGATTATTTTTGAGTTAGATTTGGCATCCTGGAAGATGTGTAAAATTAAAAAAATAGAGAATGTCATGGCTCTTAGTATGGTATTAGAAATCTCTAGCTTCATTTTCATCAAAATTTGAGTCCATTTGATGTATGAATTTAAAGTTCACATGTTCTCGCTACTGGCTTCGACATGTCAATCGACAAAGCGAGTATGCGAGCGACTAAAAAATGGACCAAAAAAACATATTTTTTTTTAAATGTCATAGCCACTCTCAAATTTACTTGGCTCCAGGATGCCCTGTTTGTCCAGTTGAAAATTTGTCAATTTCTCTATAATTGTGAAGTTATTAAAAAACATTTTGAAATATTTTTAAACAGTTTTAGGGCAATGGAAATTGGTAGCAAATATATATTATTTCATAACTTTATAGTTTTAAAACTTTATGAAATCTATTTCTTTTATGAAGACATTCTCTTCCTCATAGCCGCAAAAGATTAAAGAAGAGTATATAAAATTGATGTGGGATACCCCACGTACTGGTAAACCAAAATTGCAAATTGCACAGAGTAGAAGACAACACTGGGAGAGTGGGGAAGTATAAAAAACCATTCAAAGCATATCACCAGAGCATACAATGTGGTTGTGTTCTTCACAAAATTTTTATCTTATGAATGCCATGATTGCAGAGATAGGCAACATATTATCCAATATAATGACTACTGCATATGCACAAAATGGTTTGATTGAAAAGTCTTCCAAATCAAATGCAGTGCACAATGTGTAAAATTTTATCTAAACCTGCACAAGAGGATCTAGCTGAAAAATCAGTGTAGAAACCTAAAATTAATATTTAATTAATTTAAGCTTATCAACATAATTAATTAATTTAATTGTGTTGTCCTCATTACTCTTAGAATTAATTAAATCTAATTTAATTAATTCTATCACTATCGTCCAATAATTAATTTACCAAATAAATTAATTATTCTCCTATTCTTCTAAAGTCCCCTTAAATAATTATTTCCTCTAAACCCCATTCAGCTAATTAATTTTAATTAATTAACCTAGTCATGTGATTCCTACAAATCACTTTTCCTAATCTCACTCAACCCAATTAATCCTTCTAGAATCTCTCATAATCATGCTTATCATTATCCCTCAATTGTTAATCCCACTCATGTCACATCAACATTGAGTCTCTCAAAGAAATTCAAATTTCTTTGAATCCCTCAATGCATCCTTATTTTGGAATTTTTAATTCCTCATATTTGAAATTCAAATTTCTCCCCCCTTTTTCCAAAGGAATTTTATATTCCTGTTTATTTTCCCAAGGCACCCTTGATCCATGCCTTCTATCTAAAATCAATCTCAACCCTTCATAATCAAATCAATCTTGGCCCTCCATTGGCCTTCTCCAATCTATAAATTGGAGCCAATCCTCCTCACAAATGATCCACTTCTCATGCATTGTCATGCTGCCTATTTCTTCTCTCATCCCCTTCTAATCCTCCCTCAAATCTATCAAATCCTTAATCAATCATTCAAATTCAATCCTATCAAATCCTTCAATCCACCTTGTTGAGCACAAAGGAGAGCATTCCACATCCAAAATCAAGCAAGGAGCATATCAAGTGGAGCATCATCAAGGGGCGCCTTCACTTCATCAAGCTCAATCCGAAGGAGAAGGTAAAATAACAAGGTAAAATGGTCTCTTGATGTTTTTAGCATTTTCATGTTTATTTCATTATGTTTTGATCATTTGACCTTCTAACCCATTTTCCCCTCTTTATTTTAGCACACACGGTGGGACCCACTTCCCGAATTTAACAAAAAAATTGAGTTTTTTGTGAAGGTTTTTCACAGGTTCACACTTTAGTGAGAGCGCATGCGCATTAGGGTGACCATTTCTGGATCAGCGCAACCGACTGCTAATCAACACGACTGTAGAAAAAATTTCAAAAATTTTGGCGGCTCACTGTGCTTCAGCACAACTGCCTTAGCTTCAGCGTGACCGCCATGAAAATTTGTTTATATCCTTCTCATTCTTCCTCTTCTTCATTCTTCATTCTTCTCATTTCTATTTCCATTCTGTTGTCGCTTTAGCGCGACTGCTCTGCCATTAGCGCAAGCATTTTTGTCAAAAAATTGAAATTTGAATTTTGGGCACTAACTTTAGTTGTTTTGATGCGATCGCCCGCACATCAGCGCGAGCGCTTGATAATCAACATGTTTGCAATTTTTCCTTTTCTGTTATCTACTCTATTTAATTTTAATAATCTGTCTATTAGCATGACCGCTCGCACTAGTGTGACTGTCTGTAAATTAGTGCGACCGCAGGAAGTAAAATTTATTCTATTTTTTCACCATATCTTCTTCATTTTCACTCTGTTTTCCTCCAAACTTCACTAGATCCCCCACAATGTCATTTTGCACATTTCCTTCCTTAAGGACCTTATCCCACATTTCTCCATTTTTAGGGTTTTCCATAACTTCTTCTATTTTTATCCAATCACCTCCAAATTTTTCCATATTGTCTATCTCCAATTTTTGCCTCTTTGTCCCTCTAGGACAAATTTTTCCATTCCTTCACCTCTCCTCCAAAATCCCCATTTTATGCTTGCCTATCCCTTGGAAAGTGGCAAAAACCTAGTCAAACCCCATTTACCCATCAAATTTTCCTCCAAATCCACATTTGTCATTAGTAAAAAAGTTTTTATTCATGTTTTTCTACTCATTCCCAAAAAAATAATTTTTTTTTTTTTTGTCATTCTTTTGCCTTTTGCATTTTGCTTGTTGAAGACTTCATTTTCAAACTACCAATCCACTTTTTTGCAGGTTGCCTAAGGAAATCTGATCAAACATTGTGTTTTTCTTAATCTTTTTATTCTAGGCACCTAGATCTTAATTAGGGGTAAAAGAAATCTTGCTTTTTGTGTTTGAGGAAAGTGTAGAGGTAGGAGAGTATGCTCATGTCTACATAGACAATCGGAAATCCTGACCCTCGAACCTTTTCTTGTTTGATTGCATGTTTACCTTTAGCAGGCCTACCCTCCCAACTTTCTCTTTGAGAAGGTAAGAGGGGAACGACCCAAGTGAGTACACCCGGACCTGGGGTTCCCAACTCACTATAATAAATAGGCCATTTACTACGAAAGGGTCAATGGTTGGGGCTATATGAGAGTTCACTTTCACATTAGGTGCTTAGTAGGATCCTAGAGATCTCAATCATGCTTGTGTGACTACTAAGTTCTTGGTGCTTCATTGGGCTATAGGCCTCAATTGCGCTTGCGCAACTATGAAGGGTAGCTCCTAATGGGAAGCCTTACTAAACACCTTGTTCATAGTGGCCAAAAACCTTCTAGTCATTGGTGCAGGAGGTCGAACCTCTGAAGCCACCCATATTTTTATGGCCCTTAGTAGAGACACAAAGTTTTCCATGAGGAGTTTTCATGGGAATTGATCCTTGGCTGCCTCGGAGAAGTGAGTGTCGTAGAGGGGAGCCAGTGGGGTCAAGCATCTAAGTGTTCGCTTTGGGTAAGCATAGCTGGGAAACCAATTGGGATCCATTGACTATTGTCTTTTCTCGCCATAGGATATGTTGTGAATGAGCATGAGTGTCTTTTGAGTTTAACTTCTTTTGACCATTGTGTTTTCTTTACTTGACATCTCTTGCCAAGTCCATCCCCTATAACCAATCAATCACCCCTATTTCCAAATTCCATCTTGCCATCATCAAATCTTTAATCCATTTCTATCTATCCAAGAAATTCTCCAATCCCCAATCCACTTTCATCCACTCAAATAATCATCCTCCCTCAACCAATATTTTTTGTCCAAATCATTCATCCAACTTTGGGTAGCCTCCCCCTTTATTCTTCCTATTATCTATCTGTTCTTCTATAACCATTCTCCTTCTAATCCAATCAAATTAATCCATCTTTCTAATCCGGTTATCCATTCCCTCATCAATCAATCATTCAATCCAATCCAATCATATCAAATAAAATCCAATCCAATCCAATCCAATCTAATCAAATCAAATCCAACCTAATCCAATCCAATGAAATCCAATCTAATCCAATTCAATCCAATTCAATCTAGTCCATTCAATCAATCAACCAATCCAATCAAATCAAGTCATAATCCAAGGACCAATCCAATAGAGTCCTAATCCAAGGATCAACCCAATAAAATCAATTCCAATCCAAATCCAAATCTAATTAAATCTAATCCATCATCATTCCAAGCCAAGTCCTAATCCAAGGACCAATCCAATCAAGTCCTAATCCAAGGATCAATCCAATCAAATCAATTCCAATCCAAATCAAAATCTAATCAAATCTAATCCATCATCATTCCAAGCCAAGTCCTAATCCAAGGACCAATCCAATCAAGTCCTAATCTAAGGATCAATAAAGGATCAATCCAATCAAATCAATTCCAATCCAAATCATTTCCAATCCAAATCAAAATCTAATCAAATCTAATCCATCATCATTCCAAGACAAGTCCTAATCCAAGGACCAATCCAATCAAGTCCTAATCCAAGGATCAATCCAATCAAATCAATTCCAATCCAAATCAATTCCAATCCAAATCAATTCCAATCCAAATCAAAATCTAATCAAATCTAATCCATCATCATTCCAAGCCAAGTCCTAATCCAAGGACCAATCCAATCAAGTCCTAATCCAAGGATCAATCCAATCAAATCAATTCCAATCTAAATCAATTCCAATCCAAATCAAAATCTAATCAAATCTAATCCATCATCATTCCAAGCCAAGTCCTAATCCAAGGACCAATCCAATCAAGTCCTAATCCAAGGATCAATCCAATTAAATCAATTCCAATCCAAATCAAAATCTAATCAAATCTAATCCATCATCATTCCAAGCCAAGTCATAATACTCATCTTCATTTAACATCATCTTCTAATCCTTCACTCTCAACATGACTACCCATAATTTCAAAGCTTGGTATGAGAATTTGCTCATGAAAATTCATGAACCTGCCTACCAAGTTAATCCCATAATCTCCCACTCTCCTATCATACCTTCATCCATCCCATCTCAACACATTGCACCCAATCCCAATCTATACCATATCTCTTATCCTTCCTCTACCTTCAACAAGGGAAATCCATCTTATTCCCCATCCATAAACCCACCTTATTCCTCATCCATAAATCCATCTTATCCCCCATCCATATCCCCATCTTATTCCCCATCCATATCTCCATCTTATTTGCCATCCATATCTCCATATTATCCCTCATCCACATACTCCTCTAACCCAATATGTATACCTCCATCTCCCCCCCTATCTACATCCCAATCCCCATCCTTCTACAATGCATTCATTACCTCTACTCCCCATCCAAATCCTTTATTCCATTGTCCTCCAATCATTAATCCTAATTCCCCAATCCATTATCCAAATCCTCCATCCAATCCCAATCCTCCATCTAATCCTAATCCCCCATCCAATCCCAATTCTCCATCTAATCCCATTCCTCCAAAATCCATATTGTCCACATCCTCCAAATCCATCATCCATAATCTTATCCAAGACATGCTAGCAAAGGAGACAAAATCCTCACCTCAAAGAAAAGTGGCCAAGTCTCCTCAAGTCCTCCATCCACCCCAATCACCTCCACCTAAAAACAAATCCCAATCATCCACACTTCATGATACCATCATCCCTACATCCACGCAAGTTGAAGCTTCCATACGTCCCTCCATCACACAATCCCCATAGCTCCAAACATGCCAAAAGCTTGTTCCAAAGCATGCTAGCATAGAAACCTCTCCATCTCATGATGCATCTCCCTCCACTCCATCTAATGATCCCATCCCCTCCACTTCCTCTCATGATCATATGATTACACTATCATTGCATGATCCTCTTCCATCTCATGATCCAATCACCCCTCCCACTCCATCTCATGATACCCTCCCTAGTCAAGATCAAAGTATCCCTTCATCTCCATGTCATGATCCCAATCCATATAAAGATCCTAATCTTCCTTCCACATCTCATCCCCCTCAAAATGGACTCGCATCTTGTTTCTGAAATAATAAGGGTCCTCAAGATAATGCTAAAGATGTTGGTACATCCTCTATTCCTCCTAAATATAAATTTCCCTCATACAAATCAAAATCCCGTTATCCCTCATCTTCCACATCCAATTTGGGACCCTATATTCCAAAGTTAAACCCTTCATTCCTTCCATCCATTTTGGGCCCCTATGTTCCGATGCTCAATCCTCCATCCCTTCCATCCATATTGGGTCCTTACATCCCTCCATCCACCACTCCATCACCTCAAATAATCCCTAAGCAAGATCAACAAAGGAACACAACCTTGGATGCCTCCCAACACTCTCTTTCCACCATCCCATCCATAAAATCCATCAATCCTTCATCCTCATGCACCCATCCCATTGCTATTGGAGGCAAATTGGATGCCCAATCTAAAAATAATAAAGCTCAAAATCCACAAAAATCAAAGGATCAACATGTCCCCTCAAAACGACATGCTCAAAAGAAAAATATGATCCGAAAGAAAGAAAAATAAAAAAGACCATAAAGTCCCCAAAAGAAAAAATAAAAAACTATGTGGATTCCCAAAGAAGCAATGCATCCCAAATTAAGATCAAAATTGGCATCCAAACTTGCTAATCCAAAAGCTCCATCCATTCATAAGTCCTCAAACCCTCCATCTAACACTCCTCCATCTTCAAAATCCATTTTGGGTCCTTATGTCCAAAAAATACACCATCCCAACTCCATCAACCCCTTCTTCTATTTTGGGTCCTCATTTCCCAAAATCCACACTCTATCCCCCATCTAATTCAAAATACTCTCCTCCACTACTCCACCACCCTTCAAGGTGTATGCCAATGTTTATCTTACACAAATTCTTCAAAACCCCTTCCATTATCCACCATCCATTTTTCACAATCCCATTCCATTAGTCCAATCCTTTCCAAATCCTTATCTTCCATCCCCTATCTATTTTATCTCCCCAATTATTGTTACCAACACCTATGAGCATACCTCTAGTTCAAAGAAATACTAAGGGATACCATCTATGGAACTAGATGCTTGAGTCCTCCCTTCCTCTTTCATGCATCCACTATCTTCCATATCCACTCATCCTTGCCCTTCTCCATCCAAACTATTCCAAGAAATCAAAAATTAAAAAAATCAAGAAAAATACAAAAAAAAAAAAATCAAAAAATCAAGAAAAATGCAAAAAAAAAAAATCATAAAAAATTAAAGAAAAATTATTTCATCCAATGGTGAGAACCACTTCTTGTGGTGCCTTAGGTAAGTACCATGATGAAAACTTGGAAAACAAGTGTCATGTGTAATCCCCTCATCCCCATGCACTCTACACTTGGGGGCAATCTTCATCCACACAATCCTCCCATCCATCTACATCATATCTAAGTTCATTCTCCTTTCCTATCTTTTATCTTGGCTAACCTATCCATATCCTCCATCTCATATCCCTTATCCTATCAAAATAAATTCTCTATTTTCTATCTTTCATCTTGATCATATAAGAGGCAAAATAATGTATATGCATGTATGCTTTGGAGCATTTAAGCCTTAATCCTCTACCATCCATATCCATTACACATTATCTTTTAAAACTCATACATCTTTATCCACCATTCTTGCATCCTTAATTCCACTACCCCTAGTGTGGGGCATTGCACTCCTTTGTAGCATAGTCCTTGGGTCTCCATCACCCTACCCTCCATCCTTTATTCCTCCATTTCCTATCCATATCCACCCACTTTATCCATCTATTCAAACAATATCTTCATCCAGTCATCCATCCATCATTTTACCAATCCTTGGTTCTCCCTTGTCATTAGTTCCATTCAATCAAATCCTATCCACCAATCCACCTCATCCTATCTAATCCTATCTTATCCAATCATATTCTCCATATCTTCCAATTCAATCATTAATCTCATCCCCAATCCAATCCTATTCAATCATCCATCCCCCTTTTTCATCCTATCTAATCATTTATCCTTCTTCTAATCCTATCCAATCCATCAAACCGAGCTTTCCACATCTACTTGACCTCGCACTGACTTTTGCCTAATCTAAGCACCCATCCATAATTTTCTAAATCCAAGTGGCAATCCTCTCATCTGTAGACTTTGCACATCCAACTTGTCTTTTTCATTCCATCAATCAATCACCTGCCCATTGGGATGCATCCTTCCCTAGTCCAGTAGTTTATCCAAATCCATGTCCTACTCTTGGCAAGAGATGTCAGTTGGTCATGTGCATGTTGTTTGCATGCTTGATATTTTCGCTTTGTTTTCATCTTGTGTCCCAGGACTATACTTGTTTAGGACTGCCTTGATCATCCTATATCTTGGTATGTCTTGGCTCGTATATAATGGGGCATAGTTTTCATGGCATGGTGTGGCTAAAGGTCTTCCTTGTATGAACCAACAACCCTGCATTAGTATTTTTCAACACTTGAATGATTGTGTGCAAGGCATTCCTATTTGATTGAGCATCAGTCCATGCCTTATATTTTCATATCATCCTGATTCTTATAATCAGTGGTGTAGACTATCCATGGCAATATCAAATCTAGGTTTGCTCTCTATACTTGCTCAAACAAGAAATCCAATCCATTTATC
The DNA here is from genome assembly GCF_030272615.1 of Cryptomeria japonica. Lineage (NCBI taxonomy): Eukaryota > Viridiplantae > Streptophyta > Pinopsida > Cupressales > Cupressaceae > Cryptomeria > Cryptomeria japonica. The sequence goes on from NC_081410.1 coordinate 324,714,661, forward strand.
ATTTCTTCATCTCATTTCATTCACAACGATCCAACTCATCCTACTTCCCTCTTTCATTTCATCACTTATTCTTCTAATTCCTTTTCAAGAGCACACCCATGTTCTTCAAACCCGCATGTCCTCTCGAGGGGGAATACCACTACTTCCTCGTCATCCTTCTTCCTCATCATTCTTCCTCATCTCATGACTGGTTTATCATGCTAATATTCCTTATCCTTTTCTTCATCTCATGACTGGGGCATCATGCTACTAGTCCTTATCCTTTTCTTCCACTATGTTCTATTCTTCTTTGATATAACATCATTTCACGACGCTATATCAAAGAGGGGCAAAATGTAGACACCTAAAATTAATATTTAATTAATTTAAGCTTATCAACATAATTAATTAATTTAATTGTGTTGTCCTCATTCCTCTCAGAACCTATTAAATCTAATTTAATTAGTTCTATCACTATCGTCCAATAATTAATTTATCAAATAAATAAATTATTCTCCTATTCTTCTAAAGTCCCCTTCAATAATTATTTCCTCTAAACCCCACTCAGTTAATTAATTCTAATTAATTAACCTAGTCACGTGATTCCTACAAATCACTTTTCCTAATCTCACTCAACCTAATTAATCCTTCTAGAATCTCTCATAATCATGCTTATCATTATCCCTCAATTTTTAATTCCCACTCATGTCACATCAACATTGAGTCTCTCAAAGAAATTTAAATTTCTTTGAATCCCTCAATGCATCCTTATTTTGGAATTTTTAATTCCTCATATTTGAAATTCAAATTTCTCCCCCCTTTTTCCAAAGGAATTTTATATTCTAGTTTATTTTCCCAAGGAACCCTTGATCCATGCCTTCTATCTAAAATCAATCTCAACCCTTCATAATCAAATCAATCTTGGCCCTCCATTGACCTTCTCCAATCTATAAATTGGAGCCAATCCTCCTCACAAATGATCCACTTCTCATGCATTGTCATGCTGCCTATTTCTTTTCTCATCCAATTCTAATCCTCCCTCAAATATATCAAATCCTTAATCCATCATTCAAATCCAATCCTATCAAATCCTTCAATCCGCCTTGTTGAGCACAAAGGAGAGCATTCCACATCCAAAATCAAGCAAGGTGCATATCAAGTGGAGCATCATCAAGGGGTGCCTTCACTTCATCAAGCTCAATCCGAAGGAGAAGGTAAAATAGCAAGGTAAAATGGTCTCTTGATGTTTTTAGCATTTTCATGTTTATTTCATTATGTTTTGATCATTTGACCTTCTAATCCATTTCCCCCTCTTCAATAAGAACACAACTTGCAGTATAATAGAAGAGAAAATTGAGAGCAGAATAAGAACAAAATTGTTTTAATTGATTTACAAATGAATGAATTACATAATATATGGAGCCTTCATCAAAGCAAAGAATGAAGGAAAATCAGGAATAAAACTGAAAAATAGAGATATTCCTTAGTTAGCTTAACAACTAAGCAGACAACACAATTATCTATAAAACACAGATAAAATAGACTGCAGTGTTTGTTATCCAAGAAAATCATGAAAAAACAAAAAAAACTGGATATTGCAAATTGTGCTAACACGCCCCCTTAAGTCTAATTAAGGAGACTCAAGCCTAAGGAAATGAAAGAGGAAAGAGGGAAAACTTGGTGGGAACAAAACCCCCCCTAAAAAATAAACATGAATTCAACATGACAACTTCTATGCTGCAATGTCCTTCACCCTGAGAAGGTCTCACAAAAAGTGAACCCATTTATGCCTCCACAAAGAAGAGAAAGAATGCCAATACAAAATGTAGCTTGGGAAATGCTATAGTAGGTTCCTTTGAAACAGATGATGCCTCTTCCTTTTGGAAGATAGAAACCTTGAGCTATCAAACTGCTGACTTCCCACTCAAGTGAAATGTATGAAGGAATCAAAATGAATGGTTCTCGAAAATACTCATATTTCTCCAAGTTGAACTGTGACTTTGCCATACAAGACTCAAGAACAGTGACCACTGAAGTGTCAGATTTGTTTGAATGTGAATCAAGATGTGTCAAGATAGTAGCATGGAGTAGTTGAGAGAGAACAAGACAATTCAAACCAAAATAATGTGCATCTTGATGTGAGCTAACATTGGAGAGATGAAACATGTTCTCAATATTGTCATCATGATCAAGAAGAGATTCAACAAACAAATGATAAATGTCTGATAGGATGATATCTCGCTCATCATGAGGACAAGAATGAACTTGCTGAAGAGAATCCGAGGTAGCATTTAGAGAGGTTAAAATCTCTATTTGACTGGTAGGTGGAGGTGACTGAATAGCTGCCAATACTAGAGGTGTAGAAAGAGAAGAAGTGGGAAGAGATGTATCTATGTAATCAAGACAATCAAGAATATTCCAATAAGAAATTTCCTCTTCATTGTTATCATCATACATATGACCATCATCATTATCAAGGGAGAGAAGCATGTCTATAGTTGGATCATTTGGGAATGGAGGTTCAGTGGGATCTCCATATATTTCCCATAAAGTGATCCAAAGAGTACGAGGGCACTCAATGTGTGATAGAGCCCATGATGTGTGTTCCCCAACACTCCAATAAATCCTAAGACATGATCATTTCTACTTTCCCATGCAGATTTATGCCAACAAGTACTTGGTTCAGGAATAAGGCCATATAAATGTGGCAATAGACGAATCCATTGACAATGCTTTAGGATTCCATCACGCCAGGACTTATAGTTTCCTTGTTCCAAAGTAATGACAGATGGATGATATTTCATTCCCACTCTAGACTTATATTACCCTTTTTTGGAAATTTATTTCAGTTCATGAATACATAAACAAAATTAACAAACATCCCCCAAGACAATGAAAAATTATATTCTAAAACATCTCTAATTTTCAAAAACTACAAAAGATTGTTAATGTTTCTTCTTTCCAGCACCCGTGCGCTCTGATACCATGTAAAATTTTATCTAAACTTGCACAAGAGGATATATCTGAAAAATAAGAACACAACTTGCAGTATAAGCAAAGAGAAAATTCAGAGCAAAATAAGAACAAAACTATTTTCATTGATTTACAAATGAATGAATTACATAATATATAGAGACTTCATCAAAGCAAAAAACAAAGGAAAATCAGGAATAAAACTAAAAAAATAGAGATATTCCTTAGTTAGCTTAACAACTAAGCAAACAACACAATTATCTGTAAAACACCGATAAAATAGATTGCGGTGTTTGTTATCCAAGAAAAGCACGAAAACAAAACAAAACCGAATATTGTAGATTGCACTAACACAATGTCTATATAGATTTGAAAGTATGCACAACCAATAATTTTTCAATAGAATGCATTAAAGAGATTTTATAAAAATTCATGATTGCAGGCTGCACAATAACAATTTGGTAAAAAGGTTTTAAAAACATGCAAACAAATACAATTGGCAGGTGAAAAGAAAAAATCCACAACCTTAAAGAGTATCCTCCCTGCCTGTATTAGAGTATGCACAAAATGGATTAGTTGAAAAGGCTTTAAAACTATCAAGCAAATGCAAGCATTAAGTTGAATCCCACAATCTTTCTCAGCATCTTCTCTGCCTGCATAAAGTCCAAGCTTTGGAATAACATGAGTAGAAGATAATTTTATTGAAAATACTTTCAAGAAAATACATACAACAAGTATAAAGCCAACATCCACAAAGGCGCAAACTGGGAGCTTTGGAGATTTATCAAAGAATAAATGATGATAACATAGTTGTAAATGTCTGGTTGACATGGGAAGCATAGACAAGGGGAAGTTATTAAAACATTCAAATTAATGAATTCTTCCTGACATTGTAACAATGCATATTTAGAGATTTATATATTTCAACCATATTATGGATGATATGGCCTCACCGAACTTGAGTGGGTGTGATTAGATAATTGTTGAAGCATTGAGGATATTGGACCTCGGTGGTGCCAAATACCTATTTGATGAAAGTATTTTTCCCAAATGCAAGGAGTTGGTATCAATGAATTTAACATGGTGTCTATGTTACAAATGTTGGTGTCAAATCAATTGCTCAGAATTTCGCATACCTTGAGTTTCTTAGCTTCTTTAAAATTTTGGGAGTAACTGATTTGGAGCTTGGTAATGTTTTCCAAGTTATGCTTAGATTAATTGACAACATTGGAAGCCAATGGTTGCATTAATACAAATAGATATTTTAATGGGGACAAAGTAGGGTGAACATTTTACACCTAGCTTGACAACATTTAACCACATGTATATCTGATGAACTTTCCATTTAGAGGTAAATTTTATTCACTGAGGCTAAAGAATGTAGCATAGGTAAATAATTGGGGTCAGAAATTTATTAAAATAATAAATGAATCTAAAGAATTTATTTATGAGGGAAATGAGGTGCAAAATAATTACACACAGGTAGCTAAAGGATTATTCTTGATGAAACTAATATACCAATACAAGATTTTTTGTCCAGGGCAAGAAATATTTGTATTTGAAGACAAATGAGAAAGAAGGCAAATGATTATATGATATGTGTTTATTTTCTTATTATGAGAATAATTTCATTCGAGGATGTAAATTTTTTTAGAGGAAATGTTGTGAGTGGGTGAAAGCAAAGATGATAGAGGAAAAAATTTATTGACAAAGAAGGAATTATTTTGATTATATGGAAAAATGTGTGATATCCTTGTTTCATCATTTGAGAATATTCTTCACAAGAATGAAAAAGGAGAATAAAACAAAAAATGTTTTATGAGCTAAAGACCAAAGGTTATTAATAAGCTGATTAGTTATTATGTCTTTTAGTTTTTGGGTAGATAACCAAATAGTTTTTAGTAACCAAAGGCTGTAACGGTCTAAAACGCTCCCTTGTATTCTATAAAAGGGAAATCAAGATTGTATTAGGGGGTTAGAAGGTCCAGAATAGAACTGCTATTGAAAATATTTCTAAAATGGTAACAGAGAATATGCATAAAGGCTTTGTTGTTATGATGGCTTCAACTGTTTATTGAGCTTAACAAAAATATACTATTCATCCATCTCCAAATTGTTATTCTTTTAATCATATGAATCAATTTATTAATGACTTATTGATTTGTTGTTGCATCTTTAACACTTCTATGTAACATGTTTGTTGGGATCTCTCAAGTAGGGATTAGATTTTGATGAATTTCTTGCACATTTATGTAATGCATAAACAAAAATAGTGCTGAATAGTTAGAGTTTCTAGCCATTGAATGAGCAAAGAATTCTAGATTAAAAAGAAGGGTTTTGTGGTTGAATTTCTTGCACGTTTATGTAATGCATAAACAAAAATAGTGCTGAATAGTTAGAGTTTCTAGCCATTGAATGAGCAAATAATTTATTATATATGACTCTATTACCCAAGATAAGGCACCGATCAAGATTCTATTTCCATAACCAATAAAATAATTATATATTTCATTTTTACTTATAGTAGTAGGAGTAAGTGTAAATGTTAGTTTTCCTTTTTAGTTTTCTATTGTACCTCATGCAAATGATTAATGGAAAACAAGGAGATGATTGAATTTAGATATTAATTAAGAAAACTTCTTAATTTGTATGAGGTTTAAATCTGCTTAAGATATTACCATATAATTCAAGAGAGTTATCAAGTAGTGGTGGTATTGATTCACTCACCAAGCTTGAAGAGTAGGGGAGTTTAATAATTTTGATTAGTTCCATTCGTTGGCCAAATCCAATGTCAAACCTAATTATAAAACTTGGCATACTCTTAGGGTTTAACAATTTGTTGATTTGGGAACCAATAGAGCCAACCAAATGTTAGTCAACGTATGACCAACCCTCTATCAAGTCAAATTTTGAGTCAAAATGTTCCACCTCCCCCTCGAAGTCAGAATGCCCCTCCAACTAGTGGAACATACACTCATAATCTTATGAACATTCTACAAGTCGTTCTTCTTCAAAATAACAATCCCCTGCATAATACACATCCTACTTATGAAAACCCATACCTGAGGGCACATCATCAAATGTGGGGCCTAATCTAAACATGACCTAGATGCTCCAACCTTGAATTAGAATTTGACTTACAACCAATTATATCAAATTCCATCATCCTCAATGCAACAAAAAATTAATTCCAAAATCAATCTTCTTGATTATTTGCTTATGACAACGTCAAGTAGCAATATACCTCAATTTTATGACCACAATACCAATCCTCCTCTTCAACCAAGTAATATTTTGGCTCAACTATTGCATAACCTTCAATAAAAAATCACCAATATGCAAATGGGACAAACCAAAATGACATACTTATTTGAAGACATGTGTCCCTATCCTTTTGATAGTTTCATACCTATGCCTCCTTTTCCCCCAAACTTTGACATACCAAAATTTGAAAAATATAAGGGGAAAAGTGATCCAATTGAACTTGTTGGAGAATTTTATATCATGCCTAGAGGTTTTTTATAATGATACATATTTGATATGCCTCTTCCCACAAAGTTTAGGTGGTCAGGTAATGGAATGGTTCTCTCATATCCCACATGATATAGAAATATTTGAAGAACTTATTGAAAAATTTATTGCCCATTTCTCTTATAACATTGACCATGAAGTATCTCTGAGTGAACTTTATAATACCAAGCAAAAATATAGGTAATACTTTTCTTTCTTCTTACAAAGATGGATGATCCTTGTTAGCAAATGTCCGTTTGACATTCTTGAAAAAAAGGGTCGATATCTTCATATAAAACTTGACCCCTGAGATGATGTTTTAATTAGATGTTCAAGGTATCAACAATTGCAAACAATTATTGACAAAGGAATTAGGGTTTAAAGGGCCCTTCTCAACAAAGGAGCTATCAAAATCTTCAAAGACATTAGAGACCATTCTTCTAATGACAAACTTAAGTTTTGAAACAAGAACAAGAACATAGTCAATGATGGTGTGGTTGATGCAAAAACTATTAATAATGCTCAACCCATGATTACTCTTCAAAGAGCTTATGAATCTCATTCTCATGGGTCTAACAATGTCCAAACATATAATAATGTTCAAGCATCAAATTTTGTTCAAAACATTCACCGAAGGGCTCTAAACCAAATTTTCCAACTCTTCAAAAATTGATCCATTGGGTGAGTCTATTGAATCAACTCTTCAAAAAATGATCCAATCTACTACAATCATGTTCCATAAAATTAGACAATATGAACCTCAAGTCAAACCTACATGGTGGGAAGATATTGATTTCTGTGATTATTATAGAACAAAAGGGCATAAAACTTCCAATTGCTTCTAATTGAAAAACATCATTCATGACCTTATTGAGCAAGGTGATATTGCGATTGAAACTCCAAAAGGAACATCCAATATTGACCATGTGGTTTTCAAGGATCCCTTACTTGTCTTGGTTCCCAAATCAATAGATCTCAAAACCCTAAATATTTAGCCACTCTTTTATCAATAGGTTCAAGGTTGGATTTTTCCTACGAAAGAGATTCAGTCACAAGACTGAAATCTCCTGCACTTTTGGCTCTGCAAGACTAAGGTGAGTGTACCTAAGTAATTCCTAACTAGCTTATGGCCTTCAACATTCATGGCATTACAAGTTTCAGCAAATATCCCAATGTGTTTATGCCAAGGAAAGTGTATGAATCTTCAGAGTTGGCTACAATCCTGGCTTCTAAACTCTCAATCAACATTTCGGATGAGTTTCTACACTAAATCTACTCTTAAAAATAACCCCTACATTAGAAAAGAAATAATAGAAAATAAAAGAGACTTTAAGAGAATGGATTGATTTTGAAAACTAGGAGGAAACCCCATTACCAGTAACTTCATCAAGGCAACAGAGTCAAGTTACAACTAATAGACATTAAACCCAAATAGACTAACCTATAACCAATGGGTTCTTAGTATTAATGAATTGCACTAACATCCCCCATTATAGTTATATTGCAACCATTCTTACATATCCTACATGCACATAAAACCATTTCATTATCCTGTGAAAAGCATTTTAATCTCTTCCTTGAAGAGAAGTAGAAAACAAGATAAAAAACTGATCTTGTAGGGACAAAACAAAGGATCCTTGATCATCCATTTCATTAAATAGTGAGATTACATGCTGGAGACAGTTACAAGAAAAAAATTGAAAACATGTATGCTTTCTGGTTATACACTATTTGAAATGGCAAAATGGATACAAGATAAAAAATGAACCTTTAACTTACTTTGAACCTGTTGGCATTACTGATATTTACAAAACTGGTTAATCTAGTGAACCGGTATATTAGCTGAGATTTGTCATTGATGACTAACACTGAACGATGGAGTGGTGTATCTCAGTAGCAAAGGTGATGGCTTGCAAACAACATGGAAGTAGTATAAGAGATAGATGATCAAGGTCCAATCGGTTCAAGGGAAGACAAAATAAGTCAACTAGTCTATCATTCAAGAAGATCAGTGTTAAGGTCAGATCTTCAAGTTGGCTATTCTGATGATGTAGTCACAAAAGGTGACTTAGACAAGAAGGTTTGAGGTCTTATGCAAACTGGAACCTCATTGGAAAATAGGAAAAAAGGCTTGATGGAAGTACTGCAAACCGGTAGCAAAGGATGAACTAATAGTGAAGAGTGCAGTGGTATACTAGTAGGCCGGTGAAGCAGAAGGAAGATAGGTGGTCACTGTAAATATAGGAGCACTGATCAATAAAAAAGTTGCGATGGAAAAAGGTGAGTTGATTAGTTCATGATAATGCCAAACTAAAGGTTAGTGAACTCAACCTCAGTTATCATGCAATTAAGCCATGATTTCTAGTTTCTGGTTTGCATTTAAAAGATTGAACTTGACCCATAAGTCGCTATTTTTGGGGGATGCGATGACATATTTGAATGAGTAGCTGGTGGAATTGTTGCAGGGTGCACAAAGAAAGAGTGGAAAGATTTGAATTTGAAATCTAACAAAATTTGTGATTGCATTGATTAAGGAAACACTTGAAGGTGATAATAGAGGGAGTATAAAGTGTTTTGAGTTCATGCAAAATATTTTTTGATCCAAAAATTTGCAAAGTGCAAATCCCATGAGAGGCAATCCAAAGGGCAGAGTGCAAAGGTAGAGTGAAGAGTGAGGAAGTGCTAAGTGATTTAGCAGAGCTAGGTGATATACCAAAACCCTATGTTACGTTGAAAAGAAATGATGTCACCATGACCTGTCTCCTATCACATCGAAACAAAGGATTTTGGTATAGTTACAAAGGCTGGTAGGAGGTAAACGAATTCTTTTCAAAATAAGAAGTCACACCAAATAAAAAATGATATCGGCTAGATGGAGAATCCATCACACTAAAAAAGGATATTTTGGCATAACACAAGGGGACAACCAAGAGGAGAGAAGGTCTTTCTGAAAGGCAATGTCAAGGTGAAAAGACCTTTGTTACCACATTACCTTGGGCCCCATAAGAACTTGAATATCCAATTCATGACCACCACATAGACACCACTGAACCATGAATGAAAGGGCCCACACAACCGTAAATCACTCTAAATGAACCAACACATGCTTGCCACTTGGACACCCACAAACACTTTAGACAGAGTGGACCCGACAGGTCGGGGATTGACCAAAAGTTAGAAGTGAGAGAAAAAGGGCTTGCACTTTTCAAGTCGAAGGTGATCACTCGATAAGAATCACTTTTATAGCGGGACACACGGTTTGAGAGATACATTCGTCAATCACCACATGGCACATCCAAACCCGAAGGAGGGTCCCATATGGTCACAATGCAACACAAAGGGTTCAATCAACAACAAACACATGGACATCAATGAGCTCAATTATTGAGGGTTAGAGGCTAGTCATAACTTGGATTGAAAACAAAAACAACTTCCTCCCTTCCATTTGGATGTGATAGGCCGATAAGGGGTCAGTCTTGCCGACAAACTCTCTCACACTAAAATCCAAGCCTTATCACTAAGAAGAGACCTCTATCACATTGAAAAAAGGGACATGTCGACATAAGACATGAAGGCTAATTGGAAGTTAAAATAGTCTTAGTGAAAGATGATGTCTCATAGAAAATTGCCATTCACATGGTTTGTCAATATTTTCTAGCCTGCAACAGTTGTGTAGCTAACATTATATGTTATGCACAACCTTGACCAATACTCCCTATAGCTACATAGCGACTAGCATGACGTGTTATCCTGCAAAATGGGATTTTGAGTGTCAAAAATCAAAATTTTGAACTCGGGCCTTCAAAATTAGGAATTTTTTTGAAGTCTGAACAACGTGATCATGGAAAGGGAGGTGCCTCTAATCAAATAATTGATAATGGTGATAATTATGCTAGTGTGGGTTATGAGTACATACTCAATTGAGTTGACCAAGTTGATGACCATGTCTCAACCATTTCTATCAAGAATAAAAATCTTGAATATGCTCATGATACTTGTAGATCCAAAGTGACTCTTCAAGGGGCCACTTCTAACTCACAACCTACAATTAGTATAATCTTCTAGACCACTTGGTAAATACACCAACATAGATATCTACTCTTGAGCTCCTATGCATTTCTCCCAGCCATAAATCTATCCTTAATAAAGAACTTTTGGATGCATCTATACCTACTAATATAAATATCAATCATTTTTAGACCATGGTAGGACATCTTGCCACCTTCCACAACATTCATTTGCTGAAAATGCCATTCTTTATCATAAGCCATGTCATAATGATCCACTCTACTTAGAAGTCTTCATGAACAATCATAAGATTAGATGAATCTTGATAGATGGTGGAGCGGGCTTGAATATCTATAGTTTGAAATTGGTCAAAATCTCAAGATACTTTGATGACGCTTTTGATGTCTCAAGGAGAATTTTTATCAAAGCCTATGATGATGTTGGGCGGCCTTCCAAGGGATTGATTGTTTTACCTATACGATTTGGTCTTCAAGTCCATGATACTCTATGTCAAGTTTTGGACCTTGAACTTGGTTATAATCTTCTCCTTGGTCACCCATGGATTCACATTGTGAAAATTGTTCCTTCTAATTTCCACCAATTCTTAAAATTTTTGTTCAAAGGAACTAAAATTACAATACCTGATGATTCTAACCCATTTTAGTATTGCAGTAACCTAAGAGGAATAGCTGCATACCAAGTACCTTTTAATGTTGAAGCCTCATCCTCTACATCTTCTAATAAATCCTCTCATCCTCTACATCTTCTAATAAATCCTCTATTGTTTCCACTTGAAAATAAAAAATTAGGGCCCATGTTTGTGATAGGGGTTGTGGTGAATATGATATGAGTAAGTCCTTTTACATTAGGAAACTGCCACTATAACCTAAATCCTATGGTACACCACAATTGATTAAGACCAATCCCAAAGTTGTCATAAAATGAAAACCTACTACATTCACAAAATGGGACGATCTATGTAAAGAATACATTGATGATGATATGCTTAAATGGTTCTATAAGGACAAGATAAATAAATTGTTACACTTCTTGTTGAAAAGTATGGTAAAGGATTCTCTATTATGGAAAAAAAGGGATATGATGGCCATAGTGGCCTAGGACCTCATAAACAAGGTATTAAAGAGCCTCTCTAAGCTAAACCATGACAAAGAAACAAAGGATTAGGGTGTGGACCATTGGTAGTTCTTGTCGATCATACTAAGTGATCTTATATTAAGGATATTCACACTTTCAAAAAAGCCAAGATTTCTAGTGAGGGTACAAAACCAAACTTAGATCCCCCTTGCAAAGATAAACATGCCATTGACATTACATGGATCAATTCCTTTTGGAATCCTAATGATTCATTTGTCTTCAGTTTATTTTCTATATCAATAGCCTTTATAGAAATTGGTGATAACTTCCCTTTAGTCTACCTTGAGCTTATTGATTGGGACCAATAGGGAACTTTGAGTTTATATGTGTTTAAGAATGATGAGGTAATCACTCAATTTTTAGATATTTGAGAATGAATATCACTAGGAGATCATAAAGAAGACTTTACTATGAATCTTGATGCTACAAAATACTTTGGAGAGTGTGCCAATCCTTTTAATCACAAAAATATTAAAATGAAAAATGTCTTCTAGTGAAAACCAAAAGGCACTTTTAGACTCAAAAAAAGTAAAAATAAAGGACGCATTCAAAGGTGAAAACCTATCTGAGGCTCCTAAGGATGGAAGACTTGAACCACTCCCCATAAACTAAGAAAGATCACCATTTCTTGTAGAGAAGACAAAAAAGATCAATTTGAGCACACTAGAGACACCTAAGATCATACATTTTGTCGAAGCTTTGTCACCAAAATAGAAAGAGGATTTTATTGCATTGTTTATACAAAGATAGATTAATTTTTCATGGTCATATGCCAACATGCATGGACTTGATCTTGAATTAGTATTACACCATCTTTCAGTACTCTAAGATCTAAGCCAATTAAATAAAACCTAAGAAAAATGCATCCTTAGATTGTGTTATTGGTCAAAATAGAACTTTAAAAACTCTTACATGTGAGCAATTGATTATGCAGAGTGGATTTCAAATCTACTTCATGTTACTAAACTTAATGGGGGCATCCCCATATGTATTGATCTTAGTTACAAAGTATACAAGGTAAACTATAGTCTATTAGAAGATTCATTGAACAACTGGCAGATAAATGTCAATTATTCCAATATTTATTACATAAAGGTGTCACATTTAGATGGGATGCAAAATGTCAAGAAGCTTTTTAACAATTGAAATATTATCTAATGTCGTCGCTAGTTTTGATACCTCCTCTTGATGGGAAACCCTTACTCTTGTATATATCAACAACATCATCAACACTAGGTTCTCTCCTAGCACAACATGATTAGTTTGGAAAGGAGAGAGCTATTTATTACATCAATCATACCTTGGTGGGTTATGAAGTCAATTACACACCTATTCAATGGGATTTTCTAGTAGTTTTATTTTCTACTCATAAACTCTAACATTATATGCTAAGCTATCAAATAAACCTCATTGCAAAGATTGATCTCTTGAAATATTTATTAAATTTGCACTTAGAGGAAGATTAGCCAAGTGGGTCATGATATTCAATGAATTTAACACCAAATATGTATAAATAAAAGCAATCAAAGGACAAGTCATAGCTAACCAACTAGTAGATGCACCAATAGTCTTAGAGCATCCATTAGTATTAGAATTTCTAGATGAATCAATTTTCACAATGAAATCCTCAACAAAATGAAAATTATATTTTGATGAATAATTCTCATCATGGATTTTGAGATGGAATTTTATTCATTACACCATAGGGAGATTTTACTTTGAAATCATACCGATTGGCATTTCCCTATACCAACAACTTTGCAAAATATGAAACTTTGATCTTGGGTTTGAGAATAGATATCCAATGGAATATTTAAGACCTTGATGTCTATGGTGACTTATAGATAATCATAAAGAAAGTTAATCATGAGCATCTTACAAAGGATGAAAAGGTTATCCCCTAAAAGAGAATGGTTGATGATTTCAAGATGTATTTTTATTTCATAGAACTTGAACAGACCCCCAAGCAAATAACAAGGCAGTTGATGCTATGTCTACAATTGGATCCCTTTTGGATATGTTAGCAGATGTTCCTCATTGCCAGTTTCTAGTAGAACATGTACTCATGTTGGCTTCTGAAGTCCCGCATACTAAACTCCTGTGTGAATTTGTTGGTCCTAATTTTCCTTGGTATGAAGACTTCTACAATTACCTACATGATCAAATCCTTCCTCTTGACCTATCTACTAACCAAAAAAGGAAATTTATGCTATCATTGGAAAAACCCTGTACTGAAGAATTTTAGATAGTACCTTCTTAGGTGTTTATATGATGTGGAAGCACAGACTACTTTATGAGAGGTGCATAATGGTACATGTAGTTCTCACTCTAGTGGCCCTACCTTAGCTAGGAGATTAATGTGGACTAGTTACTATTTTCCTACTAGAGAACAAAATGCTTATTGATTTGTCAAGAAATGTCACCAATGTCAAATTCATGGAAATCTTATTCATGCACCAATGCAAGAACTAAATCTTGTTACAACACCTTGGCCTTTCTCCCAGTGGATAATCCTTCTCATCTGAATCATCCATTCCTCTTATTCTAATGGAAACAAGTTTATCATTACCGCCACTGAGTACTTCACAAAGTGGATTGAAGCCATACCCCTTACCTATATCATTGGAAAGTAGGTTGCCAACTTCATTCATAACTACATTATTTGTCGCTATGGTGTCCCTTCATCTATTGTCAAGGATAATGGTCACCCCTTTAAAATTAATATGTTTGCAAACTATGTGACAAATACCATATCCAACATTTCTTTTCCACTCCCTATTACCATTAGAGTAATGGTCAAGTTGAGGAGTATAATAAAACTATCTTAAAAACCCTAAAAAATATAGTCAATGAAGCTAGTCATGATTGGCATCTCCAACTCAATCCCACTCTATGGGCCTACCAAACTATAATTTTCACCCCTATAAATGCCACTCCCTACTCCATAATTTATGGATCAAAAGTTATCTTTCCTATAGAGGTCAAGTTACCATCTTTGAGAGTATCCATGCAACAATTCATTAATAATGAATATTATAGTCTCTAGACCGCATGAGCTAGAGTTGCTTGATGAGAGATGCCAAAAATAATTGAATCATCTCCAAGCTTACTAGAATCATCTCCATCATAGTTACAAAAAGAGAGTTAGAGTCCACACATTTTAGATTGGAGACTTGGTCTTTAGAGGAAACCGTAAAAATCAACGTGAAAGAGAAAATCTAGGGAAGTATGAACCTAACTGGCTAGGTCCTTATATCATCACAATATCTTAAGGAATTGGTGCTGACCAACTTATGATGCCAAAAGGGGAGCCACTTGAAGAACCACATGACAATATGTACCTCAAAAATTTCTATACCTGATCCTTGACGTATCCCATTGAAAAAATTAAAAAAATTGTAAATGTCAAAAAATAAAAAATATGAAAAAAGTAAAAAAAGCAAAAAAATCAAAACAATAAAAAAATTAATTTAAAAAAAAGAAAAAATTAAAGAGAAATAATTCATCATCTGATTAAAACCACTTCAATGAAACATTGGGAAAGTACCATGATGATATCCTAGAAAACAAGCATCATAAGTAATTCATAATCCACTTGCATTCTACAATTGGGAGCATGCTCCATCCATTCTATCTTACCTATTGCATCCTCCATTATCCCTGGTATCTCATCCACCATTACAACTCATCCCATATCCATCATCCTACCTACCCAAACCCTTATCCAAACCCTTCAATCCATATCCCTTATCTTGTTCATTTTTCCCTTCCGTATTCCATTACCACCTTGATCTTTCTTATGCTATCTCCTTCACCTTATCCAAACCCTTCAATCCATATCACTTATCTTGTTAATTTTTCCCTTCCATATTCCATTACCACCTTGATCTTTCTTATCCCACTTACATCATTTCTCCCTCTTATTCAAATCCTTTTCTTGATCTTGATCAGAACATAGGGACATGCACTTTTAAAACATGTTATCTCATTACTGGTTAGTCCTTGAAAATCAAATCATCTCTGACTCCATAATAAGATACTTTTAGCCTTTCTGCTATCCATTTCCATCCCACTAGTTCCTTCATCCATTCATAATATTTGTGATGAATAATAATGAACAACAGATACCCTAGCAGGTACTGAGACGGGGGGGGGGGGGGGGGTGGTGAATCAGTACAGATAAAAACTCTCTTCACCTTATCTAGCTAAAGCAATACCAACTGGTTATCACCATTACTGAACTTAACCATGACAATACTGGTTTAACACAGTAAGACACCAGACACCATAAACTGATAAGTTTGAATACATAAAATACTATCAATGTACAACATTAACTTTCACCCATAAACATATGCATATGGTACGCTAGTAATACCATAACCTATTAATTCTGCATGCATGATCTTTCAACCAAATACTTCATAAAAATAATATGAAAAATGCATAACACATGACACACAGATTTTTCACGTGCAAAACCAAATGGGAAAAACCACGGTGGGAATGAATACCCACAAGCTTGTTTTGAACTCTTTTGAAGCTCACCCTGTTAGGAGCCTAGTTCGGTTAAAGACTTTACAATAAGGTTCTGTTAGGAAATGATCCTATTAGAAATCACTTGGTTAAGAGATGGCTATATACCCTGTTAAAGGTTGAAACCTTGTTAAAGGTTACCTCACTAGAGGATTTATAGAACTCAATGATCTTGAGTCACCTGGTTACAAGTTTTACAATAAGCCTGTTAAAGCTAGCCGGTAAAGGGATTTTCCAACTGTTGCAATGGTTAAAAAACAATAGGTAAAACTATGATTTGATAACAGCATTACATGCCAAGGCAGATACTTTTCATATCCTCTACCCTGCAATCACACTTGCAGTTTCCCTCTTTACTGGTCTGGTAAGTATCAAGTATCTCTTCACTCGGATACACACACAACTTTTTCCAACAACTTTTCAATACAAACATCATCAATCTTATAGGTAACAAAAAGGTCAGTGGCATAAATCTTAAACCCTAAACATCTTAGGTTTACAACACAAGTGGTCTCATCCTGACCATCCAAACATATTGCATAGAGAATTTACAATCTCAAACAGATCACAAGTCAATCTGCATCATTCATTCATCACCGGCCATGGGAATCAGTAACACATCACATTTTCTTATTATGCCACTAAGAAGAATAGTCATTCCCGAGGTAGACTTCAAATGCGGTCGATCATCTCATACCTCAATCCTTTAAGCTCTCAAAGCTGATGTGGCACCTTGATCACAGAGTATCATCAGTTCATCACACAAGCTGGATTGACAAGCCAATAACCATAAAGCTGAGACTACCAGTCGGTAATCACACTTAGTGAAACCCCATCACCAGTTCACTGAATCTCCTCATAACTCTTCATACTGGTTCACTTGAACTTATTGACATCAATGACAACATACCGGTTCATCATATGCCAATGATATCCAACAATCTCCCCCTTTGGCATTGATGGCAATACTCAGTGTAATATTGCAATTAGAAACATCACAAACTAGTGTGTCTTTATCATCGTATATCGTCTATATCTTCTCCCCATACATCTGTCATATCTATATCTTCCATATCTTCTCCCCCTTTGACAACAATGCCAAAGTGAAGGCATAAGGTTCCAAAATCTACTATGCTGCTCCCCCTAAGAAGTAGCATCCTTCAACACATTAATCCTGAAGGATTTGTCATTTGTAGTACTTGACTGATGTGGAGCACATATCTTTTAGTTGACTTCATGAAGGGGCAAAACCCCTAATTCACCTCTCAAATAGGTAAATATAGTCTTTGGTAAGGGCTTAGTGAATATATCTACTAACTGCTCCTTACTGGAAACATGTTGTAATGCAACCTCCTTATTCTAAACTTTCTCTCTCAAGAAATGATATTTAAGCTCAATGTGCTTAGTTCTAGCATGCAATACCGGATTCTTGGAAATATTTATTGCACTTGTATTGTCACAAAATATGTTCATCGGTTCAAATATAGGTACCTTAAAACCTTCTATAATGCCCCTACCCTAGTTGGCCTTGTAAAACCTGTTTGACCTTGGTTGACTTCCTATGTGGCATTCTTGAATGGTTGGTTAACCGTGATACAAGGTTGTAGATTAGATAATATAAATAATTGTGCATACCTATTATTGTGCTTTTGCATCGATTCTTGTGTAAATGTAGTTGTTTCCTAATTTTTGTTATAAATCTCGAGCTAACGCCTTCATTGAATATGTATATGTATATGTATGCTTGCGTGATTCATGGGTGCAGGAGATTTCAGGTACAACACCGCCTAGGGTGAGGTTCATCTCCTTCAGGATTTGTAGGGTTGAGTATACCTCCTTCATTCTTAGAATTCGGATTTGGGGGTCATAAAACTCTTGTCTTGCCTTAGCCATGGTCAGGTGAGCATCATGTGTGGTCCGTAGGGTTTTCTTTTCGTTTGGGTTGCATGTCGTGTGATTGGTGGACTTTCTCGGTTTGCATGCCTTGCGTGTGGTAAATGGAGTATGCTATCCTAAGTATTTAATTCAATTTGATGTGTGGATGTACACATTAGTAATTTAGAAATTTAAAATAGGTAGTTTTCTTTTATATGATTAATCGTTAATTTAAGAGATCGCTTTATTTATATTTGTAGCAAGCTTAAGTATTTAAATTGAATTAATGTGTTCATTTATGCATTAGTAGTTGAGGAATTAAAATAAATAGGTTTCCTTCATGAGATTAGTCATTTATTAAAAAGATCACTTTATTATGTGTAGCGAGTTTAATTTAATAGTTAATTTTAAATAACGAATTTAATTAGGTTATGTGTTTTTTTAAAAAGGAGGATTTAAAGTCATTTGGAAATAGAAATAAATTAATCATTTTCACATTTTGGAAAAGAAAGGGTAAATTTTATTATTTAAAGGAAATTATTTTTTAAACTTGTAAAGTTGATATAGTATAAAAGATTTATTTTTGGAAATTTAAATTAATCTAAATGCTTTACCCTGGTCAATAGTTTCGAAATATAATGTAGGCCTAAATTAATATTGAGAAATTAAAATTTAAAACTAAATAAGAGATAGAAGCATTTTATTTTAATTAGAAAAATGAGTTAGATTTATTGAGTAGTGGAAGAGAATGACTTCCATTTTTCATTTTCTTTTATTTAAAAAAAAAA
Organism: Cryptomeria japonica; assembly: GCF_030272615.1. Taxonomy (NCBI): domain Eukaryota; kingdom Viridiplantae; phylum Streptophyta; class Pinopsida; order Cupressales; family Cupressaceae; genus Cryptomeria; species Cryptomeria japonica. Next base: position 324,733,485 of record NC_081410.1, read on the forward strand.
AATGCTTAAATTTGAAATTGAAAATTAGGTCAAAAAAAGAAAAGGGGATTCTTTTAACCTAGGTTGGGAAAATATTTTGGGGGTTCTTTTTTTGTTATCTTTTTGGAAAAAAAACTGTTTGAAATGGAGATTGGGGATTTTGGAGAAAATGGAGATTTGCCTTGAGTTGCAGGTGGAGCTCTTCTTCAAAGTCTTGCCCAGAATGCAATATGAGGTAGGATTTCGGCTTACCCTTTTATTTATTTGTTGAATCAAAAATGGTGTTTGGATGTTCTCCATGAAATGCTGGTAAAGAAAAAAAAATGATACCTATGAATGTTTTTAAGATTTAGTTTTAGTTTTGAAATTTTGGTTGTTTTTAGATTCAAGATTTGTCATGGTTTCTTGAACATTCTGAAAAGAGAAAACTAAAAAAAAAAAAAAAAAAACCTGTTTGAAGTCCTTTTGTTTTTGACTGTAAATATTGTGTCAAAACTGGTTTTTTTTCCATTTACTATTTTGGCCATGTATTAAAAAAAAAATTTATTGTCAAAAATTGGGCGTTAGGGTTTGGTGGGTGGAGGAGCCGAGGCTCAACTCGCGCTGCCATTCCCCCCGCCCCCTTTCTTCCCTGCAGGTTCGCAGTCCTACTTGCGTCCACATTGTGGGCCGTAGGAAGCCTGCGTCCACATTGTGGCTCGCAGGGGACCTGCGTCCACACTGTGGGCTGCAGGGGACCTACGTCCAGACTGTGGGCTGCAGGGGACCTGCGACCACAGTGTGGTTCACAGAGCCTGCATCCACGTTGTGGGCCGCAGGGACCTGCGTGTTGGTCCCTCCAACTCTCGTGATGGGAGGTGGGACCTGTAGGCTAGGGTTTCAACAAAAAAATTGTTTATGTTTTTTTTATATATTTAAAAAAAAAATAAAAAAATGATAATAATATTTATAAAATGAAATATGCCACGGGGGAATTATGGTATGATTAAAAGAAGTTTATAATATATTTTTATTAAAGTCTATTTAGTTGCTAGATATTATATATATATATATATTAAATAATGAAGTTTGCGCATTTTTAAATTTTTAAATTAATTAAAATTTATTAATCATGGATCAATAAATTTATATTAATTAACATTTAATTTTGGAACCAATTCTAATAGGGAAGTAACCTTTGGAAAAGAGATTAAATAATGTCTAAATTTGAAGATCTTTGAAATAAAATACTTTTGTTAATGTTTGGTAATTTTTTTTTAATAAGAAATTTTTCAGGAATATGTATTGGCTTTCGATTTGAATGATAAAGAACATCTGGGAATTTTAGTAATGAAATACTAAAGTATAGGAGTATTTAGAATATGAATTTAATTATCTTCGAATATTTTTTTTAGAACTTGAACGATATGCTAGTAGAATTATTGGAAGTTTAATAATGTATCGATTGGAAAATTTGTAAGCTTAAGTTCCATATTTGCTTTGTTTAAAGTGATGGCAAACCTTGATGTATTTGTTTGGACCCTGTCGTTATTTGAATTGGGGCACCTATTTATGTCTTAGGTCTCTAAATAGAGTACTATTGGGCAATGGACCTTGTACTTTCTTTTAACATGCTCAGTTGGATCCGTCTCTATGTGGGAATCATTTAGGATTTATGGACCAAAGTGGTCATTTGTATACTGGTTGTGTTCACCTAAGTGGAAAAGATGTAAAAGACATGTAATTTATGTATTCCTAACTATATTGAATGTCAAAGGGGTCTTGCAGTTGAGCAGACTTGAAGATGTAGCCCTTTAGGGGTGAACTCCGAGATCATATCTGTGTTATACGATGTTTTAGTCTCTTTTGTTTCATACTTTAAGTTATCATGTATGGTTGTATCTTGTAAGTGTATAATGGGAATTTAATGAAGCTAAATCAAAGTGCATAAATTTAGTCATCTTTATAAATGTAGTAATTAGGGTCATAAAAGATTGTAATGATGATAATGGAAAAGTATTTTGTTGATGTTAATTAAAAGAAGTAATAGTGGAAAGAATCTCGCTAGGTTACCATTATTGGATTAACTTGTTATTAAGCATGTAAATTGAACGAATGAGAATGGGTAACAAAGATAGGATTAATGTCGTAATTTCCATATTGAAATCTAATGGATGAACTTCATATAGGTATTTTCCTTTTTATCTTAGTAAATGAATATCATCATGTTAGTTATATGTCACTATATTGGATGAATTTATTTAGATATTTACGTTTTAATCTTAACAAATAATCCTTTCTAGATTAATTTTATAATTGGGTGAGCTCAACTAGCTATCCATATTATAACCCTAATAAATGAAATTCTTTATGATTAGCTAAATTGAACTGAAGGGGAAGGATTCATTTAGTTGTTTATATCTTAATCTTAGCAAAATGTATCTCTTCATATTAACTTTAACTAAATCCTAAAGAGTGAACTCATTAAGTTGGTTATATTTTAATCCTTATGGATGAATGTCACTATGTACTTATGTTTTTAATCCTGAAAGAATGAATATCATCTTGCTAACTATATTTTAATTAAAGGGAAGAACACATGTGGTCCTAGTACATTTTCACCTTAATGAATTGAGTTCCATCTATTAGCATTATTTTAATTCCAATGAAAGAACTCTATGGCTCCTTACATTTTATCCTCCATAAACGAACTACGACTCATTAGTTGGTTTTGCTTAAAATCGAATGAAGGAACCTCATTTTATTAATTGTAGTTTAATCCTAAATGAATGAATCTCAATAGCCATACTTTTAATTATAAAGGATGATATCAATTGTGGGTGGTTACCTTTAACCCAAATGAATGAACTTCATTATATTGTTCGCATTGTACCTTAATGGGTGGACTCTTAAGATAATTATGTTTTAAAGAGCCTTGAGTAAATAACCTCATGTTAGCCTCCTATCCATTCAAAATAAGTGAACGCATCCTAAAATTCTAAGATGTCAATTTATCGAACAAGATATATATCCATGTCTTAAGTATTAACATGTAAATCAGATATCCAACTTAATTGGATCGATTGTCGCGAGTTGAGTTAGGTGTAAGGATATGTAATCATGTTGGGAAACTCCTTAGATTCATTTCATCTTCCGTTGTGTTATCTAAGCTCTAGATAACTCAAATGTATCTTAATGTTGTGTCTTATTATTAATGCTCGTAATTATTATTATTAAAAAAAAAAATATTTACACTCCATTTGAGTGTTTTAGCTTCAACCCTTCGAGGTTTCTTGGCAGGGCATGACACCTTCCAATACATGCTTCATCCAAATTGCTTGAGTGTAGTTCATAAATGTTGCTACATGTTCTACTTCAGCCATAGATTGAGAAGTACAACTCTGCTTCTTACTTGTCTATGATACTAATCTTCCACCAAGAAAGAACGCTCCACTAGTTGTGCTCTTCCGATCATCGACATTGCCTCCCCAATCGACATCAGTATATACCTTGAGAGTATAGTCACCATTATATGGATACCACAATCCATAATCAATTGTTCCTTTCAGATATCTAAGAATCCTTTTGACAGCTACCATGTGGGATTCTCTTAGACATATTTGAAAACGAGCAACTATGCCCATTGCATGAGCAATATCTGGTCTGCTATGCACCACATAGTGTAGCTTACTGATCATTAATTGATACTCCTTTTCATTCACTAGTGCTAAATCATCTTCCTTAGTTAATTTACAGCCAATCACCATCGGTGTACCAACTGGTTTTCTATCCTCCATGCCAGAAGTCTTCAATACCTCTTTGACATACTTGGACTGGGCAATAAAGATACCCTCTTTTATTTGATGAATCTGTAACCCAATGAAGAAATTTATTTATCCTATTAGAGACATCTCAAACTCTTTCTTCATTTCATCTGCAAATGCATGACTCATTCTATCATCTCCTCCAAAGATTATGTCATCCACAAACACTTCACAAATTAGAATCTAACCACCTTTTGATTTCAAGTAGATGTTGCTATCTTTACTTGTTCTTTGAAATCCAATCTTCACAAGGTAAGAGTATAGTCTTTCATACCATGCCCTAGGTGCTTGTTTCAGTCCATACAGGGCTTTGTGTAATCTACACACTATGTCACTATCTTCTGATAAGGCAAACCCTTCTGGTTGCTCTATATACACTTCTTCTAAGATTCCATTTAGAAAAGAAGACTTCACATCCATATGATAAACGTTAAACCCCTTAAATGCTACAAATGCAAGTAGCATTCGAACACCTTCTAATGTAGCCACAGGAGCAAAAGTTTCTCCATAGCCCAAGCATATCCCTTGCATACAAGCCTGGCCTTATTTCTGACAACTGTGCCTTCTTCATTCAACTTATTTATGAAGACCATTTGGTACCTATGACATTTTTATGTTCTGGTATGGGTACCAAAGACCATGTTGCATTCTTTTCTATCTGGTCTAGCTCCTCTTCCATTACTTTAATCCAATCTTCATCTGTAAGAGCTTCTCTTGAAGTCTTGGGTTCTAATTCAGAAATCATGTAAGATTTCTCCTTCACTTTTCTTCTAGTGAGTATACTTGCATCTTTATCTTCTATGATTTTCTTTGGATCATGATGTAGCTTCACATATCTAGGATTGATTTTAGCCTGATCTACTAGCTTTTATTCTTCACTAACTTCTTCTGTAGCTTCTATTGGTGCAGGAACATTGAGATCTTTACAAGTTTCTTTCTTAACAGGTTCCCAAAAGGCTATACTCGGTTCATTTTCCACTTCTTCACTGCATGTTTCCTTAGGTTCCTCAGGGGATTCATCAACCCTGACATTGATACTTTCAACAATATTCTGTATTCTATTGTTGTAGTACTTGAGAGATTTTCTCTTATTGGAATATCCGAGAAATATTCCTTCATCACATTTTGCATCAAATTTGCTCAAATGCTCACCTCTCTTGATATAACACTTGCTACCAAACACTTTAAAGTAACTCACAATGGGAATTTTCCCAGTCCAATACTCATAAGGGGTTTTATCTTTACCTTTCTTGATGAGTACCCGGTTCATAGTATAGACTGCAGTGCTCACCGCTTCTCTCCAAAAAGTGTGAGCAACCTTTCCTTGAATCAACATTGTTCTAGTCGCTTCAACGACAGTCCTATTATTTCTTTCTGCAGTACCATTCTGTTGAGGTGTACTTGGGGTAGATAGTTGCCTCTTAATACCATTATCTTCATAGTACTTATTGAATTCATCCGAAGTGAATTCTCCTCCTTGATCAGTTCTCGGGCACTTTATCTTTTTACCACTTTCTTTCTCTACTAATGCTCTGAAAGCTTTGAACTTTCCAAATGCTTCAGACTTGTCTTTTGTGAGGCCCTACCTCGACTCAGTTTGACATTTTCAGTTATTTGCATATTGAGACTATTATGGATGCTTTATTTTATGCTTTATGGATTTAGAACCTATATGACTTCATGATTTGGATCACATTGACGTATAATGATGCTTTATTTTATGCATGATGATTATGAAACTTTATATGTTGCTAGATTAGAATTTCATTGAAATGGTGAATGTCATTATTGGAATTGCAGGACTTCATTTTGATGATAGAAAAATGATGCTTATTTTATGAATGGTTCAATTTTGAGAATTATGTTAATTGCTTATGTGGAATCGAATTGGAATAAATGAGATATTGAATTATTGTTGCCAAATGTATGAGTGTTTGATGTGCAATGAAATCCATGTATTTAATTATGTGTAATTGTGATGATTTGGAATTACTAATGTGTTAATTGAGATGTGCAGGAAAATTATCCATGTGACCATGGAATTTATATGGAGAACCAAACCTAGACCAATGTACGTTTGTTAAGCCAGGGGTTGTCTATTTGGAGAGACAACACCCCATTTGTAATGTATTTTATTTGTGAAGTGTATGATGCTTGAGTGTTAAAATTAATTTTTATGTATATGTGTAATCCTACAAGAGACAAATTCCATGTGTGATTTTTATATTGTATTTTTATTGTGTCACTTGACACATGTGCTGATTAGTGTCATTGATTTTGACTTGTCTCTTGGAGGGAGTTTTGTTTCTACCAAAGCCATTCAAAAAACATGAGTGTGGTCCCAAATTTGCCTTGGGCAGGGAGTCTTGGGAGTGGTCAACTCAGGTTTGACCCGTAGGTAAACTTTAGTTGGGTTTCTAAGGGGTTAAATGGACTCCTAGGGTCAGTTTTAAGGCTTTTCCAAAGGTCCTATGGGTTAGGGGTATTTTGAAACATGTGACTACTCCCATGTGACTATTTAGTCACCTCAAAAAGTGGTGTTTCCAAGGTGAACGAAAATTCAACTTAGAAGGTCCTCCTAGGATAGACAACCTTCCCTTTTTGATGTCAAACTCTCTTCCCCACCTCCTCTCACCTTTTCCCTTTCCAGTTTTAGTAATGTGTAAGAGTTTGGGAAGAGCAACCAATGGGAACTCTCACCTCACCCAAGGGGTTGGGAAGTGTGTGAGAGGCCTTCTTAGGAAAGGATTAGGGACTTAGTGAGTAATCACCCACTCTCCATTTTTGGAGATTATGCTTTTGCTTTGAAAATTAGATGTAGGATAGAATTTTGGAGGGAGATTGGAGAAAAGTTTGTGTGGATTGGGCAGCTCATCCCCAACTAAATTTAACATACCTATTGGCAGAATAAGGTTGGTTTTATTTTCCTCTTATTTATGTTGTTATGGTAGTTTATGTTGTTTTGTTGAAGGAAAGAATTGCTTGTGGAAAAGATGTGTTTATGTAAATTGTTGTTGGAGAAAAGAATGTGTAGTTTTCATTTCTATGTTTTGTTTATGTGTTCTTGTTTTTTTTGGGAGTGTCCAAGATCTCCTACTCTTGGGGAGTAGGATGGTCTTGGGGTGGAAGGAGTATGACAGCCTTGGGTGAGAGGTTCTCCTTATGGAGAGTGATCTCAAGGGTGTCCTTTGTGACCCTTGCTGCATAGCCTTGTGTATGCATTTGGGGGTCATAAGGGGAGAAAATATGGCCTTTGAGCCTTTGGGGGGCATAAGGTAGGGAGGTGTATTTTTGTTGCACTTGTATTGCCATGAGGTGGCTTGAGTTGTGTTTTGGCTTGCAATCTCCCCAATGGTACTTGGTCCACTTCCACCTGTGGAATGAACATCACAAAGTGTGGTGAAGTGTAGCTTGGGATGGGAAGATATTTGTTGAGTGTATGCCTATATGTTGTGTTGTTTGCTTGGTTGTAACCTGTCTAGTGCTTGGTTCTCCAAGATTGGGGGTGGCTTCTAGTAAGCCTAGGCTGGGAGGTGAGCTCTCCATGGTCAAAGTTGTGTTTTATTGCAGGTTGCTTGGGATGGGAAAAGAAAGAATAAAGAGTCTAGTTGCTGTTTTTGTGTTGCAGAAAAGTTGAAGAAAAATATGTATACAATATTAGCTTGAAAAGAAAAGAAGTGTTTTGTTGTATTTATTTAAAAAAAAAGAGAAGTGCATATAGTGTATTCATATTACCATGGAAGGAAAATATGGTTGTTTTACTTTCAAACCCATTTGTATTTCAAACATACTTTGTATTTACACTTGCTAAAGAAATATAAATATTTCTCCTACTTGGCTAGTTTTGCAAAAAGGAAGAGGAAATGAATTAGTTTGTATTTAAATCTTCAAAAAAAAGTGTTGTTGCATTTATGTTTATTTGGCAAACGAAAAATTTATTTCTGCTTTCTACATGTTCATTTAGCTATATTAATGCTGCTGCAAATAAATAAAAACAGTCATTTATTTTCCCATTTAATGCAGAAAATGAAACTTATTATAGTAGTCTATCTCCTTTCAAAAAGATTAGAAATTAGACTTAGTTTATTTTGCCTACAAAAAAAAATAAAAATATCTTCCCTCATTATTCAATCTACAAATAATAATAGGAAAATATGGGATGCATTTTAAAGGTACACAGAAATATTAAACTCAAATAAAAGCCTAAATGGGTTATAGATTTAAAAAGTAGCAATATATATATATATATATATATATATATATATATATATATATATACATTTTATTTCCCTAAATGATATACTGATATTCTATTATAAAACTAATAAAGAAATAGGAATGTATTTTACTAAATCTATTTACACATATTTTATATAAATATACATATATTTATATATATATATATATAAAACTGGTTCATGTTATTGCATGTTAATCCTTTTTAAAAAAAAATGGATTTATTAATATATATATATATATTTATCTATTTATTGTGTTTATATGAGTTATTTCCTTTCATTTTATAAACACCATTAAAAAAAATATTAATAAAAAAAAGGGGGGAATTCTAATAACCCCAAGGTGCCGAAACCCTACAAAAAATGGGGGAAAAGGGCGCGCAGCCGTGCTCCCACTGTGGCTGCGCACAATGGAGGGCTCGGTGCCGTCACTGTGGGAAACCACAGTGAGCGGCACCGGGTCCCCCACTGCGGGCAACCACAGTGGAGGCGGCTCCCGGCCTGCCACTGTGATTACCCACAGTGGACGGCGCGCGGCCGCACTGTGGTGCCCGGGGGAAGCCACCGCCCACCGCCGCTCACTCCTCACGCAAAGAGAACCCTCTCTCCGCCCTCCTCTCTTCGGCTTGGCCAAGGGTTGAGCTTGGCCGCCGTGTCCGCACCTGCACACATGCACTCACAAAAAAAAAGAAAATAAAACATACACACACACAACACACGCACTCAAGAGAAATAAAGAAAAGTGTGAATGTTGTTTTCTCACACAAGCCCTAACCCTATTTTTGGGTTAGGGCAAACACATTTAGTTTTTTTTTAAAATAGGTATGGGGTGGGAATGTTAAAAGAGGGTAAATTAATACAATAAAATAAAAGCCACACCTTCTCTTTAGAATGTATTCATAAAAATATATATAAAATTTATGAGTATATATATATATATAAGTAGGTAAAGTTTTATAATTATTTGAAATTAAAATTGTTAGTTGTAAAACTAAGTTTTGCATTTTTTTTTATTATTTGACAAATGTAGAAGAATTTTAATAAGAAGGTCTATTCCTGAACTCTTGGTAGGATTAACCTAGGAGGTTTAAAATAAAGGACCCATGTGTGTCAAGTTGGCCCCCTTTATTTTGGAATTTATTAGGCACCTTTTGATTAAGAGACATTTTACTTAAGGAGTTAATCTAATCAAAGAGTTAGAGTAAATTAATTTTTAGACCCCAAGTAGTTAAGGAACTATAGGAAATTATTATTTTCCTCCATCAGTTAATTTTGAAAATATATATTTAGTTTGAGATTAATTGTTAAGGGAGTTTAATTATTTATTAAAGGAAGATTAGCGATAACTCTCTTGGAGAGATATTAGCTTGTTCGTGACTTATATTAATTATCGCTTGATTAATTCAATTGATGTTTTACGCAAAATATAGTTAAGACCAAACTAGTTTGCTTAAGTTAATCGTACTTAGTTGAGTATTAAATTTTTTTTTTTTTTTTTTCCGTTTGTGCCCAAAAGTTTGGGCATGACATCTTTCAAGAATGTGACCCACATAATTCTTGAACAGTCATCAGTAAGAATCATAAAATACCTATCTCCCTGAATACTTCTAGTTTTCATAGGACGACACAAATCAATATGCACAAGATTGAGTAAATTTTTTGCTGAAAAAGACTTACCTTTAAAAGTTGAGGAAGACATCTTCCCAAGTTGACATTCTTTGCACAAAGAATTCTCAGTTTTGTTCAGCAATGGTAATCCTCTTACCACCTTGATCTTACTAGCTTTAACAATGTTGTCAAAGTTCATATGACAGAGTCTCCTATGCCATATCCAAATGTCATCAAACTTAGCCATTAGACACCGACTTATCTTGGCATTCAACTGAAATAGGTTTCCTTTGGTCTGCTTGCCAGTGGCAATAAGTTCACCATTCTTCCCACTTATACTGCAGACTCTGCTTTTGAATTCCAGAACTAGTCCTTTGTCATTCAAGTGAGCAACACTCAACATGTTATGCTTAAGACTTTCTACCCAGTAGACATCATCTACACTACTCTTTCCATTCATTGAGATGGATCCTTTACCTTTTACCAAGCATAGTGCATCATTTCCAAATCTAACAACATCTCCATCATATTCCTCTAGAGATAGAAACTTTCTCCGATCACCAGTCATATGATGAGAACAACCACTATCAATTATCCACTCATTGGAATTGTCAATGCGAGAGACAAGAGCTTTCTTGTCGGATACTTCTTCTTTTACTGCTACAAACACTATGTCTTCATTTTCTTCATCCTCTGATTCTTCATCAGTGACACCTTCATCCACAACAACTAGACAATTTCTTCTATTTCCACTTTTATATTTTCTGAACCTCTCTGGTTTATCCTTATTGTCATTGTTAGACAATTAAAAGCTATATGTCCTATCTTATTGCAGGAAAAACATTTCAAAGGAAGTTTACCTCTATACTTTCCAGTTCCCTTCAGAAGTCTTTTAGCAAGAAGGGCTTCAAACTCCATTAGAATCTCTTCATCATCCATATCTTTGCATGGTCTGGATGCATAGCTAGTACTTGTTTCTTTTCCTTTTCTGGATGGTACAGTAGATGCTTTAAAGGCTAACTCAATTTTATGAACACTACCATCATAGCTATTCAACTCATATGCAGTTAACTTTGCAATAATAGAGTCTAAGGATACCTTGGTTTTATCAATAGACCTTAGGTCTTGGATATTTGCTACTCTGATTGCATAGATTGGTAACAATGATCTAAGAACTTTACTAACTATAGTGGCATCTTCAATCATTCCACCAACGCTTTTGATATCACCAACTACTGTCTTAATCCTAATACCATACTATTGAATGGTCTCACCCTCAACCATCCTCATGTCTTCAAATTTTCCTCTAAGGCTCTCTTCCTTATCTTGCTTTACATGCTCATCACCACCATAAATGGTTTCCAGTGCTTCCCATACCTCCTTAGGAGTGTCTTTGTCTTGAACATTAATAAACTCAATATCTATCAGGAAACTATTAAGAGCTTCCATAACTTGCCCATTTTCTTGAATTTCTCTCTTCTGATCGTCAGTCAGAGTGCTAGTGGGAGTCACAAAAGCATTCTCAATATAGTTCCAGTGTTGAGAACCCATTCTCTTGATGTAAATCTTCATTCTATCCTTCCATATTTTGAAGTTATCTCTATTTAACTTAGGACCTTCCCTCTTCATTATTACAGTAGGATCTTTTACCTCAAGTTGTTAGGCTTATATCACTGAGGACCTGGAGGTGTTATGATACCAATTGATGAATAATGATGAACAAAAAATACCCCAACAGGTACTGAGAGGGGGGGGGGTGAATCAGTACAGATAAAAACTCTCTTCAACTTATCTAGCTAAAGCAATACCAACTGGTTATCACCATTACTCAACTTAACCATGACAATACTAGTTTAACATAGTAAGACAGCAGACACCATAAACTGATAAGTCTAAATACATAAAATACTCTCAATGTACAACATCAACTTTCACCCATAAAAACATGCATATGGTATGCTAGTAATACCATAACCTATTAATTCTGCATGCATGATCTTTCAACCAAATACTTCATAAAAATCACATGAAAAATGCATAACACATGACACAGATTTTTCACGTGCAAACCCAAATGGGAAAAACCACGGTGGGAATGAATACCCACAAGCTTGTTTTGAACTCTTTTGAAGCTTGCCCTATTAGGAGCCTAGTCCGGTTAAAGACTTTACAATAAGGTTCTGTTAGGAACCGATCCTGTTAGAGATCACCTGGTTAAGAGATGGCTATATACCCTGTTAAAGGCTGAAACCCTGTTAAAGGTTACCTCGCTAGAGGATTTAAAGAACTCAATGATATTGAGTCACCTGGTTACAGGTTTTACAATAAACCTATTAAAGCTACCCGGTAAAGGGATTTTCCAACTATTGCAATGGTTAAAAGACAACAGGTAAAACTATGATATGATAATAGCACTACATGCCAAGGCAGATACTTTTCGTATCCTCTACTCTGCAATCACACTTTGCAGTTTCCCTCTTTACTGGTCTGGCAAGTATCAAGTATCTCTTCACTCGGACACACACACAACTTTTGCCAACAAATTTTTAATACAAACATCATCGATCTTATAGGTAACAGAAAGGTCAGTGGCATAAACCCTAAACCCTAAACATCTTAGGTTTACAACACAAGCAGTCTCATCCTGACCATCCAAACATATTGCATAGAGAATTTACAATCTCAAATAGATCACAATTCAATCTGCATCTTTCATTCATCACCACTCATGGGAATCAGTAACCCATCACATTTTCTTCTTATGCGACTAACAAGAATAGTCATTCTTGAGGTAGACTTCAAATGCGGTCGATCAAATCATGCCTCAATCCTTTAAGCTCTCAAAGCTGATGTGGCACCTCAATCACAGAGTATCATCATTTCATCATACAAGATGGATCGACAAGCCAATAACCATAGAGCTGAGACTACCAGCCGATAATCACACTTAGTGAAACCCCATCACCGGTTCACTGAATCTCCTCATACCTCTTCATACCGGTTCACTTGAAATTATTGACATCAATGACAACATACCGTTTCATCATATGCCAATGATATCCAACAATTTGATGCCTTGATAGACATTGGGGGAAATATATATGCCATATCATATTCCCATAATCTATTTAGTAGAGTGAAATACTAGTAGATTACAAAGGAAACTCTACCCAATTAGGTCGTAAACATACTTCAGAATGTTTGCATTATAGTTAATATTGATCACTTTTGTAATGATAAAAATATAATACATTTTAAAATATAGACTTTATATATATTTCTTAAGAATAAATCTTGATATATGTCTTAAAAATATTTAAAATAAAAAAATCTTGAAAAAATCCTTAAAGTTATAATTAAAAAAAAAATCTCAGTCCATATCATTTCACCATGCAATCAAACGTCATTGTAATACTTATCTGCTATCATAAAAATCTACAATTGCATCGTATCCATCATCATTAACACACTCCATTAAAAACTATCTCTTTGCTATGAAAGTCACACTTCAGGCTAAACCAAGCATCACATTGCGACATCTCTATCCTAGACAAATTGCCAAATTATTCTATAGCCAAAATCGATCAATTGCCTTATAAACTTTATCCTACATCTTAATTACACTGTAAATATTTTTGGACATATTGGTCCTAGAATAGACAACCTATCAATCAAAGAATCAAAATCTTACCCAAACATCAACCTATTTAGCCTTATCTTATCTAAAGCACATATCTTTTTGGCAAGATGATCTAAATGACTGTTGACTTGCTTGGTTAGTGAGTCTTTTGTTTGATCTTTTTCATGTTAGGTTCCCATGCTACTCAAGGATATCCCTGCGATTAAAGGAGAAAGGATGAAACTTGGCATGAATTTTCTATATGTTGTATTTGTTGGATGTTTTTGATGAAGTTTTGGGGCAAGTGTTATTCATGTCTATGTTGGCACATTTTATTTAGCATGGTCTTATATCCTCTATAGATCAAAAGTCACCTAACACTTTGTTGCATGTGGATCTTCGTGTTTTATGGTTGTCACACATACCTCGACCATAAACACTAACACCTTAGGATCGATTGAATCGTTCCTTCCTATAATGAGCCTATTTATGCAAAGTGATATCACCTTCACTTAAGTCATTATTCGCCTTGGTGTATATTTATCTATTTGCAAAAATTCAAAAATGCCCAATGATGAAAATAAGCACTTTTCAGGAAAGCTCACCATCATATTCTCTCTTTTCTTGTAATCCATTCTTCCTATCCCCTTGATCTATCCATTTTACCTAACCAACCTAGCTATCTTCTACTCTTACTAGATTTTCTTCTACTCCCTCATAATTCCTATCAAGCATTTCCATCCGATCAATTATCTTTTGTCTTATATCGGATGTGTCCTTCCTAAAATTGAACTTGATCTTTATCGATCAATTAAACCAGTTCACTCAATCCAATCAATCCAATTCCTCCAATCTATGCTAAAATCAAACTATTCTATGAAGAGAATGATGATTAGAGTGCATAATGAAGATAAAAAAAAAAAAAAAAAAGCACCATCAAATAAATACTTCCCTAATCTCTCCATAGTTCTTGATTCTCTTTCCAAATTAAAATGATAATGACACTTAAAAATATGCAAGCACAAATGATTAGATAAAAATAAATATCAAGAGTAGTGATTAAAAAGAAAATGGAAGCAATGGTTCAAATTTATAGATTTGGAGACAAGTAGATCAATGGTTGAGTTTGAATTCATCCCATAATGGATGGATAGGGTTGAGATCGTGTAGGATAATTTTTTTCAAAGATAAGGAGAGAGTGGGAAGATACTAGGAAGGAATCAAAAGGCAAGTGGCAAGGTTAGAAGAAGGACAAGTGATAGAGGTTGTAAGATAGTGAAGAAGTGGAGAATCAAGTGAAAGGAATTAGAGGACAAGTGGCGATGAATATAAGAAAGTGGAGAGAGCGAGAAGGTGAGTGGGAAAATAAGATTTTAAACAATGAAATTATTTAATTTCATGAGAAAATGGGTAAAAGTAAATAAACATTTCATCTATTTACCTAGACTAAGGAGTGAAAAGATAAATGGATTTAATTATTTGACAATAGAGAAATAGCTAGTTAATTAAATAATAAAAAATATTTAATTACAAAAGGCCATTAGAAGAAAGTGACGAGAATAGATATTTAGTTAAAAATCAATTAATTATGAAATAAATAGTAAATAATTAAATAATATAAATTTTTTTAATTAATATGGCGAGGGGGGACAATTAGTAGGTTGATTAAATAATTAAAAATTATTCAATTATGGAAGAAGATCAATGATTAGAAGAATGCTAATTTTTGGTGTCTACATTTTTCCCCTCGTTGAGTTAATGTAATTCTAAGCGTTATCTCAAAGAATAAGAAAATATTTAGAGGAATATGCCCCAGTATGCCCTGAAGAACCAAGATAAGGATGTATGATACCCCCTCAAGAGTTTAGATGAAACATAAAAGTTGAGGTTAATCTCTCCAAAGAAAATAATGTTAAATGAAAATAAGAAGAATGGTTATCTTGATGACATGTATGGGTTTGATTGGATTGATTGAATTGATTGAAGTCACTTCTAGATTGATTAGATTGATTAGATTGATTAGATTGAGTGAATTGATTGATAAAGATCAGTTCTGGTTTCAAGAAGGACACATCCTATATAAAACAAAAGATAAATGATTGGATGTAAATGGTTGATAGGAAATATGAGTGAGTAGAAGAAAAGTTAGTAAGAATAAAAGATAGTTAGGTTGGTTAGGAAAAATAAATAGATCAAGGGGATAGGAATAATGGATTAGAAGACAAGAGAGAATGGATTGATAGATGAAAAAGAGATTCACAGATAGGGAAGATGAGGATTGCGAGCCTTCTTTAAAAGTGCTCATTTTCATCATTGGACATTTTTGTATTTGTGCAAATAGATAGATATACACCAAGGCATGGAATGACCTAGGTGAATATGTGATGAATACTAAGGGGGGGGGTGAATTAGTATGCCAAAAAATACTGTAAACAAACTTTTAAACAATTTAGCAGATAACTGGTACAACAGATTCACTAATAAACCAGTTAAGATAAATGCAAACCAAATAGAAAACGAAGCATTCACCCACAAGAGCACAATCACCATAACACAAGATATTTGACGTAGAAACCCAAATGGAAAAAACCATGGTGAGCAGAAACTCACAAGTAACTATCTATAGAATTGAAACCAGACCGGTTAAGGTCAGACCGGTTAAGGTCATACAATGTTCTTCACCAGAATAGATCCTGTTAGGAATCTAGATCTCTATTAGGAGATAAGTCCTATTAAAGACTACCTTGTTAAAGGATTTCAGATCCACAGTTGTGAACCACCTTGTTAGAGGATTTACAAAGGTTTTGCTGGGCCTACCCGATTAAGGGTTTCAGACTTGTTGAAGATAATAGTAATCAACAAGTGAATGATCTAGGAAATAGCACAGTATGCTTAATTAGATCCTTGTCAGCTCATTGTTAATGCATTTCAACATTACTTTAGTCTTCAATATCTCCACACTCTATCTCTTCACACAGACCTAATCTTCTCTTCAATGACAACATAATGTCTCATACTCTATCTCTTATACATATCACGCATCTCACATGAAAACCCTATACATGATGTCCTTATAAAGGAAACTAATTTCATGTCGGTCCAATATAATTAGACTACAAGTTCCTAGGTTCAGTGCATCTAGACACATTTGGTAACACAACACAAACACACCGCCAAAGTGTCAGTGGATGATAACTCATCACACATTATAGTGATACCAGTTGGTAACTCATCATAGAGTAATACTGGTTGGTACAATATACCGATTACCAGTTGTCAAAAATGAAGACTGGTAGATCATAGTGTTCTGATCAAAAGTTAACTACCACTTGGGTCCTTCGTACCACTTGTGATCCTCAAACCACTTGGGGTCTCCATACCACTTGAGCTCTTCAGTCAATCTGTGACCGATAAACATCTTTTGAAAAATACCGATAGTCTAAAGACTATACATTCAATAATACACAATATCGGTTGGATCAATTACTGGTTGAGCATAACTCATACATCAAGAAAGTGTGTGTCCATCAATTACAATCAAAACATCATCAAAATTCCAACAAGATGATACCACTTTTCATAAATAAGCACATTATAGGAAAGGAATGATTCCATCTATATTAAGCCGTTAGTGTTTATGGTCAAGGTATGTACAACAATCATAAATCCTAATGACCATTCTAAGCAAAATGTGCCAACATAGACTCCAAGAACACTTACCCTAGAAATTCATGAAAAACATCCCATAAACATATTATACAAAAAACCCATTTGTAATGTCCACCAAGAATCCCTTGAGAATTAAGCCAACTAACAACCTTTCTAAACATCATTGAGATATTTAAAAAAGAAGAAGAAGAGGTAAGTAACAATACATTTAACTAAAAAGGATCACATCATCTTAAGTGTACAAGCAGGAATTAAAGATACAACATCATATTATTCTTCGAGGTAGTTTTCTTGCCTAGTTAGTCTTTGAATAACTTGTATTCATTTCCCAATTCTTGTTTTATTAGTTAAATTTCAGAATTTTAGTTAAAATATTTTTTTGGTCTTTTGGTGTTAAGTCGGGTTATAAGTCCAACTCTGCACCATCTTTTGGTTCTTCATGCAAAATTAAACTTTAACTCCAACATTGCACTTGTTTTTGAGTAATGGTGTATTTCAAACTCATGATTCCTGTTGTCAGTATTTTGAGTATTGGGAGTTTTTCCTTTCAATCCATAAAATTTTCAGGTTTTCAAAGTTATATTCGTTCTAAGGGTTGAAGTTTTGAGGGTTCAAGGTTTTGCAATTTCAAATTTTCATTATGCAAGCCTTTCGCTTATGTTTCCTCGTTACCTTTTTCCACTTAAGTGGAAGGGTCAGTCCATCGTTAGGAAGGGGGCCCCTTTTAAATCTTGGCCTAGGAGGGTTATAATATTTTCTTGACTTGGTGAGACACGTGGTGGTTAGAAGGTGGAGCCAGGCAAATTTATTGAGTGAATAAGTGACAGACACGTGGAGACATCTGGTGGAAGTTTGTAGGCGAGTGGATTTACATAAGGGGCCAACTTTGAAGGATAAGGTAGTTAAAGATCGGGCACATTTGATGATGATCAGTGGTTGTCGTTGTGTCGCAAAGGGAAATAGCACGAAGGTTATACTTCATGAATGAATGACAAACCAATAGCGGTGGTGGTTAAAGTCAGTTGTAAAGGTAAACGGTTACAGTGGAGAATAAAGATCCAATAGTTAGTTGTTGATCTGATGGATATCATTGTGTCGCAAAGGAAATTAGCACGAAGGTTACCCTTTGCGAAACACTGACAAAGGGGTGGGACCCATTCTAAAGAGGATGACTCAGGTAAGGTAAAGGACATGCAAGTTTTACACGATCTCATGGTTGTCGCTAAACTTCTATGAGGAGAAGCTCATCTGTTAAGCATCGTGAACCAACAACAAAAGGCAAAACACTTAGAGAAATTTTGCTGTCCATTGGAGCCAAATTTTCAAATTGGATTTATGAATTAATTGCCGAAGCATGTGGCTTAATTGACTCTAATCAATGCTCAGTTGCCGTAATAATCCTTATATGAGTTGAAGCTTTTCTGCATGTGCTCAAGGAATCTTGCAGAGGAACTAGTGCACAAGGCAAAATTCCTTAGGAAAGAAGTAAGTTTCTTGCAATTGTTTTACAATTACAGTTTGCTTGGTGTTACTGGGTTTTTGAATTTCCAAAGAGTCTATTTGAAATTCTATTAAAATAAATGCAATTCTGAGATTGAAGTGAAAAGAGAATTCCTAGGGAAGGTTGATTATCAGGAGAGAGCCATTTGTGATGATTTTTTAGAGCAATTAACTCAGTCCACTAATAGTGCAGCGAAAATAAAGGAATTGGTGTCTAAATCTCCCTACCTGAGAATTGGCGATGGTCTATATGATAAAGGGAACTAGTTGAGAGATATGCCCAGATAGGAATGGTGGGCTTGGGACTCTTCAAAGTGGGGTTTGGCTAGCAAAATTCCCCTACTCCAATTAATAGCATATGGGAGCTTGATGTTGGGAAGCTTTTAGTCCCTGGGGTTTTCATGGACGTGGATCTGTTAACCCAAATTGCAAACAATTATGATCCAAATACCAGGATTGTAAGAAATGTAAATTGTGGGTCTTTAATTGAAATAAATGATGATGAGTTCAGGAGGTTTTCCGACTTAGTGAGGTATCAAATTGTCTAGAGCCTATCAATTTTGAAATGTTGGTGAAGGTCTATGAGGCATAGAGAGATCACCTCAGAAATGGCCCCTTGAAAGAATTCTTTGCCAAAATAGGATGATTTGACAGTACTAGGCCCGAGCACCATGGAACCTTTCTCCTTAAACTTCTTTACTTTGAGGGCTAAGGGAATGTACTAGTCCTTATGTCAGATTCTTGGGGAAGATGCAGAAACTACCATGCCAACCCACTATATGCTCATGATAGCACAAATTTTGAACCCATCTCTGGTAGTGACTTTTGATTTTGCACCTTATCTCATTGGTGCCATTCATGATGGCTTGATAGGGATAAAGAATGCTAAGGTGGATATAACTTTTGGATGGTATTATCTCCTCATGCACATGTTTTTATTCAAAGGTGCTAAATATTTTGCTAATGAAATGGACCTGCTCAAGGAAAAGGATGGAGAGGAGATGCGTGTTCATTTATGGAGAACAATTTTGTCTTGGGAGAGAGGATGCAAGTTACTTAGAGTTTGATAGATGTTTTGCATCTAGGCTTAGAATCATTTTTTGCCCACAAAACTTTAGGATTCCTAAAGCTCTCCTTGAATTCCTTAAGCCTAAATAATTTGCTAAAGATATAAAAATTGTACACAACTGGGGTGATATATATTTGTACCGAGTCTCCACTGTGTTTAGAGTTTACGGTTTTAGAGGAGCTCCATATATACTCCCCTATCAAGTCCCTTTGAAGATAGGAATTGCTGAGGTCCAGAGACAGGAAGGGGAAATGGATAGACTTCAAGAAAACCTTGGATTTCATTCACCATTTTGATAGCAGTTATGATCCCTTGGTTAGCTTTCATCCTTTTGAAGAAAAGATCAAGTTTTTGGTAGTTTATTTTGAGGATTTAATGCAAAATTTGAAGGAGAAGAAGGAGGCTGTGATGAAAGCTAATCCTGAAAAGGCTAATCTAGTTTTAGCTAAGCCTGCCTATGCCAAGGTGATTCTCGTAGGTGAATATGTAATGCATAAAAGGTCAAAATATAGTGTACTAATGTTGATAAGGGATAAGCCTTCTACTTCAAAATGAAAAAGGGCACTAGAAGATGTGGTTGAGATCCAAGATTCCCCTAAAAGGCAAAGGATAGGGAAAGAGGTGCAAACAAGTGAGCTTTTGTATTCTCCTTTCCAATCCCCAATACATGTAGGAGATGAACATGCAGTAACAGAGCAGCTGTTGCAATTAGGAAGTCTTGGGGAAATTGCTTACACATATGAAGAGTTGCAAGAAGGAATGACGAAAGAACCAGAAAGTGCCCAAATGGACTTGACTGTAGAGGAATTTATAGGTAAAGAATTGGACCCTGTTATTAAGCAGGCCAGTGAGGAATTTCTGGTAGATGATAACTTTGTCAAAATAGGATCCTTTTTGTAGTTTGTTTGGAGGAAAATTATAGAACAATTCAAGGCAAGATGTGAGAAGAGAAAAAATGAATTTCTTTACAAAGATACGTTTGCGGTTGAGGCATATGTAAAGCAAGAAATGTTGACAAAATTTGAGACCATTACCCCGGAGAAAGGAAGGAAGATGATTGCAGAAGCTGGAGTTTTGATTCTCCCTGAATGGGACGTAATAGATGTACTAATTCTTGAAGCAGTGAGGAAGGAAACAAGGCGCCTGGAGGGAGTGACCTTTAGTAATGATCATGCTACCTTAGTCATGTGGTCATTAAGAAGGGAGGAGAGAGAAAAGAGGAAAGACTCCTCAGAGTCTAGCTATTCTGGAGGCATGATTGTGAAGAGGGTGAAGGACACAGGGGTGGTGGAGGCTGCTAGTACAACTTTGGAATCCACAAAATTTAGTATGGTTGTAGCTGAGAAAGAGGCCAAGGAAAAGGCTGATCTCTAGGTAAAGTTAGAGTTAATCCTAAAAGCCTAAAATGAAGCTAAAATCGAAATAGCTCAAAAGGATAATACAATTGCAAAATTGAAGAATCAAATAGCAGGGCAACATCGGAAAAGAGAATCTTCTACCTTGATGATTGCCTCCTCTCCAGCCAAACCTCCATTTACTATTCCAATCAATGAGTTTCTCCCTTCCCCTATGACTCCCGGTTTCCATTCTACTGAGACTCTCTAGGATGAAACAGAAAAATTGAAGCAGGCTCAGGCCATTTTTGCAAGTAAATATGAGGAAAAGATGAGGGGCACAATTTTGAAGTTTGCTAACTTAGTCGGGGCTTCTATTGTGTATATATATATGAAAAGAGTTTTGAGCATGTTGATTGCTTTAAAGGAGGACAAGGCTATTCTGGAGCTAATTTTGAGTAAATGGATGGTTAGGGAGGTGGATTTAGAACTCATGTGCTCATACCAAGAAGATGCTGATGCTGTTGTTAAATTCACCTGTGAATTAGTGAAAGGTATGTCCATGTTGGCAGAAGAAAGAGCTAGCCAAGAACGGAGAGCAAACATGTATAGAAAAGAATATGCTAACTAGAAGTTTGAACTTATCTTGGGAGGTTTTGTTAGCACCAACAAGTTAAAAGATAAAGAAGTATGGCTTGGCGAGTTAGGCCACAAATTATCTCAATGGATAAATGATGTTATCAACTCAGATGATACATCTTTATTCATTCAAACAATTGAGGAAATTGAAAAGATAAAGTCACATTATGGTTTTTTGTAAACGGAAGCTAGGCGGTTAAAGAATACATGGAAAAGAGTAAATAAGTTGAAAAAGAAAATTGTTAGCTTTTCCTGGCCTAATGATGACACTTTTAAAGAATGGGAAACCAAGTATATGATGAAAGGAGCAGAAGCACAAAAGGAATCAACTAATACTCAGATAGTTGATGATCCTGAAGTAATTGAATGCAGTTAGTTGTTGCAATAGGTTTATTCGGGGGTTATTGGTTTTAAAGAATCAAAGACACGAGGCATCAATTTTGTAATGCATTGAGAAAGTCAGTTGGCTTGTTTCCAGTTGGCCACTTTGGTTGTTAGATTTCTCTTTCTCAAATCTTTGAGCAGTGTAAAATTCTTGAGGGAAATGGATACCAGGATTCCAAATAAGAGGATCACAAGAATTTGAAAAGAAATTTTGGCAAAAAATATATTGAGGGTTTTCTGGTATTTTTGGAAAATCACTCTGAGTTATGTAAAAATATGATGAAGGATATTAATATATAGATCAAACCATGTTGAGCCTTAACTTGTGTTGTCTTCTTTCACGTGTGATTGATATACTAGTTTGATTAGATAATCTAGGAATGTTTAATCGAATGAGTTGCAAGGCAATTTACATAAATGTTTTAGGTTTTTCTCTCAAAAGGGGAAATTAGATATACCTAAAATATTCTCGTTGGTAATCAATAATTCTGTTTGAATTTGATGGCTGGGTCTAGCATAAGGTGAAAATTTATATATGTCAGGCATATATAGATTTAGTGAAAATTGATATAATGATGTGTATGTGAGTTTCCTATTGAGAATTCTTACCTAATTCTAGGTGACTCTGAAGCTCGAATAAGGCACTGATATAGTTTGTTGAGTTTTATAGCCTTCTTGGAGATCAAAACTGAAAATGAACATGAGTTTTTATTTTATGTTCAATAATGTTAAGGTGATAAGGTTTGTAGAATGTTGACAGTGGTTTCCTGTGAATCTTCTATCATAATTGTGAAAAGCAATCACAAAAGGTGCACCTGCCTAAGCTTAGTATAATCTTGAAGTGTAGAAGGTTTTTGTATAAATCTTGTTTAAATGTTGTCTTAGAATTCTATTTTCTTGTTTTTCTCTGCATATGCGACAGAGGCTTGAAAATTCTTATAGAGAAGATAAGGAAATTAGAAATTGAGAACAACAAAAATGGTGACTCTGCTGGGGAGAGTCATAGTGTAAATATATACTAATGATCAATGCTTGTATTGCCTGAAAGTTTGTTCAGATCTGTGTGTACTTGGTCCTCGTAAAAGGTTATTGTATCCCTATGTTTTATCAGTCTTCTCTTTAAAAATATTTTCCCCATCCTGTTGTCTCTTGTGAATGATTTGTTGAGCTTAATAGTTTCTTATTTTCCCATTTTTGGGTGGCGACTCTATTAAACAACAACCAGTGTTCTAAAAAAAGAGGCATAAATAATTTTAAGGAAACCCATATAATGCAGAGAGGAAAAAACACAAGGTCTTACATGAGGAGGAATGCTCAAGAGAGATTGCAAGAGGGATTGCTCGAACAAGCCCAAAAAGGTCAAAGGAGAACAACTAAACATGAACCAACTAACGTTGCATGGATATAGAAGAGAAATCACACAGGTAAGTCTTCTAAAAGACCCATATATGCAAATTCCAATTCTTCTTCCCATGAATATGAGCAAGATATCTTGGGTTTTCATACTGGTTTATTTGGCAATAATGAAGATGCTCAAATCTTACACCAAAGAGTCTCTCATGCTAATATTTCTTTAAAGGATAGGAGTAGTTCCAATGTTAGGATAGATTCTATACCTAGGACTATAGATGTAAATATTAGTTTGATTGATATTGATCAAGTCCAAGTATCAGATTCAGAAGAGATCTTCCCAGATCCAGATGAAGTATCCCAAGAGATTGAGGTTCTTAATAGAAGAGTTCATCAGCTGATCTCTTTAAGAACATAAAAAGAAATAAATAAAGAAAATGAGATCAAGGCTAAATTGATTGAGAGAGATAGGTTATTGAGGCAGATCACACATCTTGAACTATTTGCCCAAGAAAAACCCAAGAGTGATGAAGAAGGCCCAGTTATTAGGAAAAATCAGATTGTTAAGACCCTTCCTACACATAAAGTTATTGGGCAAGCTAGTAGAGAGGTTCATAGTGACCCACAACATACCAGAAATACTACTAACAAAGGGAAACAAAAGGTAATAGAGATCGGATCTAGGTCTAAAACTGCATAAAAGATATTTCATAGATTATCTGTACATGAAATAGAAATAAATAAATAAAATGAGATCAAGGCTAAATTGATTGAGAGAGATAGGCTATTGAGGTAGATCGCAAATCTTGAACTATTTGCCCAAGAAAAACCCAAGAGTGATGAAGAAGGCCCGATTATTAGGGAAAATCTATCTTTTAAGACCTGTAATGCCCCGCCAGGAAACCCCTAAGGGTTTAAGTTAAAAAGAATCAAATAGAGTGTAAATATTTAAAAAAAAAAAAAAAATATTAATAGTTATGAGCGTTAATAATAAGTTACAACATTAAGATATTTTGGAGTTATCTAAACTTAGATAACAAAGCGGAAGGCTAAACGAACCTAAGGAGTCTCTCAATGCGATTAAGTAACCTTACACCTACCTCAACTTGCGTCAATGGATCTAATAAGCCGGATAACTTAATTACGAGATAATGCATATGACATGATTATATATATGTTCAATGATTTGACATCTTATAATTTTAGGAAGCGTTCATTTACTTTGGGTAGTTAGGAGGTCATTATGAGGTTATTTACTCAATGCACATTAACACCTAATTAATTTAAGAGGCCTCCCTTAAGGTTTAATGCGATTTAAATAACGAAGTTCATTCATTCGGTTTTAAGATATTCACCCACATTGATATCTTTCTTGAATATTAAAAGTATGGTTAATAAGAAGAATTCGTTCGTTAAGGATTAAACTCCCATTAATAGAGTGTGGTTCCCTCATTAAGGTTTGAGCATAACCAAACTAAAGATTCATAGTTTCTTTATCGAGGATAGAATGCAAGTAGCCATAGAGTTCATTCATTGAAGTTTTAATAAATGCAAATAGAAGGAGCTCAACTTATTAAGGTGGAAATGTATTAGGACACATGAGTTCATCCTTTAAATTAAAATATAGTTAGCAAGATGAAATTCATCATTACAGGATTAAAATATAAGTTCATAGTGCCGTTCTTCCATTAGGATTAAAATACAATTATCTTATTGCATGTCACTCTTTTTAGTAAATGAAGTTAATATGAAAGGATACATTTACCAAGATTAAGATATAAACAACTATACGAATACTTCCCTTTTCAGTTCAATTTTAGCAACATAAAGAGAATTCTTTTATAAGGGTTATAACGATGGATAAATAGTTGAGTCCACCCAATTATGAAGTTAATTTGGTAAGGTTTATTTGTTAAGATTAAAACATAAACAACTAAGTAAATTCATCTGATAAAGCGAAATATAATTAACATGGCGATACTCATTTACTAAGGTAAGAAGTAAATACCTATATGATGTTCATCCTTTAGATTTCAATCTAGGAAATTATAACATTTGTTCTAACTTTGCTTCCCAATTCACATTCGTTCCATTTATATGCTTAAAAACAAGTTAATCCAATAATGTAACCCAGCAAGATTCTTTCCACTAATACTACTTTTAATTCACATTTTCAAAATACTTTTCCTTAATCTTAATTACAATCTTTCATGAACCTGATTTCTACATTTGTCAAGATGAATAATTTTATGCACTTAGATTTAAATTCTTTAATTTCCCTTTGCACACTTATGAAAAGCAACCATACATGATAACTTAAAGCATGAAACAAAGGAGGCTAAAACATCGCATAACACAGGTATGATCTCGGAGTTCACCCCTAAAGGGCTACATCTCCGGGTCTGCTCAACTGCAAGACCCCTTTGGTATTATATCGTTAGGAATACATAATTTATACGTCTTTTACATCTTTGCCACTTAGGCGAATACAATCAAAATACAACAGACACCTCGGTCGGAACTTACATAATGATCCCTTTTGAAGCGGATTCAACTAAACACTTCAAGACAATTACAAGTTCAAATGACTGACGATACTCTGACTAGGGACGTAATCGGCTATGATCAACACAAATAACCAGATGACAGGGTTCAAAACAAACCTAGCAAGACGTGCTACTATAACAGACGCATCGATTACTAAAGTAATAATAGGCCGTACTCTAGCGTTAACGGGTAATTACAACATTTTCCCAACTTGACTTAAGCATTTAGACAGATTTATTAAACCTCAGATAAACACTAATGACAAGTTAGTTTTACAACAATAATCTAGCCCCCTTTTTTTTAACGATACAAAAACAACCCTCTTACTACAAGAGCAAAATACATTAAGAGTAAATGGAGAAATGGAAAAACAAATCATTTCCGAGCTAAATTAAGCCTCTATTGCATACATTTAAAAATTAAAGACCATTACCTCAATTTAATTTACTCATTATCATATAATCAATTATCATTCGATTTAAAAATACAATGCAAATCATTGCTATATTAAAGCCCAAAAATCTGTATATGTCATTAATAATATATGCTAAATAGATGTTACCTATATTAGCATATATTTTAATATATACATTTATCCCCTTTTTTTTTTTTTAAAAGAAACACATTATTTTCTAAAATAAAAAATCTCAACTCAATTTTATAATACAAAATATTACTCAAAGTAATTTTCATATTAACAAGTATCTTTTTTTTAAAATTTATTTTGTATAAATGAAAATCCGAAATTCGAGTTTTAACTATACCTAAAATACTGAGTCATACTAAATAATAAAGAAACATTTTAAAAAAAAGGAGGAGGAATAGCGGGCGGCCAAACCCTAGCCATGCCCTAGCCGAAGGGAACTGCGGCCACCATGACGGGCGCAGCCCCTCGGCCTCCACACACAGTGGAGTCGGGGGTTACTGCGGCCGCCATGGGGGACGCAGTCCCTTCGGCTCCCACACACAGTGACGCCGGAAGGAGCTGCGACCTCCAAGGGAGACACAGTCCCCTTCAGCCCCCACTGTGTGTGGGCATCAAAAGGAAACTACGAGTGGCGCGCGGGGAGGGGCGGGTTGAGCTTTGGCTCCCCACCCGAAACCCCAAATTTTTATTTTCTTTTTTTTTTTATATATAATTTTTTTTGATACAGTCCAGTTCGACCCAAGCATTTGTTATTTTTTTTTTAAATCACAAAATGAGATAACTAAAATATCATAAATCCTCCATCAACCATTTATCACAGATCCATTCATTTTCCAGATTTTACCAAAAACTTCATTATGGGAAAAAAATATATTTCCTCATCAAGATTAAAGCCACAAAATCTATTAGGAACAAAAGTTTGATTCAAGAACAACCAAGCTTAAAAGAAAGTTGAAACTAAACCTCAAAACATTCATGGGTAATACC
Source organism: Cryptomeria japonica (assembly GCF_030272615.1). NCBI lineage: Eukaryota > Viridiplantae > Streptophyta > Pinopsida > Cupressales > Cupressaceae > Cryptomeria > Cryptomeria japonica. The sequence goes on from NC_081410.1 coordinate 324,760,638, forward strand.
ATTTTTTTTTTGTATTCAACAAATAAATAAAGGAGTAGATTCGAATCCTACCTTATAACACATTCCGGGCAAGAATTTTGATGAAGAGATCCACTTGCAACTCAAGCCAATCTCCCATTTTCCAAAATTTTCCCCCATCTCCATTTTTTTTTTCCAAAAACAAGCTCCCAAGAAAGAACCCCCAAAAACATTTCAAAACTAGGTTAAAATGAGAAACCCTATTTTTGCCCTAATTTTCAATTTCGAATTTAGGCATTTTTATTTTTAAAATAAAAGAGAATGAGAATGGAAAAATCATTCCTTTCCACTATTCAATACATCTTATCGCTTTTCTAATTAAAATTAAAATGCCTCTATTTCTTATTTAATTCTAATTTTAATTTCTCCATATTACTTTAGCCAACATTTATATTTTGAACTATTAACAAGGATAATGCATTTTGATTAATTTAAATTTCCAAAAATCAATCTTTTATACTATATCAACTTTACAAGTAAAAAGAATAATTTTCCTTTTAAATAATAAAATTTACCCTTTTCTCTTCCAAAATGCGAATGTGAATTAAATTATTTCTATTTCTCAAATGACTTTAAATTTTTCCTTTCTAAAACGCATAACTCATTAAATTCTTTATTATCAAATTTAACTATTAAATTGACTCGCTATAACATAGTAAAGCGACCTTTTTAAATAAATGACTAACCAAATGAAAGAATCCTATTTATTCTAATTTCTCAAATTTTTAATGCGTAAACGAACACATTATTTCAATTTAAATGCTTTAAGCTTGCTACAATTGTAATTAAAGCGATCTCTTTTTAAATTAACGATTAATCATATAAAAGAAACTACCTATTTAAATTTCTATATCACTAATGTGTACGTCTACTCATTAAATTGAATTTAATACTTAGGATAACAAACTCCACTTACCCCACGCATGGCACGCAAATCGAAGAAGTCCACCAAGTCACATGACACGCAACCCAATGAAAAGAAAGCCCCACGAACCACACACGACGCTCTCCTGACCATGGCTAAGGCAAGACAAGAGTTTTATGACCCCCAAATCCGAATTCTAAGGATGGAGGAGGTTTACTCAAACCTGCGAACCCCGAAGGAGATGAACCTCGCCTTAGGCGGTGTCGTACCTGCAATCTCCTACACCCATGAATCACGCAAGCATACATATACATATACATATTCAATGAAGGCGTTAGCTCAAGATTTATCACAAGGGTTAGGAAACAATTACATTTACACAAGAATCGATGCAAGAGCACAATAATAGGTATGTACGATTATTTATATTATCTAAACTACACATTGCATCACGGTTAGCCTACCATTCAAGAATGCCACATAGGAAGTCAATCAAGGTCAAATGGATTTTACAAGTCCGACTAGGGTAGGGCATTACATTCTCCCCCCCTAGGCTCCGACTTACTCCTGGAAGTCGCAAAGCTAAACGGAAGTCCTGCAACACTTACTAGCCCTTAAACTCAATTAACAATCATCAATTTGCACAACCAACTATTTTGTCATCATCTTAGAACATTATTCATAAATCCTCTACAAGTGTCATCATCCATTAACAAAAATGCATCTAATATCATTCACATCTTCAAATATTCTATAATTTACACACAATCATAGTAGAGAAACGAGACTCTTTCCCTTTTTATTACACCAAATTTAAGCAATTTAAAATGTATAGACACAATTATCATACTCATTTATCAAACATGACAAGAAAATATGCTCTCAAGGTCAATTTCTTTCACCAATTCATCTCTTTCACAAAACTTTATCGCATAGAACTAGCTTCAAATATCAATTTCTACCACCAAGTTAACTTTTCAACAAATAAGAGCAACGTAAGAACTCAATTGTTTCCACTTTTCAGACATACAAGAACCTTCCCAATGACTATGCCCCATAACATAGTGACAAGTTAATACCATTTAATCCATGATTACACATAATGTCCATCCACAAGACTGGTTTGCACAACACAAAAGGCCACATGTGAGCATGTCTAATGCTCGGTCAAAGGTAGCATATATGATCCACATCTCTATGCCTGCTCTCAGAACAAATACATGATCATCAAATATCCAACATCTCACTCAAGGCTTTGATGGTGCTAGGGTACACCATAGCGGTGCTACCTTCCATACAAGTCCCTCGTGAATATCCCTTGTTGTGTAAGGTGTTTAGCCTCCAAGAGATAGTCACCACTCATAGGTAGGTAGTGGATCCTAGCTGTCTCACAGCCTCACATACCTCCATTCTCAAGGTTCCCTGTGTCTACTTCCTCGTATACATTCATCCAAGACCGTCTCCTACATTCTTGGAGAGGAACTCACATTGCAACACAAGACCAACATACGAAAACAACAAGGATAAACCGGTTTAGCCACCAAAGTACAAAAGAATAAAGGTAATAATTGTCAATTCCAACAATAAGACAAGAAAATAATTTTCGGATTTGCAACATCAAATCAAGTAAAATCAAGATTGCAAGATCGTGGCTAAACTATCAAGGTCAAAGTAAAATAAATTGCTGGCCCACAAAGAAATAAGTAAATAATTAAAAGAAAATCATAATTGCACATTACATCACTAAGTGACTAGTAGCTAGTCACCAACGAGGAAGGAAGGAACAATCGTCTAGCTATCCTAGTAGCTCATCATGTGGTGTGGCCAAGTCACACACCCGCATGGCATGGCAGTGTGCACCTCAGCATCACCCCGCATCACGTCGTCACGTGGCATGGCTCTACCCTACACCTAGCGGTAGGCCGCATGGAAATGTCTACTACATCCCACATCGTGTCTCAGCACGACATGGCAATACTCCAAGCGAACAAAGCACACAATAGACGTATCCCGCATGGCATTGTACCCCGTAGATAAGGCAGTGATGTTCCTCTCAGGATACTCGTTGTAAGCCAGAGGTATACATGGCTAAGGTCTACCCACAAGTCTACCAACACTAGTCAGTTGGCAACTTATGTAAGAAAATAACACGCCTCTCATGAAGACAAGGCAACAGATGCTCCAATAGAATCCATCAATATGCTAAAAAACTGTCATCTATATGCTCAAAGTAAAGGATAGGAATTAGGCTGGCACACATGAACCTCGTAAATCAGTTCATCATAAGGGGAAGTATTGAGTACACCTATGTTACAGTTTCATTACAAAACTATATTTTTCCTCAAAATAGGGAAGCTAAAGTTGCTTCGCGTCGACATTACTTGTACGCTTTTCATACTATTCAAGGAATGGTGACTTCTACTACTACCCCTTCACATACTGACTTATCAACAACCCGTGGGTTGGCACTCAGTAAGGAAACAAATAAGCAACATCACATAGATAGGTATGGTTTCCCATACTCATAAGCAAACATATCCCCCATGGTTGATTACTTCACCATCCCATGGGCACACAAAACAAGTACGGGTTTTCTCACGACACACACAGAATAGCACCATTACTGGTTTAGTCACATTTACGGGGAGTACTTTACATTATGCTAACATATACTTAAGGGAAGATTTAATTATGCTTTACACATGAATCACCAAACAAAGTTTACTCTAGGTACACGTTCTGAAATTCTCAACCATTCAAATTTACACAAAGAAATTACATCATTCTGATATCTTTCTCAATCTTCCCTAAGCATTTTCATTCACATTACTAACTATGCAATTTTCTTTTTCCAAGGCGAAAAACTTTCCCTTTTCAATTAGAAGCCCAAAGCAACATACAACTTCATATGCATTATAAGAATTCCTTCCAAATCATTGCATTCTAAATAGTATTTCAAAAACAACAATTCCTATATTTTAGACAAGAGGAGGAAGAGAGTTGGAAAATCAACTATTTCCTACAAATACATAAGAATTTCAAGATCACACCATATGCTTGGATATAAGTTTATCATTTGAGTTGCACGGTATTCATTTTGCTATCTTTTAGGAAGGTGCCAAAACATCCTAACATGACATTTCTAATCATTATTGTTGCACTATAATGTTCTAGTTTTCCGAACAAGAATTCAAGACAACCAAATTTTCTTTTGTAATACAAGTCTTCTAGAGAACAATCACTATTCGTAATACATCAAAATACAATAACACATCAAATCTAACATTGAAAATTCATAATACGACAAGGAGGTAAATGAAGAGCTATCTGCTAGATTTTACACATTTAATGCATACAGATTAACAAGTCTTTCATTTCCTCTTTTCGAAACATAATAAGACAATTATATATATCCAAAGCAAGTTAAATGGTGCGTCACTTAATAGGTCCTAAATTACACTAGTTGAATAAGCACATAAAACAATCTTTCAAGGAGCACATTAATACACTCCTGAAGCTACTACGACATGTCCTCTTTTGGTATTCCTTTCACATCAAGCAATTATCACAAAATCACTATGCGCATTTTAATGCACCTTACTTAAGATGGAATTTAATAATATTACTCCTACCAAGCACATGGAGAACCCTTAAAGCAAACATACAATTTTCTATCATTAACCAAAAAGTAACTCCCAAACCAAATCCCTTTTGCATTCTAAAACACAAAACGTTATGAGGCTCACACAAGGGCTCAAGAAATATCATCCTTTCTCTTGCAATAAGAAAACTTAAATAAGAGATAATTACCCATATCAAATCCTTTTAATTTACTAGAGAGAGAGAAGAAGAAGAGTCAAAATCACTCAATGTACTACATAATAAGCATTAACATTTGCCATACTAGTCCTTCAAGTGGACAATCATTAAAATCGATCAATACCATAAACAAGCACATTTCGTACTTTTAGATTCAAGATATTACCAACCAACCCAGACGGATTAGTCAAAAGAGTAAAACAAATCAAGAATGAAGGTACATACGACTTCCTTTCAAGGTAAGAGAAATCGTAGACCAAGACCTCAATAAGCAGAAAAAACACCCATAATTATTCCCAAAACACCCACATCAATAAGGTGAAAACAAGGTGTGAACACACACTTTACACACAAGTAGGGTTTGTTAAATCACACCCTCCCATCAAGGAGGACAAGCATACAACATAAGATAGACACACACACAACAACTAAGGGCACAAGCGAAACCAGAGATCCCAGTGTTGCAACATGGGCTCTGATACCAAGTGTAATGCCCCGCCAGGAAACCCCTAAGGGTTTAAGTTAAAAACACTCAAATAGAGTGTAAATATATATATATATATATATATTTAATAATATTAATAGTTATGAGCGTTAATAATAAGTTACAACATTAAGATATTTTGGAGTTATCTAAACGTAGATAACACAGCGAAAGGCTGAACGAACCTAAGGAGTCTCCCAATGCGATTACGTAACCTTACACCTAACTCAACTTGCGTCAATAGATCTAATAAGCTGGATAACTTAATTACAAGATAATGCATATGCCATGATTATATATATGTTCAATGATTTGACATCTTATAATTTTAGGAAGCGTTCATTTACTTTGGGTGGTTAGGAGGTCATTGTGAGGTTATTTACTCAATGCACATTAACACCTAATTAATTTAAGAGGCCTCCCTTAAGGTTTAATGCGATTTAAATAACGAAGTTCATTCATTCGGTTTTAAGATATTCACCCACATTGATATCTTTCTTGAATATTAAAAGTATGGTTAATAAGAAGAATTCGTTCATTAAGGATTAAACTCCCATTAATAGAGTGTGGTTCCCTCATTACGGTTTGAGCATAACCAAACTAAAGATTCATAGTTTCTTTATGGAGGATAGAATGCAAGTAGCCATAGAGTTCATTCATTGAAGTTTTAATAAATGCAAATAGAAGGAGCTCAACTTATTAAGGTGGAAATGTATTAGGACACATGAGTTCATCCTTTAAATTAAAATATAGTTAGCAAGATGAAATTCATCATTACAGGATTAAAATATAAGTTCATAGTGCCGTTCTTCCATTAGGATTAAAATACAATTATCTTATTGCATGTCACTCTTTTTAGTAAATGAAGTTAATATGAAAGGATACATTTACCAAGATTAAGATATAAACAACTATACGAATACTTCCCTTTTCAGTTCAATTTTAGCAACATAAAGAGAATTCTTTTATAAGGGTTATAACGATGGATAAATAGTTGAGTCCACCCAATTATGAAGTTAATTTGGTAAGGTTTATTTGTTAAGATTAAAACATAAACAACTAAGTAAATTCATCTGATAAAGTGAAATATAATTAACATGGCGATACTCATTTACTAAGGTAAGAAGGTAAATACCTATATGATGTTCATCCTTTAGATATCAATCTAGGAAATTATAACATTTGTTCTAACTTTGCTTCCCAATTCACATTCGTTCCATTTATATGCTTAAAAACAAGTTAATCCAATAATGTAACCCAGCAAGATTCTTTCCACTAATACTACTTTTAATTCACATTTTCAAAATACTTTTCCTTAATCTTAATTACAATCTTTCATGAACCTGATTTCTACATTTGTCAAGATGAATAATTTTATGCACTTAGATTTAAATTCGTTAATTTCCCTTTGCACACTTATGAAAAGCAACCATACATGATAACTTAAAGCATGAAACAAAGGAGGCTAAAACATCTCATAACACAGGTATGATCTCGGAGTTCACCCCTAAAGGGCTACATCTCTGGGTCTGCTCAACTGCAAGACCCCTTTGGTATTATATCGTTAGGAATACATAATTTATACGTCTTTTACATCTTTGCCACTTAGGCGAATACAATCAAAATACAACAGACACCTCGGTCGGAACTTACATAATGATCCCTTTTGAAGCGGATTCAACTGAACACTTCAAGACAATTACAAGTTCAAATGACTGACGATACTTTGACTAGGGACGTAATCGGCTATGATCAACACAAATAACCAGATGACAGGGTTCAAAACAAACCTAGCAAGACGTGCTACTATAACAGACGAATCGATTACTAAAGTAATAATAGGCCGTACTCTAGCGTTAACAGGTAATTACAACATTTTCCCAACTTGACTTAAGCATCTAGATAGATTTATTAAACCTCAGATAAACACTAATGACAAGTTAGTTTTACAACAATAATCTAGCCCCTTTTTTTTTAACGATACAAAAACAACCCTCTTACTACAAGAGCAAAATACATTAAGAGTAAATGGAGAAATGGAAAAAAAAATCATTTCCGAGCTAAATTAAGCCTCTATTGCATACATTTAAAAATTAAAGACCTTTACCTCCATTTAATTTACTCATTATCATATAATCAATTATCATTCAATTTAAAAATACAATGCAAATCATTGCTATATTAAAGCCCAAAAATCTGTATATGTCATTAATAATATATGCTAAATAGATGTTACCTATATTAGCATATATTTTAATATATACATTTATCCCCCCCTTTTTTTTTTAAAGAAACACATTATTTTCTAAAATAAAAAATCTCAACTCAATTTTATAATACAAAATATTACTCAAAGTAATTTTCATATTAACAAGTATCTTTTTTATTTTTATTTATTTTGTATAAATGAAATCCAAAATTCGAGTTTTAACTATACCTAAAATACTAAGTCATACTAAATAATAAAGAAACATTTTAAAAAAAAGGAGGAGGAATAGCAGGCGGCCAAACCCTAGCCATGCCCTAGCCGAAGGGAACTGCAGCCACCATGACGGGCGCAGCCCCTCGGCCTCCACACATAGTGGAGTCGGGGGTTACTGCGGCCGCCATGGGGGACATAGTCCCTTCGGCTCCCCCACACAGTGGCGCCGGAAGGAGCTGCGGCCTCCAAGGGAGACACAGTCCCCTTCAGCCCCCACTGTGTGTGGGCACCGAAAGGAAATTACGAGCGGTGCGCGGGGAGGGGCGGGTTGAGCTTCGGCTCCCTACCCGAAACCCCAAATTTTTATTTTCTTTTTTTTTTTTGTTCCGCTTTTTTTTTTATATATAAATTTTTTTGATACAGTCCAGTTTGACCCAAGCATTTGTTATTTTTTTTTTAAATCACAAAATGAGATGACTAAAATATCATAAATCTTCCATTAACCATTTATCACAGATCCATTCATTTTCCAGATTTTACCAAAAACTTCATTATGGGAAAAAAATATATTTCCTCATCAAGATTAAAGCCACAAAATCTATTAGGAACAAAAGTTTGATTCAAGAACAACCAAGCTTAAAAGAAAGTTGAAACTAAACCTCAAAACATTCATGGGTAATACCATTTTTTTTTGTATTCAACAAATAAATAAAGGAGTAGATTCGAATCCTACCTTATAACGCATTCCGGGCAAGAATTTTGATGAAGAGATCCACCTGCAACTCAAGCCAATCTCCCATTTTCCAAAATTTTCCCCCATCTCCATTTTTTTTTCCAAAAACAAGCTCCCAAGAAAGAACCCCCAAAAACATTTCAAAACTAGGTTAAAATGAGAAACCCTATTTTTGCCCTAATTTTCAATTTCGAATTTAGGCATTTTTATTTTTAAAATAAAAGAGAATGAGAATGGAAAAATCATTCCTTTCCACTATTCAATACATCTTATCGCTTTTCTAATTAAAATTAAAATGCCTCTATTTCTTATTTAATTCTAATTTTAATTTCTCCATATTACTTTAGCCAACATTTATATTTTGAACTATTAACAAGGATAACGCATTTTGATTAATTTAAATTTCCAAAAATCAATCTTTTATACTATATCAACTTTACAAGTAAAAAGAATAATTTTCCTTTTAAATAATAAAATTTACCCTTTTCTCTTCCAAAATGCGAATGTGAATTAATTTATTTCTATTTCTCAAATGACTTTAAATTTTTCCTTTCTAAAACGCATAACTCATTAAATTCTTTATTATCAAATTTAACTATTAAATTGACTCGCTATAACATAGTAAAGCGACCTTTTTAAATAAATGACTAATCAAATGAAAGAATCCTATTTATTCTAATTTCTCAAATTTTTAATGCGTAAACGAACACATTATTTCAATTTAAATGCTTTAAGCTTGCTACAATTGTAATTAAAGCGATCTCTTTTTAAATTAATGATTAATCATATAAAAGAAACTACCTATTTAAATTTCTATATCACTAATGTGTACGTCTACTCATTAAATTGAATTTAATACTTAGGATAACAAACTCCACTTACCTCGCGCATGGCACGCAAATCAAGGAAGTCCACCAAGTCACATGACACGCAACCCAATGAAAAGAAAGCCCCACGAACCACACACGACACTCTCCTGACCATGGCTAAGGCAAGACAAGAGTTTTATGACCCCCAAATCCGAATTCTAAGGATGGAGGAGGTTTACTCAAACCTGCGAACCCCGAAGGAGATGAACCTCGCCTTAGGCAGTGTCGTACCTGCAATCTCCTACACCCGTGAATCACGCAAGCATACATATACATATACATATTCAATGAAGGTGTTAGCTCAAGATTTATCACAAGGGTTAGGAAACAATTACATTTACACAAGAATTGATGCAAGAGCACAATAATAGGTATGCACGATTATTTATATTATCTAAACTACACATTGCATCACGGTTAGCCTACCATTCAAGAATGCCACATAGGAAGTCAATCAAGGTCAAACGGATTTTACAAGTCCGACTAGGGTAGGGCATTACAAGACCCTTCCTACACATAAGGTTATTTTGCAAGCTAGTAGAGAGGTTCATAGTGACCCACAACCTACCAGAAATACTACTAACAAAGGGAAATGAAAGGTCATAGAGACTAGATTTGGGTCTAAAACTGCAGAAGAGATATTTCATAGATTATTTGCACATGAAATCAAAATAGAAAGAATGAGAAGAGAAAGGGAAGATCTGCAGAAGGAATTGGAGAGAGCTAAATTAGAACCAACCACTAAAGAAGTTAAAAGAAAAATTGATTACTTAAAAGCTCCTCCCATAATGTTTCCTTCAACAAATCTAAATAAGCCACCACCTCTATGTCTCACATCCTATAGTCAAAATTTAGCCAACCTTACCTGTGAATATTGTTCCAATTCAAAATCAGCATGCCCCTAATAGTCAAAGAAATTCTATCCCTTTTCGTGATATTGTCCCAGTAAATCAAGTTCCTATTACCAATCAAAATAACCAAGTCCCTCTAACCTATGGTCCTAATATGAGAATGAACATGGGTAATAACCCTATTGGTAACCAATTCTAAAGAAGACCCATTAGTCTGGAGTTGTATAGACAACTTTTATTTGATGGAATCCCGGGATACCCAAACCATGTTCCTATTGAATTGAGGGACATGCTTTAGAAATTTGCTGGCAACAATGCCATAAGAGCAGAGGAGCACTTAAAGTCTTTTGGTGATATGATAAATGATTATGAGATTGCCAATTAAGATGTCATCATGAAATTGTTTGTGCAATCTCTAGTGGATGATGCAAGGGATTGGTATAGAGGTTTACCCATAAATGGCATCGGTTCTTGGGAAGAGTTTAAGAATTGCTTCCAAGAGCAATATGGTGATAAAAAAATGTGAGATTTATGCTCAATGAATTCAACAATATCAAGAAGTTTGATAATGAGGCTATCACAGATTTCATTGCAAGGTTTCAGAAGGCAATGCACAGGCTTTTTCAAATAATGAAATTGGATGATAATGTGTGTTTAACTACTTACTATAATGCTTTTGACCCCAAAATGGCTTACTTCCTCAAGTATAAAGACCCATGTAGTTTGAGAGATGCTTTTAGAATTTCTATAAATGTAGAAAGTAATAGGAAAGCATCAAGAAAGGTGGGAAGGAGAACTGACAGTAGACTGTGGCAAGAGTCAAAGTCACAACCAAATAAAGTTCCTAAGGAAGAGGATAAAATTGAGAATCTTATGACTACCATGAAAGATCTTACTGCCAAGGTGAGTAAAAATGACAAACCTCATTACAATTGGCAAGATAGGCCTCCTAGGTTACATGACATGCCATATAACACCACTTGGAAGGATGACAAACCTATGCAAGATAAGCCACAAAGCACACATAATCAAGATACCCCTGATCCTCTAAAGGGAGGAAATGTATATAACATGGAAAATACTTCTTGGTGCATGGCATGTGATGGGCCGTATTCCCCTTATTAGTGTGCTATGGCCCAAGCTTTGAATGAATCCATGAGAAATGAGGGTGAACCTGATATCAGTATGTTTGAGACTATTGTTGAAAGTGATGATGAGTCTTCACAAAGTGAAGCAAGCAGGTATGATGCACTGAGCTATAATGAAAGCTATCATGGGTAGCTAATGATTAATTGGAATCCCACTTTAAATGTGGTAACAATTGAGGATGAAGAAGTCCATCTCAAGAGACCAACTGAGGAAGAAGTAAAAAATCTCACTAAAGTCGCTATAGCTAAATCCAAGCATAACTACAATATGAGAAGTAACAAAAATGATGGAGATCAGGGTGAGCCTGGCTCTATGTTCATGAAAGAAGTGTCCCAAAAAAAGATGGCAAGTAGTAATACTCTACCCCAAGATAGCAATGCAAAAAGTGACCAATCCAAAGATTTGGGAAAAAATGCTGAGAACAATGCTACTGGCAATTCATTAGGGACTGCTGCAGCTAAAAAGGCAAGTCATCCAAAAAAAGAAAAGGTTAAAATCCACACTGAGACAAATATTAGGTCAACATTTGATATGACTCAGGATTTAACCCAAATGAAAGTTACTATGCCATTGGTGGAACTGCTAAAAATAAAGGAGCACAAAGAAGCAACTCTTTCTTTATTTTCTAGTATATCAGACAACAATGTATCTTTACTTAAAAATACTGAGAAGGATAAGAAATATCAAGAGCAAAAAATCCCAAAAATTTATGTGGGAACTAAAATTACTCAAGAACCCTCTCAGGTTGATCCTTTTTATGTAACTTTGTTGGTAAACAATAGGCTAATAAAAAATTGCATGATTGATTCAGGAGCTGCTATAAATGTGATGCCATATGGTGTCATGAAGGAATTGGGACTATCAATAATTACTTTGTATGGGAAATGCTATGCCATCGACAATAGAGAAGCACCTGTGGTAGGTACAATGAAGGATGTAGAGGTAAAAATAGAAGCATTCCCTAAAGCCACTTACAAGATGGATGTCATAGTGACTGACACTAAACCTCATTATGGTATGCTGTTATCCAGACAATGGGCTGCAACAGTTGGGGGAAATGTTCAATTAGATCTTTCATATGAAAACATCCCAGTGAATGGAAATCAGGTTAAGCTGTATAGGGAACCACGTGCCCCAAGGGTTATTGAGAAAGTAGATCCTAACATGCTCAATTGCAAGATTGATGTAGACCTAGATATTTTCAGAATGGAACCCATTCAACCTCAATTAAAAAATACGGATCCCATTATTAATGAATTGAAATCTCAATAGGAAGGATTGTGGTGCATGTACTTTGATGGAGCTTTCTCTAAAGAAGGGTCTAGAGCAAGGGTATTGTTTGTTTCCCCGTCAGGTATTACTTTCAAATACTCTTTTCTACTGGCTTTTCAGTGCACAAATAACATAGCTGAATATGAGGCCATATCATTGGGGATAAAGATTGCTAAGAAGCATGGAATTCAATTATTAAGAGTCTTTGGGGATTCATAATTAGTAGTATCCCATATTAGGTCCAGATATGCATCCAAAAATGATCGATTGACAAGATATAAACATGTTGTTTGGGATGAAATTGAGTATTTTAATGCGTTTTCTATTGATTGGATTGAAAGATCAAAGAAAATCATGGCAGATTTCTTGGCCAATGTTGCATTAAAAAATGAAGATGTGACATTAACTGGTGTATCAATAGTTGAAGTTAAAGCTAGACCTGCTATTCTGGATAATGTGTATAATTGGCAGGTATTTGTAGATGATGATGATATACTTAGATTTATACAATGCATTGATGATTATGACAGACAAAAAATTGATTGTAATGCATTGGTGGAAGTAGTGGATGATAGAGAAACAATATTCAGAAATGACATGGTTCAGTTAGAAACTAATCAAATACCTAGAGGATTGGTAGAACTGGAGGGTATGTTTAGTCATAGTAACAGTCATTTGCACCAAGAGTCAACCACTAAATTGGAAGAATTGGAGGAGGTGAATTTAGGGACAGAATCACTCCCTAAGTTGGTATATATTGGGAAGAGCTTGTCTCCCCATGTAAGGACCAACCTCATTAATTTGTTAAGAAGGTACAAACATGTTTTTGCTTGGTCCTATGAGGACCTAAAGGCGTATAGACAAGACCTATTTCAACATGAAATTCCTTTGCATCCATATGCTAAGCCTTTTCAATAGAAGCAAAGACTTATCAACCCCCTTTTGGAGACTAAGATGCAACAAGAACTAATAAAGTTGAGAGAAGGGGGATTATCAAACCTATAAGACATTCTTCATGGGTGTTCAATTTAGTCCCTGTTAGAGAAAAGAATGGGGACATAAGGCTTTGTGTTGATTTTATAAATTTGAATGTTGCCTCTCTGAAAGACAATTATTCCTCTCCCAACATGGAGGCTATGTTGCAAAGAGTAACCGACTATGATTTGTTGTCCATGATGGATGGGTTCTCAGGATATAATTAGGTATTAGTAAAAGAACCTGAGCAATTTAAGATTGTTTTACTACCCCTTGGAGGACATATGTTTATGTGAGAATGCCGTTTGGTCTGAAGAATGATGGTGCAACATTTCAGAGGGCTATGGATGTAGCTTTTAAAGAATTTATCAATATTATAATGGTTGTTTATCAAGATGATTTAACATGTTTCTCCGAGAAAGCGGATGATCACTGTGGTCATTTGGAAAAGATCTTTAATAAGGCTTTGGAGTTTGGTGTGTCCTTGAACCCAAAGAAATGTCATTTTGCAGTCACTGAAGGGAAGTTACTAGGGCATATCGTCTCCAAGGAAGGGGTTAGAATAGACCCTAGAAGGATTGAAGCTATAAATAATGTACCTCAGCCAAAGAATATCAAAGGAATTCAATCTTTTTTGGGAAAGGTATATTTTGTCAGAAGATTTATAGCTAACTTTGCTGAAATTTTTAGGCCTATAGTCAAATTACTTAAAAAGGATGCAAAATTTTCTTGGGATGAAGAAGCTGCACAAGATTTTGACAAAGTTAAGAAGGCCATTACAGTAAGCCCTTCTCATTATTTTCTTTGGCTTCTTATCACATAGTAGCAGTAGTTTTGCTTCAAAAAGATGGTGAGGGATATGAACATCCAATTGCTTTTTATAGCAAATCTTTACAGGTTGCTGAGTTGAAGTATGAAATCATGGAGAAGAAAGAATATGCTCTAGTCAAGGCTGTAAAAGCATTTAGGCCATATCTTTTAAATACAAAAATAGTTGCTTATGTCCCACATGCAGCTGTTAAGGATATTTTATCTCAGTCCGAGGTTACTGGCAAACGGTGCAGGTGGATAACTCGAATACATGAGTTTGACTTACAAATTAAGATCACCAAACTGGTAAGAGGACTAGGCCTTGCTAAGTTGATGGCTAAATAAAATCTGGTTGATGTTGATGTCAATAATGTTGAAATTAAGGAAGTCCTGGTTACTAGTATTGAAAAATAGCCTTGGTAATCAGAAGTAGTGCATTTTCTATGAGATGCAACTTATCCAGAAGGAATGACTCAAAATCAGAAAAGGACGTTGAAATTGAAGTCTCAGAAGTATGTCCTTATTCAAGGGGATTTATATTGGTGAAACAGAGATGGGGCATTGCTGATGTGCCTAGATGATTCCCAGGCGTGAGGGATGCTAACAGAAATGCACAATGGAGTATGTGGAGGTCATTACTCGGCCAAAACCACAACTAGTAAAATAGTCAGGGCAGGATACTATTGGCCCACTTTGTTTAAAGATGCCCATGAGCATGTTCAAAAGTGTGATTTGTGCCAAAAATTTTCTTCTAAGTTAAAATATGAAGGAGCTTTACCCCTTAACCCTGTTACAGTGGAAGCCCCTTTTGTCCAGTGGGGCATTGATTTTATTGGGGAGATAGCAGAAAAGTCAGGTAGAGGTCATAGGTGGATCATGGTGGCTACCGATTACTTCACTAAATGGATTGAGGCCATACCTACTAAAAGGGAAACTAGTAAGGTTGTCATTGAATTTCTGATGGATAATGTGATAACATGGTTTGGTGTGCCTGTGAAATTGATAATGGATAATGCTATGAGATTTAGATCAGAGGAATTCACCGAATTTTGTGCTAGCTATGGAATTATCATGTCATATTCTTCACCATATCATCCACAAGGAAATGGCCAAGTATAATCCAACAATAAAAGCCTCCTGAATATTATCAAGAAAATTCTTGAGCAAAATAAAAGGTCTTGGGATTAGAAACTCAAGTTGGCCTTATGGGAAGATAGGATTACTGTGAAGAAAGCAATCGGTGTATCACCATTTGAATTGGTTTATGGAACATAGACTAGGGTACCAGTAAATAATCTTGTCCCTATGTACAAATTCCTACAAGCTGAGGAGTTGGAATTATCAGGACCCATGGAAGACAGAATGGTTCAGATGGTGGAAATGGAAGGAATCAGAGCCATGGCTCATAAAAGAAACTTGAAGATTCAATTAGAGTCCAAGTATCTTTTCGACAAGAGAACCACATCAAGGAAATTTCAAATTGGTGACATGGTTCTTCAATGGAATGCAAGATGACAAGATAAGGGTAAGCATAAGAAATTTGAATCACTATGGATAAGCCTTTTTGTTGTCTGTGATATTAATGGAAAGGATTCATACTTCTTGCAAGAAATTAATGGTGAAGTACAGGAATTTCTAGTGCATGGATAATTCAAGAAGTATTAATTCTCTTGATTTTTGTTTAAGTCCATGCACAGTAGGTTGTAGGTTGTACATATTAGGTTTGCTTCTGTTGTTTTTGGGCTTGTTTTTGTTTTTGGTCTGCTTTCCAGAGTATTTCTATGTTCTTGTGTTGGTCTCGCATCCAACCATCCCCAATCAGAGCTGATATTGTCAATATTTTGAGTATTGGGAGTTTTCCCTTTCAATCCATAAAATTTTCAGGTTTTCAGAGTTATATTCGTTCTAAGGGTTGAAGTTATGAGGGTTTAGGGTTTTGCAATTTCAAATTTTCATTATGAAAGCCTTTTGCTTATGTTTCTGTTGTTCACCAAAAGTGATAACCCAAGACACCTTCAAATCTATCTATGAGATAGCTGATCTCAATCAATGAAACACCTCAGGGCTTGGACAACATGACAAGGATATGAATCCTTCTACTCTTCAGGCTCTGCAAAACCTAGGCGGGTATACCTTTGATGCATTTAATCAGACCTAGTACACACAAGACTACATCAATCAAAAGCAGATGGATCTCAAAAGGTTCAAAAACTAAGAGGTAACTGCAGATGGGCTAGATCCACACTTGATTTTGGATTTTAAATTGGTTTGAGAACCCCTTTAATTGCAAGATCAGTGCCTTATCCAAGGGCAACAAAGTCATACATCAAACTATAAATGAAAGCTTCGATTGCAAATCCATCTTCATTATTAAATATTCATGCATTAATGCCTTGCATAAATGCATTACTAAGATCATTCACAAAATCATCAGATCTTGAAACTATATTCCATTTTTTATGATTTATTACAGAATTTAAATCCTTCCTTGAAGAATCCCTGCAAACAATCATAACTATCTCCTTGAGATAACAAATTTCATCCTCCTTGAGAATCTGATTTGATAAAATGGAAATACAAATCTAGAGACAATCCTGTGTGAATTTATGTATGCCTTACATACACAAGAACCTGCAACTAAGAACACCTATAGCAAGAATTGAACTCCATTACTGAAGGAAAAGCCTTGCCCTGTACAATCTTCAAGAATACTCAAAATTGGAAGCCATGAAAACTGGAGCCATTCTCACAGAATTCTAGAACCCTTACAACTGAGAAGAATTGGGAATAAGAAGGAGAAGGAACCAAATCAAATCTGCAACTGAATTGCCAAGTGTTTCCTCTCTAACTGAATTTCAATATCGACCAAACTACTTCCAAAATATCTGATCTTTGCCAAAATTAACTTCATAATTAGATTCCTCATTCTGACAGCTTTCCGAAAATATATAACACTTCATACTTTGGCCAAAAATTGAGCCTTGGGCGAATTAATTCCCCAATGTGCACCATCATTTAAATTTTTTGAAATTTAATATAGTTTAAACTATATCATTTGCTCATTTTAATTTTGATTTTTGCCTCCATTTGGTCCTGATGCTTTTGCCACGTGGCAGGATCTGAGTGGCTGATGGGGTCCACTGGGTGCCACCTAAGTCGACACCTCATCACTGCCACGTCATCTGCTTTGTTACTGCCACTTGGCCGCCACGTGTACACCACCTCAGTGCCACGTCATCGCCACCTAGGTGCCACCTCATCACCACCTCACCGGGACCCGCCTGCTGGACCGCTGACTGTACCCGCCACTTGTGCGCCACCTGGCTTTCACAACTTCGCAGGGTCTAACGTTTGTGCATCTTCAATCTGCGAAACCGCGTGGGCCGTCGATCTTGATCCAACATGCTCGACAATTATCCTTTTCACAACTTCGTAGGGCTTAACTTCTGTGCATCTCGCCTTCACGAAAATGCACAAACCATTGATCCATCTCGAACTTGCTCACTCATTAAGCCAACCTTCCTCTACAAAATTTTGCCCATCTGCCTTGGGAAGCGTGCATGTGTGGGGTCCACTTGGTCGCCGCTCAGTCATTTCCACCATCACCTCGAGATCCGTGCTCATGTGTGGGCCCACCTTGGGCGCCCATAGGCACCATCCATCAAAAGCCTTTATGGCTTAGACATATTACTACTGTGGAGCTTTATATTTAAATATCAAAAACGTTCATTTCCCAGCCAATGTGGGATAATGCGATTAAGCCTGGAGCTTCATTTTTAAGAGTTCTTTGAGTGACTGCCTAGAAGTTTCATTTACCAATGAGATTTGGTTGAAAGTTTATGAGGCATTCCCTAACACATGGGAAGGTTGGGCTTTGAGCATGCCAATTTGCATTCATTTAAACTTCTAAAACCTTCTTCATTCCACGCAGGCCCAACACACAACAGGGGGAGAAAATGATTTGCAGTTGCTAATGCATTTACAGAAGACAATGGGTGTTAACTTCACTCCCCAAACATCACGTGATTGCTGTTTGCAATGGGCTTTTAAACCTTCAAAGCTCTAATCCACGCAGCAAGGAAAATGTCACAAGTTTATCTGCCTTTTGGATCACCATTAACCAATTTGCAGTGTGTGGGAGTTCAGCGCCTCAATTTGCATTTATTTGAAAGGTTTTGAATGCCTCCTCCAAACACAGGGACTAAATAGTGCATGGCTCTTGCATTGACTAGGAGTTTTATATGTTTTGCATACCACGTGGAGGGGCAATATGACTTCAAACTGCCATGCATGCATTTGCTTGCACAAGTTTCCAACGCTTTGTGCCATTCTCCATGTTTCTATATGCATTTGTTGTTCCAAGTTTTTGCTGCTCTCTCCATAGACACCACATCCAGCATTGGGAAGATGAGAAGAAAACATGAGAGGGAAAGCTGGCTTCAATTTGCTTGGAGTTTATAGACCATCGTTGCCACTCCATGCAGCAGGGGGAGATATTAATACACTTGCAATTTGCATTGGTTTTACTCAAAGATGCCCTCTCTACTCAGCCACTTCAACGCAAGGCAAGAGAGGGATGCAAGCACCATTGCATGGGAAGGGGATGATTGGGTAAAATTTCATATCCTTGGGAGCTTTTGCCTCCCCTCTCCTCCACCATTTGTATTCAGTAAAAGAAATTATATTTGCATGAAATTTGCTACAACATATATGAGGAGACTATCAACAGGCACATGAGGAAGATGGATACAATTAAGTTTGTTGAGGTTCTTGAACTCTTCTTTACTTGGTGCCTCCTTTCTCTAAAACAATAAAGTTCAAAACTAAAGAGCTTTATCTGGAATTACTCACCTCAAAATATTCATCTGTTTCATCCAAAGAATAAACATTCTTTTGCATTGCACAGGAGGGTATATGCTACTTAAAAATGCTATCTGCATTTGTTGAAATCCTCAACACTTCACAATTGAATTTTGCATATAATTTCCAATGCCTTAAATCACAATCAATTTTGGAGGAGGTCTCGCACGATCTTTTAGTAAACAAAATTGCCAATAAAATCAAAGTACGGGCATGAGCCAAGTCGGGCCCCAAAGTGGGTCCGACTAAATTTTTTTTCATTTTCATGCAATTGACCTCTGAAAAGCTTCACGGACCTCAAACATACCTCTGGAAACGATCGGCATCGTTTTCGGATCATAAAATTGCATTTTGCAACTTTCAGGCAATTACGCCACAATTTTCGCATTTAATCGCGAAGACGTAATTTTCAAACCTGTCAAAACACCTTTCTGGAGCTCGCCATCTAAGGGGTGTGTACTCTGATATACAAGGATGACTTCTACCAAATGGTTTCTCAAGACAAGTCTTGAGTGAAGAGATATTAATTTTTGAAAATGCCCAACTGGCTTTGTCGACATTACGGACCTGACGAAGTCAATGTCCTGGCAACACATGACACCTTTCTCAAAAATATCAAACGACCTCCGTGGGTCCTCAAATTCAGAACATAGGTACCTTGAAGTACATATTAAATCTTCAAATCCTCAGTTTGATCACCAGACTGACATGATGCAAATGGTGCACTCACAAAAATGGCTACATTAACTGATATAGCACTGAAAGTACGGATAACTGAATTTGATGGCAAAATGAGCTCTTTTGAAAACTGATCAAACGGATTGGTAGAGGCTTGAAATTTGAAACGTAGCTCATCATTTATACCAACATTATCCTAGAACAAGTATTCTGACATGATGCTTACTGAGGCAACTTTTACACTTGTGCGAAACAGGGCTCCGACTAGCTGTCGAAATAGGGACTTGCCAAAACACACAAACTGCAAACGGATTCGGCTTTGAAAACTGAGCAAATGGATTCGTCAAGACTTGAAATTTTGTAGGGTAACTCACTTTTATGCATACAATTGAATCCATTTTGAATTTATCCATGATGATCAACAGGGAAAAAGATGTAATCTCTCAAAGAAGGCTACTCAATAAAATCTGCATTTGTGCCTAAAATGCACTTCCAGCTCACCCCTCAAAATGGGTACCTCATAAACTTATCAAAATTGAATTCTGAAAGTTGCACATCACTGAATAGGCCAAATGAAAGGTGTGGGACATGAATCCCGAGCCTTACCCTCTGAAAATCAATTGGCTCCATTTTACCCCCTTGCTAACTAGGCCATTCAAATTGACTTATTTTAATCATTCGGAAATGCAGGGCAAAATTTTGAAATGGGCCTATAAACTTGACTCAGTTTTAAATACTCCCAATAGTTTCCTCATTACCTTTTTCCACTTAAGTGGAAGGGTTGGTCCATCATTAGGAAGGGGGCCCCTTTTAAATCTTGGCCTAGGCGAGTTATAATATTTTCTTGATTTGTCGCCTTTTTCCTAAGTTTTATTTCCCTTTTATTTGTCTATTGGGTTTCGTAATGCTCATACAAGTTCTTGTTAATCCGATGGTTATCACTATGTCATAAAGGGAAGGTGCACGAAGGTTACCTTTCGTGAAACAAAGAGAAAGTGTGTGTAGAAAAGGCATTATAAAGATCTAGCATCTTGAGGATGATTAGACGACTATGATTGATTCGCAATGAGAAGCTACATGAAAGTTACCCTTCGCAAACTAGCAACCGATGAGATGGCTGTCCGGTGGCTGTTATGTGGTAGGATAGGTGGCAAGACAACTAGATGTGTAGATGAAGTAGAGGGTGATCTGTCAACAGGACGCGTGGCTCCAATGGATTTTCAATGGACCATTCAATAAAGCAACAATGTTGATGGAATCCTTGGTTCAGTGAGACACATGGTGGCTAGAAGGTGGAGCCTGATAGATTTGTTGAGCGAATAAGTGATAGACACATGGAGACATCTAGCAAAAGTTTGCAAGTGAGTGGATTTACATAAGGGGCCCACTTTGAAGGCTAAGGTAGTTATTGACCAGGCATGTTTGATGATGATCGGTCGTTGTCACTGTATCGCAAAGGGAAATAGCATGAAGGTTACACTTCACGAACTAGCGACAAACCACTAGCGGTGGTGGTTAAAGTCAGTTGTAAAGGTAAACAGTTATGGTGGAGAATAAAGATTGAGTAGTTAGTTGTTGATTGGATGGATGTCGTTGTGTCACAAAGGGAAGTAGCACAAAGGTTACCCTTTATGAAATAGTGACAAAGTGGTGGGACCTGCTCTAAAGAGGATGGCTTAGGTAAGGTAAAGGATGTGCAAGTTTTACATGATCTCATAGCTGTCACTGAACTGCTATGAGGAGAAGCGCGACTGTTAAGCATCACGAACTAGCAACAAAAGGAAAAACACTTAGAGAAATTTCGCTGTCCGTTGGAGCCAAATTTTTGAATTGGATTTATGAATTAATTGCTAAAGCATGTGGCTTAATTGACTCTAATCAATGCTCAGTTGCCATAATAATCCTTACATGAGTTGAATCTTTTTTGCATGCACTTAAGGAATCTTGCAGAGGAACCAGTGCACAAGGAAAAATTCCTCAAGCAACAAGTAAGTTTCTTGCAATTGTTTTACAATTATAGTTTGCTTGGTGTTACTGGGTGTTTGAATTTCCAGAGAGTCTGTTTGAAATTCTATTGAAATAAATCTAATTCTGAGATGGGACCGCAAAGAGAATTTAGAGGGAAGGTTGATTATCAGGAGAGAGCTATTTGTGATGATTTTCTAGAGAAATTAACTTAGTCCACTAATAGTGCAGCAAAAATAAAGGAATTGGTGCCTAAATCTCCTCGCCTGAGAATTGGCGATGGTCTATATGATATTGGAAACTGGTTGAGAGATGCCCAGATAGGAATGGCGGGCTTGGGACTCTTAAAAGTGGGGTTCGGCCATCAAAATTCCCCTACTCCAATTAATAGCATATGGGAGCTATATGTTGGGAAGCTTATAGTCCCTGGGGTTTTCATGGATGTAGACTTGTTAACCCAAATTGCAAACAATTATGATCCAAATACCAGGACTATAAGAAATGTAAATGGTGGGTCTTTAATTGAAATAAATGATGATGAGTTCAGGAGAGTTTTTCGGCTCAGTGAGGTGTCAAATTATCTAGAGCCTATCAATTTTGAAATGTTGGTAAAGGTCTATGAGGGACAAAGAGATCACCTCAAAAATGGCCCCTTGAAAGAATTCTTTGCCAAAATAGGAGGACTGACAGTAGTAGACCTCAACACCATGGAACCTTTCGCCTTAAAATTCTTTACTTTGAGGGCTAAGGGAATGTACTGGTCCTTATGTCAGATTCTTGGGGAAGATGCAGAAACTACCATGCCAACCCACTATATGCTCATCATAGCACAAATTTTGAACCCATCTCTAGTAGTGACTTTTGATTTTGCACCTTATCTCACTTATGCCATTCATGAGGGCTTTATAGGGATAAAGAATGCTAAGGTGGACAAAACTTTTGCATGGTATTCTCTCCTCATGCACATGTTTTTATTCAAAGGTGTTGAATATGTTGTTCACCAAAAGTGATAACCAAAGTATACCTGCAAATCTATCTATGAGATAGCCAATCTCAATCAATGAAACACCTTAGGGCTTGGACAACATGACAAGGATATGAATCCTTCTACTCTTCAGGCTCTGCAAAACCTAGGCGGGTATACCTTTGATGCATTTAATCAGACCTATTACACATAAGATTGCATCAATCAAAAGCAGATGGATCTCAAAAGGTTCAAAAACTAAGAGATAACTGCAGATGGGCTAGATCCACACTTGCAACTCAACATTTTGAATCATGAGATGGAGGGACACTTCCACATAACATAAAATATAAAAGATATTCTGATTTTAGATTTTTAAATGGTGTTCTGACAACCTTTCAATATTACAAGAGACCAGTGCCTTATCCAGGCCACAGAGTCATGCATAAAACTGGATGAGAAATCTCAGATGCAAGTTCTTTTCAACATTAAATTTTCATGTATCAATGCCTTACATTAATACAATCCTCTGCTCTATCACAAAACCATACTTATATGTAGATATCCAATATGCATTCAAAATCATTAATGCTGGGTTTTAGGATTTAAATCCTTCCTTGAAGAATACCCAAAAAACAACATTACACTCTTAGAGGAATCTAAAAGAGACAACTCAAATTATCCTTGATAAAATGAAATTATATGAATCTGAGTACAATTTGGAGACAATTTCATGGAAACTCACACATGCCTTGCATATGTGTGAACCTGCAAACTGAAACTAAACCTACAATAAAGACAACAATGAAAACATAGACGAACACACTATCATTTGCATTGATAAAAGGATGTCATCACTGGAACCTGCAATTTCGGATTTCTCCCTTGGAGCAAATCTCTCAAAAACTGGAACCCCTACAACTGAGAAGAATGGGGAATAAAAAGGGAGAGGGAACCAAATCAAATCTTCAACTGAATTGCCAAGTGTCTTCCCTCTAACTCAATTTTGTTCTCATGGAAACTACTTCCAAAATATCCCACATTTGTCAAGATTTACCTCATAATCAGATTCCTCACTCTGAGAGCTTTCCGGCGATATATAATACTTTATATTTTGGCCAAAATTTAGACCCTGGGCAAATTAATCCTCAACATGGATCCATCATTTAAATTTTTCGAATTTTAATATAGTTTGAACTATATTATTTATGGATTTTCATTTTGATTTTTGCCTCCATTTGGTTTGACGCTTTTGCCACGTGGCAGCCTCCGATTGGTCAATGGGGTTGATCGGACGCCACCTGGGATGACACCTCATCACCGCCATGTCATTTGCTTCATCACTGCCACTTGGCCACCATGTCATCGCCACTGGACTGCCACCTGTACGCCACCTCACCGGGACCCACCTGCTGGACTGCCACCTATCACGACATGTGGATGACTCTCGTTCACTTTCGCTATTTCGTAGGGCGTAACTCGCATGCATCTTCCCTTCGCGAAATAGCGCGCACCATCGATCTCTCTCGAACCTGCTCACTCGTTAAACCGACCTTCCTCTGCAAAATTTTGCCTGTCTGCCTCGGGAAGCGTGCCTATGTGGGGTCCACCTAGTCATCATCCAGTCAACTCCTCCATCGCCTCGAAAAGAGTGCTCGCGTGTGGGCCCGCCTTGGGCGCCCATAGGCACCATCTATCAAAAGCCTTTATGGCTTAGACATTATAGATGGGTTTGTTTTTGCTTATAAACATTATAAAATTCCCTTCCACAGTCAATGTGGGATATCGCTACTTGCCTGGGACTGCGTTTTTGAAGCTTTTCTCCTGGGTTTTCATGGTGATTTTCTGTGCATTTGATTGAAATTTTTTGCATTGTTTGAAAATATTAAATCTTCCTCAAACCACCCACACTACACAGGAGGAGTTATTGGCATTAATGGATTTGGGGAAACATCCATTTGCTTGCTTTTGATTGCAACCCCTCCATTTTCCACGCAATTGCTTGAAGTTTTAAATTTCCCTTTTCACCAGTCACGTGGGAGGAGGGAGTTTGGCTGTTCACTAACCCATTAAATTTGCTTTGAAAGTTTAAAAATGGTCTCTTTCACAAGTCACGTGGAGTGTGGGCTTTACTGTTTGCATTTTTTGAAAACATTTCATGTTCCCTCCTCTCCAAACTATGCACAGGGAAGACTACATTAATCTGGGCAAATCTGCCAATGGAAATTGCATTGGAAACTCCTTTTAAGGCTCCCAATTCCATTCCACACAAGGGCTGCATTCTTATTTAATTTGCCAAGTAACCTTGATCTTTGTTTCTGCTCAAACACCAATGTCTCTGCTCACGTGGGGGAGGAGAATGGCATATAAGATTGCCATGGATTTTCTTTTAAGTTTCTATAGCCTGTCCCAACTGCCACGCTGGGGAAAGATTGGTGGCATTAAACTCTTTTTTTTAAATTTACAGTCCCCTCAACCATCACGTAGGGAGGAGGATGCTTGGATTTTGAAGTCTTGCTTGCTGCACTTTGCATTTGAAGAAAATTTCTGACTGCTGCTCAAAACCCATGTAGAAGGGGAAAATGGCTGTGGCTGCATATTACACTTGCATAAAAGTTGTAGCCTTTCAACTTCAGCCATCACATGGCAGGAAAGAAGATGCTGCTATTTGCATTTGTTTTAACTATCCCTTCAATTACCATGTACAACAAACAATGAAAAGGATTTGGCTTTGTACCAGCCATTTACATTTGTTAGAAATTATTAAACTTTAGATTGGCATTCAAACCTACCAATGCATTTGCTACTGGCAATTTATAAATTGCCCCTTTCTCATTTGTGCAGGGAGACTTTGGCTTCATGCCAATTGAAATTTGCTTGAGGTTTTAAAATCACTCAAAACCATGATTAATGCACAAGAAGATGTTGGCTGGCGTTTCACATGCCAATTATATTTGTTGAATTATCAATCCACTCTCCTCCATTGCTTACATCTAGCATGCAAAATACCTTGGTTGTATAGATCAAGAGAGGCATTCCCATTTTTGCATTATCCTCTGGTGGGAAACATATAAGTATTTGACTCCAACAATGGACGTCAACATTAATCTAGAAATGCTCATAAAGCCAAGTCGCCAATAAAACAATGCGCGAGCATGAGCCAGGTTGGGCCCCAAAGTGGGTCCGACTAAAAATTTTTTTGATTTCAAGCAACTGGCCTTTGGAATGCTTCACGGACCTCAAACATACCTCTGGGAACGATCGGCATCGTTTTTGGATCATTAAACTGAGTTTCGCAACTTTCAGGCAATTACGCCACAATTTTCGCATTTAATCGCGAAGATGTAATTTTCAATGTGGTCAAACCACCTTTCTGGAGCTCGTCGTCTCACAGCCGTGTACTCTGATATACAAGGATGAATTCTACCAAATGGTTTCTCAAGACGAGTCCCGAGCGAAGAGATATTAATTTTCGAAAACGGCCAACTGGCTTTGTCGACACTGCGGACCTGATGAAGTCAATGTTCTAGCAATACATGATGCCTTTCTCAAAAATATCAAATGACCTCCGTAGGTCCTCAAATTTGGAACATAGGTACCTTAAAGTACATATTAAATCTTTGAATTCTCAGTTCGGTCACCAGATTGACAGGATGCAAACGACGCACTCACCAAAACCGCTACATTAACTGATATAACACTGGAGTGTGGATAACTGAATTTGATGGCAAAATGAGCTCTTTTGAAAACTGATCAAACGGATTGGTAGAGCCTTGAAATTTGAAACATAGCTCACCATTTATACCAACATTAGCCCGGAACAAACATTCTGAGATGAAGCTCACCAGGACATTTTTACACTTGTGCAAACATTACAAACTACAAACGGATTGAGCTTTGAAAACTGAGCAAACGGATTCATAAGGACTTGAAATTTTGCATGCTGACTCACATTTATGCATAAAATTCAATCCATTTTGAAATTCTTCATGATAATAAACATGGAAAAAGATATAAACATCCAAAGTAGGCTACTTAATAAAATTTGCACTTGTGCCTAGAATGCACTTTTAGCTCACCCCTTGAAATGGGTACCTAGAAAACTTATCCAAACTGAATTCTGAAAGTTGCACATCACTGCATAGGCCAAATGAAAGGTGTGGGACATGAATCCCGAGCCTTACCCTCTGAAAATCAACCGGTTCCGTTTTACCCCCTTGCTAACTAAGTCATTCAAACTGACTCATTTTAATCATTCGAAAATGCCGGGCAAATTTTTGAAATGGGCCTATAAAATTGACTCAGTTTTAAATACTCCCAACAGTGGCTCTGATTGGGGATGGTTGATTGCAAGATCAACACAAGAATCCAAATATCTTTGGTTAAGCAGACCACCCAAAAACGGATCATTCTTCTCTCAATTCTTCTCTTTTCAAAATAGGGCTTCCTTATTCTACCCAAATAGCAGGGCACTTTATTGAAAACCACACAACTGAAGTAAAGTGACAATACAATAGATACAAGCATGCTCACAACTGATTATAACTGCTCCACTTACAAACATTTACCTCTGTCAAAAATCTGATTTTCATCTCTTGATATCATGATCCATACAAAGGCACCTTCCAGTAACAACTGAGCATAGCTTTTAAAATCCACCTCTTTTGTCTCATTACTGAAACAGCTAGTGTGCTTACCTCTTGTCTGATTCTGAACTTTGTAACCATGCGCTACTTCAACACAAGTAAAATCATGAGACAAATCACCATAGAGGCTTTCCCACAAGCTAACATACCTTTCACTGTCCCACTCAACTCTATCATTTGCAAGGACATCATCATGCTGAACTTGAAAAATAAAACACTCATTTTCAACATTGCAGTTCCTATTAGTAGATACCTTATTATCATTTAAATCAATAGAATGAGGGACGCTACTAACCAACTGATGCAAACAAGGAACATG
Organism: Cryptomeria japonica; assembly: GCF_030272615.1. Classification (NCBI taxonomy): domain Eukaryota; kingdom Viridiplantae; phylum Streptophyta; class Pinopsida; order Cupressales; family Cupressaceae; genus Cryptomeria; species Cryptomeria japonica. The sequence continues at coordinate 324,788,337 of NC_081410.1, forward strand.
AACATTACCATCCAGATGTGCTACTTCACTACGCTGATCACACCTCATACTATCCTTGCTCATCAAACTAAAAACCTCTGCATTCTCAACATCCCATTCATTGAAAAGAATGCATACCTCTGGCTGAAGCAAATCCTCAGCTGAATCTTTCTCTTTCAGGCTTACATCTACCTGAAACACTTTCATTTGTGGTTTTAAATGGTCATCACATAATCCATGCCTCTTACCTTCATCATGAAATAAATTTTTACAACCCATGCTATTGTTGTTTGGAATTCCATCAGTATTATGGACTGGTTCATCATTTACAACATCTGGCTGATCAGTTATTTCTTCATACAAAGGGTTAGAAACCAAATGGACAATCCCTTTATGAACATTATGACACTGAAGTGGCTGGTCCGTATCTATATCAGCATTGAATAAAGCATTAGTAAAATTGCTAAAGACACCATCCATTCGATCCTCATAATCATCTTCATCAGACAAAGAAGAAAATGAAACTTGGCTGGAACAATCCTCAGTGTTCCATGTTTCATATTCATGAGATTTTATTCTATGACCATCATTCTGAAAATCAAGATAATCAAACTTATCTTGCCACAACCGATCTTCTTCACCAATTGAACACTCGTCATCAGCCAAAGAATGAACATGAACATCGCTGCCATTTACTTCATCATATGAGTTTTCAGCTTGTTCACTAAAATTTTCTGTCATAAAACCGTCTGTTAGGTCAGCATGTTCATCAAGTATACAAGCATTCAATTCACAGTCCTTTTCCGAAGAATTCCCTTCACTATATTGCAGAAGGTCTTCATCAATAGTTCGAAGGCTCTCCAACATTTGAACCTTCTTATCCACAACCTCAAGAGCTTTCTTAAGTTCTGCAATCTTCTGGACTTACATTGCACTTTGCTGTTCCATGTGAGATTCCATAAACTTTTGTCCATCCATGTGTGCTATATCTTCATCGCAATCATGTGTACCATTACAATTTTCTGAATTAACATTGTGCATATCTTTCAAAAAAGAAAGATTATCAACATGATTATAAGAAACGAAGTCTAAAGTGAAATTTGAAAAAACATTTATTTCATCCTCAACACAATTGACATCATCAATGTTTAAAAGAGGATCAGCTATTGTTTGCACCAAACAATTTTGATTTTCATCATATTGCACACTTTCACTTGCACAAACAACAACACTTAGTAATCCCTCTGTATTTGGTATTTCAACATCAAATACATCAGCAGCATGTAAAGATTGATGGTCATCACCATCATTATTTTCCCCAATATTATCCTGGAGAGATGCATGATTCACTTGGTAACTGGCAGTCACATAATCAGCATAATCCGCATACAAATCAAATGGTACATATCCCTTGTATATATCTGTCTCTGTATCAATATTTTCATAATTCTTCCCACTGATCATTCCATCACTACTGCGAGAGACAACCGGTATTAACAGCAAAGGTTCTTGACTCTCATTTAAATCTGAAACACATGCATCATCATAGCCATTTGGAACTACAAAGCTTGATGCACCTAGACACGGAGTGATTTGCTCAACTTCTTATGGTATTCCACCATTGAAGGTGCTTTGACAAGAAACAACAACAGACACGAATCTCTTCGAGATTCCAAACTTCAAGTTATTTTCCATATCCCTAGCTGTGTTAAAGGCTTCATACAAGGTTTTGGGTTCTTTGTTTCTCAATAGGAAACCCATCTTCTCATCAAATGCACTCAAGTAAACATCCAGACATACTTTATCATCAAGTTTATACCTTCTAAAAATTTTGGACAGAGCTTGTGAAAATCTGATATTAAACGTTGGTACCAATTCATCTTCCCTGATTTGTATACAGGTGAATTCTTTCAGCAAGTCAGAATCACTCACCTTCTCATCGAATTGATCCATGAAATCTAAAACCAATTCTTCCCATGAGGTAATGGAATTCTCTGGCAAAAAAAAGAACCAATCTCTTGCATCTTCTTTTAATGACTGAATAAACAATTTCATGCATACATCTTCTTGACAAATTTCAAACTCTCCTATCAAATTTGAAAATCTTTTCAAATGTTGACATACTAATTCTGATTTCTTCCCACTGAATATGGGCAAATACTTTCTGATTTCTGTGGGTATGGGATTTGGGTAACCTGGAATATCTCTGAATTTTAGAGCAGCATAATGGTTCATGACGAAACTTCTCCTATTATACGGTTGTGACACTTCACCAGGCATGGCTCTATGTGGAAATACACAAGACTAAAAATCTTTACTGCTCATTTTCTCCTACTCCCACAAATGATTATAAAATCTTGGATAGAAAACTTCAAGCACATATCCTTATACAAATCTATTCCTTAACATTGCTTGACATAAATTTCTTCCACATTTGCATACTACGGAGGATAACATACACTGAATATTTTAGCAACATAGATATGCAAATCAATTTTGAGATTCTCTCTTTCCCTCTAGACTAGTGCTGTTCACTAAATGGGAAAACGACATTACACATTCAAACTTTCAGAAGAGATCTCTTGCATTTGAAACCTCTGAAAAATACCTGGAGATTTGCAACTGTAAGACTTGTAGATCTAGAGATTTACTTCCACTTTCAGCACTGTCTTTTATCACAGAGTCGCCACCTCTTGCATAGAGGATATTTTGAACAGCAGAACGCCACTCAACACTTATTCAATTCTCTTTACTCCTTCAATCTCACTGCAATAAACATTCTTCCAGGCTGTTTAATACTGGTATGAACCACAGAGTCACCACCCAACAAGGAATTGGGGAAAAATTCGCACACAGCTGCAAGAGCTTCTTACAACTTTGAACAAATACAATTTTCTGTTATTCCTTCATAAAATATGATATGAAACACATATCATTTTGCAGATCCAGAACAAGGAGCACTTTCTAACTCTGCAAAATCAACTTACACACTCTGTGCATACACAATGGACAGACTAACTGGATGAATTTAGGCAATTTCCATTTTCATTTCCCCAGCAGAGTCGCCATTTTTGTTGTGGTGACTCGGATGGGATAATCTCAACCTTATACGAGTTAATTCTTTCTTAACCAGAGGCTCTTGACAGTTCATTTACTCCCCAGCAGAGTCACCATTTTTGTTGTTCACCAAAAGTGATAACCAAAGTATACCTGCAAATCTATCTATGAGATAGCCAATCTCAATCAATGAAACACCTCAGGGCTTGGACAACATGACAAGGATATGAAACCTTCTACTCTTCAGGCTCTGCAAAACCTAGGCGGGTATACCTTTGATGCATTTAATCAGACCTATTACACACAAGACTGCATCAATCAAAAGCAGATGGATCTCAAAAGGTTCAAAAACTAAGAGATAACTATAGATGGGCTAGATCCACACTTGCAACTCAACATTTTGAATCATGAGATGGAGGGACACTTCCACATAACATAAAATATAAAAGATATTCTGATTTTGGATTTTTAAATGGTGTTCTGACGACCTTTCAATATTACAAGAGACCAGTGCCTTATCTAGGCCACAGAGTCATGCATAAAACTGGATGAGAAATCTCAGATGCAAGTTCTTTTCAACATTAAATTTTCATGTATCAATGCCTTACATTAATACAATCCTCTGCTCTATCAAAAAACCATACTTATATGTAGATATCCAATATGCATTCAAAATCATTAATGTTGGGTTTTAGGATTTAAATCCTTCCTTGAAGAATACCCAAAAGACAACATTACACTCTTAGAGGAATCTAAAAGAGACAACTCAAATTATCCTTGATAAAATGAAATTATATGAATCTGAGTACATTTTGGAGACAATTTCATGGAAACTCACACATGCCTTGCATATGTGTGAACCTGCAAACTGAAACTAAACCTACAGTAAAGACAACAATGAAAACATAGAGGAACACACTATCATTTGCATTGATAAAAGGATGTCATCACTGGAACCTGCAATTTCGGATTTCTCCCTTGGAGCAAATCTCTCAAAAACTGGAACCCCTACAACTGAGAAGAATGGGGAATAAAAAGGGAGAGGGAACCAAATCAAATCTTCAACTGAATTGCCAAATGTCTTCCCTCTAACTGAATTTTGTTCCCGTGGAAACTGCTTCCAAAATATCCCACATTTGTCAAAATTAACCTCATAATCGGATTCTTCACTCCGAGAGCTTTCCGGCGATATATAATACTTTATATTTTGGCCAAAATTTAGACCCTGGGCGAATTAATCCTCAACATGGATCCATCATTTAAATTTTTCGAATTTTAATATAGTTTGAACTATATTATTTATGGATTTTCATTTTGATTTTTGCCTCCATTTGGTCTGACACTTTTGCCATGTGGCAGCCTCCGATTGGTCGATGGGGTTGATTGGACACCACCTGGGATGACACCTCATCACCACCACGTCATTTGCTTCGTCACTGCCACTTGGCCGCCACGTCATTGCCACTGGACTGCCACCTGTGCACCACCTCACCGGGACCCGCCTACTGGACTGCCACCTATCACGACACGTGGACGGCTCTCGTTCGCTTTCGCTATTTCGCAGGGTGTAACTCATGTGCATCTTCCCTTCACAAAATAGAGCGCACCGTTGATCTCTCTCGAACCTGCTCACTCATTAAGCCGGCCTTCCTCTGCAAAATTTTGCCTGTCTACCTCGAGAAGTGTGCCTGCATGGGGTCCACCTAGTCACCATCCAGTCAACTCCTCCGTCGCCTCGAGAAGCATGCTCACGCGTGGGCCTGCCTTGGACGCCCATAGGCACCATCTGTCAAAAGCCTTTATGGCTTAGACATTATAGATGGGTTTGTTTTTTCTTATAAACATTATAAAATTCCCTTCCACAGTCAATGTGGGATATTGCTATTTGCTTGGGACTGCGTTTTTGAAGCTTTTCTCCTGGGTTTTCATGGCGATTTTCTATGCATTTGATTGAAATTTTTTGCATTGTTTGAAAATATTAAATCTTCCTCAAACCACCCACACTACACAGGAGGAGTTATTGGCATTAATGGATTTGGGGAAACATCCATTTGCTTGCTTTTGACTGCAACCCCTCCATTCTCCACGCAATTGCTTGAAGTTTTAAATTTCCCTTTTCACCAGTCACGTGGGAGGAGGGAGTTTGGCTGTTCACTAACCCATTAAATTTGCTTTGAAAGTTTAAAAATGGTCTCTTTCACAAGTCACGTGGAGTGTGGGCTTTACTGTTTGCCTTTTTGAAAACATTTCATGTTCCCTCCTCTCCAAACTATGCACAGGGAAGACTACATTAATCTGGGCAAATCTGCCAATGGAAATTGCATTGGAAACTCCTTTTAAGGCTCCCAATTCCATTCCACACAAGGGCTGCATTCTTATTTAATTTGCCAAGTAACCTTGATCCTTGTTGCTGCTCAAACACCAATGTCTCTGCTCACGTGGGGGAGGAGAATGGCATATAAGATTGCCATGGATTTTCTTTTAAGTTTCTACAACCTGTCCCAACTGCCACGCTAGGGAAAGATTGCTGGCATTAAACTCTTTTTTTTAAATTTACAGTCCCCTCAACCATCACGCAGGGAGGAGGATGCTTGGATTTTGAAGTCTTGCCTGCTGCACTTTGCATTTGAAGAAAATTTTTGACTGCTGCTCAAAACCCATGCAGAAGGGGAAAATGGTTGTGGCTGCAAATTACACTTGCATAAAAGTTGTAGCCTTTCAACTTCAGCCATCACATGGCAGGAAAGAAGATGCTGCTATTTGCATTTGTTTTAACTATCCCTTCAATTACCATGTACAACAAACAATGAAAAGGATTTGGCTTTGTACCAGCCATTTACATTTGTTAGAAATTATTAAACTTTAGATTGGCATTCAAACCTACCAATGCATTTGCTGCTGACAATTTATAAATTGCCCCTTTCTCATTTGTGCAGGGAGACTTTGGCTTCATGCCAATTGAAATTTGCTTGAGGTTTTAAAATCACTCAAAACCATGATTAATGCACAAGAAGATGTTGGCTGGCGTTTCACATGCCAATTATATTTGTTGAATGATCAATCCACTCTCCTCCATTGCTTACATCTAGCATGCAAAATACCTTGGTTGTATAGATCAAGAGAGGCATTCCCATTTTTGCATTATCCTCTGGTGGGAAACATATAAGTATTTGACTCCAACAATGGACGTCAACATTACTCTAGAAATGCTCATAAAGCCAAGTCGCCAATAAAATAATGCGCGAGCATGAGCCAGGTTGGGCGCCAAAGTGGGTCCGACTAAATTTTTTTTCGATTTCAAGCAACTGGCCTTTGGAATGCTTCACGCACCTCAAACATACCTCTGGGAATGATCGGCATCGTTTTCAGATCATTAAACTGAGTTTCGCAACTTTCAGGCAATTACGCCACAATTTTCGCATTTAATCACGAAGATGTAATTTTCAATGTGGTCAAAACACCTTTCTGGAGCTCGTGGTCTAGCAGGCGTGTACTCTGATATACAAGGATGACTTCTACCAAACGGTTTCTCAAGACAAGTCTCGAGCGAAGAGATATTAATTTCCGAAAACGGCCAACTGGCTTTGTCGACACTGCGGACCTGATGAAGTCAATGTTCTGGCAACACATGATGCCTTTCTCAAAAATATCATACGACCTCCGTAGGTCCTCAAATTCGGAACATAGGTACCTTAAAGTACATATTAAATCTTTGAATTCTCAGTTTGGTCACCAGACTGATAGGATGCAAACGGCATGCTCACCAAAATGGCTAGATTAACTGATATAACACTGGAGTGCGGATAACTGAATTTGATGGCAAAATGAGCTCTTTTGAAAACCGATCAAACGGATTGGTAGAGCCTTGAAATTTGAAGCGTAGCTCACCATTTATACCAACATTAGCCCAGAACAAACATTCTGACATGACGCTCACCAGGACATTTTTACACTTGTGCAAACATCACAAACTACAAACGGATTGAGCTTTGAAAACTAAGCAAACGGATTCATAAGGACTTGAAATTTTGCATGCTGACTCACATTTATGCATAAAATTCAATCCATTTTGAAATTATTCATGATAATAAACATGGCAAAAGATATAAACACCCAAAGTAGGCTACTTAATAAAATTTGCACTTGTGCCTAGAATGCACTTTCAGCTCACCCCTTGAAATGGGTACCTAGAAAACTTATCCAAACTGAATTCTGAAAGTTGCACATCACTGCATAGGCCAAATGAAAGGTGTGGGACATGAATCCCGAGCCTTACCCTATGAAAATCAATCGGTTCCATTTTACCCCCTTGCTAACTAAGCCATTCAAACTGACTCATTTTAATCATTCGGAAATGCCGGGCAAATTTTTGAAATGGGCCTATAAAATTGACTCAATTTTAAATACTCCCAACAGAATATTTTGCTAATGAAATGGACCTGCTCAAGGAAAAGAATGGAGAGGAGATGCCTGTTTAGTTATGGAGAACAATTTTGTCTTGGGATAGAGAGGATGCAAGTTACTTAAAGTTGGATAGATGTTTTCCATCTAGGCTTAGAATCCTTTTGTGCCCAAAAAACCCTGGGATCCTGAAAGCTCTCCTTGAATTCTTTAGGCCTAAAGAATTTGCTGAAGATATCAAAATTGTACACAACTGGGCTGATATATATTTGTACACAGTCTCCACTATGTTTAGAGTTTATGGTTTCAGAGGAACTCCATATCTGCTCCCCTATCAAGTCCCTTTGAAGATAGGAATTGTTGAGGTCCCGAGACAAATCGAAGGCCTGCAGGAAGCAAAATTGACAAATAAGGGGAGGGGAACAATTTTCCCAACTGTTTCCCTGGGACATGAGTTTGTAATCACTAAGGGTGGTTGGACACATTTTGATGACTTCTTTTAGCCATATAGGTTATCTACTACAGTGGTGAGGTTTGTTGATCCAGAGGATTTATTTAACAGTATGTTTAAGAAGGGGGCCAGATGTACATGTTGTGAGATTTTGCGAGAAGCGAGAATCGAGCCAAGATCTGATTTCGGTCGTAGATCACATGAAACTCCTTACACAACAGATGATCGAAGATCAAAATAGCTGAATGAAGATAATTTCAATATGAGAGAGAAATAGAGACAAAGAGGAGAATTTGGAGAAGACTCTCACCGAGCTATCACTCCACTAACTTCACTAGTGAAGGTGAGAGTATAGTGCTTATTATATAGAAAAATATAAGAATATACATCCAAGGGGTGCATTAACTCCTATTCCCCATAAAAAGTGGGAGGTTTTACCTTCTTGGTAAATGCCAAAACATGTGGCATAACCTCCTTACATGAAGACAAAAAAGGAATTGAGAAAGTTGGCACATAAGGCCAAAAGAGGGTGTGAAATGCAACTACCCCATAACCCACTTGGGAAATGACAAAATAGTTGTTATGAGAGGTGGCACAACAAGCCAAAAGAGGGCGTGTAACTCAAATACCCATGTGAGGTGGAGAGTTACACATGTAGCTGAAGTATTTCACCACGTGTCCTCATATAAACCACTCCTATTAACCTAAGCAAGCTTAAATAATATGTGTAGAAAAAATAAATACCCCCTAACGTAAGGAAAATAAAAAACCTACACTAACACTCCCCCTTAAGCGTAGCTTAGGTGGGTGAAAATATGGGTCCCGACAAATGCAACCACGTTAGGTACCCATGTACATAGATAGCCCCCCCAAAAGAAGAAGCCCCCCATAAGAGGAATAGCCCTCCCCTAAATAAGGAGAAAAAGAAAGGAGGACTAAAAACTCCCTCCTGAAGTAGACACCTGTCGTATCCCAAGCAGAGATCACAAATGAAGGAACTTGCTTTCAGTGAAGGGTTTGGTGAAGATGTCCACAGTTTGCTCTGTTGTAGAACAATACTTAAGATCAATGATGCCTTCCTGAATGAGCTCCCGAATATAGTGCATATGTATCTCAATGTGTTTCGTCCTTTGGTGATGAACTAGATTTCTTGAGATCTGTATAGCACTTTGATTATCACAAAAGATGATAGTAGGCTTCCTAATTGGAATACCAAACTCAGTGAGAATATTTTGAAGCCAAATAGCCTCAGTGGTGGTATTAACTGCCCCTCGATACTCAGCCTCTGTTGATGAAAGAGCAATTGCAGACTGCTTCTTACTCAACCAACAAACTAGACCAGAACCAAGTGAGAAGCAATACCCTGAAGTGGACTTGCGATCCTGAGAATCACCTGCCCAATTTGAATCCATATATCCCACCAAGTCAATATCCATGCCTGCTGCATATTGAATTCCATAATTGTGAGTACCTTGAATGTAGTGGAGAATCCACTTAGCTACTTTCCAATGCAACTCATGTGGCTCCTGCATGAATCTAGAGACCATGCCCACCATATATGAAATGTTAGGTCTCGTATGAGTCAAGTAGATGAGGCTCCCAACAATTTGTCGATATAAAGTGCTATCAACCAAGGGTGAAGAGCACTTAGCCTCAAGTTTGACCCTAAACAAAAAAGGAGTAGGTGCAAGCTTACAATCAACCATGCAAAATCTAGAGAGCACATCGAGTGCATACTTGGGTTGTCCAAGAAAGATGCCTGAAGAAGATTGAGTAATCTCAATTCCCAAGAAGTAATGTAGAAGACCCAAGTCTGACATTAGAAATCTATCATGTAGAGCAATTTTCACTACCTTGATGGTGGATGAGTGACTCCCTGTGATCAACAAGTCATCAACATAGAGAACTAGAAATGTGAGAGTATCATCCTAGTGCAAAATGTAGATGTTTGGATTAGAATGACATTGAGTAATGTGAGGCCCTACCCCAATTCAGTTTGACATTTTCAGTTATTTGCATATTGAGACTATTATGGATGCTTTATTTTATGCATTATGGACTTAGAACTTATATGATTCCCTGATTTGGATCACACTGACATATGTTGATGTTTTATTTCATGCATGATGATTATGAAACTTTAGATATGTTACTAGAATAGAATTACATTATGATGGTGAATGTCATTATTGGAAATTTGCAGGATTTTATTTTGATGAAAGAAAAATGATGCATATTTATGAATGGTTCATTTTTGGGAAATTATGTTAATTGCATATGTGAAAATTGAATTTGAAACAAATGAGATATTGGATTATTGTTGTCAAATGTATGAGTGTTTGATGTGTAATGAAAATCCATGTATTTGATTATGTATAATTGTGATTATTTGGAGTTACTAATGTGTTAATTGAGATGCGCAGGAAAATTATCCATGTGACCATGGAATTTATATGGAGAACCAAGCCTAGACCAATGTGCGTTTGTTAAGCCGGGAGTTGTCTATTTGGAGAGACAACACCCCCCTTGTAATGTATTTTATTTGTGATGTGTATAATGCTTGAGTGTAAAATTTAATTTATATGTATATGTGTAATCCTTCAAGAGACAAATTCTATGTGTGATTTTTATATTGTATTTTTGTTGTGTCACTTGACACATGTGCTGATTAAGTGTCATTGATTTTGACTTGTCTCTTGGAGGGAGTTTTGTTTCTACCAAAGCCATTCAAAAACATGAGTGTGGTCCCAAATTTGCCTTGGGTAGGGAGTCTTGGGAGTGGTCAACTCAAGCTTGACCCGTAGGTAAACTTCAGTTGGGTTTCCAAAGGGTTTAATGGACTCCTAGGGTAAGTTTTTAAGCTTTTCCAAAGGTCCAAAGGGTGTACCTATGGGTTAGGGGTATTTTGCAACATGTGGCTTCTCCCATGTGACTATTTAGTCACTTCAAAAAGTGGTGTTTTCAAGATGAACGAAAATTCAACTTAGAAAGTTCTACCTAGGATAGAGAACCTTCCTTTTAGAAGTTAAACTCTCTTCCCCATCTTCTTCCACCTTTTCCCTTTCCACTTTTGGTAATGTGTAAGAGTTTGGGAAGGGTAACCAATGAGAACTCACACCTCACCCAAGGGGTTGGGAAGAGTGTGAGAGGCCTTCTTAGGCAAGAATTTGGAAACTTAGTGAGTAATCACCCACTCTCCTTTCTTGGAGATTATGCTTGTTTTGAAAAAGTTAGTAGGAGATTAGCACTTTTGGTGGGAATTTGGAGAAAGTTAGTGTGGAATTGGGCAGCTCATCTCCAACTAATTTTAGCAAACCTATTGGCAGAATAAGGTTGGTTAATTCTTACCTTCTCTTGTTATGTTGTAAGTGTTAGTTATGTTGTTTTGTAAAAGAAAAGAGTTGCTTGTAAGAATGTGTTTTATGAAGTTTTTGTTGAAGTTAAAATGTGTAGATTTCTTTTCTATGTATTTTGTTTTGTGTTCTTATTGTTTTGGGAGTGTCCAAGATCTCCTACTCTTGGGAGGGTAGGAAGATCTTGGGGTGGAAGAAGTATGACAACCATGGGTGAGAGGCTCTCCTTATGGAGAGTGTTCTCAAGGGTGTCCTTGGTGACCCTTGATGCATAGCCTTGTGTATGCATTTGGGGGTCATAAGGGGAGTAAATATGGCCTTGAGCCTTTTTGGGGGGCATAAGGATTGTGGAAGTATTTGGTTGCATTTGTATTGCCATGAGGTGGCTTGTGATGTATTGTTTTTTGGCATGCATTCTCCCCATTGGTACTTGGTCCACTTCCACCCATGGAAGAGTCACCATGAAAGTGGTGAATGTGTAGCTTGGGAAGGGAAGTTTGAATGTAAGTGTTTTCCTATGTTTTGTTGTGGTGTTTGCATGTTTGTAACCCGTCTAGTGCTTGGTTCTCCAAGCTCGGGGGTGGCTTCTAGTAAGCCTAGGCTGGGAGGTGAGCTTCCCATGGTCAAAAATGTGTTTCATTGCAGGTTGCATGGGAATGGGAAAGGAAGGAATAAAAAACTATGTTGCTGTTTTTTGTTGCAGAAAGAGTTATTATGATAATGTATTCTTTTTGGGAGTTTGGAAAAAGGGGAAGAAAAAAAAAGGGGAGCTAGATTGTGTTATTTACAAGAAAAGAGGATTGTGTATTCAATGATAGCATGTAAAAGAAAAAGTTAGACAATGATACATTTATTTTTCCATTAAGTAAGGCAATGTATTCATATTCCATGGAAAGGAAAATACAAATGTTTTGTTGCCAAAATCTTTGTATTTATGTTTATTTTGTACCCTTTATTATGTTGCATCTACTTTACTAGAGAAAATTATAATGTCTTTACTTAGTTTGCAAATGAAGAGAGAGTGCATTAGATTGCATGTAGAATTTCATGTTTTTCAAAGGAAAGAGAAGAAAAGCATTTATTTTCTTATATTCTGCAAGTAAAGGAAACTATGTTGCTGTAAATTTAATAAAACAGTCCATTATTTTGCCATTTATTGCAGCAAAAGAAAGTAATTAAAAGTTTATTTCTTGTATTTAGGCTTAGCATTTAGTTCAGTATTTTGTTACAAGGAAAAATAATGTAGTTTAGGAAATCCTTAGATGCATTTTGCTGTTGATTCATATTATACCCACAAAAGGGCTATTTGAGTTATAGTTTTAAAATAAAAAAGTAAAAATAAAGAGCAAATAGCAAAATACATATATGTATTTATGTATGAGAATACTCATTTAAACATTTTACCTCTTTAACTATCATTCTGATATGCTGTTTAAAAAAAAATAAAAAATAAAAAAATGTATGCCTATTTTGAGTGACAGATAACCATATATAAATATATATATATATATATATATATATATATATATATATATATATGTAGATATATATATATATATATATATATATATATATTTATATACATTTTAAATCACTAAGTATCATTTAAAGAATCTGATTTACACTAAAAATAATATTCACAGCCCTGATAATATTAATTTACAGAAAAAGAGATCTGATAATTAACCCATTTAAAAACATATATCCACACATATATATATAAATACATATATATATTTATATATATATACATCCATACATGTATATATATATTAATAAGGAATCTGCCAAAACTGAGACATTATAACTATATTCATTTAACCCTGCGTATATATAAATATATATATATATAAATATATATATTGGCATTTTTATTTAAAACAAAACATGTTAAACCACCTCATAAGCTCCGAGGGTATTAACCCTATTTTTTTTTCGCTAAGCAAAATCATATATCATCAAACAAACAAGTTGTGCGTTGGTTACGCGGGGGCCGCGCTCGCGGGCAGCGGCGGCCGCAGCCTGCGGCACCCGCAGACTGCGGGCGGCGGCGTCCGCAGACTGCGGGAGCCGCAGCCTGCGGGCGGCGCCGTCCGCAGCCGGCGGTGCCGCGCTGCCGGCACCCGTCCCCCGCTCTACCTCCGCTTACGTCCCCCGCGCGCGATGGTCGCTGCAACTCTCCGCTCCGTCCGTTATTAACATTGTAACATGTAAAAAAATAAAGAAAGGGGGGGGTTGGCTGTGGATCGCCCCTACGCGATGCCTTTCAGGACCGTCGCCCATCCTTCACCCGCACACACTTGTTTCAAAAAAAAAGAGAAATAAAACAAAAGGGCTACACTCGCCCTAACCCTAACTTCGGGTTAGGGCATGGGCAATGAGATCTTAGTGTTGTTTCTTTTAAAAAAAAAGTGAGGGAGTTAGATAAGGGGGGGAGTAATATAATAACAAAAGAAAAGGGGTTTTCATTACTTTTGGAGGGACAAATTTGAAAATGGTAAAATAAAGAATGATTATATATATATATACACACACACACACACACACACACACACACACACACACACACACACATATATATATATATATATATATAATAATAATAATAATAATACTATGTGTGTAAGCTTTTGCAAGAAAATTATATTTGTTATGGACGGCTAAACAAGCAGATGGGATAATGGTATCAAAGAGAATATTTAAAAAAAAAAAAAAGAGAAATATATATGTATATTTATATATATATATATATATATATATATATATATACATACCAATATATATATGTATATAAATAAATATATATATAAGTAATTTTTAAATTTGTTGTAGACGTTTGATTACTCAAATTGGTAGTTGGTAACATTACCAAGAGTTCGTTTAAATTTTAATTAAGAAGCATTTTAAATCATGGGGGTTACATTTAAATAAGTAGTTTTAAATTGCAAATATAGATAAAACCTAGAAGGTTAAGAATGTTAAACAAATTTTATAAAGAAGGTTTAATTTCGAGAGAGTTATCGTTATACTTGAGATTCTAAATTTTTATTAACGAAGATTAGTGTTAAATCATTTGGGAGAGATTTTAGCTCGTTGATAACTTAGTAAACCATGTTTCCCAATTGAGTTTAATTACCCATTATATACAAATATAGTTTAGACTCAACCCAAAATGCATTATTTTATTTAAGTTAATCACACTTAGTTGATTATACTAGTTAAGTAAGTTGTTAATTAGTTAAGTATTTTTAAAATTTTTTTTTCCCGTTCGTGCCCAAGAGTTGGGCATGACAAGTAAAACCAACTATCAGAAGGAAGGAGTCCATCTTGGCATACCAAGCTCGAGGAGCTTGTTTGAGGCCATAAAGAGACTTTCGAAGTCGACACACAAGTGAAGGATCTTGAACAAACCCTTGTGGCTGCTCCATGTAGATTTCCTCCTGAAGGTCACCATGAAGAAATGCACTCTTGACATCCATCTGATGAACTTCCCAATGATGGGTTGCAGTAATAGCAAGGACAAGCCGAATGGAATTCATCTTAGCAACTGGAGCAAAAGTCTCAGAGTAATCAACCCCTGGAACTTGGGAAAAGCCTTTTGTTACCAAGCGAGCCTTATACTTATCAACCAACCCATCTGCTGCAAATTTTGTTCTATAGATCCACTTGCATCGAACAAGTTTCCTTCCCTTAGGAAGAGGAACTAAATCCCATGTGTGATTCCTTTCCAAGGAATTAAATTCTTCTTGCTTTGCAGCATCCCATTCGGGAACACCTGTAGCTTCTTGAAAAGACTGTGGATCAGAAGTTGAAGCAATGAAGAGATGTGGAGCTTGCTGAAATTGTGACCTAGTTCTTCTAGAATTTGATGGATCACCAAGCTAATCTCCTGTTGACTCAAAAGTTTGTTGAGCCCAAAGAGGCACAGAAGCTAGAGAGTCTGGGGGAGAATCATCAACCTCTGAAGGATGACTATGAGAAGAATGTGAATCCTCAACATCACTGTCACCATCTAAAGTGGAGGAAGAAGACTCCTCAACAGGATTAGGAGGATTAAGATCGTCAGAAGAACTGTCATCATCATGCAATGTCTCCAATGTGATAGTGGATGGAGAAGTGGTATGAGAAGAAATAGAAGAACTCTCCTCAAAATGAACACTCCTCTCAATGAACAACTCATGTGTAGAGGGATGGAGAAGTCTATACCCTTTGAAATCATCTGGATACCCAACAAATATGCAAGGCTTTCTCTGCAGATCCATAGCATTGCATTTCTCTACTGGAATGTGGTCCCATGCAAGAGAACCAAACACTCTGAAATGCTTAATTGTAGGTTTCTGATTGGTCCAAGCTTGAAAAGGAGTTACCCCCTTCACAACTTTATGAGGAACTCAGTTCTTGATGTAACATGCACAATTGATGGCCTCTGCCCAATATTGAGGTGCCAAAGACTTGGAGTGAATCATACAATTTGCCATCTCCTTCAAGGATCTATTCTTCCTTTCTGTGACACCATTCTATTGAGGACTGTATGTAACTATGTGCTGCATGTTGATACCTTTTGAAGCACAAAATTGTTCAAATTGATTATTAACATATTCACCCCCATTATCTCTATGCAGAATCTTGATGAACTTCCCAGATTGTTTCTCTGCAAAAGCTTTGAAATCTAGAAAATTCTCAAATACCTCAAACTTTTGTTTGAGAAAGTAAACCCATGTAAATCTAGAAAAGTCATCAATAAATGTTAAGACATATCTAGCCCTACTGAAAGATGGTTGTGGAAATGGTCCTGCCAAGTCACTATGTACCAACTCCAATAGCCATGGAGCTCTCCATGCTTTGCCTTTATCATACTTCTCTTTAGGATGCTTACCAAGAATACATCCCTGGAAAACTCCATCAGAAAATCGAATAGAAGACAACCCTGAAACCATGTCTTGTTTACTGAGTTGTTGCAAGTAACGATAATTCAAGTGGCCAAATCATTGATACCACAAACAACTAATCTCATTTGCATGAGTGAGTAAAACTGTCGAAGGAGAGTCAGGAACAAAGTGAGAAAACTGATATAATCTGGATTGATGATCTGCTTTTCCCACAACAATAGTAGACCCATTATGCATTTCATTGATTACCACTGTATCTAGTGTGAACTCAACTCGCTTGCTAAAACTAGTGTGAGTGATCTAATAAAAAAATAGGAGATTAGTTGATAAAGATGGAACACAAAGGACATCCTTAAATGTTCCTTCACCCACATCAACAGACCCTCTCCCATGCACTTCAACAGGAGTGTCATCACCCATTAGTATGGAAGGCATAGAACATGGTTCTAAAGAGGTGAAATCATCTTTTGAAGATGCCATGTGGTGCGAAGCACTCAAGTCAATTATCCAAGAATTGGGTTGTGAAGCAACAGTAACTAGGGCCTTACCCTTTCCTTTCCCTTTACTCTTATCTGTATCCTTAGAAGATCCTTCTGATGAAATCTGTTTGACTGAATCAGACACCTTGATATTATTCTTTTCAAGAAGATTTGAAAGGTGATCAATTTGTTTCTTTAAACGCTTATGCTCATCATGACTAGGCCTCTTACAATAAGAACACTTGACCTTCTCCTTCTTAGGTTGTTCACGTCCTAATGAAGAGGTCTGATTATCTACTTTTGAAGTAGCAGATTTCTGATCTTTTTTCTTCTCTCCTTGGTTCTTTTGTTTCTTATCTTGCTTACTAGACCCTTTTTATTCTTTTGTGCCTTGATTTACAACTAAGGCATGTGACATAGAGGGTTTTATTGTACCCATTTGAACCAATTTGTCTTTCTCTCTAGTGAGTTCTGCAGCAAATTCATCCAGAGAAGGCATTTTGAATGTGGTACCTAGGGCACATTTTGTAGCATAGAATGTAGAAACAAACACTGAATAGTTAGGACCAAGCTTAGAAAGAATACTCAAGATTAGTTACTTATCATCTTTCTTAGTTCCACATCATTCCAACTGCAATCTTATAGACTTAAGTTTAGTAAAGAAGTCTTGTATAGTATCAAAATTGGTTGGATTCAACCCTATGAGTTCATTCTTTAACTGATGACCTCTTAGCTCATCCTGCTTACCAAAGAGGTTTTCCAAAGTGGTCCACACTACATTTGGTGTAGTGGTAGATTCAATGTGAAAAAGAAGGTCTAGAGAGACTGACATACATAGAGTGCCAAAAGCTTCATCACATTTATTAAACCATTTAATCTTTTCTGCAACATCTTGAGGTTCAATTTCAAGTCCCATAGTAACACGATGATATCCATGTCTTTTCAGATATATTATCATCTTATATTTCCATTCAAAATAATTATATGGTGTTAAAAGTGGAACTATAGATGCATCCATGATAGTAGGAAAAAATGCTGCAAAGAATCAGGAAAAGTGCAAGAAAGAAGGCACAAGAGACACCCCCCCTTTTCACTAGTCTCAGAAATCACCCCCCCCAAATATTACAAGGTTGACACTTTATAATTAGTGCATTTACAAGGCTTTTTATCAGATTACAATTCTTTTAAGAAACCAATAGAGATTTTAAATACAAATAATTTGAGACAAGATTTGAAACAAATTAGCCTTATAACTGCTTAATTTATGTCAATAACTTTCCAACAACTATTAGTTTTTGAAAAACAGAGTTGTGAGGAGAAAGATATGACCAGTTGAAGAGAAAAAAGAAGCAGCCGATACAACCTTTAATATTTGATAGAAAAAAGTTAAAAATTTTCAATTAGACCTACAATAATGGAGAGTGCTCATTTCCAACTTTCTGTCAAGTATTTGTTTGCAAAAATCTGACACCCGAGGCAAAAGTTGTGCAACTTTTAAGAAATGTTGTTGAATTTCCCTGATAGAAAAATGGCTTATGCCCTATTCAAGATTGATTTCTGCAAAATTTATTAATTTTCTGGAAATACCATCAAAAAATTTAGAAGTTTTTCGATGCAGGGAAGAAAACCCAGAATTTTTTTTTCATGAAAGTGAACAGAAGTTGGAACACTAAAGCCGAAATGAAAACAACTCCAGTAAAAAAAAATTACTCTGATTTTTTACTGTGTCCTCCAATCTCTGATTTTGGTGAAGTAAAAGTCACTTTTGACTTTTTCAGGCCTTATGGACACTCTAGAAATTCTTATTAAGCTTCCAATATTACCACAAAGCTACAATCACCCAGATCTTACAAGAACACATACATGTAAACCAGATTTAACTAGAAGCTATTTTCCTTTAAACTGTTCTAATTCTCCAGATCACACGAAAATGTAGGAGAAGAGCATACTTAGTTTTTAAGGAAAATATTAGCTATATAAAAGTCTCAAATCCCTCAAATAAAAAAAAAAAAAGAGCAATGAGCTATACCAAACAATAAGCTCTTATACCATGTGAGATTCTGCGAGAAGTGAGAATCGAGCCAAGATCTGATGTCGGTCGTAGATCACATGAAACTCCTCACACAATGGATGATCGAAGATCAAAATAGCTGAATGAAGATAATTTCAATATGAGAGAGAAATAGAGACAAAGAGGAAAATTTGGAGAAGACTCTCGCCGAGCTATCACTCCACTAACTTCACTAGTGAAGGTGAGAGTATAGTGCTTATTATATAGAAAAATATAAGCATATACATCCAAGGGGTGCATTAACTCCTATTCCCCATAAAAAGTGGGAGGTTTTACCTTCTTGGTAAATTCCAAAACATGTGGCATAACCTCCTTACATGAAGACAAAAAAGGAGTTGAGAAAGTTGGCACATAAGGCCAAAAGAGGGTGTGAAACCCAACTACTCCATAACCCACTTAGGAAATGACAAAATAGTGGTTATGAGAGGTGACACAACAAGCCAAAAGAGGGTGTGTAACTCAACTACCCATGTGAGGTGGAGAGTTACACATGTAGCTGAAGTATTTCACCACGTGTCCTCATATAAACCACTCCTATTAACCTAAGAAAGCTTAAATAATATATATGTAGGAAAAATAAATACCCCCTAACATAAGGAAAATAAAAAACCTACACTAACATAGGTAGGGTCCACAAGTTTCACTTCCCTGAGGATTTAATAAGGAATGAGTTAAATTTAGATGAGCAAGAAGTAAGGAAGGAAAAATGGATAGCCTTCAAGAAAACTTTAGATTTCATTCACCATTTTGATAGTACTTATGATCCCTTGGTTAGCTTTCATCCTTTTGAAGAAAAGATCAAGTTTTGGGTAGTTTATTTTGAGGATTTATTGCAAGCTTTGAAGGAGAAGAAGGAGGTTGTGATGAAAGATAATCCTAAAAAGGCTAAACTAGTTTTAGCTAAGCCTGCCTATGCCAAGGTGATTCCCCTAGGTGAATATGTAATGCATAAAAGGTCAAAATATAGTGTACTAATGCTGATAAGAGATGAGCCTTCTACTTCAAAAGGAAAAAGGGCACTAGAAGATGTGGTTGAGATCCAAGATTCCCCTAAAAGGAAAAGGATAGGGAAAGAGGTGCAAACAAGTGAGCTTTTGTATTCTCCTTTCCAATCCCCAACACATGTAGGAGATGAGCATGCAGTAGCAGAGCAACTTTTGCAATTAGGAAGTCTTGGGGAAATTGCTTACACATATGAAGAGTTGCAAGAAGGAATGCTGAAAGAACTAGAAAGTGCCCAAATGGACTTGACTGTAGAGGAATTTATAGGTAAATAACTGGACCCTGTTATTAAGCAGGCCAGTGAGGAATTTCTGGTAGATGATAATTTTGTCAAAACAGGATCCTTTTTGCAATTTGTTTGGAGGAAAATTATAGAACAATTCAAGGCAAGATGTGAGAAGAGAAAAAATGAATTTCTTCACAAAGATATGTCTACAGTTGAGGCAGATGTAAAGTAAGAAATGATGACAAAATTTGAGACCATTACCCCAGAGAAAGGAAGGAAGATGATTGCAGAAGTTGGAGTTTTGATTCTCCCTGAATGGGACATAGCAGATGCACTAATTCTTGAAGCAGTGAGGAAGGAAACAAAGCCCCTAGAGGGAGTGACCTTTAGTAATGATCATGCTGCCTTAGTCATGTGGTCATTAAGAAGGGAGGAGAGAAAAAAGAGGAAAGACTCCTCAAAGTCTAGCTATTCTGGAGGCATGATTGTGAAGAGGGTGAAGGACACAGGGGTGGTGGAGGCTGCTAGTACAACTTTGGAATCCACAAAATTTAGTATGGTTGTAGCTAAGAAAGAGGCCAAGGAAAAGGATGATCTCCAACTAAAGTTGGAGTTAATCCTAAAAGCCTATAATGAAGCTAAAGTTGAAATATCTCAAAGGATAATACAATTGCAAAATTGAAGCAGGGTCAGGCCATTTTTGCAAGTAAATATGAGGAAAAGATGAGGGGCACAATTTTGAAGTTTGCTGACTCAGTCGGGGCTTCTATTGTGTATATATATATGAAAAGAGTTCTGAGCATGTTGACTACTTTGAAGGAGGACAAGGCTATTCTGGAGCCATGTTTGAATAAATGGATGGCTCAGGAGGTGGGTTTAGAATTCATGTGCTCATCCCAAGAAGATGTTGATGCTGCTGTTAAATCCACCTGCAAATTAGTGAAAGGTATGTCCGGGTTGGTAGAAGAAAGAGCTAGCCTAGAATGGAGAGAAAACCTGTATAGAAAAGAATATGCTAACTAGAAGTTTGAACTTTTCCCGGGAGGTTTTGTTAGCGCCAACAAGTTAAAAGATAAAGAAGTATGGCTTGGCAAGTTATGCCACAAATTATCTCAACGGATAAATGATGTCATCAATTCAGATGATTCATTTTTATTCATTCAAACAATTGAGGAAATTGAAAAGATAAAGTCACATTATGTTTTTTTGGAAATGGAAGTTAGGCAGTTAAAGAATACATGGAAAAGAGTAAATAAGTTGAAAATGAAAATTGTTAGCTTTTCTTGGCCTAATGATGACACTTTTAAAGAATGGGAAACCAAGTATGTGATGAAAGGAGAAGAAGCACAAAAGGAATCAACTGATACTCAGATAGTTGGTGATCCAGAAGCAATTGAAAGCAGGTAGTTGTTGCAATAGGTTTATTTGGGGGTTATTGGTTTAAAAGAATCAAAGACAAGAGGCATCAATTTTGTAATGTATTAAGAAAGTAAGTTGGCTTGTTGCCAGCTAGCCACTTTGGTTGTTAGATTTCTCTTTCTCAAATCTTTGAGAAATGTAAAATTCTGGAGGAAAATGGTGGTTAGGATAAAAATATTGTTTTCTAGGGAAGTTCGAAGCTTGTTGCATCCATATCTTTATAAATGGATACCAAGACTCCTAGAAAGAGGATCACAAGAATTTGAAAAGAAGCTCTGGCAAAAAATATACTGAGGTTTTTCTAGTATTTTTTGGAAAATCACTCTGAGTTATGTAAAAATTTGATGAAGGATATTAATATACAGATCTAAACATGTTGAGCCCTGACTTGTGTTATCTTCTTGCATGTGTGATTGATATACTACTTTGATTAGACAATCTAAGATTGTTTAATCGAATGAGTTGCAAGGCAATTTACAGAAATGTTTTAGGTTTTTCTCTCAAAAGGGGAAATTAGATATACCTAAAATCTTCTCATTGATAATCAGTAATTCTGCTTGAATTTGATGGTTGGGTCTAGCATAAGGTGAAAGTTTATATATGTTAGGCATATATAGATTTAGTGAAAATTGATATAATGATGTGTATGTGAGTTTCCTATTGAGAATTCTTACCTAATACTAGGTGACTCTGAAGCCCGAATAAGGCACTGATATAGTTTGTTGAGTTTTATAGGCTTCTTGGAGATCAAACTTAAAATGTACATGAGTTTTTATTTTACGTTTAGTAATGTTAAGGTGATAAGGTTTGCAAAATGTTGACACTGGTTTCCTGCGAATCTTCTGTCATAATTGTGAAAAGCATTCACAAAAGGTGCACCCGCCTAAGCTTAGTATAAGCTTGAAGTGTAGAAGGGTTTTGTATAAATCTTGTTTAAATATTATCTTAGACTTCTATTTTCTTTTTGTTCTCTTCATATGCGACAAAGGCTTGAAAATTCTTATAGAGAAGATAAGGAAATCATAAATCGAGAATAACAATTCCAACTTCCACTGATTTTGAGTTTTGGTGCATTTTAGACTCATGAGTCTAAATTACATATTTATTATGCATGATTTTTTATATTTATTGTTTGTATTTCTGATCATTTTGGTTTCTTTTCTCCTTTTAATCTCTTTTTTGAGTTTGATTTATCCTCATTTTCATTACTCAAGGGTTTTTGTTAGATTCGGAAGTGACCGCACTCGGCTGGAGTTATTTTAGGTAAGTCTTTGTTCTTTTTAAAGACTTTATCTCATTTTCTTTCATTTTCTCATTGTGAAATGCTGGTAATTGAAACCCAACATTCATCAAGTTCAAATCGAAATGATGAATGATGAGGTTTAAACTCAATCTTTTCCACTATTCAAAGTTTATTTTTTCATGTTGTTTGTCATGTTTACAACCACAACATAGACCATTGTTCTTAATGGTGCATGTCGTGATTGCTACCCCCCAAAACACCATTATTCGAAGCCTTTACCTTTCAGTGTATAATGGGGTCGTGAACCCGACATGCACCTAAGTCCTTCCTTATGGTGCATTGTAGGGTCATGGCTCTGCCATACACCATCTTCACTAGTTTTTATACATTATTATTTCCAAGTGTAGTGTTTGTCAGGTGTATGATGCTGACATACACCAAAGACAACTATTTGTACATGTTAGGGCCATATCCCTGACCCACATCATTTTCTTGTTTGCATTTTTCTCAAGTTCCCACCCATGGTGCATGTCAGGGGTATAACCTTGACTTGCACCAAACATAGTTTGTGCTTTTGTTCTTTTTAATGGTGTGTATTAGACTTATAAGCTTGATATACATCATTTGATGTTTTTTACCTTCCCAAGTGTAAATCAGATTTACAAGTTCAATATGAACTTTGTTATCTTTTCACCAATTTTTGGTGCAAATCAGACTTATAAGCTCGATTTACACCTGATACAAACAATTGTAGATGAGAGTTGTAAATGCAAATTTGCATTCAATAAGGCATTTTGTGTTGCAAATGTGATATTGATGGTCATGATTGGTTGTCATTGATGTCAACATAATGGTTGTCATCAGTGTCAACATATGTTGTTGGTATTGGTGATCCAGAAGTTGTGTCCCTGTAAGCTTTGATGCTTTGTAAGTAGTGTTTCATGCTGTTGGTGTTCCATATATTACTGTTTATCAAACATAGTGTTGATCGATTGTATCCTAGTTCTATTCTTATGTTAATTGCATTGGGCAGGGCTTTTTCAGTCTGGATTGTCTAGAATTTGAGGACGTGTAGCGAAATTGGCATAGCGTGTGAGTCATGATTTGGCTCCAGAATTTTTAATGGATGTAACATATTGATCTGATCGATGATGTGTGTTGTTCTATGGTCTACTTCTCATTCGTTCCTACCACTGGAATGTTGTGGTGACTTATTTTAGATCTCTATCTTGGCCGACTTGGAAGATTATGCTTCCCAATAGACAATATTTATAGGAGGATGATTTGATTGTGTTAGTATGAAAAAGTGCAGCATTGTTATTGAAGATATGCAATATTAAGAAGGATCAAATTATTATTGATGAAGTGTGAGGTATGTGATTTTTATTGAGGCACTGAAAGCAGTCGAATTTGCAGTGTATGTTATGGTGGTGGATTACCTTTCTTTCTTTATTTCTTTCTTTGGCAGTGAGCCTTTTTTTGGGCAGTGAGCCACCCTTTGTAAAAATCACCTTAACTGGTGCTTTATATTGAGAACAAACATTCTTTGTGGTTTTTTGCTTCTTGGTTTTCCACGTCATATATGGTGTTCATTGTGCAATCTGTTTTCTTT
This sequence comes from Cryptomeria japonica, assembly GCF_030272615.1. NCBI lineage: Eukaryota > Viridiplantae > Streptophyta > Pinopsida > Cupressales > Cupressaceae > Cryptomeria > Cryptomeria japonica. Next base: position 324,812,519 of record NC_081410.1, read on the forward strand.
AAGTGTTTTCATTTTATATCTGTATTTATTAGATCTATTGGTTATTTTGGATGTGTAAAAGAATTTTAAAAATTGATTTAAGTTATCAACTAATTCACCACCCATCTCAATTGCCCAAATATTCAACAATTAGTATCAAATCTTTGGTTCCTTGGAGAAGATCTTAACCACATAGGGTAGATCATGATCCAATGATACATAAACTGAGTGTTCCTATCTTTGAGGGATCTGACTATAGTTCTTGGAAAGTGAAGATGAGAGGTTACCTGATCTCCTTGGAATACAACACTTGGAAAGTAGTGGAAGATAAATATGTTCAACTGAAAAATGGTCTTACCACTCCAGATGAGATTCAAGCTTATGAAGAGAATGAAAAGGCAAGGTATGCTATCTTTAGTTCTTTATCAAAGATTGAATTGACAAAGGTTATTTCATTAAATAATGCTTATGAGGTTTGGGAAATATTGACAGATATCTATGAAGAAAATGATAGAGTTAAATTATCAAAGAAACTAATAGCCAACCAAAAATATGAGAAATTGAAGATGGAAGAAGGAGAAGACATAACAAGCTATTTTTAGAAGGTTGATAGTGTTGTAAATGAAATCAGAGAACTTGGCAACATCTTGACAGATGAAGACATAATTGAGAAGATTCTGATGTCTCTACAGGAAAGCTGCAATGAGAAGATCTTATCTATTGAAGAAGCCTATGATTCAGAGAAGTTTATTAGAGAGTATATCTATATTACTCTATCAATATTTGAGATAAGGAAGTTTGGAAAAGACAAAGCTAAGAGAAAGTCAACCTTTAAAGCATCCGAGGAAGATCTAGAAGATGAAAGTTTAGATGAGTTGGAAGCAAAATTTTAAAGAAAACTAAAGAAAGGCACCAACAAATACAAAGGTACGTTACCTCTTAAATGCATTAGATGTGGAAAGATTGGTCATATTTCTACTAGGTGTTTGGAGAAAGGTTTAAGAAAAAAATCTAGAGAAGGTAAAGGGAAGTTTAATAAGAGAGCTTATTATGTCAAAGATGATGCTGGTATTTTAGATGATGAATTAAACTATGAATATGGTGATTGTTTGTATTTGGTAGAAAAGGATGAACCTAGGATTAATATTTCTAAGATAGTTGCTACTAATTTACATGTTAGAAGAGATAGAAATGAATGGATGATTGATATTGGATATTAAAATTATATGACTGGTGACAAAAGTAAGTTTGTAAAACTTGAAAAGTATGATGGAGGTTCCGTTAGGTTTGGAGATGATCAAACAACATAGATTATGGGAATTGGCTCTATTTATTTTGATGGAAATCATAATACTGAAAATGTCTACTATGTGAAGGGTTTGCATTATAATCTTTTGGGTTTTGGACAGATGTGTGAAAAATGGCTACAATGTTGTTTTTTCAGGATTATGGTTGTGAGATTTGGAAGACATATGTAATTATTATTGTAACAGGGAAAAGGGCTGGTGGAAACATGTATCTACTGGAAGGAGCTACAAGGAATTTTTTATTATCTTAGATCAATGATAGTTGGCTCTAGCATCAAAGGATGTGTCATATCAACTTTAACAACCTGGTAAATATCTATTCATCAAGTGTAGTAAGAGATTTACTGAGGCTGGCCAATGATAACAAAATCTACAAAGAATGTGAAGTTGGAAAGAAGACAAAAGGAAGTTACAAAGGAAAGGAGCATTTGTCCACCTTGGATTTAGTGAACACAGACCTACACATTCTAACCAAAACAAGGAGCATACAAGGTGAGAAGTACTTCATGTTGTTGATTAATGATTATTCTAGAATGTCATGGGTTGTATTTCTAGGAGAGAAGTTAGAAGTGTTATAAAAATTTAAAATATTCAATGATAAAGTTGAAAATGAAGTTGAAAGAAGGATTAAATGTTTAAGGTCCGATAGAGGGGGAGAATTTACTTCTGATGAGTTTAACAATTATTGTGAGAAACATGGTATTAGGAGACAATTGTCTGTCCCTAGGACACCACAACAAAATGGTGTAGTGGAAAGGATGAACTGAACTATCCAAGAAGTAGCCAAAACAATGATTAAAGGAGAAGAACTCCTGAAATTCTATTGGAGAGAAGAAATTCATACTGTAGTCTACACTCTTAATAGAGTTTTATACCATAAAAGATATGGCAATACATAATATGAGTTATGGCATGGTAGAGCACTGACAATAAAATATTTTAAGGCATTAAAAAGAAAGTGTTATAACTAGCGAGATGAAGATAATCTTGGAAAGTTTGATAGCAGAGAAGATGAAGGCATATTCCTAGGATATTCCACAAGGAGAAAGGCATATCGATGTTACAATAAAAGGTTAAACAAGACTGTTGAAAGTGAAAATGTGAAGGTTGACAGAGACATTGCTAAAGAGTTTGATAAGTTGATAGGATATGAGTTTGATGAGTTGGATGACAGAAAAGGGGAAGAGAAAAATAGAGAAAAAGAAAAGGAAGATCAAGAAGCTTTGTCATCTACATATAATACCCCAAGGTATGTATAGAAGAATCATTCAACAGATCAAATTATTGGAGATAAGATCAAAGGAATCATCACAAGAAGCAAAGAAACTCAAGAACAAATTTTGTTATCTTTACTTTTAGAGATTGAACTGAAAATAGCAGAAGAAGCATGCAATGATCAGAACTAGATAAAAGCAATGAGAGAAGAGTTGGATCAAATTGAGAAAAATCAGACATGAGAATTACTTAACAGACCGAAAGATAAAAATGTGATTGGAACAAAATGGGTACTTGAGAACAAGCAAGATGAAGATGGAGAAGTTGTGAGAAATAAAGTAATATTGGTTTGCAAGGGTTACATATAGGTTTTTCTCAGATGGAGGCAATTCGAATATTTATTGCTTTTGCATCTTTTAAGGATTTCAAGGTCTATCAAATGGATCTAAAATCAACATCTTTGAATGGAGAACTCAAAGAAAAAGTTTAAATTGAACAACCAGAAGGATTAAAGTTGAAAGATGATTTGAACATCATTTGCAGATTGAAGAAGGCCCTGTATGGTTTGAAACAAACTCCTAGAGCTTGGTCTGGAAGGCTATATAAGTATTTGATTGATCAGGACTTTCAAAAGGGTTCATCTGACAACAATTTGTATTTCAAAATTGATTTAGGAAAAATTTTGATTGTTGTAGTGTATGTTGATGACATAATTTCTGGAGGAAATCAAGGGATGTGCAAAAAATTTGCTGATGAGATGTAGAAGAAATTTGAAATGTCCATGATTGGTGAGTTGAATTTCTTTCTTGGTTTCCAAGTAAATCAGTGTGACAAGGGAATTTTAATTTCTCAATCTAAATACATTAAGGAATTGTTGAAGAAGTTTGGGTTGGACAACTCCAAACCGGTGTGTACACCCATGACCATCAAATGCAAGTTAACAAAAGATGATAAATATCCCAAAGCCGATGCAAGTTGGTAGAGGTATATGATTGGAGGATTGTTATATTTGATTTCTACTAGATTGAATATCATTTATGCAGTCTATTTGGTGGCTATATTTTAGCAAGAACTAAAGGAATCATATGTTGTGGTAGAAAAAGAATTTTCAGATTTCTAAAAGGAACATAAGAGTTTGGATTATGGCATCCTAGAAATTCAAACTTCACTCAGACAACTTATACTGATGTAGACTGTGCAGGATGTGTCAATGACATAAAAAGTACAAGTGGTGGAGCATTCTTTCTTGGCTCCCGGTTAGTTGCTTGGTCAAGTAAGAAGCAAGATTTTGTTTCTTTATCTACAACTAATGCATAATACATTACAATTTCTTCATGTTGCACATAGATTCTATGGATAATACAGACTTTGAAGGATATTGGTGTAATATTCAATGTGACCATCTCTATTATGTGTGATAACACCAATACAATAAACATTTTTAAGAATCCGATACAATATTCTAGAACAAATCATATATTCATTTGGTATCACTTATTGAGGGAAAAGGTGTTGGATAATGAAGCTCGAATATGTACTTATAAAAGAACATATTGAAAATATCTCCACGAAGGCATTGTGTAAAGATACCTTTGAGTATCTCTGATAAAAATTAGGGGTATTACCCCTTCCTCACTTGAACTAATGTATATTCAGATGTACATTGGTCTAGTGGATTGTTTGTATATCTTTGTCAAGACTGATGCTTGGGTGCTTCCTCTTACGGGTAGTAGGAGTGAGTTTCATAGGGGGGGTTATGCCTACCTTTGTCATTATTGTCAAAGGGGGAGAAATGTGTAGATGTGTAGAAATGCAGTGTATGTAGTGTTGATGCGAATTTTGGATGTTGCCATCAATGATAAAGGGGGAGGTTTTTGCAAATGTGATGTTGATGGTCATGATTGGTTGTCATTGATGTCAACATAGTGGTTGTCATTAGTGTCAACATATGTTCTTGGTATTGGTGATCCAAAAGTTGTGTCCTTAGAATCTTTGGTGCTCTAGAAGTAGTGTTTCGTGTTGTTGGTGTTCCAAATATCTCTGTTTATCAAACATGGTGTTGATCAATTGAATCCTAGTTCTATTCCTATTTTTTTTGTATTGGCCAGTACTTTTTGGGTCCAGATTGAGTCCAGAATTCAAGGATGTGTAGCAACATTGGCATAACATGTGTCATGATTTGGGTCCAGAATTTGTAATGGATGTAAGGTATTGATATAATCGATGATGTGTGTTGTGGTATTGTATACTTCTCATTCCTTCCCACCACCATAATTTTTAGTGTTGACCTATTTTAGATCTCTGCCTTGGACGACTTGGAAGATTACGCTTCCCAAAAAATAGTATTTATAGGAGGGTGATCTGATTATGTTAGTATGAAAAAGTACAACATTGTTATTGAAGATATGCAAGATTGAGAAGGAAGGATCTAATTATTGTTGATGAAGTGTGAGGTGTGTGATTAGTATTGAGGCACCAGAAGCAGTCTAGTTTGTAGTGTGTGTTACAGTGGTGGATTACCTTTCTTTCTTGTTTTCTTTATTCGGTAGTGAGCCTTTTTTGGGCAGTGAGCCAACCTATAGTGAGCATTATGGCGATGAGCCAACCTTTGTAAAAATCACTTTAACCAATCTTTTATATTAAGAACACTAAATTCATTGTGGTTTTTCCCTTCTTGGGGTTTCCACGCCATATCTAGTGTTCATTGTGTAATATATTTTGTGTATGTGATTTCATGTTATATATGCATTTATTAGATCTTTTGGTTATTCTGGATGTGTAAAAGGATTTAAGAAATTGATTTAAGTTATCAACTAATTCACCCCCCCTCTCAGTTGCCTAGATATTCAACATTTTGTTATGCCAATTAGGACTATTTTGGAATCCCAATATGGTTAAATATGGTGATGATCTTTTTTAAATGTAACATTTGCAATCATACTCAAATGACAATACCATCTCCAAGTAAGAAAGGAATGAAGTTAAAGAAATAAGACCCTCATCTGATCTTCCCACCATCATCAGTGTCATCTAACATTGATCATATTAGAGACACATAGATAGGACATGTAGACATTGAGGATTTATTGAAAAGAGTCAAAGAGATGCCACAATACCAAAAAATGAAGGCAATCATACATAGTAGCATTCATTTGGTTGTGGCTTTCCCCATGGCAACACAAAACCCCGAGTTTGTGTTAGCATTAGCTAACTGATATGCTCCAATGAGAAGGTTAGTTAAATATGCAGAGGGTAAGAAGATTCATTTGTAATGTCCCCATTTTCATGAGGAATTATTATACAGAAGGGTTTGGCCTATTATTTGACCCTAATAGGCCAAGGAGTTGATAAGGGGGTCATCTTAGCAGCTACTTATGGCTTCACATTTTAATTTTATATGATTTATCATGAGATAATGAATTCTCATGTATGATGTCATGTGTGTTGCACTTTATATTCATAATGATATTTTTATTATCTAAAGTGCAAATTAAATAATAAAGTCACTTAAATAATATTATTATTATTATTTAAGGGGAATCTTCTACAAGGAGGCCGACCTATGTGAGGAAATGAAAAAATAGAGGAGGCAACCTCATTGTTAAATGACTAAGAATTGATATTTGAATTGATTGGGTTTTGTGGAGCTAAGGGTTTTCTATAGATCTTTGTCTTTGGGAACAAAAAGTACCATTGATAGCATAATTGAGGGATTGAAAGATCTCTTGAAGGGTTGCATTTGAGGAGGTGGTACTTCAGTCATCTCAATTGTGCTTAATTGTGGCCAAAGGCCAACTCAACTTAAGTTCAATTTTGTGAAGTAATGGAAACATATTGGTATGGAAGGATTTGATTGATTGTGCTTCATTACCATTGATTCCACCTTCCAGCTCACTAAGTTTATCTCAGACATTATCATCCCTTCATTATTGGTGCTTATTGATAATTTATAGTAGCTTCATGGTAAAAGATTTTGGAGGAGTATTCAACTCATTTCTATTTTGACTCCTATGTTGCATTGATTCAATTGAGATTGAAAGACGATTATCCTAGGAGTATTTTGGAGAAGATTTGAGGTGGTTGCAGGTGACATATCAGGTAGTTTGAACCAGACCTCCATTTCCCACAATTTTGCTCGTATCATATTGCTTGAGCATCGAAACCATCATGTGATTGAAGCACTCTCATTGGGGAAGGACAATGATAATGATTATAATTTTAAAGGAGGCATAACTATTGGCAATTAATTATTATCAATTGGCAGATCTACAATAGGGGCAATTTTGGAGAAATTATTCATTTTGGCTGAGGGAGGCTCAAGGTGGAAGATATTGCTTTCTTCTTCATTCATAGAGCTAGGCGCTACTTCTAGGTTTATTTGTGTTGGTAAATAGATTCGTCACTGTGGTCGTTTACCTGAAACTGACCCTATTTGCCCGATGAGCAGTGACAAATGTTCCAACAGTTGGAGAGATCATTCTGTGAAACATGATCTTCCTCTGCGTTTGAGAGGGGCAACTCCCTCGTATGATAGGGGTATTTAGGATTTTATGTACTTTTAACCTGAAAGTACATAAAGGAGAAAACATAAAACTAAAGAGGAATAAAGATGGAAACCCCAACAATAGACATATGACCATCGACTGAGATTTCCCAACATTAGAAACAAATTACAAGGGGAGTTTATAAGGTAATATGCTTAGCCATGACATGACGATAAAGAAGAATGCCAAATCTCAACATACAGAGAGATAAGACACTTCAACACATTCAAACTGAGATACCAAAGGTTGCTTGTGCATCATCACATCAATCATACAGATCACATATGCATAAAAGGACTACCAATTTGACATACGGGAAATCAGCAATAATAACTCATGAATACATTTAGAACATACAAACTAAGACGTATTCTTCATTATCCTTTTTGGAAATATACAAGTCCAAAATCCTTTCTATACATAGTGCAAATCAAAATGTCATTACAAGTTTCTCCTGGAATTCCAACAGAGTTTTCCCTTTGTAAAAATTTTTCCCCCTGAATAATACAAATAGCCTTGTATTTATAGGCTTCCCAGAATAACCACCTTCATAACTAACTTTAATCCTGGGTTAATAACTAACTCTTTTCTGCGTAAATTTCAAAGAGTTAATAACTTACACACTTATGCATAGAAAAAGTCAACTTCCTAACCTTTAGTTACAATGAGTGACACAAGTTAGTTTTTACAAAAATAATATCAAACCCATTACATTCAAGAAATAATTCATTTATTGATTTTATTGAGGTGGCCTCCATCTTCATTTCCTTCATTTGCACTTGTAATTATCCCAAAGTACCAACAATTGCAGTATACTAACACATTAATGTTTTTACCATTGACTTATAAGAAATACTTTCCCGCTAATATATTGGCCTCATGAACATGCTCTCAAATTGCATCTATATTTTTCAATCATTCTTTAATTTTATAACACATCTTTTCATAACAGGAAGGCTCACATGATGGCTTGATTGATTCTTTGCATTCATATGTTGTGGATTCCATCAACCTTCAAGAAAACTTGTTGATAATTCCATAAACTATCCCAACATTATTTCATAGTTGTCACCTTAATATTTTGGATCAACTATCTCACAGCTTGTTAATGTATTATCTAACACCTCACGGACCTACATGAGATCACATTCCTTTGTAACATTCCCTCAAACACATACAAATGCTTCCTCATTTGTATATATGTCAATTATGCCAAGTAAAGAACTTGAAATAGCAACATAGAGCCAACATCCTCCATCTTTTGATAAATTCCCATACTCTATTCTAGAACTTCTATTGTCTGTGACATGATCTATCTCCTATACTAAAGCATGTCCCATTTTATATCCTTCAATCTAAATACACCATAGTATCTTTCTAATGCCTCCATATTTCATCAATCTACTTACTATTTGACTCACCACACCTATCTACTTTTGGCTTATATTCATGAATGATTTGCAAGCACACCAAGAAGACACGTCGACACAATGACCACCGGTTTAACTTGCATCCTAATAATATGGTTTAGAGCATCCTCTAGATATCCATTGCGGGTAGAAAGGTGAACTGCAATCCATGCAAACAAAGATTACACTATTAGAATGTGTCAAGAGTGATTCATTAATTCAAAGATTTTTTGAGATATTCCTTGTGAAATTCATTTTTCTGTATAGACTATAATCATTACATTCCCTTTGAGATTTCTATTGAGCAATTCATGAGCATTGCTGATGCTTCTACAGTTAGCATACACTTCCACAAGGGCCATTGCAACTACAAAACCCACCTAACAATTGCATTTGCTTGGAAATTCCAAAACATTTTCAATAGATCAATTTTATACACAGGCTACAATAATACATCCATGAGATGACATCTCTTTTGAGGCATTCAATCAAACAATTTGCTGCCTCTATTGTGGTTCTCAGTCAACCTTCAACTCGTACTTCATATAGGCAAATAGTCAAACATTTTGTGTGCTACCTCTGCTTCCACATTTGCATTCAGTGGGATGACATGTCTGAGGCATTTAGTTAAATAGTTTGCATACCGTGTAAGCAACTTCACTAATTTATGTGCTATGTCTATGCTTCCACCATTGCGTACATCTACCACAATCGTGGCATTCTTTTGGAGCATTCTGCCAGCCAGTTCACGTGTATTATCTGTGCTCTCCCTATGCCCATGGTCTACAATTTATGGATATCCAGAAATCATCACATTTCATGAGACCACATTTCTTTGAGGAATTCTGTCAAACTATTCATGTGTGTTGTCTGTGCATTCCACATTTCCCATGATTTGCAGCAACATTTAAAAAAAAAGATATCAAAGATCAGCTCTGCTAGAAACAACATTTAGTTCACACACCTTGTCACATTATCATGCCTTGAAACCACGTAACTGTGAGGGATGATGCCAAATAGTGTATGTGCACTTCTGATAATCTCGGTATTCTTTGAGGAACTTATGCCAAATAGTTAACATGCATTGTCAAATGCAATTTCCTATGCTTTCCTGGTGCATTCTTATCTGCCACGATATTCTATCAAATAGTTCACATGCCATGTCAAGACTCCCATGATTTGCATTTGATGTGTTCCATATCTCCTTGAGGCGGTCTTCCAAACAGTTAAACACCTGTGAGTGACATTAATCCAAACACTTTGAGAGCTTCCTCACAAACTCCATTCCATGCATATCCTATATTCATTGCATTCCATGAGACCATGTTTCTTTGAGGAATTTTGTCAAATGGCTCACATGCATTTTCTGTGCATCCATAACCTACAACATACATGATATTCTTGTTAAGTGTCTCATGAATATTGTCTATTCTTCCTCATTCTGCAACATTCAAACATGTTACGCATATTGGCTATCAGAGCAGTCACGACTACAACATCTAACGCATCCCTCTCTTCTTCAATGCTTTGATGAACGCTCATAACTTGGTCTTTGAATGCTTCTTTTATTTATTGTTTTTCTTTAATATCTTTCCTTTCTTTTATAAAATCAATAAGAGGTTAAGAATGCTAAAAATTGAGCATTTTTAACCTTCTTGACAAAGTGGGGCTCGAAAGGTTAAGAAATGGGGTTAGAAATGCTCAAATTTTGAGCATTCTTAACCTTTTGGGGATAGGTTAGAAATATGGGTTAGAAATACTCAAAAAGTGAGCATTTCTAACCTTTTTTGGCAAAGGTTAAAAAAAGAGGTTAAGAATGCTCAAAAAGTGAGCATTTCTAACCTTGAGCTTCACAAACTATCCTTTAGACCTTAGAAATAATTGATGACAGTAAGGAAACAAGGAAGAGTGCAACCGATTCTTTTGAACAACTTTTTAAGCACAAAAGATCAGACATATTAAAATAATTTAAAATATTAAATTATTATTTGAGAAATAATTTAAATATTTCAAATATATTGCTTTGGCCGAAGAAAAATGGCATAACTTTCAAACGGTAGAGAGTTAGGTCCTGAAATTTGAAACACATATCAATGAAAGGGAAAAAGGTCCACACAATTATTTACACCTCATGACAAAGTCTAGGATGAGATATTTAATCATTTTGGGGGCAACAGACACAAAAAATGGAAAGTTTAAAATATGCCAAAGTATGAACTGGGCTCAGGTGAAAGTTGGCCACATGACATAAAATGACATTTAGATCCTGACTGTCATGTGATTTCCCTCAATTTATTGTAATTCTCAAAAAATCTTCCATTTTCGGGTTTTGGCTAGCAATGATCTTGGACAATGCACTCATTACCTACTCATAAACACTCATTAGTCCTTCTTCTAACCTTAGGAACAATTTGAAATTCAAATAATAAGTACGCCAAATATGAGGGCAACAATTTGGCATTAAGATTTCATTATATTTTAGTTGGTATGCATGAATTCATGGCTTCTATTTGTCTTCAGACATTCTGAAAATTATTGTTGAATAGCCAAGAGTCTTGGCCCTTGTTTGGACATTGTAATCAACCTACTGTTTCTAAATAAAGAAGAGATAAGGTTGCATCTCTTTCTCATGTTGTTATATTGTTGCATGACAACTATTTGTCAAAATATCAATCAGTTGTTGGTGTACATTTTTTGTATTTTGATTCATGTATTTGCTTCAGAATAATTGCACATTCATCCTAGAGGGTTACCTTCTTGTTTAGTAACCTTTGCAAGTCATATTTGATTGATAAAAGTAAGTTAATGCTATCTAAACAAGTCTGAAGTTTAATATAAGTCAAAACTGCATAACACACAAGATTATTCAATTGTCCCAAAAATTGCTTAACACGCAGGTTATACAGTCTAATACCTTTGAATAGCAGATTGAAGGTTAAGAGACAATTGTTTGTTGATATTCCTTGAACACTTTTAGTCATATATGAGCAGGGGATATTACATCATCAAACTAGATGATGATTTATTTGACACTATTTTTAAGTGTCTGCATATAGATTAATATGCCAATATTGACATGCAATAAACATTGACATATTATGGGAACAATTCAAACAAGCACGTAGAAGGGACATTAATGAGAACTGGTTAAGACCCCAAGGCCTACAATTGCAAGATGTCCTGAGACTATACATCAAGTGACTTCATTAAAGAGGTGAATGATTTGATTACCCTCCTCAGTAAAGTAAAAGGTCTTCTTGTTTTAGATACTTACCATTAATGAATGTATCATTACATTCATATTATCTAACATAACAAGAAGATCTATTGGATTAAACAAATAATTGATGCTTTGTGTGAGCAATTAACTAAAGTTCCTACCACTCTGAAGTTTTATATGACTTCATACTTGGTATATATGGTTGCCTCAATGAGGAATTCTCCAAGGTTATCAGCTACAAGAGACATAATTTAAGTTTCCATTTATCAATATTTCACACAATTGACTCTTTAAGAACAGTTTGCAACATTTTAGGGGAGTCAATGACACTTTTTTTGCTCAGTATATGTGTATGTTTGATAAAGATCTTCAAAATAAGAGAGTATCAGATGAAGCTTGCAATGAGGTAAATCAGTATGGGTGTATATTCCTACAATTCCCCACCTTCACATAGCTCAGAATAGGTTATTTTGATGGCAAGCCTTCTCATGCTTTCTAGGTACCCATCCAAAAAAATTATACTCATGGAGCTATCTTGTTAGATGGTAGTAGTGCATGAGCACCAATCTTGTTTGCACAAAACTAATTAAAATTTTTCTGTCACCATTGGGAGATATTTAATCAATTCTATCTACAAGGCTTGAACCATGGATGAAGAAATAAGAAGAGTTGCAATGCGGCTCTTCAAGGCTAGGAAACACTTTGATTATAGAGGTATGAAGAACAAAATAAAGAAAATCTACACTCATGTTCATCAGATAGAGGATATTTGGATTGATTGTAGAACAAAGGAGGATGCCAAAATAATTGACTATTGTCACCTTACTCTGGAGCAAACTGAGAACCTGGATATTGATATCCTTAAGGAGCTTGAAGATGATGGGGACATTTTAGATCCAACATATGAAAAGAATAAGGTTTCCAGTTCACCTTTACCACTTATCAAATGGTCTCAAAAGGAAAACACTTCAATAAGGACCATATTTTAATACATTCTTTCCAATACCAATTTTTAAATAACATAGAAAAGTATTCAAATAAAACCATTCCAAGTAGATCTGAGGATGATAGTGCAGGGTTGATTGGGAAAACTTCTAACCTAAGAACTAAGAATAGACAAGATACATCAATTCCAAAGGCTCCTAAGTTCAAGTTCACAATTGGAAAAGAAAATGATAAGAGTCAAGGAATATCTTTAGCCCAAGACACTCAAACACAAGATGAAGTGGAATAAGAGTTGTCTGAGCAAGAGATTGAACAAGAAGGAGAAGAAGAGTTAGAAAAAAGAACAAAATAATATGATGAGGAGGGATTACCAAAAATTGCTAGTACTTCTCAATCCAAAGGAACACAAGATATCACTCCTCCTTCATCACATGATGCCACAAGTATATTTCCTCCTCCAATTCGAGCCTCTACCTTTGCTCCTTTTGGTTATACCTTTTAATATACATCTGAGGCTCCTAGTGTGGTAATCTATACTATTTCTTCAACAACAACAACTAGTGAGTCAACCCTTGACACCCCACATGATAACCTTGAAAATTTATTTCTTCCTAACTTGTCTGAAGTGTCCTCTTCTATGCTAGATGATTTTGATAAGTTTACATCAAAAACTGAACTTCCCCTTAGGGTTTCAATTATTGAAAATCCACCTGTCATTATGAATTCTACTCTTCCTATTGTGACCACAACTACATAGAATCAAGAGTTTGCATCTCAAGTATTGGCCACTCAATTAGAAGATAATACATCTTTACTACCTTGATTAGTTTCCAATACCCCTAAAAGGAAAAAGTGAGCCATCTCCCCAGACAAATTCAACTTCAGTCAGTTGATTCTTGTGAAGCCCAAGGGTATAAAGAAGACCAAGACTTTATCCAGGATAAATGTAGATAAGTCAAAGAATAAGTATATAGAAATGACAATTCCTCCCTTGGATACAGACATAGACAAGATTCAACCTACAAATTATTTTATTAACATGATTAATTTGGGCAAGTAGACACATGAAGGAATAGTGGAAGATGCTCAAGAAAATTTTGATAACCTTGTAAGTTATAATGAAGAGAAGATGAAAAAGGATAAATTTAAGAAACAAGAAGATCAACTCACTGATGTCTTGTTCAAGATAACAAAATTTCTAGAGGGAGTTGAACTAGTCACCTTGTCAGTTGATGAACAAATCATCAAGTAAGTCGAACAAGTTAATTCACAGGGAAGGTTAGTTTGTGAATGGATGGACAAAATTTTGAGCCAAGGTACACATCTCATATGTTCTATAGTTACTTTGGTAATTAATTTAGGAGGTGTAAAATATGAGATAGATTAAACTTTGGATCTATTCTCAAATGAGTTAGAGACAAATGAGAAGAACTTTGACTCATGGTTGAAGTTAGAAGATTTTCAATTAGATGTTCTAGTTGATAATGGAGTACTTCCTTCAAGGAATATGTATATTGAACAAAGGGAGGTATTAGGACATCAAATAAACACTTTAGAACTACTTATCAAAGATATGAGAAAAGCCTGAAGGGAATGTAATGGTAAAGGACATGACATCATTGAAAAGATATTAACACTGCCTTATACATTCCTTGACAAAAATCAAAAGCCTCTTCATGAAGATGTTATTGTAAAAGAGTCTAGCTTGCTTATTGGGGAAGATGTGGACAAATAAGTTTAATCATTATCTTCAATTGATAAGTTGATAGAAATTCAAATCAATTTGGATGATTTATCTTCTTTTCTAAATAATCACAATAAATACTACATAAGCCTCAAAGATTCCATTAATCAGGTCAAAGTTATCACAAGCCATACCAAGGGACCCTATGAAGAACAAATGAAGATAGTTTTTTACAAATTCAAGGAATTCATGAAGCAAGATCACAATGGAGTGTTTGGTGACACTTAGCATTATTTATATTTTATAGAGATATGGGTGTATTTTTATAATAAGACTTCGACACGTTAGGTGTCATTTTGTATTCAAGTTTTTTCATCTAGAACATGCATGAGTTCTAAGTCAAATAAGACTCTTATTTGATTTAGTCATAGTTTTCCTATATTAGCTCATTGCACCTCACCTATATATGTGAAGTTGCTTATTTTAATTTTTGATCTTTAATCTTATGCAATGAAACTCTGCTGAAGTGAAGAAGCAAAGTGAAACTTTGAGTTCATATTGTTATTTTGCAAATTTGATCAAATAAGAAGACACCTTTGCCATTCATACTTTGTGTTGGATTCATTGTGATTTATGGTGTGAGTGTTCTTAAGGTGTTATTATGATAAAAATCTTGTTATGATAAAATAAAATAATTGTGTTGGAATAATATTAAAGAGTAGAATAAGTGTTTGTTTGTAGAGTTTGTGTTACATTTCAGCTCTTGTTGAATAGAATTGATATTTAGTGCAAGAAGTATTGTTTTTAAGACTTTGAGCTTCATCTTGTTATTTTGAGGAAAAGATAGTTGAGTTGTAATAAGATAGTATTTTAAAAATTTGTGCTTTGCTTTGTTATCCTGGTAAGGAGGTGGTGATTTGAAGACTTTGAGCTTCATTTTATTATTTTTGAGGAAAGTATTGAAATTATAATAGGATATCAAGATAAAGACTTTGTGCTTTACTTTGTTATCCTAGTAGATATCGCAGTTTACAAGAGTTGTTTATAAAAGGTTGATAGGATTATAGTGACTACAAGACTTTGAGCTTGAACACTATTTTCTCATCCCAGAGAAGCAACGAGGGACTTTAAGTCTTCATAGAAACTTTACTTCCTTATTAGTATTTTCATTAAAATGCTCTAAGTTATTTCTTTATAATTTTGGAATTATATTAATGATTACTGCTCCACATTGTAAATTCTTTAAAGAAAAAAGACAAGATAATAATATCTATTTTAAAGAGAGAATAGAATGATGTACTGCCCAAGTTTAGAATATAATTTGTAGCTATAGTATCTTAAATTGTACTCCCTTACAATTTAGACCATATTTTGGGCCCTCACTTTAGTGTGCATCCCCCAATGCCTGATTAAGGCTTGATTATGCCTCCACCATTAAATTTTGGCCTTGTCTTCATTCCTCACACCACATAACCCCTTGTCCCAACCCCAAAATAGGGTAGGACCAGGGCATGGTGCTTTGGTCCTCATTGGGACTAGAGAACCACTCTTTGGCCTCTCTCTAACCCCCTCTTGCATCTTAAAAAATGAGTGGGAAATATCTCCTCCTGTTGGCCTATGTCAAAAAATTAATACATTTTTTGATGGGAAAGTATATAAGGAGGATTTACCCTCTCATTTGTATATACAAGGATCACAATACAAGCATATAAAGGAAAAATTATATTCAAGCATTGAGGCATTCACCATCAAGAATCTCAAGAGGTCTTTGAGGTTTCATTCTTCATTCATTGATTATGGAGAAACATTACATCTTTCATTTGCAAACATGTGTGTGTGATTAGGGTTTTGTCACGTTCATGCCATTTCAAACAAAATATGTGACTAAATCCAAGAAGCAAAGCATCATTATCAGTCATTGCAGGTTTGAGGTATATCTTTCCATTATTTATTTTAGTATTTTCAATATTTCAATCAAGGTTGATTCCTAAACCGGGGTTTGACTTAGGCAAACCCCTGTTCCCAACCTATTTCCCTTTCTTTTTGTGTGCAAGAAATAGGTATAGAGCTATGATATTTAGAATAGGCATTATTTGCAGAGACAAATTAACCCTTTTTGGTGTGCAAAAAATTAGGAAGACCAGAGCGATGGGTGCTCCAATCTCAACATTTTTGGAGCTTTTTTCAAGGATCAGGTTCCAATCTATATATATTTCTTGGATCCAGGTGTGTGCCTCAATTTGACGACTATAGATCACTGTTTCCACATTTATGCTTTCATTTTCAACACTTTAACCTAATTTCAGCATCTCAACTCACATAAGAGAGAAAATCAACATCATTCCCTTGAATCCAATTAGTATTTCAGTCCTTATCATTACTAATTTTTGACAAAATATATTGGATTCACCCCTCTTTTGAATGTAATGGTAAATTAGTGGCTTTCATCCCTCCCATGGTGGTGTTGGAAATATGCTAGATTTGGTTAAGTGTTGTCATTGATGTCAACACTATATCCCGGTTGGATCTATCCCTGCTAGTCTTTATGATCATTTTGGTTTTGGCTATGATTCTAATTCAGTATGATCAGACCTTTGGAATCGATTTTGGATTCTTTTACCAGATGGTTATATGCTTGCTATGTTTTGGTGGTTTCATGATTTGGTTATCGCTTTTGGTATTTTTGGTTACCAGTTGGTTTATGCATTTACCGGCTAGCTTTTGGCTTTACCATCTTCTAGTGTTCTCGGTTAGCTTTATCGGTATATTTTTTTGGTGACTTGGTCAGTGGATTTTGGGTCCGGCTTATGGAATTGGTTTCTATCATGTTGTTGGTGCTTCTTGATCATATCTTGAGCATTTGGTGACTTTTCATTGGATGGTGTGTTGTTATGGTGGTCCTATTTGGATCCGGTTAAACTTTCATTGAGGGTTTCTACAGTCAAGTGAAGTGTGTTGGATTTTTGTCTTAGTGGAATCCCCGATGGATATAATTGTTTGGTTACTTGATTTAGGTCCATGTTATGTAATGTAAATCAAAATATTGGTCTGGTGGCATCATGTGATGCAATTTTTATAATTATGGGTTTATGGGTTTAGGGTTTAGCCGACCTTGTCAATAAGGTTGATGATCTATATTTATAGGTGACTTATTCATGTAATTGGCATGTGATGGTGTGAGATTTTGCCAAGATCAAGAGGCAATGGAAAGCATAAATAAGAGAGAACAAAATAGATGATAGAAATAAATTGTATTCTATCAAGATGAAAAATATGATCAACTGGATCATTAAGCATTCCATACAATGAATATAAGCCTGCTTATATAGGCAAGGCTATATGGATATGTGAGCACACAAACATTACATGTGGCTCAATAAGAAACAAGGGTAGGTAGGAAATAGGTGTGGGTAGGTAGGAGAAACAATATAATAGTCAACATGAGGTGGATCACCCACTAAATGTGGAGTGTAACAACAAGATCAACACCATAAAAGGTGGAATTTCTCCTACACACACTATCCCAATGTGGCACAAACACCCAAGTGTCTCATACCCAAACTACTATGAAATGCATTTCCTAAGTAAACTTAAGTAAAGTGTAATGATATCCATGATGAATAATTATTTACACCAACATATGGTTATGGTTGGTTAAGTATGCATTATCAGAGAAAGGATTATGTGAAAATAAAGTCATATCATTTAGGAGAAGG
Organism: Cryptomeria japonica; assembly: GCF_030272615.1. Lineage (NCBI taxonomy): Eukaryota > Viridiplantae > Streptophyta > Pinopsida > Cupressales > Cupressaceae > Cryptomeria > Cryptomeria japonica. The sequence goes on from NC_081410.1 coordinate 324,830,538, forward strand.
TTGGAAAGGTTTTTTTATTGCAGAGCAGACATCACTGCTTAGCCAGAACTGTATTAGGAATTTGTAGATGCTACTTTCATAGTTCATTACTTTTCGAATTGTAGTCCAATGATTCTATAAGTCAGTGAGACTTCCCTTTGCGATGAGCAGTGTGCTCTAGGCTATTGGCCTTTCTGCATGTGCAGACCGCATTGTAATTATTCATAATGCTACTGCAAAATTTTCATTTGATTGTGGGTAGGGTTTCCCACCGCGGTTTTTCCCTTTCCAAGTTTTCCACATCAAAATATTGGTGTTATGTGTTGTGCTTTCATGATATATTCTTCATTGAGTTGTGCTCCAGCTTAAGGTCTATAATTGAATTAACTGATGTTATTGTTAGTAAACTGATTCAGCCCCCTCTCAATTTACTACTGGTATCAGTGCATTCCAATAATTGGCATCAGAGCGAGGTCCTCTTTGTAGAAGCTTAACTTCTTGAGGAGATCCGATGGCAACTACATCTAGTTCTACATTCAATACTTACCAGAAGGAGAGTCCCATATTTGATGGCACAAATTACAAGATATGGAAGGAGCGACTGAAGATTCATCTCAGATGTCTTTGAGCTAAAGTTTGGGAGATAGTGGAGAAAGGGTATATACCTCATGATTGTAATTCTAGAACACCGACACCTACTGATGAACATAAGAGATCTATAAATGATGCGAGAGCAAAAGAAGCATTCTTAAGTACCCTATCTAGTGAAAAGCTATAAAATGTCATAGAGTTGAAGAATGCTAAGTTGATCTAGACAAAGCTTGAAACTCTTTATGAAGGTAAGTTCTTTCATGGATAGAGTCAATGAGATTGCCATGGGTATCAAATGTTGTGGTGGATCTATTAGTGAGGACGAGATAGTGTCAAAATTTCTAAGAGTTCTACCTCCAGATTACAAGATGAAGGCTACTACTATCAATGAACTCCGGACAATGTCAAGTACCCCTATGACCAAAGATACATTATTTGGGAAATTGAATGCTTTGGAACTTGAAGAACTTGGAGATCAGAGTGTTGCTAATACTGAGATTGCATTTAAAGCATCTGCCTCCTATAAACAGAAGATAGATTGGAAAGAGATGTATGCCAAGGATATGGAGGAAATTGAGAAAGAAGAAAGAGAGCTTGAAGAGATGGAAGCCCTGATTTCTAGAAGAATTCCTAGAGGACCAACTGGAAGTAAGTATGAAGGAAAAGTCTGTTTTAAATGTTTTTCATGCAATAAGATTGGTCATTTTGCATCTAGATGTCTTGAAAGAGTTTCTAGGAATCATGAAAGATTTGTGAGGACTTATAATCCTAATCCTCAATATTAGAGAAGACCTAGATTTAGAAGAAATAAGGATAAATCATGTTATTATGCCGGTAATGATGATGATGATGATGATGATGATGATGAACCTGTGAGTGGATCCGGTAATGGTGCTTCATATGGAAAATATTGGGTCTTTATTGCTATCAAGGATGATTCTCTGGAATCTGTTATTGAAGTAACACATACTGAGGAAAAGGCCTTGGCTACTAAAATTGAGTAGAAGGATGAATGGGTTATAGATAGTGGTTGCTTGCATCACATGACTGGTGACAGAAGAAAGTTCTTATCATTGCAAGATTTTGATGGTGGATTGGTTAGATTTGGAGATAACAAGGCATGTAGGATCAAAGGCAAAGGAACAATATTATTGGATGGTAAGACTAATACTGATAATATTTATTATGTTGAAGGCTTAAAGCATAATATTTTAAGTGTAGGTCAGATGGTGGATAGAGGATTTCATTTTCAATTCAAGGATGGAAAATGCAAGATCAATAATAAATCTAGATTGTAGATTGCTTCTAGAACTTAGACCAATGGTAATATATTTCATTTGAACTCTAGTGAGAAGGCTTGCTTGATTGCTTAGATTGATGAAAGTTGGTTATGGCATAAAAGGATGTGTCATGTAAATTTTGATTTCATAGCGAAGATCAGTTCAATACCAGGTGTCAGAGGTTTGCCCAAGATTGTTAATATTCATAATCCAGTATGCAGAGAATGTCAAATGGGTAAGCAAGTAAGAAATTCTTTCAGAAGTATACATGATAAATCTAATGAAATTATTAATATTATTCATACTGATTTGTGTAGACCGGAAATGACTAAAATTTTTCAAGGTGATAGATATTTTATGTTACTTATTGATGACTTTTCTAGAATGATGTGGGTAGCATTTTTGAAAGATAAATTTGAAGCTTTTGAGAAATTCAAAATCTTTAAGGCTATGGTTGAGACTGAGACAAGACTAAAGATAAAGTACTTAAGATTAGATCATGGTAGTGAGTTTACATCTTGTGAGTTCAACAACTTTTGTGAAAGGAATGGTATTAGGAGATAACTTTCTGCTTGTAGAACCCCACAAAAGAATAGATTGGTGGAAAGGAAGAACAAAACAATTTTGTATGCTACAAGAACTATGATGACTGAAGCTAAATTACATGATATCTATTGGAGAGAGGCTATCAATACCATTGTATACAATTTCAATAGAGTACACATTAAAGGTGATATCGGTAAGACTCCTTATGAATTATGGTTTGGTCATACTCCTATTGTCAGATATTTTAGAATTTTTGGAAACAAATGTTACATTAGAAGAGATGATGCATTAGGAAATTTTGATCCTAGAAGTGATGAACACATATTTTTGGGTTATTCTACTAAGAGAAAAGCATATAGATGTTATAACAAAATATTGAATAGGATACTGGAAAGCATAAATGTCAAGGTGGATTAGCATGGTAGTAATCAAACCAGATCATATGATTATGGATTGGAAGATGAATTTATCAAACTTGAACTGGTAATGAAAGAATCAGTTCAGAACAGTGAACCAGTGACACTGGTAGCATCAAAAAATTCAATAGTGATAGAGGAACAATAAAATGAGTCAACAAATTAAGAAAATTCAAAGATTCCTAGGTATGCAAAGCTAAATCATTTTGAAGATCAATTTTTTGGAGATAAAAGGAAAGGTGTGATGACTAGGAGAAGGTTAGCTACTGAAGAGGTATGTTTAATTTCTCAAATTGAACCGAAATATTTTATTGAAGCAAGTAAGGATGAAAATTAGATAAAAGCAATGGAAGAAAAATTAGACCAGATTAAAAAGAATAAGACATGGGAACTAGTACCTAGACCTAAAGACAAGAACATTATTAGAACTAAATGGTTTTTCAGGAATAAAATGAATGAGGATGGTCAAGTGGTAAGGAATAAGGCTAGATTGGTTTGTAAGGGTTATTCATAGGAAGAAGGAATTGATTATGGGGAAACTTATGCCCCAGTTGCTAGAATTGAAGCAGTAAGACTTTTTCTTGCTTATACTACACACAAGAACTACAAAGTATATTAGATGGATGTTAAATGTGCATTTATGAATGGAGATCTTGAAGAGGAAGTTTACATTGAACAACCTGATGTATTTTCTTTATTAGAAGACAAGGACATGGTTTGCAGATTGAAGAAAGCTTTATGTGAACTAAAACAGGCCCCTAGAGCATGGTATGCTAGATTGGATAAGTATCTTTCAAAGCTTGGTTTCAGTAAAGGTAATGCTGATAGTAACTTATTTTACAAAATTGAACATGATGACATATTGATTATTGAAGTCTTTGTGGATGATATCATTTTTGGAGGAGAAGAAGGTTTATGCATGAAATTTGCTAATGATATGAAGAATGAATGTGAAATGTCTATGATTGGTGAGATGAAATTTTTCTTAAGTTTAGAGATTACTCAGACTGATAAAGGTATTTTCATTTTTCAAACTAAGTATGTGAAGGGCTTACTTAAGAAATTTGGACTTGATAATTCTAAACCTGTTGGTACTCCTATAATAATTGGTTGCCAATTGTCAAAGGATGATGAATCACCTAAAGTGAGCCTGAGCAGATTTAAATCAATGATTGGTGGATTGTTGTACCTAACACAGACTAGACCTAATATAATGAATGATGTTTGTATTGCCTCTAGATTTCAGGTAGATCCTAGACATACTCATGATATTGCTATCAAGAGAATATTCAGATATTTGGCAGGTATAATCGACTTTGGGTTATGTTATCCAAAGAATGTCGACTTCACATTATGTGCATATACAAATTTTGATTGGGCAGGAGATGTGGATGATCAGAAGGGCACTACTGGTGGTGCATTCTTTCTTGGGAAGAAGTTGGTTTCATGGCTTAGTAAGAAACAATCATGTACTTGATTGTCTATAGCTGAATCAAAATATGTTGCAACTGCTATCAACTGTACTCAGATTTTATGGATGAAACAAATGTTAAAGGATATTAGGGTAAGTTATGATGAGCCTATTGTTATTCACTGTGATAATATTGGTGCTATTGATATGTCAAAAAAATCTAGTATTTCATTCCAAATCAAAACACATTTCTATAAGGTATAATTTCTTGAAGGAAAAGGTAGAGGGAAAGGAAGTCAGATTGGTTTATGTGCGTACTAAGGAACAATTTGTAGGTATTCTAATGAAATCATTGCCTAAAGACACTTTTGAATATCTCCAATATCAATTGGGGGTTACCAACCCTCCGAAAGAGACTTAGAGATGCAGGGATGCATCAATCCGATGAGCTTATCAGACATACTTTTCTAATCTGGGTTGATGAAGATGGTGCTACTACTCAGGGGGAGTAGTTAGTTGTTTGGTTCAGTACTCTTGGTTTGGTATCCATCCTTTGTCATTGATGTCAAAGGGGGAGAAGGTATTCATGTGAAAACTGCTAGATCTTTTGATGGTGTTTTGGAGATTGTTAGCATTCCTTGGCACTTGGATGTTTTTCACATTCAGTGTTGCCATCAATGCCAAAGGGGGAGATTGTTGGCAATATGATGGATTTGGTTAAGTGTTTTCATTGATGTCAACACTATATCCTTGTTAGAGACTATCCTGGTTGGATCTATCTTGGTTAGTCTTTGTGATCATTTTGGTTTTGGTTGTGATTCTGATCTGGTATGATTAGACCTCTAGAATCGGTTTTGGATGCTTTTTCTGATGGTTATATGCTTGCTATGTTTTTTTGGTTTCATGATTTGGTTATTGCTTTTGGTATTTTTGGTTATCGATTGGTTTATGCCTTTATCGGCTAGCTTTTGGCTTTATCAACTTCTGGCGTTCCTGATTAGTTTTATCGGTATGCTGTTTTGGTGACTTGGTTAGTGGGTTTTGGGTCCGACTTATGGAATCAGTTTCTATCGTCCTATTGGTTTTTCTTGATCATATACTGAGAATTTGGTGACTTTACATTAGACGGTGTGTTGTTATGGTGGTCCTATTTGGATCTGATTAAACTTTCACTAAGGGTTTCTACTGACAAGTGAAGCGTGTTGGATTTTGGTCTTAGCGGAATCCCCAATGGATATAATTGTTTGGTTACTTTATTTAGGTCCATTCTATGTAATTTAAATCATAATATTGGTCTGGTGGCATAGTGTGATGTAATTTTTATAGTTATGGGTTTATGGGTTTAGGGTTTAGCCGACCTTGTCAATAAGGTTGATGATATGTATTTATAGGTGACTTATTCATGTAATTGGCATGTGATGGTTATGGCTGGTTAAGTCTGCATTATCAGAGAAAGGATTATGTGTGAATAAAGTTAGATTATTTAGGATAAGTTTGTAAAGGTTTTGTATTGCAGAGCAAAAATCGATGCTTAATCGAAACTTTATCAGGCATTTGTAGATGCTACTTTCATAGTTCATTGCTTTCTAGATTGTAGTCTAATGATTATATAAGTCGGTGAGACTTCCCTTTGTGATGAGCAGTGCACTCTAGGATGTTGGCCTTTCTGCATGTGTAGATCCCATTGCAATTATTCATAATACTATTGCAGAGTATTCATCTTATTTTGGGTAGGGTTTCCCGTCGTGGTTTTTCCCTTTCCGGGTTTTCCATGTCAAAATATTGGTGCTATGTGTGTTGTGCTTTCATGATATATTCTTCATTGAGTTGTTCTCCGGTTTAAGGTTTATAATTAAATTAATTGTTGTTATTGTTAGTAAACTGATTCACTGGTATCAGTACATTCCAACAGGTGGAAACTCTAATTTTCCAACCATTACATTTTGGTGAACTTGACTCCTTACACCTTTAATTCTAATTTATGTTCTCAAATCTGAGTGTGTATGCAATTTAAATTCAAATTTTTATTTACAAGTTGGATTTCCAAGTGAATTTTAAAAAATTAGAGGATAAATTTAACAAAACCCTAATTTTTAAATTTAAAATTGAGGTTGTCAATTATGTAATTTGGATTATTTATTTCAGATCCGAGTATTTTCATTTCACAATTTCAATTATCACTTACAAGTTTAATTTCCAATTATATTTAAAATATTTAGAGGTTAATTTCAAAACCCTAATTTTAAAATTTAAAATTAAGCTTGTGGGTTGTCTAAATTTTGGATTACTTATTTCAGATTTTATTCAAATTCAAATTCAAAATTCCAATCTTAGATCAATTTCTAATTAAATTTTAAAAATTAAGAGGTTATTTTACAAAACCTTAATTTTTAAAATTGAAAATTCATTACTGGATTGCATTTATCTCTATTTGCTTAATTAATTAAACAGTCATTTTTACAAAAAAAAATTGCATTATTTAATTTCAAAATTCAAATTCAAATTCATAGATCTTATTTTAATCAAACTATGTAAATTTAGAGGTTTAAATCATTAAAACCCTAATTTATTTTGATTTATTTGATTTGTGGATTGCTTCACTTTTCAATATTAATCATGACATTTAATAAATGTGATTTATTTGCTATTTCACATATGATTACCTTGCTTTTCACTTTATTTACCAAAATCATGTGTTGGATAATGGCTTCTTTCATTTCACAATGCTTCATTTATAGCACTTTGGCATATTGTGGTTCTATACTTTCAAAATTCCTTCCTTTCAATAAATTTGATCTCAAAACTTTCATTTATAGTGCATGTTGTTTTATGGTGATGTTTTTAGAAAAGTGCATTTCATATGTAGATCACCTAAAAGCTTTTGTAAATGCCAATTCAAGAGATGTTAATGAAAAACCTAATACTTGTACCTCTCCTAGGGTATCTAATGTTAATGAAGAAAGAGCTAGTACTCATCAATGATCTCTCTAATAGAGAGAAAGCATTGAAGAGAAACATGGCTCCATCTTCTTCTCATACACATATCATAGTGCAATGGGGGAAAATCATACTATTGGTGTTTCTATCTCTCTAGATCCTCTGTATTCTCCTAGAGCCTATCTTAAACATTAAAATATTTGTAGAGAAGATGATGAAATGCATTTTATTCATGATCTCTCTCCCCATATAACATTAAGTAAAAATGAGGCCTTAGATGATAAGTATCTTTCCCTCCAATCTACAAAAGAGGATATGCATGATGAAAGAAAGGAAAGTCTTCCTTCACAAGATATTCCATTCTTCATCTATTAATCTCTTTATTCCTTCCAAATATTCTTATACTACAAAATTAAAATAAATTTATTACAATGTTCCTCTGCCTTATCAATTAATAGATTCTTATAGGAGTGGCTTTAACATAATATCAAAATAAGGTTCTAGAAGATGAGGACTTGGAAAATTTGAACAAGGAATTTGAGTCCCTATAGACCCTCCTACACAAATCACAACATAAGGCCTAGGAAATGATAATAAATCTCCTATGGATGACCTCCTTATGTTTCAAGATTTCAAAGACCATTTTGCAAGACAACAAGCCATTTGTTCACATAAAAGTGCTTCTTCAAAAACTCCTTTTTGTTCATTTCATCAAACTCATGACCATCATGCTAATGATTGTCCTAATTTTGAAAATGCAATGAAAGAACTTATTGGTAATGGAAAAGTTAAAATCACGGATGATAATCCTTCTTCTAATGATAACCCTTGTTCTCAATCTCAAAAGAATAAGCCTACACCTATTGATGATCAAGAAAAATTTGCTACTATAATCTTTTGGAAATTTAAGTATGACAAGAATGTGGTTTTTTCTTTTGTGAAGTTTATAAATAAGCATAAAGAAGGAAGTGGATATTTTATTTTTCATCATGGTGGTTCTCATTCTCTTGGAAAGTGTAAAACATTTAGGGAATTTTTTCAAGAACAATACGATTGTTCTCATATATGTCTTTTAACAGATCTTGCTCTCTTTCTTGGTGAAAAGGTAGTGTCTTAGCATTCCTTTTTCCCTCATGTTTCTCCTCACCCTATGACACAAGTAGTTAACTTAATTGGGGGCTCTTTATCATTAGAGGTGGTTCTTTTTCAATTTCAATTTTTTTTGGGTAGCAACATGATTCTCTCTTACTTCTATCCTATCTCATATTTAAAGTTTCACCATTTCCTTTATGGATTTCATTCTTCATAACTTGATATCCATTCTTGCATAGATTTATCCTTCATGCAAGTACATATGTGATTCAAGAGTATCCCCGACTCATAGCAATCTTGCATCAACCAAAAACACTTTCTTTCTGTTTTTCTTTCTGTGTGTCCTGGTTTTGGCTCACCGGATCTTGTGAAGTTGGATTCTACTTGAAGAATTTATCATCTTTCTTATTTCTTGACCACATCACATTTGGATCATTTTTCAACAAGATATCGCTATCAGTTTCCTTGATAGTTTCTTGTTACCGATTGGCAGTTCTTGTTATTGGTTGCCTAGACGTATTTTGGTGATCTACTAGAACCCCTTCCGAAGCTTGCGAAGCCTTGGGCATCAATTTTGAATATTCTTGACGTGTGGCCGACCTTTTTCTGCGATCTACACTTCATCCTTTGGATTTTTCAGAGGAATCTCTTGGTGGAGGTCGACCTTGTTAATTTTACACGTTAGGTCTTGTTCTTTGGGTTTTGATCCCTTTTTGGGCCGACTGGATCCTTGGATCATATATATAATTGTAACTATGCATTAGAATGTAATAAATCAAAGAATCAAGTAGCGAGACTGTACGTAGAAGATAGATCTTAAGATTAAAGGTATCAGTTGTGACCTATTTTGTATGTTCTACCAGGCCTGTGAGACGATTATGTTGTAATCCGGTTATTACCGGTTGGTTGTAATCAATTTTCTTGAAATAAAACAATCTATTATGCATTTCCTCCATCATATCTTTTGTGTTTCCACTGTGTTTACTCTTATTGACTAGTCCAGATTGATCTCTTTGAGGTCTCTCCTCACTGGTGACTGCTTCAATACGTGTCCCTTGTTAGGACCTATTCTTTGCTTGAAACAAAATATCTCTAACTAATAATCTCTCCTAAGGAAAAGCATGATTCTTCCCCCTTAATCTATCCTTGTCCTCTTGCTTGGAGGGCAAGGATGACATCTTCCCTTTCTCTCTTTCTATCTAAAGTATCACTATTCCCTTTAGGAGTTGAATTTTTCATGTGTTGATATCCTTTATTATATGAAATGGTATTTCTCTTATGACTAATCCCTCTTTAGGGGAATCAATTATCTTTCTTTCTTTTCTCTCTCTCTTTGAAGATTACCACTTATTTAGAGTTGCATTTTACATATACTAATGTCTTTTCTTTCATTGGATATTTATTCATGTGAGTATATTATGCATTTTCTTATGTTTTATCTCTCCTTAAAGGTTGTGTAATTATTCTCATTGTCCTTACACCCGAGGGGGAAATGATTTCTTTCTTTATCTATCTTACCCTCTCTAAGGATCTACTTTTCCTTTGTTGAGTGGTGCTTGTTTCATGATTTGATGTCATTTCCTTGTGAGAAGATGTTGTTTACTTAGGGATTCTCTCTTATGAAAGATGTGTATGTCCTTGGATACAACCTCTTTTTACTTGGTGATGTACACCTATCGTAAAATCCCCCCCCTCACATTGGTTCAAAAGTGTGTCATCCTTCATCAAGAATCTGTTTCACCTAGCAATAGGGGGGAGGTGTGAATTCTTGTTCCCCTTCCTTTCTTTTGGTAGAAGATGTTATATTAATTCAAGAATCTCCTCTTGGAGGTAGATGTCTTTTAAGAAAAGATCTCTTCTCCTCCAAGGATCTCCTTTACACTTTTTGCAAGATATCTCTTTCTCAACTATCTTATCCTTGATTATAATAGTATTACCTCTTTATCTTGGATTTATGAAAGTGTTTCCTAAAGGATATCTGCTTGGTGTTGAAGGTAGGTATTCTTTTTTCTATCTTCCTTAATACATTAACATAGGTCTATGTTGACATCTTAAGGGGGGGCACCCATATCTCTCCCTTTGTACCATATTTTTGCATATCATTCTTGCATGTCTTAAACAAGGTGCTTTATACTTGAAACTAGACATCACTTGCACACATGCATGAGGATGAGTGGAACTAGTGGAATAGGGATATATTATTCCTACTCTCCTCCCCAACATGGAGAACCTAGATGCAAACATCTAAGGGTGAGGTATCTATGTTATCTCTCATCATTCTTTTCAAGGATCACCTAGAAAGAAACATATAGTGTGTATTCATGCTTTCTTTTTTTCTCTTCTCATGAACTCGTAGCTTTGCTATTGATAGTTCATGGATGTTGCTTTCTTTTCTCCTTTATGTGATCAATTGTGTTTGTGAGATGAAATTTTTCAAGAATGATATTAGTGGTTGAGACATTTTGATATTGAGGTCTCTTCGGCTAGTGAAGAAGTCACCAGCTAGGAGGGACCTCAAAGAGATCAGTCTAGACCGGTCAACAAGAGTAAACACAATGAAAACATAGGGATATGATGGAGGCAATGCATAATAGATTGAATTATATCATGAAAAATAATTACAACCAACCAGTAACAACCGAGTTACAGAAACTAGCTCATAGGCCTGCTAAAACATGCTCAAAATAAAAAACAAGTCACAACTGAGACCTCAAATATTAAGATCTATCTTCTATGCTCTGTCTAACTTCTTGATTGAATTCTAATTCTCTATTACAATGACTTATATGATCCAAGAGGATCCGATCGGCCCAAAAAGGGATCAAAACTCGAAGAACAAGACCTAAAGCGTAAAACTAGCAAGGTCAGCCTTTGCCAAAGAAATTCCTCTGAAAAATCCAAAGGATGAAGAGTAAATCATAGAAAAATGTTTGCCACACACTAAGGAACATCAAATTAAATTCTCAAGGCTCCACAAGCTACGGAAGGGGATCTGGTAGATCACCAATGCAAATGGGTCCAGGCAACCGGTAACAAAAAATTGTCTCAGAAACCGGTAGCGATAACTTGCTGGAAAATGATCCAAATGATCCACGATTTGGGAATAAGGAAGATGATCGATTCTTCAAGTAAAATCCAGCTCCATAGGTTCTAGTGAGCCAAATCTGTGACACATAGAAATAAATGCTGAAATTGCAAATAGAAAGAAAAACAAAAAGGAAATATTTTTGGTTGATGGAAGATTGCAATGAACCAGGGATGCTCTTGAATCAAACATCGAGGTTGTTGAAAAAAAGTGAGTCTCTCACTTTTCTATTGTTAGAGGAAAACCAAGGTGGTCTACCTCTTCCTGATAAATCCAAGATGAATCTTCAACTAGTCCATCCTTCCACTTCACAAGATACTCCTTATACTAACTACTCCGAGTACTACATGCAATCCTACTGTCCAACAATGTCTTCAATCTGATATGATTCCTTCTGGGACAACTGTTTCTCCAAGTCTGCAATACTATCCTTACTGAATTATGGTTTATGACACTCATGAATATATGCAATATTAAACACAGGTGAAATACTCAGACTATCTGGTAACTCCACTTCATATGCATTCCCAGAACTGAACTTCCTCAAGATCCTGCAAGGTCCAAACTTTCTCATCTGCAATTTGTTATAAGTTCCAACTGAGAATATTTATTTTCTCAAATACACCATCACTTCATTTCCAACTTCAAATTCCTTATGTACCCTCGTCTCATCTGCTTTCTCCTTATACTTGCTATTCATGTCCTCCAAATGTTGCTTAACTTGAATATGTAAGTCCTTCATGTGATCTACAAATTCTTCTGCTTCTGAACTTCTCTGATCTTCACTGCTAATATCTCTTAATTCTAATATACCTCTAGGATGTACTTTGGGAACAATCTCAAAAGGTGTTCTTCTGGTACTCCTGTTTACTAAATTGTTGTAGACAAACTCAGCTTGAGAAAGAATCAAATCCCAACTTACGATTTTATCTCCAACTAAACATCTCAACAAATTTCCCAAGCTCTGGTTAACTACTTCTATCTCTCCATCAGCCTGTGGATGAAAAGTAGAACTGAAATTCAAATCTACCTTCATCTTCTTCCAAAGTGTTCTCCAAAAATAGCCAACAAACTTAGTGTCTTTGTCTAAAATTATGCTCTTAGGTAATCCATGCAATCTCACTATTTCCTTGAAAAATAGGTCTTCTACATGTAATGCATCTGATGTCTTCTTACAAGGTATGAAATGAGCCATCTTTGAGAATCTATCCACTACCATAAATATAGAATCATCCCCTCTTTGTGTTTTAGACAATCCAAGTATGAAATCCATGATTACATCTTCCCAAGGTCTTATCGGTATTGTCAAAGGTTTATATAATCCCACATTATGACTACTACCCTTTGAGACTCGACAAAATCTACAACTTTGCATATATTTCCTAACATCCTTATGAATATGGGGCCAAAAGTAATTCTCACTCACCAATGCTACTTTTTTGTCATACCAAAATGTCTGGCTAATCCTCTATAGTGTTTCTCCTTTATAAGATTCTCCCTCATATAACTCTTAGGTATGCACAAATGAACTCCTCTAAATAACATCCCATCCTGAATAAAGTAATCCAACCACTTGCTTCTATCTACTGTAATCGGTTCTCTACATACTCTCCAAGGTTCTGCAAAATCTGGGTCATCATACAAGGTCTTCAATTCCTCAAATCCCAATACTGTCACTCTCATCTCTGTTAGCAAATTCATTCTCCAACTCAGTGCATCAACAATTTTTTTAGATTTCCCACTTCTATGCTTCAACACAAAGGTGTAACTCTGCAAAAATTCTACCCATCTCATATGTCTCTAATTCAACTTACTCTAACTATTCAAATACTACAAAGCTTGATGATCTATATACAACACAAACTCCTTAGGAAACATGTAATGTCTCCACTTCTTCAATGCTTGAACTATGACATAAAACTCTTGATCATCTACTGAATATCTCCTTCAAGCATCATTCAATTTCTCACTGAAATAAGATACTTCTCTCCCTTCCCGACTCAAGACTGCTCCTATTATTGTTCCACTTGCATCACAATCCACTTGAAATACTTTATTTAAATCCAATAAAGCTAACATAGGCTGCTCAGTCACCTTCTATTTCAACAATTCAAAAATTTTGTTTGCTCTGATGGTTCACTTGAATTTCTTCTGATCTCCCCTCATGGTCTCAGTCATAGGGTTCCAGAGTGAACTGAAATTTCTAATGAACTTCCGGTAGAAACTATCTAATCCATGAAATGATCTTACCTCTCCAATGCTTTCTGGTGTAGGCCACTCAAAAATTTCTTTTTCTTTCTCAGGGTCAATCTTCAAACCATCCTCATCTATCATAAATCTCCAATAGACTAATTCATCTTTCATGAAAGTACACTTCTTAAGATTTATCAACAAATTTTATTCTCTCAACCTCTACAAAACTTATCTCAAATGAAACAAATGCTCATCTTTAGTCTTAATGAGAATCAGAATGTCATCCAAATATACAATAACAAACTTACCCAAGAATTTCTTCAATACCTCATTCATCAGCCTCATGAAAGTATTTGGTGCATTAGTTAACCAAAAAGGAATCACCAACCATTAATACAGTCCTTCATTTGTCTTGAATGTTGTATTCCACTCATCTCCTTCTCTGATGATATCCACTCTTCAAGTTTATCTTTATAAAGTATTTGGCTTCCCTCAAACAGTCCAATATGTCATCCATCCTAGGAAAAGGAAACCGGTATTTCACTGTGATCTTGTTTATTGCTCTGGAATCAATGCACATTATCCACTCTCTATTCTTCTTAGGTGCTAATACTATTGGTAGTGCACAAGGGCTTAGACTTTCTCTGATCAAACCTTTCTTCAATAGCTCCTACACTTATCTATTCAGCTTTTCATTCTCTGCCAGTGTCATCTAGTGTGCAACTTTGTTAGGCAAACTAGCTCTGGGATCTAGGTCCATGCAATGACTGATACTTCTCATAGGTGGCAATTCATCAGGCACATTATCTGAAATGATGTCTTCATATTCTGTTAGAAAATATTTTATCTCTTCTGATTGTTCCTCTTCATTCTTTGGATTCTCAGTCTTCTTAGGAACTAAGGCAAAATACACATTCTCATGTCTCAATCCATCTAGGAATTTCCTTCCATCCACCAAACAGATTCTAGCATTTGTACAGACTTTACTCTTCAAAGGTTCCTCCAAGGGAAACAAGGTTTTCTTCATCCCATTAGCCACAATAGTGTATGTATTCTTCCTCCCATCATGCATTGACTGTCTATCAAACTACCAAGGTCTACCCAATAAAAGATGACAAATATCCATAGGCATAATATCACACAAGACTTCACCATGATAATTCCCAATTTTTAATTTCACCAAACATTTTTCACTTACTAACAACTTATGTTCATCCTGAATCCATGCTATCTGATAAGGCTTAGGGTGTTTCAATCTTCCAAATTCAACTTATTCACCATCTCTTCTGAAACAAGATTATGTGAACTACCACTATCAATAAAAACTTTACAACACTTATTAGATACCTTACATTTTGTCTTGAACAAATTCTTCCTCTGCAAGGGCTCTTCATCTCTCCCGGTATGACACAAAGCTCTTCTCTTCATCAACAATTCTCCATCTTCCAGTTTTTTATCTGATCTAGTGGGGTTTTCTTCCACCACCGCTACTCTTTCGATATTCTTTGTCTTCGTACACTTGAAAGAACGATGTCCTTCTCCTCCAAACTTATAGAAAGTTCCTCTAAATATTCTCTTCTCTTGTTTTCCATCATCTTTTCCAAAATTCTCATTCCAGTAGCCATTTGGTTCTCTCCTTCGGTAAAACTTTCTATCATCTTTCTGGTATGAATTACCTTCTTTTCTTACTTCCTTTTCCTTGTTCTCATCTATATAGGTTCCTCTACCTCTGATATATCCTCTTCCTCCTTGAAATCTTCATTCGAAAAACCTTCCACCTTTGCCTCTCTACTTGTGCTCGTGTCTTTTATTTAGCTTTTCTTCTACCTTTAGGGCATATTGGTAAGCCTCTTCAACACTCTGTAATTTGATCAAACTGAGTTCATCTTGTATAAACATCTGCAATCCATTCAAATATCTTGCAACTTGTTCAACTTCATCATCAACATGTCTGGAACTGATATTCATCTTGTAAAATGGTTCAGTGCATTCCTTCACACTAGATTCCTTCTGTCTCAAATTCTACAATTTTTGGAACAGATTCACTTGATAATCAGCTAGCATAAATTTTAATTTCAACTTAGCAATCATCTGATCCCATCTATTTATCTTCTCTTTACCTCTTCTCTTTCTATCAACCTTTAAATGTTCCCACCAAAGAGATGCATGACCTTTCAACCGGGTACAAACATATTTCACCTTCCTTTCTTCTGCAGTGTTTTCAAAATCAATATATTTTTCCCTCTAAGATCCAATCCATCAATTCATCTGAATCTAACTTTCCATCATATTCCGGTGGGGTAAAATGAGGTTTAGTATTCACCCTACACAAAACCCTCAAAAACCTTTCCTCATCCGGATCAACCATTGGTGGGTTTACTTGTTCTATCAAGACTTCTTCTCCTTCATCTTCACTTACATATTCAATGTGTTAGCCTCTTCTCTAGGGTATCTCCATGGCTTCCAACTGAGCTATTATTCCTCGCAATATTTCCATCACAACATGGTCTGCATTCTCACGTTCTCGACCATTCCTAGTTCCTCTTTGTCCCATCTTTACACCATTCCTCTATAGCTGTAGGTTGGTTCCACAGTCCACCACCCTACAACAAAATTCTCAGGACAACATCAATCTTTGGAACGAAAGCTCACTTTGATACCACTTGAAGCATTCACTGGCTAGGAGGGACCTCAAAGAGATCAGCCCAGACCGGTCAGCAAGAGTAAACACAATGGAAACATAGGGACATGATGTAGGCAATGAAAATCAGATTGAATTATATCATTAAAACTAATTACAACCAACCGATAACAACCAGGTTACATAAACTGACTCACAGGCCTGCTAAAACATGCTCAAAATACAGAACATGTCACAACTGGGACCTCAAATCTTAAGATCTATCTTCTATGCTCTATCTAACTTCTTGCTTACATTCTAATGCTCTATTACAGTGATTTATATGATCCAAGATGATCTGGTCGGCCCAAAAAGGGATTAAAACCTGAAGAACAAGACCTAACATGTAAAACTAACAAGGTTGGCCTCCACCAAAGAAGTTTATCTGGAAAATCCAAAGGATGAAGAGTAGATCATGGAAAAAGGTCGACCACATGCTAAGGAACATTAGAGTCAATGCTCAAGGCTCTACAAGCTATGGAAGGGGATCAGATAGATCACCAATGCAAATAGGTCTAGGTAATCGGTAACATAAAGCTATCTCAGAAACCAGTAGCGATAACTTGCCAAAAAATGATCCAAATGCTCCACAGTTTGGGAATAACGAAGATGATCAAGTCTTCAAGTAAAATCCAACTCCACAGGTTCCAGTGAGACAAATCTAGGACACACAGAAAGAAATGCTAAAACTGCAAACAAAAAGAAAAATAGAAAGGAAATATTTTTAGTTGATGCAAGATTGCTATGAACTAGGAATACACCTACATCAACTAGTTGACTTGAGGTCTTGTTTTTGGTCCCGTTCTTTTTTTGTGTGTCTTTTTGCCTTTGCTTGCCTTTTTTTGTCTTTGTTTGTTTTTGTCTTTTTTTGTGTGTGTCCTCACATGTGTTTGAGTGAATCAAGATCCTAAGATTGGGGGCTTGGTTACTCAAAATTAGTGATGTCTTATACTCCTTGTTATTTTTCTCAACATTCCTCATCTTCTTCATCCCTCTTTCATGTACTTTACTATGAGTATTTGCATAATCTCATACTCTTGCTAAAGTGGAGGATAAATGTAGCATCCTAAATTGTACTCCCTTACAATTTAGACCATATTTTGGGCCCTCCCTTTAGTGTGCATCCCCCAATGCTTAATTAAGGCTTGACTATGCCTCCACCATGCAAATTTGGCTTTGTCTTCATTTCACACACCACATAACCACTTGTCCTAACCCCAAAATGGGGTAGGATCAAGGTGTGGTACTTTTCTCCTCATTGGGACTAGAGTGCCATGCTTTGTTCCCCCTTAATTGGGCCCCTCTTTGACCCCCTCTTGCATCTTAAAATATGAGTAAGAAATCTCTCCCCATGTCAGCCTATTTCAAAAAAATAATACATTTTTTGATGGGAAAGTATATAAGGAGGCTTTCCCTTCTCATTGCATATACAAGGATCATGATACAAGCATATAGAGGAAAAATTATATTCGACCATTGAGGAATTCATCATCAAGCATTTCAAAAGGTCTTCAAGGCTTCATTATTCTTTCATCAATTATGGAGAAACATTACATCTTTAATTTGTAAGCACGTGAGTGTGATTAGGGTTTTGTCATGTTCATGCCATTTCATATAGCATGTGTGACTATATTCAAGAAGCAAAGAATAATTATCAATCATTGCAGATCTAAGGTATGTTTTTCCATTATTTATTTAAGTATTTACAATATTTCAATCAATATTAATTCCTAAACTGGGGTTTGACTTAGACAACCCCTATTCCCAACCTATTTCCCTTTCTTTTTGTATGTAGAAAATAGGTACGAAGCTACGATCTTCAGAATAGGAATTATTTTTAGAGACAAACCAAACCTTTTTGGTGTGTGAAAAGTTAGGAGGACCAGAGCGTTGGGTTCTCTACTCTCGACATTTTTGGAGCTTTTTCAAGGATTAGGTTCGAATATGCATATATTGCTTAGATCTAGGTGCATGCCTCAATTTGACATTTGTAGCTCATTTTTCCCATAATTTTACCTTCATTTTCAACACTTTAACTTGATTTCAACATCTCAACTCATAAAAGAGGTCAATCAACATCATTCCCTTGAATCTAATTAGTATTTCAGGCCTTGTCATTATTGATTTGTGACTAAATCTATTATATTCACCTGTCTTTTGAATGTAATGGTAAATTAGTGGCTTTCATCCATCCCATGGTGGAAACCCTAAATTTCCAACCATTACAGTAGCTAAATTTGTGTTTTAAATAGAGAGATTAGTAAGCAAAAGGGGGGCCTTCCCTTACAATTATTAAAGATTCCATCTCACACACTGTGGCTGAAACCATAATTTTATCAATTTCTCCAGTTTAAATTTTTTTCACCCAACATAACTCACATCCTCTAAGGTTCTTAACGTCATTACTAATAAAGAATCAACTAAAAGATACTTGAGATATTTCCTAATTAAACTATTATCGACAACATAGAAAAGTTACCATCTAAACTATAGAATTCTAATTATGAGATATAACTTATCTAGCACTTCTAAGTTACTACATTCATTTTATTTCACCAATACCCAATTGTTCTTAAGCTAACAGTGCTAAGTTGCTACATTAAACATTATAGAAACTATCCATTCCTATAACATAGCCAACATCAATTCCATATAGAATGAACATATAAAAACATCGTTACATTACATAATACCTCTCATACAAGGAATACATTATAGATATAAGTCAACCATTACAAATAGATTGTCATGATACAATGATCACATGAATGATATACAAATATAAGTTCATAGTTGAATCTCTACATATAGCATAGACTATGTTAACATCATAAATCCATAGCACAGGAAACTAAAGAGAAGAAGTAACATCCATCATGCACTGAAACATCTAGCAAGGAAAATTCCAATGGAAGAAGGCATCACAACACTCGACCATGTGGAACCAAAAAGGTCCACCCCCTATTCTCCAGAGAATGACATAAGGCCCCCCACACACACTAGACCTAGTCCGACACCTAAAAATCCAAGGGAATACAAATATACAAAAGGAATAAACACATACAAGAACCCAAACATAATAAGGAATAGGCCCAATCACAAAATATAAGTTCACCTGAGGCTTCTACACAAAAAAAGGTTAAGGTCCTAGGAAAAACATAGGGAAGAGTATCATCACATGCCATAAACTTGGGTTATCTTGGTAGTCTGACCCTCTCCAAACTCTAGACCATGGTGCCTATTTGATGCACATGCAAAACCAACTCAACCTTTTGTGAAGACAAGGGAGTACAATCATGACAATAGGGTCTTCCCAATATCATCCTGAGCTTATAATAGCACTCTAGGCCATGAGTGGGGCACCATAACTATCTTATTAATGTGTGTAAAATCCAACCCAAAAATTAATAATAATATTATCACTTGATTAATCAACTCTCAATGAGATCTCCTGGTAGCCACTTGTAGGTCTCAACATCCACTTGAGAGCCACTCCCCTAATATGCTACTAACCTAGGGTACAAAAAAAGGAGCACAACAAAATATCATAACATCCATGGATTGCATAACAAATCATCACAACCATGTTCCATAAGCAAGGACCTCATAATTCTGCATGAAACTTATACATTAGATCCATAACAGAGTCTGATGCACATTATCAAATCTGATCATAATAACTTTTCCCATCAAATAGATCTTATGCAATCTTCAAATTGCTCAAACAATATACCCAAAATGATCAAATACATAAGAAGGAAATACCACATAAAATCCTCACAAATAATCAAATTAGCCACTAGAAAAAATCACCACAACAAAACACAAATTCCAAAACAAGTCTCTGGTTTGACCCAAACTAACATAGACTTCCAAAATAAACCAGAAACATAAAAATATAGAAACAATGATTTTACCAAATCTATTGGTGCATATACTAATTCTTTTGGCACCATGATAGGTTATATTGGTACATTTAGCACATACAAAACGTGAAATGGTGCATATACAACCCAGAACAATACATATATTGCGTAGACTAGTGTATATATCAAACAATATAGTTTATAAAATAACTAGACTAGTGCAAATGTCCACCATAATAGCACTTACAATAAATAAAATAGTGCATACGACACTTGTTTTAGCACATATATAATAGAGAACGGATTACGACTCAGACGCTCAATAAAATTAATCAACTGACTCAAAAAATTCATGAATTCAAATTCCAACCCAAACTAAGTTCAAATAGAAGCGCTTTACAACCAAATACACAATTCAACAATCATAAAATAGAAAACATGATTCATAAGATTCCAATCATAAATATATTTTCAACAAAACGAAACCCAAACTCTATTTCTAGAAAACCATAATATTGAAAAATAAAACACAATTTTTTTGGAAAAGCAAAAGAAATTTTTCCAAACACACAACATACAATCCTTTTCCTTTTGAAAACATGTTGCATAAATAAAATAAGACAAAAAACCACTGACCTGAAATAATGAAAAATGAACAATAAAATTTGAAGAAAGATGATGTATGATAAATTTGAAAATGCTAAATGATCCATAGCCCAACAAGCTCCTTCAATGCATACACAACAATAATGCCAATTCAAAAAGAAAATTCATAATCATAAAAAGCCTCTTTGAAAAATCCAAAATCAAAACTCCCTTCTGTTAGATTTGTGTGAATGTTGTCATTGATGTCAAAACCATGAGATCCACTTAGAACCGAATGTATCTTATTGATAAGTAGTGAAAGATTGGTAGGTATATGATATTGGGCAGCGAGGTATGTATGGATTACAAGAATAATTTTTGAAAGGTCCTTTTCTTCAGAATCTAGTGTCCTAATAGTCATGGTTGAGTTTTTCTTTTGTATCAAGTGTTTGTATTAGTTGTGACAGTTGAATTGTTATTCAGATGTTTGTATTGCAATATGATCTATGAGTTCTATTATCTGGAATCTATGGTGTTCGTATCTTGAAGATGGAAGTTGTTATGCTTGGAATTCATGTCTATGGGTTCAAGTCTATGGGTCTGACAAACCTTTGTTTTTCTTTGATAATTGAAGCATGTATTCCGATAACTAAAAAGGAAGCATGTAGAAGATCATTAGGTCGACTCGTTTATTAGATTAGTTAAGGCATGTTTTGGCAATGTAGTAGTGTGTTGACCTGTGTTGGTTCCCATATGGGTTTACATTGCAAGAGGCAAAAACCAACTTGATTCTTCAAATATCTATGGAGGAGCCAACTCCAACTATTAAAATCCTCAAGAACTTGGACCAACTGACAAGGATTTTGATAAATCCTTCTACACTTTGGGTGCTTCATAACCCGGGAGGGTGATCCCTTAGTGAATTTTATGATCTCTACACCATACTCAAAGATTCACTAAAACAAAGAAGATAATCTCATATACAGGCTCAACAATAGGGAGAATGCTCAAGGATGGAAAATCCTTCAGTGATCCTCAACCTAACTGGAGCATGAGATGAATAGAAAACACAATAACAAACATAAATTAAAATATATTTTGATAATCAACCATTTGGTAGCAAGGAAAAATGAATGGCAACTAAAAATTGGTAGAAAAAAAATAGCTTTAGCCATGCCATTATCACCGTGATGCCTTCGGATGGAGTGTGAGATGCATCATTATGCTCTATAGTGTGTTTCCCTTCCCAGAAGAGAAACTGGATCATGGCAAGAAGTAAAGTCACCCCTAAACTAGAGGAAGACCTCCAACCTTTATGCCCAGGATTAGAGAAAGTGGAAGGAGGAGCTTATAGGGAAATATAATATGTTGGGAAGGGGTTGCAGCTTTGATGCCATCTCAAAGATGACTGGCTACAACTCCCCACTCAAACAAATCCTTCTTTCATTCCCCTGTGGGCTCCTTCCTAAAACCCCCTACCAGCTAGTGACATAGTAGAAGTAGAGGATGTATCATGAGTGGCCTTTTGTGATAAGAGATGGCTTTCATAGCCCCTCTAACAATCCTTCAAACTTTCACAACCCCTCTAACAATAATAAAAATCACACAAGAGAAAGAACATCCATCTGGTATCACAAAGCACACAAAAACTCCATGCACGATACTGCTCAAACATTATCTTCTTCACTAATGAAAAACCGCTCTCAAAAAATGAAGAGGTTTCTTTTCTCTTCTACCAACTGAATCACTACCCCATTGTATCTATAATCAAAATCACTTCACTTGGTGGTGCTTATTCATGTGAAAAATCATCATTCTAGTGCTTTCTACTCACCTCGCTAGCTATGGACTCTAGAAGTCATGCCTATCAAATCCAGGACACTGTCACATCTAAGATATCAATCCACTGTTGGTATTGACAAAACCGGTCAATCCAAAGAATCGGTATATGAGCTAAGATTTGTCATTGATGTATAACATTGACTGGTGAAGTGGTATCAGTGGAGTGGTGTATCTTAGTAACAATGGTGATGACTTGAAAACACATGGAAACAACATTAGAAACAGATTACCAAAGTTCAATTAGCTCAAGGGAAGAAAGACTAAGCCAAATGGTCTGTCACTCAAGAAGATCGGTCATTCTAATGATGATGAAGTCACAAAAGGTGACTTAGGCAAGAAGACTTGAGGTTGTATGCAAATCAGAACCTCATTGGCAATAGGGAAAGAGACTTGATGCTAGCATAGCAAACCGACAATCAAAGGATGAACTGGTAATATAGAGAACAATGGTATACCGATACACCAGTAAGGTAGAAGGAAGATAGGTGATCACTAGAAATCTCAGAGTGGTAATCGATTATTCAGTTATGGTGGCAAAAAGTGAGTTGGTGAGCTTGTGTCTGATGAATACTAAGAGGGGGGGGGTGAATTAGTATGCCAAAAATCTTTGCACTTAAACACTTTGCAAGACTAACAGTAAACTGCTAAAATAGTTTAGCAAACAAACCGGTTAACACACATGCAAACCAAATAGCTAATAATGCATTCACCCACAGAAGCACAAACACCATAACACAAGAGATTTTGATGTGGAAACCCAAATGGGAAAAACCACGGTGAGGTGGAACTCACAAGTAACTATCTGTAGACTAGATAAGGTCAGACCGGTTAAGGTCTTACAATGTGTTGCCCCCTTTTTATTTTTCGTTTATAGCCTATCAAAAAAAAGAGGGTAATTATTTTCTAGGACTCAAGTCTTCATTAAATGAGCTTCGTACTCATTCGTCAAACCTTTAATAAAGTTCACAATTCGAGTTCAAGAGAAATGCGTTCCATAAAGTTCCAAGTTGTCATTAGCATAGTCATTGAACTTGAACTTTGAACCTTTACGGTTCAAGGTTCAAGGTTCAATCGGTCTTTGTCTTGTGTTTTGCGACTGTCTTTTCAGTGCTTGTCTTGTTTTCGCTTTGAACTTGAACCATTGAACTTTTGTTTTGAAATGGTTCAAGGTTCAAGGTTCATTCCCGTGCTTTTGAATGTTCCTTTTGTCTCTTTTTGCTTGTTCACAAATGTGACTTGTTGTCGTTGAACTTTGAACCAATGAACTTCTTTAAAAATGAGTTCAAGGTTAAAAGCGGTGTTTTCAACTCAGCCCGATGGTGTCCTGAAAGAAAAGGTGGCACAATCAAAATAGAATTTTCCTTGGTTTTCGTGTTTTCAAATTGTAATTATGGAAACAATCATGAGAAGGCATGTCGACTATGTGAAGTTGATTTCTAATTAATAAGCATGTCAGAATTATATCAAATCATAAGTGGTTTCACACAGAGAATAAGCTGGGCCAAAGCGTGTGTTGGTTCATTTCAGTCTTTTCTGTCTTTAAATATGGGGTGTCTCAGGTAAGGTAATTATTGTTGCCGTTGGCAAAGAGTGGAGACACAGAAGGTAATTTAGCTCAGTTCTATCGAGGGTTTCACAGTTTGATGTTGAAGACAGGTGAGTTCAATTGCTTATTTTCCCCTGCTCTATTTAGTTCTGAAAATTGGAAAGTGTATTTCTTTGCTTTGGAATTGAATGTTGTCTGATTGACACAATTTAAAGCAAAAATGAGACCAATTCTGCCCAAATTGGGTCAAACATCATGCCTGGTTAGTACCCTTCAAGAGTTAGATGATATAGCCTTCATTTAGGATGAGTTAGATAAATTTTTAGAGAGGGACAAGAACCCGACAACTAATTCCATGATGGAAAAGATAGTTGATAGTGGTCTTGTTGAGCCCACTGCATTCCCAATTGCTGCTCCTTGCCCAGAATTAGTATATGCATGTATGAACCGATATGATGCTGGTAATAGGTGTATTAGAGCCAATAATGGAGACATGCTAGTGTGGATTGACAGAGAAACTGTAATGGCTGCAATTGGAATTCTTCACAAAGAGCCGTAAGAAGATTGGTCCATAGGAACCTCATACGCACTTTTCTCTGAGAAGAGAAGTGTTTATCAGAGTGTCATAGCTAGGAACTGGCTCCTTAAAATACAAAAGGGAGGTTCTAGGTTTCCCAAACCCTTAACAAGAGAGCATTTCATCATAGAAGTTAGGGATATTGTGGTCCTTTTGAATAGGCTTAAGGGGAATTCGCATGCCTTCTATTGGGAGGACTGGATGTATTTTTACATTTAGGTATTATTAGCTGGTGAAAAATACCTGGACTGGGCGCAACTAATTGCTGAGAGATTGCATGAAGGGTTGAGTAATTTTGTTGGAACAGCTAATTTTCACATGACTTCATACTTGTTCTATATTTTAGCTTGTATCAGAGAATGGCCAGGATTACATCATGAACCCTGGGTTAATGGAATGAAGGTCTACGAGTGCTATCCACATTTGCAAATATAGAGATACACAAAAAATTTCTTAAGATGGAATGATGTCTTTGCGGGAAGATTAACTTTTGAACTACAGGGAAATTTGAATAATAGGATGTCACCTGAGGCATTAAAGTTGGTCACCACATATGGGAGTTGTTTCATTCAATTTCCTAGATTCACTTATATCAGAATTGGAGGCTTTGAAGATGAACCTTTCAGATTACCCCGATATGCTATCGACAGCTATGTACTTTTAGAAGTTAGCAGACAACTAGCTCATGTGGATAAGAGATTTGGGATGAAAAGTGAATTTGAAGCAATTTTCCCAGTTGAACTTGGACATTATAGTTGCCAAAGTATTTCTGATGCATTGAACTTAGAATTGGAGCTCAAGAAGATGAATTTGCAGCCATATGTTGCTCGGCAGGGGTTTGACAACAAAGAATATGCAATGAAGCAACTGAATGTTGATGTGAACTTCTCACATATACCCCAATTAGAAGATTATTGGGAGGATTGTTGTGATGAATTTGAAGTTCGAAGAAGATTACGGTCGAGGTTCACTTTACAGCAAATTATTACTTTGAAATTTCCCATGAACATTGTAGGAATACAAGAAGTAGAAGATGAAGATGTATTGGACCCAGAGTTCAATAAAAGAGTTCATGTGCAACCTATTCCTAAAATTGATTGGGATAGGAAAGAAGAAGAAAATATTCAGTTGAGAACCTTTAATGTAATAAGGAGAACGGAGAAATGGTTAAGAGATCGTAGGCCTAGAATAAAATTTGCTGCTGGCTCAGTCGAGAAATCAGTTGAGAAATCTCATGCTGCTGTACCAATTTCTTCTTCTAACATTGTTGTTGATATTTCAGGTGTCACTGGTACTCGAAGTGAAAAGGTTCAAACCAGAAGACTTAAAGAGCCACTGTTTGGCCCCTCAATGGTTCAAGTCACCTATTCTAGAAGTAAAAGGAAAGGTGCAGACATCATAGGAAAAGAAACCATCATAGTTCTTGATATTGAGGACGCGCAAGTGAGTATGGGTGAACCAGAAATAGACATTCCTGCAGCTCAGGATGCAGGTAAAGAAAAGGAACAGTTTGGGGAAAGCCCCGATCAAGTGACTACTTTGGTGACCATGGATTCATCCGAATGCCAAATGCCACTAGCTAAGATATCCTCAAATGTTTCAAGGTGGTTAGGAGCATCAATAAGTAAGAAACGCAATGTAGTCCCTATCAGTGTACCCATGGAAGATATGGTGAGCAAATGCCTCAGAAAAACACCTAAGTCCAAAAAGCTAAAAGAAGAAGCTATGCTGGAGGTGGATGAGAATACAGGGCACTGTAGCTGAAGTGGCTAGGCCTATTTTTGACAAAGATCCAGAAAATGCAATGAAGCAGGATTTTGTTGTTGACAAGCTTGATTTAGGAACTGCTTCAAGGGGTGTTGATGCAAAACACTTAGAGTCCTCTACTAAACAAATGTTGTCCAGAACATGGAAGGATGAGAAAAACAAATGAGAGTTGAAGCAGACCATGAAGCAGATGGTGGAGTATATTAATGCCATTCATCATCCCAGCCCAGAGCCCCTATCACAGGTTCCTCAAAATTTTGCTCCTAGATCTCCCATGAACTAGAATTTGTTGGATAAGGTTCAGAGAAATCATGTCCTGGCAGAAACCTTTGAAGAGTGGCTTGAGTTCATAATTCAACAAGGAACAGAGTATATTGCTAATTTGGTAAAGGCGTATGAGGATGCCGTGACAGTGATTGAAGAGCTGGAAACAGAGGTGTCGGCATGGGAAAAGGAAAGGAAAAAATGGGCTGTAGTACTAGTTCAAATGAAAGATGTACAGAAGTATGGCATCATGAACTTCCTTACAGAAAAGGTAGTAAATGATTTGGATGACAAGGTACTGCATGTGGCCAAGGAAAACATTGAATGGAGAAATTCAATCATAAAACAAGGTCATGAAGAGTCCATTAAGTTGCTAAAAGAATTGAAAGAACTCATTGCCGTGATGCAGAAAGACTTGAAGTGCGTCGATGTACAACTTCTGAAGGAAGACGGATAGAGCATTGAATAGGTAGTAGATATGGTGCAGAATTTCAAAGGGAAAATCAATTCTGTTAAAGAATCAAAATCCTTTACCCGTGATGACTTCACCAGAGTGGCCCTCATTGAATCCATGTTGGTTGTGTGTTCAAATCACTTAGAGGTGCATAAAACTAAAGTCACGCAGGTGGGTATGGATAAAGAAGTCTGGAAGCAACGCATCCTGCACATTGGTCTCCCGCATTACCAAGTAGTTCATAATTTCTCCGTGGCTCATATGGAGTGGCGAAATATATGTGGCACCACGCACACCTCAGAGTCAATTTAGTCCATTTTCTGTTCTTTTAGTTATGGCTCAATTTACGGCTTGTAGCCGTTTAGTTAAATTTCAGTTATAGGCAGTTGTTTCTAGAATTTCATATTTGCATTTTATTTAAAAAGACAATTAAGCTTGGCGGCTATATATATTTGTAAGGATGTTTTTGCGCGAGATAGAATTTTTTTGGTGTAAAACTTGAAGGACCAGACTAATTTCACTTGTAATTTCAGTGAAATATCCATCTTTGAGTGGAATGAAATATATGATACAACTTGAGAAACCTATGTGTTTTGAATGCGTAAAATTTCTATTGGAACGATTATGTGTTCGTGTATCAATTTCTTTTCTCTGATTTTTCATTTGAAGTCTACGAATCAATTTGGTAAATGAAACTAGCTGTAAGATTTTGAATTTTCTGATTCCCCTTGTCCTGTGAGACATGAGTGAGTGTCAATCAGAATTCAAACATTCTTTTATCATCCTGAGAGTTAATTTTCATTTGAGATCAAATGTCTTATTATGAATTTCATTATCCATCATTAAGCATTCATATTGTGTTGACTAATGAATGTTGAAGCCTTTTGTTTACTTTCTGGTTAAAAGTGAATCACATAAAGAGAAAATTATTCAAAATTCATTGAATATTATATAGGGAGCTATACCTTAATGCAGAGGGTAAGAACAATAATTATTTACCCAATTGCTGGTTATCATTGGTTTTCTATTTGGGCAACAGGAGTATTTATTTGTAAATTTTGAGAATTCCAATCCGTTAACCAACAGATTTTTTGGCGACTCTTCTGGGGAGTCAAATAATAAGATTAGTTTTATAGCCATAAGTTGCTTTGAATTGGTTCGTAGTTCATTTTGAAGACTGTTGGGTGTGAGCACATTGGAGACTAGAAGATATATTAGATCCCAAAGGCGAGAAGGATTAGTGGATTCGACTTTTGAAGAATTGTAAAACCTAAATTCCTTCCCTTCCTTCACACCTCAAAGAAGGGAAAGAAGTAGGCCCCCAAGATCTCCTTATGTTCCTTCCCAATCCTCTATTTATCACTCCTTGACCTTACATGGTGTTGTCTTTCCCACTATGATTATCCTTCCTATGGCTACAAATAATCCCTGGGGTCCAGCAGTAGGACCACTTGCCCTTGGAGCAAATTTGAATCCCTTACCTAAAGGTTATAGAGAACATTTACCTAAGTTTAATGGTGATGGAAAATTTATAGTTGATGAGCATTTTAATGCTTTTAATGTTGCATGTGGCATGTTGGCGGTTCAACATGAAGATGTAGCAGTAAGGTTGTTTATTCAGACATTTACTGGAATAGCAGCCGATTGGTTTTACCATTTGTCGAATGGTGTAATAACAAACTGGTAGGATTTGAAAGCTAGGTTCGAGGATAGGTTTAAAGTGGTAGAAGATGACCATTCTCTTTTAGCCAATTAGCTCAACTGAAAAAGGAAATACCTAAATCCATGAGAGACTTTGTGGCAAGGTTTGACAAGATTGTTCATAAGATTCCAGTTAATCAGAGACCTTCTGATGATAATTTGAAATGTTTCTTCATTAATGCAATGCCTATAGAAATAAGTTTCTTTATTCGTAGACAAAGGGTCCAGGACTTAGCCACTACCAAAACCACTGCAGTAGACTTAGAAGATGATTTGATTAACACAGACAAATGGAGAAGAGAGGTTCAAGCTGCTAACTCATAGCCATCAACTTCCACAACTCCCTCTGATCCCGTAATCCAAAGATTGGTTAATGATGTGATCACCCTCAAGAGATAGCTCCCCAAGGCTAACACATCCTATCCTCAACCTTATTAAGACATTCCAAGATGGCCTAATAATCAGCCTGCCGGAATAGGAAATAAAACTTTACAATTGCCCCCAACATAGCAAAGACTAGCCATTGAAGCACCCCCTCCCAGGAGAAATATGTGCATCTTCCATTTAACAAATGACCACGATGGTAACTCTTGTCCAGAAATGGTGAGACATGCACAGATGCTTAGTGCAGGAGAAGTTCTAAATGAACCTGGCTTAATAGAGGAAATTCATGGACAACCTGGTGACTCTAGAATACACTTCCTTGAATATGAATCCAAAACAGATAGATGAGGGGATATATTGGTAACCCTTGAAGATCCCTTTTGTGCCATTTTCACTAGAAGCTAGCATCAATTTAAAAATACAAGCACTCCAACATCCTATGAAAATTCAACTAAGGGTAAGGAACGTATGAACTGAAATTCAAAAGTAAGTTAAAAGGTTAAAGAGGTTCAAATATTGAAGCGACCTGAGTCTGATATTCCTTTTGATATTGTTGAGTTTTGTAAAATGTCAAAAATTCAAATCTCTCTTCCTGAATACCTCAGGTTGAATCCCAAAGAGTTGGAAAAGTTGATTAAGTATGTGCGGAGGGAAAATTTTTAGTTGCAGCCCTCAAATGTATTGTCAAACTTTGAGTCTTTACCATTCAATATTGAAGCCCAGTTAACAGAACAAGCCAATGCTTTTACATAAAAAGAGCTAGTTAATGAATCTGTAGGACCATCACATGTGCTTGACCAGAAACTTGAGCCTTTCTATGTCTCCCTATTTATCAATGGTTATAAACTTAATAACTGTATTATTGATTCGGGAGCTTCAGATAATATAATGCCTTCCACAGTGGCCAAAGCTTTAGGTCTCACACTTACTAAAACCTTTGGTAAATGCTTCTCAATGGATTCTAAACAAATTCCTTTACTTGGTCAGATCAAAGATTCTCAAGTGGCTTTAGCAGTTCATCCCAATAAAAGAGTAAAGCTCACAATATTGGTTGCTGATATTCTAGCGAGTTATGGAATGTTGTTGAGTAGAACTTTTTGTAAAGACCTAGGTGGTGAGATTAAAATGGATTGGTCTGAGGCAACGATTCCTATAGGAAGACAGAAGATTACTCTCATACCAGAACCAAAATCCAAATTTACAGTGTTTCCTTCAGAGGATCCAAAATCACAAATATTGTATCATGAATGTGAATTTGGTAACTACTTGCTTTTCTTTGATGACACTAAAAATATGTCAGGAGACGTAGATGATCACACTACAGGGTTGTGGATAATGGAATTTGATAGGAGTTGTGCATTTGCTAGATCCGGCACTGGAGTGGTACTTATTTCTCCATAGGGTGAGAATTTTCCTTTTTCATTTAAGTTGGAGTTTAAAAATATAAATAATACTGCAGAATATGAGGCATTGTTGCTAGGAATTGAGCAAGCCAAGAAGAAAGGGATTAAACTGTTGTGTGCTAAAGGTGATGTTGAATTGATTGTTAATCAGGTACGCAATCATTATTCTATGAAAAATGAGAGGCTCAAGCATTATAGAAATAGAATTTGGGATGAAATTGAGTATTTTGATGCGTTTTCAATAGAAGCTATTCCTAGAAGTCAAAATTCTCACACAGATTCCCTAGTGGTATTGACATCATTACTACTTCCACATCCGGATTTTGGTACAGATGTTTACAGAATTGAAGTAGTTTATCACCCAAACATCCCTGATAATTCAGATTTCTGGCAAGTGTTTGAAGATGATAAGCATATTGATAAGTTATTACAAAATGCTGCTATGGGTTTAGAAAACCAATGTAATGAATTTTGTCCAGATGAGAAGGGAAGCTTCAGAGAGGGAGTAGTTCAACTTAAGGGAAATCAAATTCCAAAAGGATTGGTAACATTAGAGAGCCTGTTTGACCGTAATGACAAGTTTGTAAGAAGAACTGATTCCCACGATGCTTATACATCAGGTGAATATGAGAAGATTAATATTGGTGAGGAAAAGAATCCAAAAATGGTCAATTTAAGTAAATGTTGCACTCCGAAAGAAAAGCATTTGTACATCAAACTGTTGAGAAAGTTTCTTGATGTTTTTGCCTGGTCCTATGAAGATTTGAAAGATTTCAGAGATGGTCAATTTCAGCATCATATTCTCCTAAAGCCAGAAGCAACTCCTTTCAGGCAAAAATTAAGGAATTATAACCCAAAGGTTGCAGATGCAATTTTCAAAGAAATAGATAAAATGCTTCAGGCAAGGATAATCTATCCAATTCATCATTCAACATGGGTGGCTAACATTGTTCCGGTTCACAAGAAAAATGGAGAAATAAGAATTTGTGTTGATTTCCAGAATCTGAATCAGGCTAGCCTAAAAGATAATTATCCATTACCTGCAATGGATCACATTCTCCAAACTATCACCGGGTCTGAGATGATGTCTATGCTTGACGGTTTCTCTGGTTATAATCAGATAAGCGTGGCAAAAGAAGATCAACACAAAACTGCCTTTACAACACCATGGGGAACTTTTGCCTATAACTGCATGCCTTTTGGTCTAATAAACGCTGGAGTTACTTTCCAAAGGGCAATGAACCTTTCTTTTGGTCATCTGATTGGTAAAATCATTGTTGTGTATCTAGATGATTTGACAGTTTTCTCCAAGAAAAGGGAAGATCATTTCAAGGATTTAGAAACTGTGTTGCAAAGGTGTTGAGATCATGGTATTTCCCTTAACCCAAAGAAATCAATTTTTTGTGTTACTGAAGGAAGGCTTTTAGGACATATAGTTTCTCAAGATGGTATCAAGATCGATCCTGATCATGTTAAAGAAATTCAATAGTTAAGTTTGCCGTCAGACAGAAGTGGTGTCAAATCATTCTTTGGGCAGGTGAGTTTTCTTAGGAGATTTGTGCCATATTTCGCTGAAATCACTAAGCATATTATAGGAATGATGAGTGAGAAATAGATATTTAAATGGAAAGAGGATGCAAAGAAATCTTTTGAAGAAGTTAAAAAGGCCATTGCTCATGCTCCAACATTAATTAATCCTGATTTCAAAAAAGGTTTCATTATTTATTGTTATGCATCAGAACACACAATGTCCGATATTCTCCTACAGAAGAATGAACTTGGTGAAGAGTTTCCTATTGCATTTATGAGAATTCCACTTAAAAAGCATGAGTTAAACTATTCATTGAATGAGAAGCAGGCTTTTGTAGTTGTTAAAGCTGTTAAACATTTTAGATATTATATATTGCATTCTCATTCAATTGTCTTTGTGCCTAATTCTGTTGTTAAAAGTATCTTGACTCAGCAAGAGGTGGGATTGAATAATAGAGCAACCTGGGTTTCAAAGGTTCAAGAATTTGATTTGGATATCAGGCCAATGAAGTTAGTTTGTGGACAGGGATTGTGTCATCTAATGGAAGAAAATAAAGAAGAAGAAGAAAGTTTGCCTTTAGCTCTTTTTGTTAGCCTTCAGGATGAATGGTTCACTGATGTAGCCTTTTTCCTGATATATGGAGAATGTCCTACACATTTGTCCCCCAGAGAAAAGAGAAACCTGAAATTAAAAGCAACTAAATATGTTATTTTTGGTGACATATTATATAAGAAAGGTCTGGATGGAACCTTCTTGAGATGTGTGGATAAAACACAACGTGAGTCTTTACTGAGGTCATTTCATGATGATGCTTGTGGAGGTCATTTCTCCTCTACAACATACAAAATATTAAGAAATTGCTATTACTGGCCTGGTATGTTAAAAGATGCTTATGTTTGGGTTGCAAAGTGTGATAAATGTAAATTCTTTTTAGGGAAACCACAACTAGCTGCTTTACCTCTCAAGCCAGTAGTTGTGGAAGAACCTTTTAAGAAATGGGGACTAGATTTCATTGGTCTGCTGATGCCTTCTTCTAGTGCTTGGTATACACATATTCTCATGGCTACAGATTACTTTACGAAATAGGTAGAAGCAGTGCCTGTTAGGAGAACAACCTCAGAAGTAATATGTGAGTTCTTAAAGGAAAATATTCTGGTTCATTTTAGAGTACCATTGAAGATAGTGACTGACAATGCTGCAAGTTTTTCTTCTACAGAAATATCCATGTTTTGTTATGATCATGGTATTTACTTGGCTCATTCCTCTGACTATTATCCACAAGGTAACGGTTAGGCAGAATCCAGTAACAAAAATCTGATAAACATCATGAAGAAATTGGTCAGTGAAAATGCTAAGGATTGGCATAAGAAGTTATATGAGGCCTTGTGGGTGGACAGGACATCACCAAAACAAGCAATTGGTATGTCACCCTTTGAACTTGTGTATGGTATTGGGGCTCAGCTCTTACTTCCTCTTGAATTGGTCGCTTCCAAGTTACAGACAGTTATTGAAGATTCACATTTTCAAAATGCACTAGAAAGGAGGATTATGCATCTGGCTAGAATAGAAGAGGAAAGGGAAAAGTTGGTTGATCACATTATAGAACATCAACAGCAGGTTAAATAGATTTTTGACCATAAAGCCAGGCCTAGGAAATTTATGCAAGGAGATCAAGTTCTACTCTGGGACAAAAGAAGGGAACCAAGAGGAGCACATGGAAAATTTGAGTCCTTGTGGAAAGGTCCGTTTCTAATTCATGAGGTGAAGGGATCTAATTCTTTCAAGCTCACGTATATGGATGGTACTATCCTTCTCTTGTCTTATAATGGACAGGATCTCAAGCTCTACAAATTGTAAGCAAGTGTCCCTCGCATTTTTTTGTACATGGCTCAGTTTTGTTGTGTCAAGCCATTCCTATTTTGTATCCTCGCCCTTGTTTTAGTGTGAAACCAGAGATCCTAAGTTCCTTCCTAGTCCTTCACAGTCCTGTTCCCCAATCAGAGCCAATTGTTGCCCCCCTTTTTATTTTTCATTTATAGCCTATCAAAAAAAAGAGGGTAATTATTTTCTAGGACTTAAGTCTTCATTAAATGAGTTTCGTACTCATTCGTCGAACCTTTAATAAAGTTCACAATTCAAGTTCAAGAGAAATGCGTTCCATAAAGTTCCAAGTTGTCATTAGCATAGTCATTGAACTTGAACTTTGAACCTTTATGGTTCAAGGTTCAAGGTTCAATCGGCCTTTTGTCTTGTGTTTTGCGGCTGTCTTTTCAGTGCTTGTCTTGTTTTCACTTTGAACTTGAACCATTGAACTTTTGTTTTGAAACGATTCAAGGTTCAAGGTTCATTCCCATGCTTTTGAATGTTCCTTTTGTCTCTTTTTGCTTGTTCACAAATGTGACTTGTTGTCATTGAACTTTGAACCAATGAACTTCTTTAAAAATGAGTTCAAGGTTCAAAGCAGTGTTTTCAACTCAGCCCGATGGTGTCATGAAAGAAAAGGCGACGCAATCAAAATAGAATTTTCCTTGGTTTTCGTGTTTTCAAATTGTAATTATAGAAACAATCATGAGAAGGCATGTTGACTATGTGAAGTTGATTTCTAATTAATAAGCATGTCAGAATTATATCAAATC
The DNA here is from genome assembly GCF_030272615.1 of Cryptomeria japonica. Classification (NCBI taxonomy): domain Eukaryota; kingdom Viridiplantae; phylum Streptophyta; class Pinopsida; order Cupressales; family Cupressaceae; genus Cryptomeria; species Cryptomeria japonica. The sequence continues at coordinate 324,865,304 of NC_081410.1, forward strand.
ACAAGTGGTTTCACATGGAGAATAAGTTGGGCCGAAGCGTGTGTTGGTTCATTTCAGTCTTTTTCGTCTTTAAATATGGGGCATCTCAGGTAAGGTAATTATTGCTGCCGTTGGCAAAGAGTGGAGATGCAGAAGGTAATTTAGCTTAGTTCTTCCAAGGGTTTCACAGTTTGATGTTGAAGACAGGTGAGTTCAATTGCTTATTTTCCCCTGCTCTATTTAGTTGTGAAAATTGGAAAGTGTAATTCTTTGCTTCGAAATTGAATGCTGTCTGATTAACATAATTTAAAGCAAAAATGAGACTGATTCTGCCCAAATTGGGTCAAACATCATGCCTGGTTAGTACCCTTCTAGAGTTAGATGATACAACCTTCATTCAGGATGAGTTAGATAACTTTTTAGAGAGGGCCAAGAACCCGATAGCTAATTCCATGATGGAAAAGATAGTTCATAGTGGTCTTGTTGAGGCCACTGCATTCCCAATTGCTGCTCCTTGCCCAGAATTAGTATATGCATGTATGAACCGATATGATGCTAGTAATAGGTGTATTAGAGCCAATAATGGAGACATGCTAGTGCGGATTGATAGAGAAACTATAATGGCTACAATTGGAATTCCCCACAAAAAGTCGTATGAAGATTGGTCCAAAGGAACCTCATACGCATTTTTCTCTAAGAAGAGAAGTGTTTATCGGAGCATCATAGCCAGGAACTGGCTCCATAAAATACAAAAGGGAGGTTCTAGGTTTCCCAAACCCTTAACAAGAGAGCATTTCATCACAGAAGTTAGGGATATTGTGGTCCTTTTGAACAGGCTTAAGGGGAATTCACATGCCTTCTATTGAGAGGACTGGATGTGTTTTTACATTCAGGTATTATTAGCTGGTGAAAAATACCTGGACTGGGCACAAGTAATTGCTGAGAGATTGCATGAAGGGTTGAGTAATTTTGTTGGAACAGCTAATTTTCACATGACTTCATACTTGTTCTATATTTTAGCTTGTATCAGAGAATGGCCGGGATTACATCAGGAACCCTGGGTTAATGGAATGAATGTCTATTAATGGAAATTTGAATAATAGGATGTCATCTGAGGCATTAAAGTTGGTCACCACATATGGGAGTTGTTTCATTCAATTTCCTAGATTCACTTATATCAGAATTAGAGGCTTTGAAGATGAACGTTTCAGATTACCCTGATATGCTCTCAACAACTATGTACTTTTAGAAGTTAGCAGACAACTAGCTCATGTGGATAAGAGATTTGGGATGAAAAGTGAATTTGAAACAATTTTCCCAGTTGAACTTGGACATTATAGTTACCAAACTGTTTCTGATGCATTGAACTTAGAATTGGAGCTCAAGAAGATGAATTCGCCGCCATATGTTGCTCAGCAGGGGTTCGACAGTAAAGAATATGCAATGAAGCAACTGAATGTTGATGTGAACTTCTCACATATACCCCAATTAGAAGATTATTGGGAGGATTGCTGTGATGAATTTGAAGTTCAGAGAAGATTATGGTCGAGGTTCACTTTACAACAAATTATTACTTTGAAATTTACCATGAACATTACAGGAATACAAGAAGCGAAAGATGAAGATGTATTGGACCCAGAGTTCAATAAAAGAGTTCATGTGCAACCTATTCCTGAAATTGATTGGGATAGGAAAGAAGAAGAAAATATTCAGTCGAGAACCTTTAACGTAATAAGGAAAATAGAGAAATGGTTAAGAGATCGTAGGCCTAGAATAAAATTTGCTGCCAACTCAGTCGGGAAATCAGTTAAGCAATCTTATGCTGCTATACCAATTTCTTCTTCTAACATTGTTGTTGATATTGTAGGTGTTACTGGTACTCGAAGTGAAAAGGTTCAAACCAGAAGATTTAAAGAACCACTATTTGGCCCCTCAACGGTTCGAGTCACCCATTCCAGAAGTAAAAGGAAAGGTGCAGACATCACAGGAAAAGAAACCATCATAGTTCTTGATACTGAGGATGTGCAAGTGAGTATGGGTGAACCAGAAATAGACATTCCTGTAGCTCAAGATGCAGGTAAAGAAAAGGAGCAGTTTAGGGAAGGCCCCGATCAAGTGACTACTTTGGTGACCATGGATTCATCCGAATGTCAAATGCCGCCAGCTAAGATATCCTCAAATGTTTCAAGGTGGTTAGGAGCATCAATAAGTAAGAAATGCAATGTAGTCCCTATTAGTGTACCCATGGAAGATATGGTGAGCAAATGCCTCAAAAAAACACCTAAGTCCAAAAAGCTAAAAGAAGAAGCTATGCTAGAGGTGGATGAGAATACAGGGCACTGGGTAGCTGAAGTGGCTAGGCCTATTTCTGACAAAGATCTAGAAAATGCAACAGAGCAGGATTTTATTGTTGAAAAGGTTGATTTAGGAACTGCTTCAAGGGCTATTGATGCAAAACACTTAAAGTCCTCTGCTAAATGAATGTTGTCCAGAACATGGAAGCATGAGAAAGATAAACAAGAGTTGAAGCAGACTGTGAAGTAGATGGCGGAGTATATTAACACCATTCATCATCCTAGCTCAGAGCCCCTATCACAGGTTCCTCAAAATTTTGATCCTAGATCTCTCATGAACCAGAATTTGTTGGATAAGGTTTAGAGAAATCATGTCCTGGCATAAACCTTTGAAGAGTGGCTTGAGTTCATAATTCAGCAAGGAACAGAGTATATTGCTAATCTGGTAAAGGCGTACGAGGATGCTGTGACAGTGACTCAAGAGTTGGAAATAGAGGTGTCGGTGTGGGAAAAGGAAAGGAAAAAATGAGCTGCAGTATTGGTTCAAATGAAAGATGTACAGAAGTATGGCATCATGAACTTCCTTACAGAAAAGGTAGTAAATGATTTGGATGACAAGGTACTGCATGTGGCCAAGGAAAACATTGAATGGAGAAATTCAATCATAAAACAAGGTCATGAAGAATCCATTAAGTTGCTAAAAGAATTGAAAGAACTCATTGCCGTGATGCAGAAAGACTTGAAGTGCATCGATGTACAACTTCTGAAGGAAGACAGACAGACCATTGAATAGGTAGTAGATATGGTGCAGAATTTCAAAGGAAAAATCAATTTTGTTAAAGAATCAAAATCCTTTACTCGCGATGACTTCACCAGAGTGGCCCACATTGAATCCATGTTGGTTGTTTGTTTAGATCACTTAGAGGTGCATAAAACTAAAGTCACGTAGGTGGGTATGGATAAAGAATTCTGGAAGCAACGCATCCTGCACATTGGTCTCCCGCATTACCAAGTAGTTCATAATTTCTCCGCGGTTCATATGGAGTGGCGAAATATATGTGGCACCACGCACACCTCAGAGACAATTTAGGCCATTTTATGTTCTTTTAGTTATGGCTCTATTTACGGCTTGTAGCCGTTTAGTTAAATTTCAGTTATAGGTGGTTGTTTCTAGAATTTCATATTTGCATTTTATTTAAAAAGACAATTAAGCTTGGCGGCTATATATATTTGTAAGGATGTTTTTGCGCAAGATAGAATTACTTGAAGGACTAGACTAATTTCACTTGTAATTTCAGTGAAATACCCATCTTTGAGTGGAATGAAATATATGATACAACTTGAGAAACCTATGTGTTTTGAATGTGTAAAATTTCTGTTGGAACGATTATGTGTTCGTGTATCAATTTCTTTTCTCTGATTTTTCATTTGAAGTCTACGAATCAATTTGGTAAATGAAACTAGCTGTAAGCTTTTGAATTTTCTGATTCCCCTTGTCCTATGAGACATGAGTGAGTGTCAATTAGATTTCAAACATTCTTTTATCATCCTAAGAGTTAATTTCCATTTGAGATCAAATGTCTTATTATGAATTTCATTATCCATCATTAAGCATTCATATTGTGTTGACTAATGAATGTTGAAGCCTTTTGTTTACTTTCTGGTTAAAAGTGAATCACATAAAGAGAAAATTATTCAAAATTCATTGAATATTATATAGGGAGTTGTAACTTAATGTAGAGGGTAAGAACAATAATTATTTACCCAACTGCTGGTTATCATTGGTTTTCTATTTGGGCAATAGGAGTATTTATTTGTAAATTTTGAGAAATCCAATCCGTTAACCAACATAATGTTCTTTACAAGAATAGATCTTGTTAGGAATCTCAATCTCTATTAGGAAATAAGTCTGATTAAAGACTACCTTGCTAGAGGATTTTAGATCCACAGATGTGAACCACCTTGTTAGAGGATTTACAAAAGGCTTTTGGGCCTACCTGATTAAAGGCTACAGACTTGTCGAAGATGTGAGTAATCAACAAGTGATTGATCTAGCTAATAGCACAGACTTCTTGGTTATATCCTTGATAGCTCATTCCTAATGCATTTCAGCATTACTTCAGTCTTCTACACATTCATACTCTCTCTAACTCCTCAACCACCTTAAACCCTATCTGCAATATCAACTATCACAACAACAACATTATCAACAACCTAAAACCCTAGACATGATGTCCTTATAAAGGAATCTGATTTCATGTCGTTCCAATAGGATTACATTACAATTTCCTAGGTTCAATGCATCTAGACATATCTTGTAACACAACACAAAAAGCACCACTAAAGTGTCGACACCGTCAAACAATCGGTGGATGGTAACTCATCATAAAATGCTGATTGGTAACTCATCACAGAGTATTACCAGTTCATACAAAATACCGGTTCAAGCAAAATGCCGGTTGCCGATTTGACAAAATGAAGACTGGAAAATAGGTGTTCTACCACTTTGAACCTTTGTATCGCTTGAGATCTTAGAACCACTTGGGTCTACATACCGCTTCATATCGGTAATCACTTTCTACAAAACACCAATAGTCTAAGGACTATAATGCATCATACCAGTTGGAACAATTGTCAGTTGAGCATAACTCATACATACAAAAATGATCTTAATGCAAGTGTGTGTCCATCAATGACAATCACAACATAATCATCAAACATGCCAACAATCTCCCCCTTTGGCATTGATGGCAACACTTAGGAAATTTTGACATCTAAGTGTTTTAACAAAAATATGCCAGAATCAAAATTACTTCCTCTAGGCATATACACTATCCCTTTTGCAGAAAATACAATGCATACTACTTCTTAACAGAAATAACATGAAAGTATACATCACAACATGCAAAATTTATACTTCTCCCCCTTTGCCAACAATGACAAAAATAATATTACAAAATAACCCATGTGTCATTAAAATATTAAGTGTTTATGACAGTAAAGAGTAAAACTTGTCAAGAACATATTTAAAGTCCTGCAAGAATTATTTCATAGATAAATACCAGGACTCCAGTAGGGAGGTTGCCACTTCTTTCTCTGTCTGCATCTAGGAGACCTGTTCTTCCATGGCATCTAGTGTTCTCATCTCCTGTGTTGCCATTAAGGCATCCAGATTAAGATAGCACTTCTGAAGTATTTGCAGATGTGGGAGTAAAACCAATTGTAGCTCCTACAAATCTCATGACTGTGTGTTGATCTCATGCTCTAGTTTAGCAGACTGGTTATGAAACCGGTGAACAGTTTGCCCATAAGCTGTAAAAGAGTCATACAATAGCTTGAAGGTGCTCATATATACCTACAAATTAGATTGAAGCTTTTGCTTCTATGTAAACACATCATCATAGAATAGATGGGGTTGACAAATCTTGCCGAGTAGAAGATTCCCCTCATCCAGAGCATTCCTTATATCCTTCTGTGCTTTTTGCAATTCAGACCGGAGCTCATTAAGCTTTTTCACTAGGGAAATGTTGAGAGCCTTTTGATGCTCTTTCTTTGCATTTGCCTCTACTACCTCCCCTAAAATTTGCACTTGATCATCCACTACTATGCATAGGAGCTTCAGTTGTGCTAACGATGAGTCGGTACTGGGGAGGTTTGTATCAAGTAACAAACCGGTAAGAGTGTCCACTGCAACTTGGATCACATCTTCCTCCTTCTTTCTCCTTAGAATCTCAAGGCATTCTTGAGCAACCTTGATGCTCTATAGTAGCTCCATCTTGCTTGCGGACTAGAGATCAATAGGACTAGTAAGGTCAGCCAGTTTGGCTTGACTGCCGGTTGCCTTAGGTGTCTCCATCTGCGTGCTCTTTGCCACTTCAACTTCCTTGTTCTCCTCTGCCTTCTTCTTCTCTGCTTCTTTTCTCTTTTCCTCTTCCTTTTCCTCCTCTGCTTTCTTATTTTCTGCTTCCTTCCTCTTCTCCTCTGCCTTATCTTCCTCTTCCTTCTTCTTTTCTACTTCCTTCCACTTTTCCTCTTCCTTTCTCTTCTTCTCATCCTCTTCCTCTTTCTTCTTCCTTGCATCTTCTTGTTTCTTTTTCTCTTCATCCTCTTCTTTTCTTTTCTTCTCTTCTTCTTTTCTCTTCTCGTTCTATTTCCGTTTCTCCTCATCTTCTTCCTTCTTCTTCTTCTCCTCTTCATCCTTCTTCTTCTTCTCCTCCTCATCCTTCTTCTTCTTCTCCTCTTCATTCTTCTTCTTCTCCTCCGCTTGCTTCTTTGCTTTCTCCTTTTTGTCCTCTATTTCCTTTTTCTTTATTTCCTGTTTAGCCTATCCTGTTGCTTCCGATGGTGTACCTTGAGCAATATCTTCTCCATCCAGAGCATTGACATCAATAGTGTCAATCTGTTCAATAATCGGATTTCCTTCATCATCAAGCACTTCATCTGGTTTAGTGATTGCTGATTCTTGCTCAGCCTTTTTGTTGGCTTTAGCCACTTGGTGCATCTTTAGAGCATCTAGAGCAAGGGTGTGTGTGTTCTTGAGCACTTCTTTACCCTTCCCTTCTAGTAACAGGAGTCTTCTTCTTCTCATGAAGAAGAGGCCTTTGTATTTGTTCATTACTTCAAACAGTTCTAAGTTTGATACATCAGGAAAATGTTCAGCAAAAACTTTCTCTCTCATTTCCTGTTCCTACTCTATGGCAATGCACCATTTATTGTCTAAGGACTTATACAAAGAATTCAGTGTCTTAGCTCTAATTTTTGAAGGCGACTGATCATTAATACATAAATACTGAATAATTTCTTTTTCTACTGCTTCCTTTTCATCATCATTAAAGTCATCAAAACAATCAATCAAATCATTCAACACTTTTCTCCTAATGTTTTTGATAGTTCTTTGACAATGTGTCAAAGGTTTGTAGGAGGAGATGTCAATATTTACCAGTGCTGATGATGTTGGTTCATTCTTTGTCTTTTTCTTTGCTTGATGTGTCTTCTTGGGTTTTTCCTCAGACACAGTTTCTTTTGAGTCTGGAGAGGCATTCCTTGTCTTCCTCTTTCTCTCGAAGCCTTTAGCAGGTGCCACTTCTAGTTTCTTTTTAGACGGTGATCACTTGGTCACTTTAGGATTGGCTGTAGTAGTCGATGCTGATGCTGAGGGCACTACTTTTGCCTTCTTTATCGAAGGTTCTTTTCCTTTCTTTATTGAGGGTTCCTCAACCGGTGTTACCCTTTCTAGGTAGGTGTCGGTTCTCCTTGCCTTTGGATCAAGCGGTGAGGCAATAAGGGTAGAGGCATACCCTTCCAACATATCATTCATTACCTCATAGCCCATAGGCTCCACTTCCTCTTGTCTAGGCTCAACAACCTCCATTATGCATTGATCCACTTTAATGGTGAAACAGATATCATCTTCATATTTCTTGACGATATCACTGATATTCTCATCCTCTAACTCATTTTGCATCTGAACTCATCAAAGTACTTGTTCAAAACTTCAGGGTAATCGGTTCCAACTTCTTGAGCACTTTCCTTGATTTGCTTGGTTACCGGTTGGTCAATAGACCACTTGACATCACCTACTCTTGGAAAGTAGCCTTGGAAGTAAAAGAACAACCCAACTAGTAGTTGTCCAAACTTGAACCTCAATGCATTATCCTGTTTGATCGATTTAAGATTCAAAAGGAGTTGCCTTTGTATATCAGTGCACAGGTCAAATGATGCATCCTCCTTGATCATCCGGTAAGCGGCATTTACCTCTACAGTAGATACAGAGTTAAGCCTGCTAGCTGAGAACGTCCAGTATCCAATCACCATACATGCATATTTCACAAGGTCATCCTTGATGGAATTAATAGTCATTCCTCGTGAGTCACTCACTGAACCAGTGAGCTTTGACATTTCTATTTTGCTTACCATCCTTAGGGCTTGCACTTCTCCTATATTGCAGAAACTGGTGATGACATGTATTGCTTGCAGACTAATATCATGCGTTCTTTCTAGGTACATCTTGTCACCATGAACTTTGCTCAGAATGATCCTAATGTGATCATCTGTGAAATCCTCTAGGAAATAAACAACATTGTGGAGCTTCTTCTTTTCCAAAATACTATATTCTGGTTTGATTTGCTTATCTTTTCCACCAAATAAACCTAGCTATGAGTGAATTACTAGAGACCCTAGGTCTTCTATTTTACAGTCTATGTAATTCGAGATTCCCTCTTCTACTATCACACTGACTGGAACTTGTGATAGGGCATTATATCTAGACTTGCATTGAATAAAGCTCGTAGAATCTACATGTGTACTAGAGCTAGTATGGGATGCAGAAGCCATGATAGAAATTGAAGACTCAAAAAATACCTTTCGAAAATCATGAATTTAGGGCTTTCAGATTCTTCTCCACCTCACACTTTGTCGGTTGTGGAATCACCACTTTGCGTTGTTTACTTGACCGTTTGCAATTTGAATTTGAATCTCCTTCAAGGTTTCCAACTTTCTCTGAATCGTAGCACAAATTACTTTATCATTGCTCTGCACTTGAAAACCTTCTTCACTTCGAAAATGATAGTGAGAAATGATTTAAAAATTCCTTTTAAACATATTCCTGACCTACAACAATTAATGCTCCACCATTAGGGCATAAACCCTAATTTGACTTTTATCATTTCTGGTCTTCCACCAAAATGACAGGTAACACATACCGGTTAAGGTCTTTTACCAGTGTAAACTGGGGGTTCAAAAAATTTTGCCATTTGCTCCCCCTAAGCTTTTCTGAAGCTTAGTTTGCCAATTCTGTGATTTCCACACTAGGTGTAGAAACCGGTTCCTCTTGTAACATTGCTGGTTTCTTCTTCCAGGTATTGTTCATATTTGCTTGAATAGTGTCAACATCAATGTTTCCTTCTGGAGTGACTGCTATATCATCAAATATGTTCTTTCTTGATCTATAGAATCTGACAATGTGACCTGGTTTGTTGCAGTGATAGCAGACCAATCCAGATGCTCTCCAAGGTCCATTATTCATGTTGCCATTCTTCCTTCTGCATGTTGTAGCAGTGTGACCATGACCATGATAGACCATACAGTTTTCTCTCTGTCTGGTTGCTGCTTGATGGCCACCAATTCTTAGCTGATGATTGAAGACATTAAACTGGTTGTGATTTTGGTTCACAAAAGGTTCAGGACCAACTCCTTGGGTCCTCTGAGGATATCTTCCAATGTTATTCATAACAGACCTGCATTCAGATGCTCTATGCCCGAACTTGTTGCATGCACAATAGTTACCATTGAATCTATAGGATCTTGGCTTATCATTTAGGAAATAAGGAAAATTATTGTAAGCCTTACTCCTACACACATTGGCAGTATGTCCTTCTTTAAGACAATTAAAGCAAATAGGTTTAAAATTTTGCTTACCTTTATCTTTTGATGCCGGTTGTTTCATTAATGCTCCAGCACTTGTACCAGATGTCTCACCTTCCTCATGACTGGAATAACCAAGTCCATCAGTATTCTTGACAGGTTTGGCAGATTCAAGCTTTTACTCCAGCTTGGTAGTGCTCTTGTTAAACTTAGTAAGTATTTCCTTTGACTCAGAGAGCTCTTTGGAAATAGCAACATTTGTTTCCATTAGGTTTTCATTCTTAGAGATGGCAATGTTTAGTTCTCCTTGCATGTCTTCCTTTTCCATTTTTCTCTCATGGAGTTGAGCAATTAGGGCACTAATCTCTTGCTTCATCTTGGAGTTTTCATGATCTTTGTCTTTGACTAGATCTTCAGCTTTCCTCCGGTTCTCAAGCTCTTGACACATTCGAATAGTCAGTCCTTCCAATTCTTTTCTCAGGTTGGAATTGGATCCATTCAGCTTTTCAACTTCTTGAATCAGGGCTTCCATGTCTGCTTCATCAGAGGAACTATTTTCAGATAGCTCCATCAGCTTTTCTGCATGTTCTCTCCTTTTTGCTTGAGATGCCTTGTATTTGACCATAAGATCATCATAGGCTTGCTCAGACTGAGTGAGGCGATGAGTAAGTTCCCTCAATGTGTATTCCCCGATATCTCTTTCCAATTGGTTAAACTTATAGAAAGGTAGGCTCTAATACCAATTGATGAATACTAAAAGGGGGGGGGGTGAATTAGTATGCCAAAAATCTTTGCACTTAAACACTTTGCAAGACTAATAGTAAACCAGTAAAATAGTTTAGCAAACAAACTAGTTAACACACATGCAAACCAAATAGCTAATAATACATTCACCCATAGAATCACAAACACCATAACACAAGAGATTTTGATGTGGAAACCCAAATGGGAAAAACCATGGTGAGATGGAACTCACAAGTAACTATCTACAGAATAGGAACCAGATCGGTTAAGGTCTTAAAATGTTCTGTACTAGAACAGATCCTGTTATGAATCTCAATCTTTGTTAGGAAATAAGTCCGATTAGAGACTACCTTGCTACAAGATTTTAGATCCACAGATGTGAACCACCTTGTTAGAGGATTTACAAAAGGATTTTGGGCCTACCCGGTTAAGGGCTACAGACTTGTTGAAGATGTGAGCAATCAACAAGTGATTGATCTAGCTAATAGTAAAAACTGCTTGGTTAGATTCTTGATAGCTCATTCCTAATGCATTTCAGCATTACTTCAATATTCTACACATTCATACTCTCTCTAACTCCTCAACCACCTTAAACTCTAGCCACAATATCAACTATCACAACAACAACATTATCAACTACCTAAAACCCTAGACATGATGTCCTTATAAAGGAATCTGATTTCATGTCGGTCCAATAGGATTACATTACAATTTCCTAGGTTCAATGCATCTAGACATATCTTGTAACACAACACAAAAAGCACCACTAAAGTGTCGACACCGTCAAACAATCGGTGGATGGTAACTCATCATAAAATGCCGATTGGTAACTCATCACAGAGTATTACCAGTTCATACAAAATACCGGTTCAAGCAAAATACCGGTTGCCGATTTGACAAAATGAAGACTGGCAAATAGGTGTTCTACCACTTTGAACCTTTGTATCGCTTGAGATCTTATAACCACTTTGGGTCTACATACCGCTTCATATCGGTAATCACTTTCTGCAAAACACCAATAGTCTAAGGACTATAATGCATCATACCAGTTGGAACAATTGCTGGTTGAGCATAACTCATACATACAAAAATGATCTTAATGCAAGTGTGTGTCCATCAATGACAATCACAACATAATCATCAATCATGCCAATAGTGTCTACGCAAAACTAAAAGTTGGTGAAGTCAACTTCAGTTATAATGCAGTCAAGCCATGATTACTTGCAGATTTTTTGGTTCACACTTAAATGACCGAACTCAACCTAGAAGTCACTATTTTTGGGGGATGCGGTAGTAGAATCAGTTGAACGGTTGGCAGAATTGTTGCAGGGTGCGCAAAGAAAGAGTGGGAAATTTTGAATTTGAAATCTTCTGAAATCTGTGATTGCTTTGATTGAGGAAACACTTGAAGGTGATGATAGAAAATGTATAAAGTATTTTTGAGTTCATTCAAAAATTCTTATCGTAAAAGTTACAAAAAGTAGATCCTGTAGAAGGCGATCCAAAGTGAAGAGTAGAGTGAGAGGAAGTGCTAAAAAAGATTTAGCAGAGTAGAGAGTGTATGAGGTAGACTAGCAGAGTGCAAAGCCGAGGGACAAAAGACCAACAGAGTGCAAAGCTGAAAGTCAGGACCGGTAGAGTGCAGATTCGAAGGTCAGAGGACCGAAAGAGTGCAGAGCCGAAGGTATATGTAGAAAACTGGTGTTGTGCAAAGAAGACACAACCAGTGTGGATAGAGTATGATTCTCATTGTCATATGATCAAGCTATTAGTAGCTAATTCAGCAGACCATCCTTTTGTTGCTTTCTAACCATTGCAACTTAAATCCCTTAATCGGGTGACATCTTAATTGATGTTCTTAAGTCCTTTAATCAAGCTACCTTTAATAGGGTAAAGGCACTAACATGCCTTAAACAAAATCCCTTAACTGGGTGGCACCTAATAGTGTCTTTGTAATCTCCTAATAGGGATGGCTCCTCATCGAGCATACTCTAGAAGAGTACAAATTTTGTGAGTTCCTACTCACACCGTGGTTTTCTCCCATTTGGGTTTCCATGAGATAAATCTTGGAGTCACTATATATCTTTTCAGGCATGCATATTCTTGTGCAATAATTAAGTATATTGATGAATATTAAGTAAGTGTAGATTTGAGTTAAAAGTTTTAATTGTGAAAAATTGATCAAGTGCTGATTCACCCCTCCCCTCTTAGCACTAGTTGGGACTAACATTTGGTATCAGAGCATAGGTTCTTAGATTCAGAAGAAGATTAAATAGCTTAAGGAAAGATCCAAGATGATGCAAAAGGAGGGTCCTAAGTTCTCTAAGGAGAATCACACCTTATGGTGTGGAAGAATGAATCTTTATCTAACATCCCTAAGAGAACATTACTATAATCATGTAATCACATAGTACAATGAACCTTCAGGGGTTCTCACTCTAGATAAGATCAAGGAAAGGCAAGACAATACTGCTGTTATGGATATGATTGCTAGCACTCTTTTTGATAATGATTATGCTGAGGTTCAAGATTTGAAAATAAATTTTCATATGTGGAATAAGATGAAGACAGTATATGGAGGAGATCCTCATGTTTAAAAGGATAAAGTAGATAGCTTGAGAGGAAAATATGATGAGATGAGGATGCAGAAAGAGAAAATATAGAGCAGTATAGCAAAAGAATAAAGGATGTAGTAAACTCCATTAAAAGTGCTGGAGGAAATATTGAAGAGGATGATTTGGTTAGAAAAATCCTAAGAACCTTGCTACCACAATATACCATAAGGGTCTTTTCTATCTAGGAACTCTGATCCTTGGGAATAGTTAATGTATTGCTTGAGTCACTGATTGGTAAGTTGACTACTTTTGAACTGAGCAACTATGACAACAATGTACTAAAGATTGATGCTTCTTTCAAAGCTTCCATGATGCATGCACTGACAAGGAGAAGAAAAGAAACCAGAAGTAGTTCTACTACAAGAATCAGTCATTGTCATGAATCTAACAATCTGTTATCTAAAGAATAGGAACAAGATGAAATAGAAGCTCTATTGGCAAGAAGATTGCTACGAGGAAAAGGAAAGTGTAAAGGTAAATTACCCTTAAAGTGCTTCTCCTGTAATAAGATAGGTCACATTTCTTCAAGATGTCTTGACAATGATAGAGACATGAAGGATAATTTTAGAAGCTACAAGGACAAGAGCAAGAAGGAGTGTTATCTTGTAGAAGGAGTCACCAATGAAGAATTGGAAGGGTCTGATGGAGATGGAATTGCATTTGTGGTAGTTAAGGAAGATAACACAAAGGAAGGTGATATGGCACTGATTTCTAGTTCAAACCGGTGTGGAGATTGGGTAATTTTTAGTGGTTGCACTCACCAATGACCGGTGATAGAAACAAATTCCTTAGCATGGAGGATTGCAATGGAGGAACTGTGAGATTCAGAAATGATGCTCCTTGTGTAGTAAAAGGTAAGGGATCTATAGCCCTAAATGATAAAACAAATTGTGAAGATTTCTATTGGGTAGAAGGGATAAAATATAGTCTTTAAAGTGTTGCACAACTTAACAATAAGGGTTACCAGTTAGAATTCAATGAAGGAATATGCAAAATAAATGACAAATCGGGAAGTTTGATTGCTACTGGTAAATAGTTTAGAGGCAATCTATTTCACCTAGACACCACCATAGGTAGTTGTCTAATGGAAAAGGTAGAAGACAATTGGTTGTGGTACAAAAGATCGTGTCATGTTAACTTTGATAGCATAGCAAAAGTCTATAAGACAAAGTCTATTAGAGGTATGCCTAATATAGTGAAACCTAAAAATGGTATGTGTAAAGAGTGTCAACTAGGAAAGTTGACCGGGTCTAGTTTTAGCAGCAAATCTTTTTCATCTGAAAATGTGCTAGACTTAGTTCATACAGACTTGTGTGGTCCTATGAGAACCAAGATTTTCTATGGAGACTGACATTTTATGTTGCTTGTTGATGACTTCTCAAGAATGATGTGGGTTGTATTCTTGAAGGAAAAATATGAATCCTTTCACATGTTTAAAGTCTTTAAGCCTCAAGTAGAGAGAGGAACCGGTAAGAATCTGAAATTTCTAAGATCATATAGAGGAGGAGAGTTCACGTCTCAAAAGTTCATGAATTACTATGAAGAACAAGGGATTATGAGACATATGTTTGCACCCAAAATACCTCAGCAGAATGGGGTTGCTGAAAGAATAAATATAACTCTTATCGATTGTGCAAGGACTCTAATGATACAGAAGAATATTCTACATATTTTTTGGAGAGAAGCAATGAACACTATTGTATACACCTTGAATCAGATACAGGTAAAGAAAGGGACAAATAAAACTCCCTATGAATTATGGTGTGGATACTCACCTAATGTATGTTATTTCAAAGTATTTGGAAGCAGGTGCTATATCAAGAGGGATGAGTACTCTGGAAAATTTGATCCCAAGAGTGATGAAGGAACCTTCTTAGGTTACTCCACAAAGAGTAAGGCATAGTGATGTTTGAACAAAAGGATTGGAAAGATTGTGGAGAGTGCAAATGTCAAAGTAGATGAGTACTCTGAGAAAAATGAACAGGATAGCAAGAGTGAACCAGATGACTATAAAGGGTTCGAGTACACTGTACCAGTGGAAATTGCTAAAGAGGATCTTGTTGAAGTGGAAAATGAAGAAACTTGTGAAGTAGAACCTGCACAAATGGTAGAAGAAGCTCCAATAAATGAACCAATATTAGCAAAGTATGTTAGAAACAATCACTATATGGAAAATATCATTGGTGACATAGATGCATGAGTACTAACCAGAAGAAGAGGAAGAGAGAATGCTTGTATGCTCTCCATAATTGAGACCAAAATAGAAAAGGAGGCTCTAAAAGATGATGAATGGATCAAAGCCATGGAAGAAGAACTAGAGCATATTGAGAAAAATGAAATGTGGACTCTAGTGCCCTTATCAGAAAACAAAAATGTGATAGGCACTAGATGGGTGTTTAGAAACAAAATGGATGAAACTGGTAAAGTGATAAGAAAAAAAGAAAGATTAGTCTGCAAGGGCTATACTCAAGAAGAAGGTTTGGACTATGGAGAAACCTTTACACCAGTGGCCAAGCTAGAAGGGGTCAAAATTTTGCTGGCCTATGCTGCTTACAAAATTTTTAAAGTCTACCAAATGGATGTTAAATCGACATTCTTAAATGGTGTGCTAGAGGAAGAAGTATACATAGAGTAACCAAAAGGGTTTGCATTTGAAGATGGAAGAAATATGGTATACAGGCTACAGAGGGCTCTATATGGGCTAAATAAAGCACCAAGAGCTTGGTATGATAGGCTGTACTCATATCTACTAAGCATAGGGTTCAAAAGAACCAGTGATAATAGTAACCTATATCTGAAGACTGGAGTTGAAATAAAATATCTAATTGCTGAGATCTTTGTAGATGACATCATATTTAGAGGAGATGATGAGATGAGCAAAGGTTTTGCAGAACAAATGAATCAAGAATTTGAGATGTCCATGATTGGTGAGATAAAAAATTTATTGGCCTGCAAGTCTCATAGCTAAAGAATGGCATTTTCGTTAGTCAGACCAAGTACACAAGGGAAATTCTAAAAACTTTTGGAATGGAAGATTGCAAACCTATTGGAACTCCAATGGTTATAGGTTGCAAGCTCTCTAAATATGATGAGGCTCATGAAGTGAATGAGACACTTTATCGGTCCATGATCGATAAGCTGCAGTATGTAGTACACAGTAGATCGGACATAGCACAAGTTATTAGCTTGGTTGCCAAATTTTCTGCAAATCTGAAAGAGACTTACATGGTGGTAGTCAAGAGAATATTTAGATACCTCAAGGGGACTGATGAGTATGGTATCTGGTATCCACATAAGGGAGACTTCAGCTTGAGTGTCTTCACTGATTTATATTGGGCAGTGAACATTGATGAAAGAAAGAGCACTAGTGGAGGTGCATTATTTCTTGGAGATAGGATTTTATCTTGGACAAACAAGAAACAAAATTGCATATCTCAATCCACAATTGAGGCTAAGTATGTAGTTGTTGCAATCGACTACACATAGATAGTTTGGATCAAGAAATTGTTGGAAGGTATCTAAGAAAAGGTGATTGGACCGGTAGTGATTCATTGTGACAACACCGGTGCCATCGACATATCCAAGAATCTAGTGATGCATTCCAAGACAAATTATATAGCTATCAAATATCACTATCTAAGGGAACAAGTTCAAGAAAAGGAAGTGATGTTGGAACATATACCAACAAAAGAGTAGGTGGCTGATATCTTCACCAAGCCACTAGAGAAGGATACCTTTGAATATCTCAGAGGTAAGCTGGGGGTGATGCCCCTACCTGTAGTAAAGTAAGCAAAAAGGGCTATATATCAATTTGGTATGATTTCTTAATTTTTTTTTCTAAGACTAGATTGGTAAATGTGGACTACTCTGGTTAGGGGGAGCAATCTTCTAAGTGTATTGAAATGAATATTTGGCATTATTATCAAAGGGAGAGATATGATTATAGTGTTTGAGCATTGGTAAGTAGTGATTGAGCTGAAGTTGCTGAAATAGAGTATTACCAATGTTAGGGGGAGATATTCATTACTCAGAGTAGAAGGGACGGGTACATAAATGAAGAAAGCAAGATAGATTTTGAAGTGTTGCCATCAATGCCAAAGGGGGAGGTTGTTGGCATTAACAAAACCTGTCAATCCAGAGAACCGATATATGAGTTAAGATTTTCATTGATGTTTAACACTGATCGGTGAAGTGGTATCGGTGGAGTGGTGTATCTCGATAGAAAAGGTGATGACTTGCAAACACATCAAAACAATATTAGAAACAAATGACCAAAGTTCAATCAGCTCAAGGGAAGATAGACTAAGCCAACCGGTCAGTCACTCAAGAAGATTGATCATTCTGATGATGATGAAGTCACAAAAGGTGACTCAAGCAAGAAGACTTGAGGTTGTATGCAAACTGGAACCTCATTGACAATAGGGAAAGAGACTTGATGCTAGCACAACAAACCGACAATCAAAGGATGAACCAGTAATGTAGAGCACAATGATATATCGGTATACTGGTAAGGTAGAAGGAAGATAGGTGATCACCATAAATCTCAGGGCAGTGATCCGTTATTCAGTTGTGGTGGAAAAAGGTGAGTTGGTGAGCTTGTGTCTACGCCAAACTAAAAGTTGGTGAAGTCAACTTCACTTATCATGCAGTCAAGCCATGATTACTTACAGATTTTCTAGTTCACACTCAAATGACTGAACTTGACCCATAAGTCACTATTTTTGGGGGATGCAGTGGCAGAATTATTTGAACAATTGGCACAATTATTACAGGGTGTGCAGATAAAGAGTGAGAGATTTTGAATTTGAAATCTTCCAAAATTTGTGATTGCTTTGATTGAGGAAACACTTGAAGGTGATGACATAAAATATATAAAGTATTTTTGAGTTTAGTCAAAAATTCTTGATCGTAAAATTTGCAAAAATCAGATCCTATAGAAGGTGATCCAAAGTTAAGAGTAGAGTGAGAGGAAGTGCTAAAAAATATTTAGCAAAGAAGAGAGTGTATAAGGTAGACTAATAGAGTGCATAGATGAGGGATAGAGGATTGGAAGAGTACAGAGCCGCGGGATAGAGGACCGACAGAGTGCAGAGCCGAAGGTCAGCGGACTGATAGAGTGTAGAGATGAAGGTCAGAGGATTGATAGAGTACAGAGACAAAGGTATAAGCTAAAAACTGGTGTTGTGTAGAGAAAACACAACCGGTGTGGATAGAGTATGATTATCATTGCGATTTGATCAAGCTATCAATAGCTAATTCATTAGATTATCCTTTTGTTGCTTTCTAACCATTGCAACTTAAATCCCTTAACCAGATGGACTTTAACATGTCCCTTTGTAAAATCCCTTAACCGGGTGACATCTTAATTGATTTTCTTAAGTCCT
This sequence comes from Cryptomeria japonica, assembly GCF_030272615.1. Classification (NCBI taxonomy): domain Eukaryota; kingdom Viridiplantae; phylum Streptophyta; class Pinopsida; order Cupressales; family Cupressaceae; genus Cryptomeria; species Cryptomeria japonica. The sequence goes on from NC_081410.1 coordinate 324,883,682, forward strand.
TTAATCAAGCTACCTTTAATAGGGTAAAGGCACTAACATGCCTTAAACAAAATCCCTTAACAGGGTGGCAACTAACAGTGTTTTTGTAATCTCCTAACAGGGATGGCTGCTCACCGGGTGTACTCCAGAAGAGTACAAATTTTGTGGTTTCCTACTCACACCATGGTTTTATCCTATTTGGGTTTCCACGAGATAAATCTTGGTGTCACCATATAGATTTTCATGCATGCATATTCTTCTATAATAATTAAGTATATTGATGAATATTAAGTAAGTGCAAATTTGAGTTAAAAGTTTTAATTATGAAAAATTGATCAAGTGTTGATTCACCCCTCCCCTCTCAGCATCGGTTGGGACTAACATCCAATACCTCCTACTAAGGCTCATCTTACATGAATTATTTTGTTATGATCTTATTCTTCCTTGATTGTACAATTTTTTCTTCAGAATCCTTAACAATAAGCAACCTCTGATTTTACTGAGAAGTCCCTGATCTTTCATTTCTAACTCAAAAGTTATCCAAATCCCCTTATGCCTTTAAAACCATCATCCTTGCTTGTCTAATCAACCTTGACTCAGTAGAAACCTTCAAAATAGGTCCCTTAGGAATGATTTGGCATCCAAGTGTCCCGACTTGTTGCTATCTGCTCCATGTCGATAAGCTTGCATTCTGTCTATTCTAACTTTCCTACACTAGTGACAAACAATGTCTTTAATTACCTTTTTAAATTTGGTTTGAAACTCTATCATAGATCATGCCCAGCCTGGCAAATCATACAATCACCTGTGGTCAATCTAACATTGACCTTCATTCATGGCATGTGGACCAATCAAATCATGTGACGTAGAAATGCCAAATCATATTCTAGCCTAACGCTGTCAGCGGCCCTGCTGTCGGTCTTCTCAGTCATCCCAGGACACGTGGCATCATCTCATGATGCCACGGTCCATAAATTTCTTGCATCTTCCTTCATGAGGATGCAAGGATAGTTGGATCTGTTCTCTCTTTACCTTGTGGCCGCGATGCTCGCCAACCTTTGTAAATTAAAAGTTGAGCACCTTTTCGCCTAAATTAAAATATCTTCCTCCATTATAAGCATATGCAGATTGATGAACCATTAGTAATTCGGATGATATCTATAGGGAATAGTAACATCAAAGGTTTGAAAGGTCAAACTGCTAGCTTAACCACCCTGTCGAGGACACATGGCATCATCTTGTGATGTCACAGTCCTTATCTTCCTCGCACTTTTAACCATGGGGTTGCGCGAATCGTAGGATCTGCTCATGGTTTACCATAAAGTCACCGGCAAAAATATTAAAGATTTTAGACTTAGGAAAAATTAATGCACTGGCAAAAAAATTAAAAGGGACCCGCTTAGGACAATACAAGTAAGCACAACTTAGGGGATAAAAGGGGAACCCGACCACAGGGCCAAATTAAAATTTTTTGTGCTAGACTTAGGAAAATAATAAAAGGGGTCGTCTAAAACAACTTAATGCCTAGGAAATACAATGGCCCCACCAACGGTAACTGACCCTTGGTTTAAGTGGTGAATAAGGTAACTTCAAAATAGAACAAGCTCAAGGGTTTTACCAAGACTTTGTAAAATACGTAGAACCATAAACCCTAAGCTTGAGGATAACAATAGGAAGTAAAATTGACTCAAAATGACCAATATTTTGCCCGAGGCATGAAATTTTTTTGCATACTCATTTTTTAGTACTATTGGTGGCTCTTGTTGGGGATTATCATTACTCAGGAATGATGTGAGAATTCCAAAATCTTTGGTGGAGAAAACCATTGTAGAGCAGACCAAAAGGAAATTACCTAGACAGGGCAACTTCAACAAAAAGGAAATATACACTAATATGTACAAGACCTAATCTAATGTTCATGGAAAAGAGCTACTTTAAGAAAAGTAGGGCTTAAAACATTGTCCATGAAAAGGAAATTCAAGAAGAAAATGATAACTACTCCATTGGGCATAGAGTCAAACATGATTACTCTACCCCAAGCTACTTATGGCTTGAAGGTCAAACCACATGTGATGGCCCAAGGCCATCTGAAAAGATCAACCAATGCTTTCCTTGGTCAAATATGTAGTTGTGATCACATTGCACCATGAATAATCTAGGAGTATCACTATCATATATCTATTCATGATCAACAAGCTCTTCATCCTTCAACATGTCATAAAAACCCTTTATTTCAGCACACTCTTCATTGATCTGAACTTTATCACTAGGCATTACTTGAAACAGACAATACCCATGCTCAATGTCTAAAATAAAAACATGTTGAAAACAACATTCATCAAGTTTCATGATAGCCCCATGAAGCTGAAAAGGGAAGAAAAACACTTCATACTATGTTCTGCAACTAGCATTATGAAAATTGGTCTCTTCATTTGTTTGCACCTCCATAGCATATTCATCATTAAAACACTCTTGCAAACATAATACAAATTTATTACAGATGTCAAAGGAAGTGCTCTCATACGCTGGTCCATCCAACATAGCAACTGGTTTACAAATATCCATATCTGAATAGTTAACATTTGAAAACCATTCTAATTCACTTATGTTTCCCATTGACATAGTCACTGATTCTTGACCAACATTTTGTACACTTGGATCACTGTATGATGAAGAAGCATCATCATTCACCTTCTTAAAAAAACTATCCTCATGCACAATAAAAGATTCCAAATCTGATTTCAAAGTGTCATGTGGAGCAACAAGGCAACAATCTTCTTCATCCACTTCACAGCCTTAGACCATATCAATGAACTCCACACTCTCATATTTAATGTCAGCACTTGTAACATTAAAAGAAAAATTACCCTCATATTCACTAATCACAAATGTTTCTAAATCAAATTTAAAAAAATCCTTAAAATGATTAGGATAACAGGTTTCATCACACCCCATCTCATCCACTTCACTTTCAAGTTCTTCACATGAAGCATAATCTTCACATAAAGAAGACTCACTATATGACTAATCCATAGATTTGTCTGATTTAATCTCTTTATTATTCATAAACTTCTAAGTCTCTTCACACACAATTGTTTGTAATGGAACAACTGGTATGCAACTATTTAAAACATTATTTTTAGGGACACATACCCTGATTAATTTTCTATTTTCATTTTGAATAGATTCAGGTGACATATGCATAGGTTGAGACTTACCTTCTTCATTATTTGCAACCCTCTTTTTCTTTTCTCCAATTGATTCTTGCATATGCATTATGGAATCAACAAGGGTTGCTAACTGCTAATTCAAAATATGAGACTCAATCTGATCCACTACATGAAGAGTTGTCTGTAATGGAATAGCTAGTGCATAGCTACTTGTAATATTATTTTTAGGAACACATACCTAAACTAACTCTTCATGTACATTATTTTGGATAAATTCATGTGGCATAGATACAAGCTGAAAAATGCTTTCTTCATTGGAACACACCATGCAACTTTCTACCTCAAAAGCATTATCAACCAAAAATAGTGGCACCTCATCATTCAAATTATCATCATCACACATAATTGATTCCTGAGAGAATGAATCTATGACATCATGACTTGCACACTATCATTGTCTTCATCAGATGTATAACTTTCCAATTCTTCATACATGCTGTTAGATTCATCTGAAACATAAGACTGTGGATGGACCTCTTGTCGGATCTCCTTGCTAGAACAACTACTGTTGCTGTCATATGGTGTAGTAACTGAAATTATCTCCATCTCTATATCAGTTGTGTCACATAATTTCTCATTAACCTTTTCTTCATTAACATGAGGAATAACCACTATCTGAGACAAGTTCTCTTCACTCATATTTTTGTTTGAATCATAATTCATAATATGGTTAGTGTGATCAGTAGGGATGTAAATGCTTTGACATTGGTTGTCACTTCTTGACTCACACCTTTCTTTGACATCTAGCATCTTAGGACATCATATTCTTGTAGATAGATAACCCTTAGAGATTTCATATTTCAAGTTATTCTTAATATCTATTGCTATCCTATAAACCCGATGCATGGTTTTAGGATCCTTCTCTCTCAACAAATAGCTCATTTCCTCATCAAATGCAACTAGGTAAACAACTAAACACACTACAACATTTGTCCTATAGCTACTAGGAATGTCATCCAATGTTCTTGCTAATCTGAGATTGAAAACAGGGACTAACTCATCTTCTTTCTTTTGAATATTCATGAATCTTTTTATAACTGAACCTGGATCAACTCTTTCACCAAATTGTTCCATGAAGGCTTCCTTTAGTTCATACCATGAAGAGATAGAGCATGCTGGCAAATAAGAAAACCAATCTTTGGAATCTTTTTTCAGGGATTGAACAAAAAGCTTCATGAAGACATCTTCCTGACTTATCTCAAAATCTCTCATTAAATAAAAAACTCATGCAAATGTTGACATGCTAATTTTGATCTTTTCCCATTGAACTTTGGTAGATGTTCCCTAACCTTGGTAGGAATAGGGTTTGGGATGTTGTCATATGGACACTCCAATGAGACATTGTGTGTGATTGAAGGTTTTGTCATTGATGGCAACCTTGCAATCCTATGGCACCGGCAAGACATTATACTGACAAAGCATTACATAGGCAACCTTGCAATCCTATGGCACCGGCAAGACATTATACCAGCAAAGCATTAAACAGGAAACCTTGCAATCCTATGGCACCAGCAAGACCACTCTACACTGGCACAAAAGAAAAGATGTACACTGGCATAGAAGAAAAGATGTATACCGGCACAGAGGCCGATAGGATTTTTGATATGTAATATTTTGTTTATTATTGTAAGCTGACTTGGCAAATTATAAAATGACTCTTGTATATAAAAGAGATCATTGTAGACATTTGTAAGATATGGATAGAAAGCATAAAGAAATTTATTAGGCAGACCTAATGTGCAAATTATAGTTCAAGGGTATATGTAAAGAACAGAGCAAGAACCGGTACTGAATCTGGCATTGAAGATGCTATTGTAAAGCAGTACCGAATATTGGATTTGTATAATCCTCATTGTAAGTCAGTGTGACTTCTTATTGAGCAGTGTGCTCTAGGCAGTTGGCCTTCCTGCATGTGCAGGCCCCTATTATAAGTAATATTCTCTTATTGGCTAGTAAGTGAATATTGTGGGTCACAAATCCCACCAAGGTTTTTCCCACACCGGGTTTCCTCATTAAACATCTTGTGTTATGGTGTTCTTTTCATGTGGATACTTTTGATTATGTCAATTACATTAATTCTTGCATACTGGTATACTGTTACTTTATGTTCTGCATGTTCTGTCTTAAGAAAATCTCATTACTAGTTAGAAACTAATTCACCCCCCCCCCCCCCTCAGTATCTGTGGGAACCCTAACAATTGGTATCAGAGCTTGGTCCTCTATTTTCAGAAGCCTAACAGCTTGAGGAAGATCTTGACACCGGTAAAGATGGAAAATCTGATGAAGCAACTTGAAGGAGCTCTTACTGACTATGATGCAGAGAAGTTGAAAAATATCAAATTAGAAGATGATTTAAAAGCAGCTCAAGATATTATTCAGGCACTTCAAGAAAATCTTACTATTACAAGAAATAAGAGAAGAGAACTTTGTGAAAAATTGCAAAATGAGAATGATGAAAAGGAATCACTTAATGATATGATAAGCAAATTGAAACAAGAGATCATGACAACAAAAAATGAAATGTAGGATATGACCATGAGATTTTGCAAAGAGATTGAGGATAGAAAGAAGAATGAAGAAGAATTGACTAGAAGACTAAGTAATGCAGCAAATGAGAACGCGAGAATTAGCTATGAAAATGACATGTTGAAGACAGATCTGATGTATACTCAGAATGACTTGAATGAACTAATGAGACAAAAAGAAATCTTGGAAAGGGAATTGGAAATTGCAAATCAACACAAAGAAAAATTCAAGAAAAGCTCAAAAGAACTTGGTACCTTATTGAAGAATCAAAAACCCAAAGGTGACACTTCTGGAGTTGGATTTGAAGTTGGAGAAAGCTTCGATACTGCAAATACTCAGGATCACAGCAAACCAGTAAGACCTCCTAATACTTACAAATTCAATGGAAAATGCTTTAACTGTAATAAATATGGTCATAGGGCAAATGAATGTAGATCTAGGAATTATCAGATATCAATCCTCCCACCGGTCAATGCTCCAAATGCAACAAAATTGGTCATAACTCTGAAAACTATAGAATGAATGTAAGATATTATGTTTGTGGAAGATTTGGACATTTATCAAATCAATGCAGAACACAAACTGGCATAGGTTATGGGAAAGCTATTCAGAAAAATAATGCAACTTGTTATGCATGTAACAAAATTGGTCATATTGCTAAATTTTGTAGAAGTAAAGGTACACCGGTAGACAACAAAAGTACTAGCTTGAAAGGTAAAGAAAAGGTTGAAGAGATTAAGCAAGAATTCTCAAAGCAATGGATTAGAAAAGATAATCTAAAAATTGGGGATACTCCTCCACCGGTAGAGCCAACAAATACTCCACCGGTAGGACAATGTGATGCTCCATCGGTAGGATAGAGCAATGCTCCACCAGTAGGAAGTTCTTCATCTAATTGAAGAAAATTATCTTGAGGTTCTGGCAATCTAATGACACATGTGCTATTATTCCCTCAGTTAGAGAAAAGAAGTTGAAAATCACTCATTACCGGCAAATAAAGTTAAGCTAATACATTACCGGCAAGCAATTAATGTGGTAGGTAGTGGAAAAGACTTTATAAAATAAGGCTTTGGCTCCATTTCACTTCACCGAGCATTCAAACATTTGAAGAGCGTGAAATCTCCAAAGCTAAGGCATTTTGAGCAATGAGGCAAAGCATTTCAGCAATCAATCCATCCAAAGGCAGAAAAAGGTATTTATCATCATGGCATCCTCCTCTGCACCTGAATTCATAGCAAACCCTATAGTAGTTGAGGTTATAAAATGCCCTAGGCCCATATTTCAGCTAGTTCCCGAGGTAGCTAAGAAAGATGACAATATAGGTGCTTTTTCCCAAATTCCAAAAGGAGTTGTTTATGCAGAAGATCCTAAAATCTATATCCATTGCAACATTGAGGAATTAGGAGATGAAGAAATTAAAAACATGTATAAGACTGTTATATGTGACAATTCCAGAAATGTAAAACCTGAATATAAAGTTTTTGAAACCCTAGGATTCACTGAAATCCTCTGCATTCCTGAATTTCCCAAGGAAGTGATTAGGATAGTTTTAAGCAGGGTACATGGTTCATTCTTTTGGCTTGATTCAGTTCACAAAATTACAAAGGAAGCTATGAAAGCAGTAACAGGGTTACCTTCCATCGGTGACAGACCTGACAAGTAAGAAGGTCTCCAATGACCTAGTAATGAACTTAACTGGTGCAACATCAGACAGAAGGTCTCTAAGGGTTAATGATGTGACCGATATAAATGTTAGATTTGTTAGCATGATTTTAGGGTACAGAGAAACTCATGCAAATAGACTTAACTTAGTTTCCAGTTTATGCATTAAGAGTGCTCATGATATGGTAAAAGAAAATGTGAAAATTGATGTATGTGAATGGTTAAAAGATGAGTTGATTGATAACTTAGGAAAAATCAAGAAGGATAAGAAAGGAACTTTTAGATTTGGAAATTTACTTGTATGCTTAATGCTACACATAACAAAATAGGTTCCCGGTATAGGCAACAAAGATTTTGGATTTGACATACCGGTAGGAAAACAATTATCAGACTTATTCAACAACATGGGTGAAAACAAGGAAAAGAATATCAATGAGTATTTTCAAGCACTAAAGGTCAGAATGAGCAAAAGAATTAGACTATCATAGGAAATTGTCAACAAATACAAGGATGATATATGTTTTGTAATAAAAAAGGATGAGATCTGGATGGAAGCAGTCATCCTAAGAACAATTTGGGTAACAGAAATGGGCTATGAAACAGATGACCACATAGTGGAAACTTATACCAAAGCACTTCTGGAAGCCCCCAATGAACCTAAAGAAGAAGTATTTGGTAGTGCTGAGACCATAGAAAGTCAAATTCAATCTAAGAAGAGAGTGAAAAAGGTTGAGGCATTTGTGAGAAAAGGATCCAGACAAGCAAAAGCCATAAAGGAAGATATATTAAAGAAAAATGGAATAACTGAAGATGAGTTGGCAGAGCCACAACATGAAGCTCACCTATCACCGGAAGGTAATTCCTTAGAAGGAGATATACCAGCAACTTTTAAAAGAGTTGTTAGGAAAAGAGATCCCTCACCGGCAACCACTCCTTCACCTAGAAGGACAAGGTAGAAGCAACAAGCTGTGAGATCTCTGGTCAGAAAGGTCACACCTAAAAAGAAGCTGACCCCTAAGAAAAAGAAAAAGACCACAACTGACTTGGCACCTCTAGAAATTTTGTTAAATGAAATCACAGAGGAAGGTAAATTGAAAAACATAGAGAAAATATATGACACTTTAACAACTGATGAGAAAGAACAAGTAGAAAATAGTGTTATATTACATATGGATATGTACAAGAAGTTTTTGATGGAAGTAGTCAATGAAATTCCAGATGAATTATTTCAAAGACTAGAGGCAAGAAGACAGGCAGTGATAGAATTGGATAAGAAAATAAAAATTGAGAAATTACTTGCTGTATATCCGGTAAACTCACCTAAAGAAATTGATGACCTAATTTCTCAAGCAAACTGGTCAGTATTCTCTACTGCACACTAGCAGATTTCACTAATGGCAGGAAGAGTTAATGAAGTGACAGAGGAAACAGAAGATGGATGGGATATATTCTTGGTTGAGAAAGAAAAACAAGAAGAGTTCAGGAACCCCAAACCTATTAAGGTTTATCAGAAAGATAGAGACAAGGGGAAAGGTAAAGTTGGTGGACCACCAAGTATCAAGGTTAGAGACAACTTACCCCCACCTCCTTTAAATACTCCACCGGTAAAATCAACAACTACTAAAGATCAACCGACAACTAAGAGCATGGATACAGTGGATGGCAATACTATATACTATGAATGTTGATACTTAGATGATCAACATAGTGGTAGATAAAGATACAACAGATAAATCAGATATAGCCAAAGAGCCTCCGGTAACAGGAAATACAGAGCAACCGGCAGCGGATACAAGGAAAAAGATGGAATCTGAAACACAAATAGAGAAACCGATAGAGCTAAAGGCTCCAGAATAGATGCCGCTGATAAGAAATGAAGCAGGAAAACCAGTGCTTAAAGAAATGTAGACACAAACAGACCTACCAGAGGTCAATACAAGCATGGTCACTTCCACCGATACTCAGTTTGTTGGGTCACCATCAAATGTGACTGAGGTATTACTTGAATCCATTAAGAAAATAACTGACTATAGCTCACAAGCTTACAAAGCAATAGATGATTCAATCCCATTTTTGAAATCAATAGCTCCTAATTGTAATATAGACAATAAAGATTCTTTAGGACAGTTGGATACACTATGTAAATACATTTCTGGAAATTTTGAGCAAATAAAGGTAGAATCTGTAAAGGAAATTGTAGAAAAGGAGAAACATAAATTCTTTGAGGAAGGAATAAAGAAGCGTAACAGAGATTTTGACACACTTCTACCGGAACTATGTAGTTTGTTAAAAGAATACAAGAATCTGTATAAAGATACATGTAAAACAAACTTTTTGACTGTAGGTATTGACAAGAAAATAAGCAAGGCACAAGATGAGATAAATAAACTTGTAGACAATTTTGTCAACTCACCTGATTCATTATCAATTTTTGAAGAGAAGATAGCAAATCTTGAGGAAGAATTGCTCAAATTGGAAAGAGAGAAAGAGAGAATAATAAACAAGGCAAAACATTTGAGATCTAAACTAAGTCCAAGATTGGACTATTTAGCATCTCTATGGAAGGAAATTTTAGAGGCATTAACACAGGGAAGCAAAACACCGGTAGAGCATTTGCAGTATCTCACTAGTACAGTAAAAAGAACTGAGACAACAATAAAAGACAGTAAGAAGTTTATGGATAGTATAAACTTAATTTTGGGCGATCTTCTTCAGATAATAACTACGCAACTACAAGGTTGAGGTTATGGACTGGTACAACTACAAACTCTACTAACCTTTGTCATTGATGCCAAAGGGGGAGTAGTAGGATGAGAAAATTCAAAACACAGGGATCATATGCTTAGGGGGAGTCACTCACATTTTTGGTAAACATTTTTTGGTCTACACATTTTTGGATATCTTTTTGAAATTTCTCATGAGTGTTGCCATCAATGCCAAAGGGGGAGATTGTTGGCATATGGACACTCCAATGAGACATTGTGTGTGATTGAAGGTTTTGTCATTGATGGCAACCTTGCAATCCTATGGCACTGACAAGACATTATACCGGCAAAGCATTGCACAGGCAACCTTGCAATCCTATGGCACCAGCAAGACATTATACCGACAAATCATTACACAGGCAACCTTGCAATCCTATGGCACCAGAAAGACCACTCTACATCAGCACAGAAGAAAAGATGTACACCGGCACAGAAGAAAAGATGTATACTGACACAGAGGCCGACAGGTTTTTTGATATGTAATATTTTGTTTATTATTGTAAGCCGACTTGGAAAATTGTAAAATGACTCTTGTATATAAAAGAGATCATTGTAGACATTTGTAAGATATGGATAGAAAGCATAAAGAAATTTATTAGGTAGACCTAATGTGCGAATTATAGGTCAAGGGTATATGTAAAGAACAAAGAAAGAACCGGTACTAAATTTGGCATTGAAAATGCTATTGTAAAGCAGTATAGAATATTGGATTTGTATAATCCTCATTGTAAGTCAGTGTGACTTCTTATTGAGCAGTATGCTCTAGGCAGTTGGCCTTCCTGCATGTGCAGGCCCCTATTGTAAGTAATATTCTCTTATTGGCCAGTAAGTGAATATTGTGGGTCACAAATCCCACCGAGGTTTTTCCCACACCAGGTTTCCTCGTTAAACATCTTGTGTTCTGGTGTTCTTTTCATGTGGATGCTTTTGATTCTGTTAATTACATTAATTCTTTCATATCGGTATACTGTTACTTTATGTTCTGCATGTTCTATCTTAAGAAAATCTCATTACCGGTCAGATACTGATTCACCCCCCCTCTCAGTATCTGTGGGAACCCTAACATGGGAAACCTTGAATACCTTTAAAAATAAATGGCTCATATCTTTCCATAGAGAACATTCTGTTGCGATTTGACGGAGGTTGCATACTTTGCACATTTACATTTGATATTTCATAGGGATGTATAGGCAAACAATACATCTTATCACTCATTTCCCTACTTCTTTCCTCTATCACAATCTTAAAATATTACAACGCATAGCTCAAAACATATTTCATCCAACTTAATCTGAAATTTGTATCACAAAAGTATGTAAAATAATCACTACTATTCTATTTCTTAGTGCTTTACTCACTTAATAGGGAAACATTTTCTAAACATGATTTTCATGAAAATATATTTGACTCATGAAAATCAAAATACCTGGAAGTGTTGTAGTGGCTGCAAATCAGCTTTCTGGTTTAAATATTGGTAGATTTGAAGCTATCTTCACATCTTCATTAGGTTCTTTTGTAGAGTCACCACCTCTTTGCAGAGGACAAATATTTGAACAACCATAATTTATTCACAGGTCAAATTTGTTCAAAAGCCAGCACTGCAACACCTTCTTATCATCATATGGCATCATATGGATTCCTTCCTCAACTTGCCAGGGTACTTCATCACAAGAGCTCAAATTTGCTTCATCTCTTCTCCAAATTCTTTGGTTCTTCTTCAGTTCTTATTCAAATAATGCACACTAGTGCAAAGATCTCAGAGTCGCCACTCACAGCTTGTGAGGTATTATGTAGTAATCATGAAAAATGGACAGATCTAGACAAAACTTACATTGAAAGATGAATTATAATAGATTCTCTGACAACATTTATGAGAATTGACTCGACTGGCAAGGGATGTAGTTAACAAGCTCATGACTCTATAAGAAAAAATATTTGGGTCCTATGACATGAGAGCATAGCTCAACCATAAAATCACAAAAAGACATGGAAAATTCTATGCAATATCCCTAGTAGAGTCACCATTTTGTTGGTTCCCAAATGGGTTTACACTACAAGAGGAAGAAACCAAGTTGATTCTTAAAATATCTATGGAGAAGACAACTCGAACTATTAAAATCCTCAAGAAATTGGACCACCTGACAAGGATTCAAACAAATCTTTCTACACTTTGGGCTCTGTATAACCTGAGAGGGTGATCCCTTAGTGAATTTTATGATCTCTGCACCATACTCAAAGATTCACTAAAAAAAACTAGATAATCTCATATACAGGCTCAACATTAGGGAGAATGCTCAAGGATGGAAAATCCTTCAGTGATCCTCAACCTAATTGGAGCATGAGATGGGTAGAAGACATAATAATAGACATAAATTGAAATATATTCTAATAATCAACCATTTGGTAGCAAGGATAGATAAATGGAGTACAAAAATGACTGTAAAGACTCATACAAGCTAATGACTAGTGCCTTATTCCATTGGGGAGTCAAATTTTTGAAATATAAGGTGAATTACAACATAAATTATCTGATAGCATATTGATCTAAGAATATATTGCCTTACAATACATCTCAACTATAACCCAAGCCCAAACTACTTATCAAAATCCCTGTACAAGCCCTACCACTCTGCAATTTTGTTTAAACATTTAATTGACCCCTTGGATCAAAGCATAAACACAAATCACATACATCACAACAATGCACTAAAATAAATTTATTTCATTCAAAAGATAGTAAAATCATACACTGGAGAGAAATAAGTCTAAATTCTATTTCATTTATTCAAATGCTATATCTACCATAAAACAATATACAATTCAGTCCTTCAAAACCTACATAAAATATGAGCCAGGACTCATTCTACACGTTTCTTTGCAAAAGACTCTACACTTTGCTCATTTGCATCTAAAACCTGCTAAAGGAACCAAAATTCAGAACCCTAAAGGAACCAAAAATCAAAGCCCTGTCTCATGGCCTTGAATTCCATTTTATAGAAACAAGGGAGCCAACAAGCTACAAGCCAAGAGAGACATGCCATCGGAATATTTAATCTCAACAATTAGTCCTAAAAGGCCATATGTGATCCTGTTACAAAAATATTCCTTATAACTTCCTACAACTATCCATATGCTGGCACCCGTGATGAAATAGAATCAAAATTTTCAACTAAAAATTGGTAGAAACAAAAGTGTTTGAGCCATGCCATTATCACCTTGATGTCTTCGGATGGAGTGTGAAATGTGTCATTCTGCCCTAGAGAGTGTTTCCCTTTCGGGAAGGGAAACTGGATCCTAGCAAGAAGTAAAGTCACCCCCAAACTAGAGGAAGACCTCTAGCCTTTATGCCCAGGATCAGAGAAAGTGGAAGGAGGAGCTTATAGGGAAACATAATATGTTGGGAAGGGGTCGTGACTTCAATTCCATCTTAAAGACATCTAGCTATAGCTCCCCACTCAAACAAATCCTTCTTTCATTGCCCTGTGGGCTCCTTCCTCAAACCCCCTACTAGCTAGTGGCAAAGTAGAAGTAGAGGATGTATTATGAGTGTCCTTTTCTGATAAGAGATGGCTTTCATGCCCCCTCTGATAATAAGAAAACTCACACAAGAGAAAGAACATCCATCTGGTATCACAAAGCACACAACAACTCCATGCATGATACTACTCAAACATCATCTTCTTCGCTGATGCAAAACCACTCTTAGAAAATGAAGAGGTTTCTCTTCTCTTCTACAAACTGAATCACCACCCCATTGTATTTAAAATCAAAATCACTTCACTTGGTGGTACTCATTCATGTGAAAAATCATCATTCTGGTTCTTTCTACTCACCCCGCCAGCTATGGACTTTAGAAGTCATGCCTATCAAATATAGGACACCGTCACATCTAAGATATCAATCCACTGCCTCTTGCTAAGGCTCATCTTATGTGAACTATTCAATTCTGATCTTATTCTTCCTTGATTGTACAATTTTTGGTTCAGAATCCCTGACAACAAGCGACCTCTGATTTTATCGAGAAGTCCGTGATCTTTCATTTCTAACTCAAAAGTTATCCAAATCCCCTTATGCCTCTAAAACCTTCATCCTTGCTTGTTTAGTCAACCTTGACTCAGTAGAAACCTTCAAAAAAGGTCTCTCAGGAATGAGGTGGCATCCAAGTGTCCGGACTTGTCGCTATCTACTCTATGTCAACAAGCTTGCATTCTATCTTTTCTAACTTTCCCACGTGGGTGACAAATAATGCCTTTAATTACCTTTTTAAATTCAGTTTGAAACTCTATCATAGATCTTGCCCATCCTAGTGAATCATACAATCACCAGTGGTCAATCTGACATTGAGCTTCCATCATGGCATATGGACCCATAAAATCATGTGACATTCTTTTATCCTAACATAGTCAGCGGCCCCACCATTGGTCTTCTCGATCAGCCTGGGACACGTGGCATCATCTCATGATGACGTGGTCCATAACCTTCTTGCATCTTCCTTCATGGGGCTATGAGGACCATTGGATCTGTTCTCTCTTTACCTTGTGGCCATGGTGCCCACCAACCTTTGTAAATTAAATGTTGAGCACCTTTTTGCCTAAATTAATGCATCTTCATCCATTATAAGCACATGATGAACCATTATTAACTCATACCTTATCTGTAGGGAATGGTAACATCAAAGGTTTGAAAGGTCAAACTATCGGTTTAACCTCCCCACCGAGGAAATGTGGCATCATCTCATGATGTTGTGGTCCTTATCTTCCTTGCACTTTCAAACATGGGGTTGCGCTAACCGTAGGAACTAATCACAGTTTACAATAAAGTAACCGACAAAAATATTAAAGATTTTAGACTTAGGAAAAATTAAGGCACTGACAAAAAAATTAAAAGGGATCCCCCCCTAGGATAATAGATGAAAGCACAACTTAGGGGATAAAAGGGGAACCCGACCATGGGGCCAAAATAAAAAAATTGCGTGCTAGACTTAGGAAAATAGTAAAAGGGCTTGACTGAAACCACTTAATGCCTAGGAAATACAATGGCTCCGCTAATGGTCACCGACCCTTGGTTTAAGTGGTGAAAAAGGTAATGGAAAAATAGAACAAGCTCAAGGATTTTAGCAAGACTCAATAAAATATACAGAAATCTAAACCCCAAGCTTGAGGATAACAACAAAAAGCAAAATTAACTCAAAATGACCAATATTTTGCCCGAGGCATGAAATTTTTTTATAGTCATTTTTTAGGACTATCAACCCAAGCGATGCATTATTGTGTAAACCTTTTTTGTTGTTGTTTGACTAAATTATTGTCTTACTGGTGATATATACACACACACATACATATACATATACATATACATATGTGTGTGTGTGTATTATATATGTGTGTATATATATATATATATATATGGTATGTGTGTAAGAGCAAAGGTGTGTACAAGTGTGAGTGCAGTTACAGTGTTGCAGTAAACCCTTACCAGATCTATTGCAAACAGTTGGATTGATAGATTGAAGACAATGTTGTAGTAATCCTTTATTGGATATACTTCAAGCAGTTGTGTTGATAGATTGGAGAAAGTGTTGCAGAGATCCCTTATTAAATCTATTGTAAGTTGGTGTTTTTCTACCTGATCTTATCTTGGAACTGACCTCATACATTTGGAGATGCAATTTTCCTTAGTTCACTTATTTCTATTGCACTAAACATTCTGATAGTAACCCATGTTGTAATCTGATAGTAAGTTGTATTGTAATCAGGCAGTGAGCCATCCGATAGTGAGCCACCTTTTGTAAACACCATATATTTGGTTATTTTATCTTGAGAGTTAACCCTCTCTATGGTTTTTCCCATTTGAGTTTTCCACATATAAAAATCCAGTGTCCATCTTGTGATTATATTTTTATTCTGCGTTTGTTGATTCATGTTGACGAGATTAATTGCTAAGGTTTAAATTATTAGAATATTTTTATTGTTGTGGGAATATTGATTCACCCCCTCTCAGTATTCCAAACCATTCAACCACTCAACACCTCCCTCCCAAAACCAAAATCCAATCTCTTCAATTTTCTACAACATTCCCCTTTAGCAATTGCACAACAACAATAACAACAACAACACCAACAATAATAATAACCTCTTCTTAAAATTTGAGAGAAAATAAATTAAATGATAACCACCAAATACAACTCCCAATATCCAATAATAAATTAGAGTAAGTAAATAAATAAATGCACAAACAAACATAAATGCTCAACTAATATAATCCCACAAAGTAATCCTTAATATATTATAAGCTCACAATAATTAAATATGTATTTATATATATCTATACCTACCATTATTTTTAAATTTGCATCAATGAGCTATATATAATAATTAATTAATTAATTACCACAACTCCAAATAATCCAAATAATCTTATAATCCAAAATATAATAAATAAATAATTTTCCACACATAATTATAAATGCTAAATCTTATAATCCACAAAATAATACTAATACAATAATATGGGACTTACAATATTCCCACATAAATAACTAATTACTCACACACATGGATATGCATAACAATATATTTATTAATCACCACAATCATCAATCAACAATTAAAAATCAAACTAAGACCACATAGAACCAAACAAGATGACAAGACTTAAACACTAAAATTGACAAGATATCAACTAGGTTAAGAATGTGGTAAGGCCTTATGTCACCTCCGATCAACTACCATTAGTATTAAAGGCATGTTCAAACCTATGGACCAGGTGAATTCGATGCCCAGTACCTCCATCCTGCATAACACCAAATGTCTATACACAACATATAAGTAAACATAAGATACACAAGTAGGTGAAAGAGAATCACAACACCACACCCCACTCAATAATGAGTGATGTGGCATCGTCCCATTCACATCCACAATAGTAAGACATCATAGCAAAGACATAACATAATAAATTATATCAACATCATTTACATTTAATGTAGCCACCAAATTAGGGTCAACATAAGATAAAATCATCATAAGCAATAATCATGAACCACATTTCCTAAATAGTGATTAATTATGAAGCTAATCATAAAACTAACTTCAATAATGAAACCGTAGCATAGAATCAACATCATTATAATAATCATAACAAATTCTCTAATATCAAATAGATTATTAATCTAAATAATGAAATAAGAAGCAAGGAGTATCAAGAACAAAAAAAATTCACATCCTATCATAAGGGATGAATTATGGAGGGGCACTACACCATGCCAGGTTCCATCCTTGCTCCTCTAATCATGGAGATATATTTGAGTAGCTTAAGAACTTGACATGAAAAAGATCTGATAGGGAGGATAGTGCTGGGTGGTTGTTAAGCGACTAGTATGTTTGCTAGGCAAAAGTTCCTTACTGTTTTCAAGGTGTAAACACCAAGGTCAGAGTGCAAATAGTTCAAAGGCAATCTAACAACTCACCTTGCTCCACCTTCCTATGTCAAACTCTTCGTGGCTACTCAAAAGCTCCAACTCCCTAGTTTGATGACATCCTTCCGAGGGCTTTAAAACCATCTTATGAAGCCAAACTCACCAAATAGGTTGAATTCATGTTAGGTTGACCTGTTTCAACTTGTTTTGTTGGATTTCATGCTTTGCTACCTTCATTTGAATACCTGATTTGTCAAAAACTTGTTTTTAGGCCTAAAACGGGCTACTAGGCAATTAGCCCTCCATTAGGGCTTTTGTGCTCACCTTGTTCAAACGATGGACTTCCAGAACAAAAGATTCACATTTTTTGATACCCTTTTGGGAATACTTGAAGATTCACAAAGTTTCAGGGTCTCTCAGGCCTTCTGCATGACTATCCCAAAAATGGGTGAAAAAGGAGGGTTTTGAAGGGTTTTGATGGTGAAAAACCAAGATTCAAGCTATAAACCTCCAATATGGACAAGAGACCTTAGTGCCATCATAGTATTGACTAATTAAGCCACAAATAAGAAGATTTACACTTCAAAGTTTGAAGAACAAGTTTTTACAAAAAGTTGCTTATGAGGAAAATGCAACATTTTACAACTTTTCCAATATTGCCTCTTTCAAACACATCATTTGCAAAAAAAACCAATTACATTTAACATGTAAGAATGCCTATCATTTCAAAACAAAGAGAATCATGTTAGCCCTACATACAAGCATTAGGCAATTACAAAAAAATGGATTATTTCACTGTCAAGCTGACTGTTGCTGCCCTTTTGTCTTTCACTGTTAGAAATCTTCACAAAAAGTTTTTCTATGTGCTCCTTAACAAGGCTTAGTCTTCCATGGCTTATTGACCTTCATAGCTATCAGTTTGAAGGAGGAGATTACAAATATAACTTCAAAGAAAATGTAAAACTCAGTCCTAGTTGACAGTGACAGCAAATTGGCATTCCAAATCTTGCCTCAAAGATCATTGATTGATCTTGGCAACTTCAAACTCATAGATGACATAAAGAACACTACTTGTACTTATTTTCAAGCAATTAGAAGGAGGTACAACAACCTTACAAGCTCCAATGCATGATGGAGAGTAGGCTAATGAAAGGAAATTGACTCTAAAACAGTGACTCACTATTTTTTACATTATTTTCACAACCTAAACTTGAAAACATTCTCCTCATGGCTTAGAAATCCTCTTTGCCTTGGCATACAAACTTAATCATCAAGGCAAGTCTGTTCAACTCTTAAATGCACTTGCTATAGAAGAGCAAAGCATTAAATTTCTTCAAGACCCTAGCCAAATGGCACACTTGCCTAGGGCTTAATGGCCACAAAAACTCCTTACACTTGCATTCTTGAAAACAAAACATGTATTTACATAGTCTACAAGTTGACCAACTGGTTCTTGGGAAGCCATGAGCATTTTAGGACTCCAAGAAGCCAAGTTGGTCAAGCATCCTTGCCAATTCCTAGAAGAGGCAGTGAAACTGTCAAATCAAACTAATTTTGCTACAAACTCAAAACTTGATAAAATCAAATGCCACCAAAGGGAAAATTTTAAGAAAACATATTAGAATCAGAAAATGCAAGAATAGTATGGCTGAGTACAGTTGGTGTATGGATTGCTGTTCACATGGAGCCAAAAACTAGAGAAAAACCAAAAAAACTAGTGTAAGTTTCCAAAGTGCTTCTTAACTTCGAATGATCAACCCTTACAATAGTTAAAATAGGAGATTAAATACCTCTCCAAGTTGGTTAACCTTCTATATGGATAGGTACATGTCCAAGGGCACTCAATTTTGACATTTTGATGCCTAAATGACAACTTTTGGTGCCTAGAAAATGCAAGATTGACCCAAAACTAACCATCACCTAAAAAATACTTCTCATACCTAAAACCCAAGAATAAAACATGTCTAAAACCTTTTCAAAACAAAAACCACAAAAACACTCATTTTTCCATCATTTTGCCAGGCAACACCAAACTGGCAACTTTGAGCAAAAAGATGAAAACAAGAAACCAAAACCACACAATGAGTTCAAAACTCATCAAAACAACCTAGAACAACTTCAAAAACATCCTAAACAACTTTCCAACTTAAAATTAACAAAAATCAAACCTGAGATGAAAATGAAGCTGAGAATGAAGCTACGTGCTCCTGCACCATACTGCCCCGGTGACAAAGAAGTCATGTGACTCCTTTGGGCAGAATAGAGAGAGGAATACCAGCCTTGGTGAAGTCACTTTTAGGTATCCAAGTGGCTTCAGAAACTGGTTGATCTTTCCACTTAATCAAATGCTCAAGGTAGGCATGCTTTCTAGTCTTTTTGATGATTCTGGAATCAAGTACCTGTTCAGGAATGGGAAAAGAAGAAGAGGGGATAGATAGATCAGAAAGGGAATTTGAAATGTCTGAAGCTCTCTGAGTCTCTTTTGGAGGTTGCCCCTTGAAAGGTACCAAATCTACAACATTAAAGATAGGAGACAAAGAAACATCAGCAGGTAAATCAATTTTATAAGCATTTGGACCATACTTAGCCAAAATCCTGCAAGGTCCAATTCTTCTCATTTGTAACTTGGTAGGAACTCCCTTGTGAAATCTAGACTTGTTGAGATGTACCATCACAAAATCTCCAACTGAGAATTGGACATCCCTCTTTGAAACATCCACCCTTGCCTTGACTCTTGTTGTGGTGTCCTGCAAAGACTGCTTAACCTATTCATGTATCTCTTTTAGAGATTGTGCCATATCTTCTACTGTCCCACTGACATGTTGCAAGTTAGTCACATCATGTAACTCAAAAACACCTCTTGGATGCATACCATAAACAACCTGAAATGGACTCTTACCAATGGATCTATTTACACTGTCATTGTAGGCAAACTCTGCCTGTGGGATGAGCTGATCCTAGCTTTGTCCATACTCCTTGGTGAGACATTTGAGTAGATTACCCAATGTTCTATTCACCACCTCAGTTTGGCCATCTTTCTGTGGATGGTAAGCTAAGTCAAAAGATAAGTTAGTACCCAATTTCTTCCACAAAGAGTTCCAAAAATGACCCAAAAACTTAACATCTCTATCTAATACAATGCTAGATTCCAAACCATGTATTCTGACTTCTTTAAAGAAAAGAAAAGCAATATGACTAGCATCATTAGTAGTTTTTCAAGGTATAAAGTGATCCATTTTACTAAATTTGTGAACAACCACAAAGATACTGTCATGCCCTATTTTTGTCCTTGGTAAACCTACAACAAAATCCATACTGATGCACTCCCATGGCCTAGAAGGAATGGGAAGTGGCTGATATAAACCAACATTAGTGCTATGACCTTTGGCCTTCTAACATACCATGCACTATTCAACATACCTCTAGACATCTCTCTACATCTTAGGCCAACAATAAAAGTGTTGAACCAACTCTAAGGTCTTATTGAGACCAAAATGGCCACTCAAACACCCATTGTGCTTCTCTTGAATGAGATTTTCTCTCATGGAACCTTTAGGAACACATAGCTATCCTCCCCTGAATAACTAACCATTCTGCAATGTATAGTCAGCACACTCACTATGAAAATGATTCTCAAAAGCAAGACAAACTTTATAAGTAGCAAAAAATCATCATCATTAGGATATAAATCTTGAAAGCAATCAATCCCAATACTCTTTACTTGGATCTCCTGAATAGTCAATAATCTCCTACTTAAAGCATCAGCTACTTTGTTACATTGGCCTTTCTTGTGCTTAAGAGTAAATGTATATGCTTGTAGGTACTCTACCCATTTCACATGTCTATGGTTGAGTTTATCTTGAGAATTCAAGAAACTGACTGCTTGGTTGTTTGTATACACAACAAATTCCTTAGGAAGCAAATAATACCTCCACTTCCTGAGTGCCTACACCAATGCATATAATTATAAATCATAAGATGAATACTTTTTCTTTGCATCATTCAGTTTTTCACTAAAGAAAGCAACTGGTCTATTATCTTGACTCAAGACTGCACCTGCTACAAGATGACTGGCATCACATTCTATGGTAAAGAGTTTATTGAAACTAGGAAGGATTAACACTGGCTGTGTAGCAACTCTAGTTTTGAGTAACTCAAACCCTTTATTGGCTGCTTTGGTCCATTGAAACTTGACTTTATGACCACCTTTTATTGTATCTAACATGGGTGCACAAATCTCATTGAAACCTCTGATAAACTTCTTGTAAAACTAGGCTAGACCATGAAAACTCCTAACTTCACTGGCTGATTGTGGGGTTGGCCAACTTTTTATGGCTGCAACTTTAGATTGATCCATATTAAGATCTCCACTAGACACAACAAAACCAAGATAGACTAGCTCTTTCTGCATAAAATCACATTTTTCAAGATTTATGGTTAACTGCTCATCAGATAATCTTTGCAAAACAATAGCTAAGTGTTTCAAATGCTCCTCTTTAGTCTTACTAAAAATGAGTATATCATCTAAGTAGACTACCACAAACTTACTAAGAAAATCCTGCAATACTTCATTCACTAACCTCATAAAGGTACTGGGAGCATTAGAGAGTCCAAAAGGCATAACCTACACCATTCATAAAGACCCTCATTTGTTTTGAAAGTAGTTTACCACTCATCACCCTCTTTTATTCTTATCTAATGGTAACCACTTTTTAAGTCTATTTTGGAGAAATACCTCGCACCCCCTAAACAATCCATCAAGTCTTCTATCCTGGGAATAGGGAATCTGTATCTTATTGTGATCTTGTTGATAGCTTTGTAGTCTGTGCACAGTCTCCATGTGCCCTCTTTCTTAGGTGCTAACACAGTGGGTACTGCACAAGGACTTATACTCTTTCTTATTAATCCTTGATCCAATAACTCTTGAATTTGTCTAGCTACCTCTTTGTTGTACTCAGGAGTCATCTTGTATGTTGCTTTGTTTGGCAAAGAAGCTCCTGGTATAAAGTCAATTTGATGACTAATGGCTCTAGGAGGAGGTAATGTTGCTGGTTGTCCATCACTAATGATGCCCTTAAAGTTATCAAGAAGTTGCTGCACTTCTTGTGGGATCTCAACTTGTTTTTCTTTCTTATCCTCCTTAGGTTTCACTACAAGTGCATAACCAGTCCCATCTCCCTCTTTCATGGTTTGGATGAACTCTTTTTCATTGACTAGTAGCACTTTAGGTGCCTATGGTTTGTTGTTCTCTGTCTCTTCACTAAGGGACTGAATTTTGTAGACAATGCCATTCTTTTGAAAGAAATATGTGTTTTTTTCACCATCATGGTGTACCCTTCTGTCAAATTGCCAAGGTCTACCCAATAGTAGATGGCAAGCATCCATGGGAAGGATGTCACATAGTATCCTATCCTTGTATTCACCTATATTGAAGTCTACCCATGCTTATTCATTCACTAGGACATGTTGCCCCTTGTTTAACCAGGTTACCTTGTAGGGTTCACTATGCCTCATTCTAGGTAGGTTCAATTTGCTAACTGCCTCCTCTGAGATAATATTATTTGTGGAGCCTGAATCAATAACCACCTTACATACCTTGCCCAAGATTTTGCACTTTATCCTAAACAATGCTCTTCTCTAAGACACTTCACACTTATGAGGTTCTTGCATCAATACTCTCCTCATCATTAGACTTTCACCATCTTCGGGTGCTAGGTGCATTGCTGGAGTTCTTTTACTACTCCCTTCCTCCTGAACATAGTTCACTTTTTTTTCACCTCCATGGGAAGAACTAGGCTTTTCAGGACACCTATAAGCAGGATGACCCAATTTCTGACAGTTGTAGCATTTCATTGTGGAGAAATAAGACCCTCTACCTGGGCCACTAGACCTACCCCTTCCTGGGTTGCTTGATCCCCTTCCGCTATAATTAGGTTTGCTCTGAGAATCCCTGCTTTGCTCTATAAGCTTAGATTCCCCCTAGGACCTTTGGTCTATGTTTCTTCCCCCAAAACTACCTTGATGGCCTTGACCATCTCTGCCTCTTCCTCTACCTCTATTATGCTGCTCTTGCTTCTTCCTACTCCTTTCCTCTACCTTGAGTGCAAGTTGATAGCACTTCTGGACTATTGTAGGGCACAACAAACTTAACTCTTCTTGTATGTTCCATCTCAAACCATTGAGATACCTAGAAACCTTGACATTCTCATCCTCTTGTATCTTTGACATAAGGCATAGCTTCTGAAACTCCTTGGTGTAGGTGCTGACATCTAATTCTTTTTGCCTAAGGTTTTGGCTTCTCCTATGGAGCTGTATTTCATAGTCCTCTGGAATGTAAGCCTCTCTGATCTTGGACAACATTCCCTTCCAAGTTGCTATGAGCCTTTTGCCCTCTTTCTCACATTCATCTTGAATGAACTTCCACCATGTTAAGGCAGCTCCTCTCAACTTGGATTTAGCCACCTTGACTTTCTGGGCCTCTGTCACACCATCACACTCAAAATGGTTCTCAAGCCCCTCAATCCACTCCATGACCACTTCTGGGTCCATTTTACCACTGAATAGTGGGACTCTTTCTAGTGTTCTCCCACTCATAGCCTTCAAGGCTTTCAAAAAGGGTTCATTCTCTATCATAGGGTCTAGTATAGGGGTCTCATCCTCTATAGCTAATAGCTTACCCTTACCTTCTATTCCCTTTATCTTATTGTTGGCTTCATCTGCCTTCACTTCTACTTCACCCAACTTCTGTTCTAAGAGGTCTAGCTTCACTTTGAGTAACCTATTTTCTTCTTCCTAGTCTTCCACTTTCTTTGCTAATTCTCCATTCATCACCATGGTTGCCAAATTTCTACTTCTTCCCAAGTGTAACTGTGCTCTGATACCACTATGATAGGGAGGATAGTGCTGGGTGGTTGTTAAGCGACTAGTATGTTTGCTAGGCAAAAGTTCCTTACTATTTTCAAGGTGTAAACACCAAGGTCATAGTATAAATAGTTCAAAGGTAGTCTAACAACTCACCTTGCTCCACCTCCCTATGTCAAACTCTTCTTGGTTACTCAAAAGCTCCAACTCCCTAGTTTGATGACATCCTTCCAAGGGCTCCAAAACCATCTTATGAAGCCAAACTCACCAAATAGGTTGAATTCATGTTAGGTTGACCTGTTTCAACTTGTTTTGTTGGATTTCATGCTTTGCTACCTTCATTTGCATACCTGATTTGTTAAAAACTTGTTTTTAGGCCTAAAACGGGCTACTAGGCAATTAGCCCTCCATTAGGGGTTTTGTGCTCACCCTATTCAAACGATGGACTTCTAGAACAAAAGCTTCACAATTTTGGATACCCTTTTGGGAATACTTGAAGATTCACAAAGTTTTAGGGTCTCTTAGGCCTTCTGCATGACTGTCCCAAAAATGGGTGAAAAAGGAGGGTTTTGAAGGGTTTTGATGGTGAAAAACTAAGATTCAAGCTATAAACCTCCAATATGGACAAGAGACCTTAGTACCATCATAGTACTGACTAATTAAGCCATAAATAAGAAGATTTACACTTCAAAGTTTGAAGAACAAGTTTTTACAAAAAGTTGCTTATGAGGAAAATGCAACATTTTACAACTTTTCCAATATTGCCTCTTTCAAACACATCATTTGCAAACAAAACCAATTACATTCAACATGTAAGCATGCCTATCATTTAGAAACAAAGAGAATCTTGTTAGCCCTGCATACAAGCATTAGGCAATTACAAAAAAATGGATTATTTCACTGTCAACCTGACTGTTGCTGCCCTTTTGTCTTTCACTGTTTTGTTCTTGTTCACCGTGACCTGCACTTTCACTGTTAGAACTCTTCACAAAAAGTTTGTTTGTGTGCTCCTTAACAAGGTTCAGTCTTCCATGGCTTATTGACCTTCATACCTGTCAGTTTGAAGGAGGAGATTACAAATATAACTTCAAAGAAAATGTAAAACTCAGTCCTAGTTGACTGTGATAGCAAATTGGCATTCCAAATCTTGCCTCAAAGATCATTGGTTGATCTTGGTAACTTCAAACTCATAGATGACATAAAGAACACTCCTTGTTCTTGTTTGCAAGCAATTAGAAGGAGGTACAACAACCTTACAAGCTCCAATGCATGATGGAGAGTAGGCTAATGAAAGGAAATTGACTCTAAATAGTGACTCACTATTTTTTACATTATTTTCACAACCTAAACTTGAAAACATTCTCCTCATGGCTTATAAAGACTCTTTGCCATGGCATACAGACTTAATCATCAAGGCAAGTCTATTCAACTCTTAAATTCACTTGCTATAGACGAGCAAAGCATTAAATTTCTTCAAGACCCTAGCCAAGTGGCACACTTGCCTAGGGCTTAATGGCCACAAAAACTCCTTACACCTGCATTATTGAAAACAAAACATGTATTTACATAGTCTACAAGTTGACCAACTAGTTCTTGGGAAGCCATGAGCATTTTAGGACTCCAAGAAGCCAAGTTGGTCAAGCATCCTTGCCAATTCCTAGACAAGGCAGTGAAACTGTCAAATCAAACTAATTTTGCTACAAACTCAAAACTTGATAAAATCAAATGCCACCAAAGGGAAAAGTTTGAGAAAACATATTAGAATCAGAAAATGCAAGAACAGTATGGCCAAGTACAGCTAGTGTACGGACTACTGTTCACATGGAGCCAAAAACTAGAGAAAAACCAAAAAAAATTAGTGTAAGTTTGCAAAATGCTTCTTAACTTCTAATGATCAACCCTTAAAATAGTTAAAATAGGAGATTAAATACCTCTCCAAGTTGGTTAACCTCTTGTACGGATAGGTACATGTCCAAGGGCACTCAATTTTGACATTTTGATTCCTAAATGATAACTTTTGGTGCCTAGAAAATGCAAGATTGACCCCCAAAACTAACCATCACCTAAAAATACTTCTCATACTTAAAACCCAAGTATAAAAGATGTCTAAAACCTTTTCAAAACAAAAACCACAAAAAAACTCATTTTTCCATCATTTTGCTAGGCAACACCAAACTGGCAACTTTGAGCAAAAAGATGAAAACAAGAAACCAAAACCACACAATGAGTTCAAAACTCATCAAAACAACCTAGAACAACTTCAAAAATATCCTAAACAACTTTCCAACTTAAAAATAATGAAAATCAAACCTGAGATGAAAATGAAGCTGAGAATGAAGCTAGATGCTCCTGCACCAAGATCAAAGAAAAGTCTCACTAACCAAACAAGTCAATAGCTATTTAGATCATTTTCCCAAAAAGATATGTTCTTGAGATATTTTCTTAAGATAGGATAGGGCTACATAGATTGATGTTTGGATAAGATATTGATTATTTGATTGGTAGGATGATGATTGATATGATGTCTTTTCTAGGACATATATGTCCATAAAGGCTAATAGTGTGATCAAGATGTAGGATAAAGTTGATGAGGCAATTGATTGGTTTAGGCTATAAAATAATCTAAAGAATTTGTCTTGGATAAAGATGTTGGAAAGTGATGCTTGTTTTAGCTTGAAATATCATTGTTGCAACAAAATGATATTTTATTGCAGAGTGTAGTAATGATGAGGGGGATGGTGCAAGGGTAGATTTATTGCGATAGGTGGATAATTATTATGATGATGTTTGATTGCAAGATGATATGATATGGAATGATATTTTTAAAAAATATTTAAATGTTTTGAATGTTTAAGATGTTTTCAAGATATATATTGTATACACATAAAAATGGCTATAGACAATTAAATAAATATTTAATATTTATTCTTTTATTAAATATTTAATTTGAAAAGATAAATTTATTTAACTTATTTTTATGTCCTATTAATTAATTTAATTGAAATATTTTATTAATTAATTCATTTATCCTTTTCTTCTAATCAATTAATTAAATATCTAATATTTAATTATTTCTTCAATCAATTAAATATCTAATATTTAATGGTTATTCTTCTATCCTATAGTCTCAAATATTAAATGATTTCTAAATTATTTAATTTGATTTTCCAACTCATCTCCCATCTCCGCTTCATGTTTCCTTTGCCAACTCATCCATCATGTGTCTAAATTAATTCAACAAAGCTAAATAAATAAACATTTATTAGTCACTTATCTTTAACTTCCAAAATAAATGAAATATTTTGTACGTACACATATTTCTTAACCTTCTTCTATATTCTCTCCAACATCCCTATATCTTAGGAAGGACTTGAATCCACTTGTCCTCTCATGACTAAATCTTCTCCAACCATCCCTAGATTTCCTTAGTCAACAACCTAGTCAAGGTGAGATGAGTGACACTTGTCTTCTCCTTCCCCCTTTCTCTCAACCTTCACCTTTGGTCATAGCCATCCAATTCTATAGATCTGATCATAACCATTGATCTAGGCCACATCATATTATCATCTCAAAGTCTATAAATGTGGGAGTTTGAGTTGAGAAAGAGTTAGTCTTCAAGTGAGTTTCCAAGTTAACAATTTGAGAAAACTTATGCATCCACAAGTTTTAATCTTGAAGAAATTTAGAATAATCATTTAGTATAATAATTTAGCTTTATATCATTTGCATTGCATATCATAGTATCAGTTAACTATCAGTTATTAGTTCATTCTTCATATGCCATCTTGGAATCTATCAGTGCTTGTCTGAGAGAAAATCATGTGCAACCAGGAACAATGGAGTTAGGAAACAATGAGACTTAAATCATGAAGGTAAAAATAATATTTTTATTTTAATAATTCATTTCATGTAGTTTCATTGGTTGAGTTTGGATTTCATGTAGCATTTCCTTTGTATTTTGTGAAACTAACATGTTGCAGGTAGTATTCTGATGATAAAATTCAAGTCGACACACACACACACACACACACATATAGATATGTATATATATGTATACATATACATATATATAGATATGCATACATATGTATACATATACATATATATATATATAGATATGCATACATATGTATACATATATATATATATGTATATGTATATATACATATGTACATATGTATATATACATATACATACATATATATATATATATTTATATATCACTGTTGCAACAAAATGATATTTATTGCAAAGTGTAGTAATGATGAGGGGGAAGGTGCAAGGGCAGATTTATTGTGATAGGTGGATAAGTATTATGATGATTTAGTGTTTTGAATTTTTAAGATTTTTTCAAGATATATATATATACATATATATATGTACATATATACATATGTATAATATATACATATATATATATATATGTACATATGTATATATGTATATATGTACATATATACATATATACATATATACATATGTATATATGTACATATACATATATACATATGTATATGTATATGACATATATCAAAATTTATTCTCAAGCAAGATTTATTTGTTTTCCACTAGTGTCTAGAAAGACATAAAACATTATGAATGTATGAAGAAACTACTGAGATGGAAATGGATAGAGGAAAGACTGAAGGTAGCTTATTATTGAGTTAGAGCTGATTTGATTTTTGAGGACTGATAGTAAATGAGATAATGTGTTTCCAAAGTATATGCCCCTATGTTTTGATTAAGTAAAAGCAGGTATTTGAAAGGTACCCGAACCTTGTACAAACCAGGAGAACAAAACTACAAGAAAGAAAAGTGCCTAGTCACTTCAAAAAGACAAAAAGATCCCATCGAAAGGGATCATCTTACATAACATATCATAAAAAACCTGAAATAGACAGTGAAAGGAAAGCACAACGACAACAAAAAGACAAAAACAAGGACCCCTGCAGAAACAAAGATAGAGACCTAAATACTTTTCATGATTTCCTCAGCATGAACAACCAGTTGTTTCATGTTGCTCGCCAAGGTCTTTAATTCTTTCAGCTCATGATCTTTGATGTCTCCCTTGATCTTTGTGTTAGCTCTAGTCCTCTTTTCATGACCCTTCTTGTCTGGCTGCTCTTTATCACCATCCTTCTCATCATTGTTCTCAAATTGGTTGACTAGGATATTCATGTTATCCACCGAAGCTTTGAGGATCTAAAAATTTTGGTCTGCAATCTTCTTAACATTGAGCTCTAGCTTGTCGATTCTGCTGCCCAAGTTGTTCATTTTATTTTCCATTTCCTTTCTATCTCCCATCTCATTGACCTTTTTTTCCGTTGCTATGATTTTACCCACCATACATTCAATAGCTTCCACATTGTGCAGAACAACAACCAGTTCTTTAACATGTTCCACCAGGGGCTTATCACCAACTGTAACTCTTGTGATAGCCTTCGTATCTATCTTCAAACTGTTGATATCCTTCCCCATGGTAGCGATGGTCTCACATAAAGCTTTTATAGTATCATTATCACCATTACCACTTTTATCCCGTTTATCTTCCTTTTGCAAATTTGTGGTATTCAAGACCTCAATGTTGTCCATCACTGGGTTAACCTCCCCTTCTTTATCTTGACCCTCATTCTTCTTGTTCTCTTCAGCATCCTCCTCAGAATCAACCAGAATATGGCTGATTTCTTTGTTGTTACCCTTTTTAGTGTTCTTCTAAACCCGCTTTCCAGTTGCTTTCCCTTTCTTTTTTTTTAACAATTTTTTTCTCAAAGGATTCAATTTCAGACTCCGACATGTTTGAATCCACCACAATCCTTTTCCTCTTAGCCTTATTCCTCCCTTTTTTGCTAGTCTCTTCCAATTATCCCTTAGTCTCTGATTCAAAGTTGAATTCGCTAGCTTCACTCTCTATAGTCTCATCTCTTGCATTTTTGCCTTTAATAGGCTTTTCAATGCACTTCCCCTTAAGCATTTTATAAACTAGGACCATAATCCCCTAGTGGAGGGCATGGTTGCGTTTAGGATCCTTCTGAACCTCCTTGATAGTGTGGTCCATAGAGCATGCAAGTTAATATGGCAAGCCCACCTTTTCCCCATGGTGGAAATGGTTGAGCAAAACAAAGTGATGATCATAGGCTTTGGTAAACCTACCATCTAAAGTAATGTAGGCAATAAAGGCAAATAAAACAAACTTCCATGGCCTGCAAATCCTCTTTAG
This sequence comes from Cryptomeria japonica, assembly GCF_030272615.1. Taxonomy (NCBI): domain Eukaryota; kingdom Viridiplantae; phylum Streptophyta; class Pinopsida; order Cupressales; family Cupressaceae; genus Cryptomeria; species Cryptomeria japonica. The sequence goes on from NC_081410.1 coordinate 324,914,339, forward strand.
AGCATGGTAGGAGTTGTCAATTTTAATCATCTTTCTCCTCTCTTTGTCTGTGACTGGAAACTTATCCGCCGCTTTATCTGATATGCTACGATCCCTGTAAAATTTCATTCTCTCAGTAGTCATCCCCGTGGCATCAACAATGACCTCCTCATCAACATTCATCATCTAGGACCTGACCAAGATTTTGCCATTTTTCCAGTTCTTGATGAAATAGCTGGTAATGGTGGGATCTTTCCCATTTAACCGCTCCATGAAAACATTCAAACCCCCTTGCTGAAGGATATCCCAGAATTCATTATTCTTTCTCCAATCAGAGCAAGAGGTGGGTTCGAATATTTTCTTGTTACCTCCCATTTTTTCAGCACTTTCCTTGAAATTCCTGCTCTTAGCTTGATAATCTCTCCTCTAGTTTATGTGGATGCCTTGTAAGAATGCCCAGAATCTGTGCAAATAATTATGATAAGACACCTATATAAATGCTCATAATCTTTGAAATAACTCTGCATCGAAAAAGGCAGAAGAGACATTAGAAATAATGATTAAAAGTACCACGTTGCCTAGTCTGGCTCTGGTCCAGGTTAAGCAGGGATTTCATTTCACTTGCAATCTCACTTTCACCATGACTAGTAATGATGTCTTCTGATTGGCAAGCCAGGTTGGCAGCCCAATCAACATAGGAATTGGCCTCCCTGTACACATGTGTGAAAACACACATTTCAAATTCTTTGTTGATTTCCCTAGTTTCTTTAATAGCATTACTAATTGACCAAGAAGGTAGTAATTTCATATTTAAATAGTTGATTATGTTCAATGAGTCTCCTTCACACCAAAATTTAGTGCATTTATCTTCCTTAGCAAGGATCATCCCATGGTAAGATGCCATAGCTTTGGCAACATGATTTGTCTGATTTCCTATGGGAATACTTTTTATGATTTTGCAAATTCCTCATTCATCCCTAATGACCACTCCACATCCTGCAACACCCGGATTACCCTTCAAGGCCCCATCAAAATTAATTTTCATACATCCTTTGGGTGGACTGATCCATGTCACACCCTCTCTAGGGTTGATCTGAAAGTGCTCTTGACCCTTTAATCTCCACTTTTGGTAGATAAATTGATCATCCTTATCTTGAGGATTATCAATGCCTCCTATGATATTCATATTTTCCACTATATTTCTTTTTATTTTTTCAAACACAATTTTGGCCTTAGAAACCTTTTCTTTGAAAACTCTGTCATTTCTCTCTTTTCATATACCCCAACACCTATGAGGTAAGGCAATTTTCCATAATAAAGTGTGGAATTATTCCTTGAAGGATGATGCCAAGAGTTGAAGACCTCCTGAATCAACTCAGGGAAACCCCAACTAATCTTGAAGTGGTCTAGACAACTTCCCCAAACATCAGCAAAGAAAGGGCAATGAAAGAGCATATGATTAATGGTCTCCTCATTCTACTTACATAGAATACAAACACTGGGCAAACTAATACCTCTTTTTCTGATATTCTCAGTTGTTAGAATTTTATCTTGAAGGGTTGTCTAGAAGAAAATGTTGATCTTAGGGGTGAGGCCTTTCACCCATTTCTTAGCCCAGCATGGGCTTTCCATGTTGGAGAACTGTTGATGATATAGAGAGGCCACCATGAAAGTACCACTAGCTATGAGTTTCCAAATTAATTGGTCTTCCTCTTCCACCCTTACCATAGAGTTCATAACTTTGTTCAAACTCCCCAAGGATTGATCCACCTGAGATAAATCCTTCCACTGTCCATCTTCCCAGTAATCATCCACCTTAGATCCAAATATTTCCTTGCATTGGTTCTAAAATCTACTCCACTTAGGGTTTTCATTCAAATGGGTCTCCAGTAGCCAAGAATCATCCCATAATTGGATAAGATTCCCTTTCCCCATTTTCTATTTTGCCCCTTTGACAATTAAGTCTCTTGTTCTAGAAACATTTTTCCAAATATTGGATCCAATTGGGATATTTTCCGCTTTGAGGAAGCTTTGAAGAGTCAGACATTGAATTTTATATTTGTTATCCCATATCAGTTTCCACTCTCCTTGACTTTTATACCCTCTCCAAATCTGCTTGGCCATAAGGAACTCATTTATGTCCCTTATTCTTCTAAGGCCCAGTCCTCCCTTTCTTATAGGCTTGCAAACCTTCTCCCATGCAATCAAATTCATTCTCTTCTTCTCCTCAACCCATGTCCATAAAAAAGTTCTCTAAATCTTTTCAATGGCCTCCGCATACTTGGTAGGAATTCTAAAGAGACTAATGGCATAGAGAGGGATACTTTTTAGAGTAGATTTCAGTAATTGAACCTTACCAGCTTGGCTAAGAAGAGCCCCCTTCCAGCCAAAAAGATTCTTGTGGAATTTGTCCACCAAAGCTCCCCAAAAAGTATCAGGTGGATCATGGTATAAGGGGAGCCCCAAATAAGAAGCAGGAAGACTTCCAACTTGATAGCCCAAGATATTACTAATTTTAATCCTCCTTCTCTCCAGAGTATTGAAAAAATAAAAAAAGATTTTAGACCAATTGATAAGTTGTACAGTAGTAGATACATAACTATCCAAAGCCTTCTTTAAACTTCTAGAATCCTTCACTATAACTTTCCCCATTATTATAGAATCATCAACAAACTGTTGATGGGAACATATTTGATCCACAAAAGATGGATTCAAACCACAAAACTCCCTTTTCTCAACCAGCTTTCCAATACATCTCCCGAGACACTCAGCCATAATAATAAAGATAACTGGGGATAGAGGGTCGCCCTACTTGAGGCCTCTAGAAGCTTTAAAGAAGGGAGAAGGAGATCCATTCATTAAAACAAAGAAAGAAGCCAAAGAGACTAATTGTCTGATAAGACTAATACTTCTAGAGCTGAAGCCAAAAGCAGAGAGAACATCCATCATAAAATCCCAATCCACTCTGTCATAGGCTTTAGAGAGGTCTAGCTTCAGAAGAAAACCTTCTTTTTTAGAGAAAGATAAAGACTGGATATTTTCATGGATGAAGATGATTGAATCCAAGATTTGTCTACCTGAGACAAAACCACTTTGCTAAGGCGATATGATAGAAGGAAGCAACTTTAGGATCCTAGAAGTAAGAACCTTGGAAATTATCTTATAAAGAGAGCTACATAGATTTATAGGTCTAAAGAGATCCATGGAATCAACCCCCATCTTTTTGGGGATAAGAGCAATAAAAGTACCATTAACTTCTCTCAAAAAATTTCCAGCACCAAAAAACTCTTTCATAGCTCTGGACACATCTTCTCCAATAATATGCCAATACTTTTGAAAGAAGTGTTGGCATTTGGCATTATAACAAACAATGGGAGATTGTTGGCATTTCAATAAGGATATTGAGAAGGTTGTTTATGATTATGGATATAACTGATTAAGGATGTTTACTGTCTTAAAATTATTATTTTGTCATTGATGTCAAGAATTTGATTTTCTAATTCAGTATGATGTTGCCATATCTTGAGAAGTATGATTTGATGAGTATAAAGATGTCGGTAAAAGACATAGAAAGAATATGATGAATAAGGGGATGAATAAGGTATTCAATGGGAAACTATTACCGAGTCAAACAATGATGAAATCATGATGTTTAGATTGTTTTAACATCATACATATGCTGTAAATTGTAAGGTTAATACTATACTATGTTACCGAGCAAAGAACCTAGTCAATAAACCCTAAGGAACTTAGTCGGTAAACCCTAAGGTTATTGCTATTGGTTAATGAAGGCAAAATGTCTACCGAGTGAAGTTTAGTATTCACCGAGTTGTTACCGAGTTGTAACCAAGCTGTAATAGAATACATTAAATGGTTACATGCATTATTTAATGAAGGAAGCTAATGAGATGGAACTGATTAAATGATTGGTATGCCATGCATGAAGTTTGTTAATGAATCTATGGCAAAGGAAAATCGGCATGAAGATCTACAGTGCAGATTGAACTACATTACCCTAGCACAAATTCCAAGAAATGTATGCAAGTTCCTAGGCGGGGTAAAATGTTTTTCAGATTGAAGGATACATTGAACCTAGACAAGATTGAAGATCTGATGGCTATGATTGATCATGGGAAATGTGATCAAGGAGATTAAGCAGTTGGCTAATTATTTGTAAATAGGGAACTGTTGATAAACAATGCATGCAGGCAAACGTATGCACATGGATGCTACATAGTGATTACCGAGCACAAAAGCTTGAAGACCTGTTTTGAATAACAGAGTATAGAAGCCCAATAGATGGACAAGATTAGTTCTATGTCTATATTGTATTGAGAAAATAAGAATCTGCTTTAGCATTTTAAATGTGAAGTTGCAGATACATTTTTATTACTGTTATCTTATGAAAGTGACAAAAAATCTCTTAACCGAGTGGACTTAACAGTCTTATTTGCAAAACCCTCTAGCAAGGTGACATTCTAATTGAGTGTTTGAAATCCTTTAACAAGGTCACTTCTAAGAAGGTGAAGATCCTAATAGATCTGAGGGAAATCCCTTAACCAGGTCACATCTAGCAATGTGTTTGTAATCTTTAACAGGATTTGCTTTTAACTGAGCATACTCTAGAAGAGTATATTTCTTAGTGGGTCCAAAATCCCACAATGGTTTTTCCCTACTTGGGTTTCCATGTTAAATCTAGTGTTATGAGTGATATGATGTTTATATGCTTTTGAGTTTGCATGTTTAGCAGTTTTGGTTATATTACTGAAGTATATGTTACCGAGGTTGAATCTGATGTTTTTATGGAAGATTAAGTTTGTATGATTCACCCCCCCCTCTCATCTTGTTGGCTATTGGATCTATACTTACATTAAGTATTAGAACTATCAATTGGTATCAGAGCTTTGGACTCTGGAAGAAAAGTTTAAAGGTACTTGATGCAAAGATCCAAAGATGTATAAGAGGGATGCACCGAAGTTGAACAAGTCAAGTTTCTCTACATGGCAGAAAAGGATGAAGTTGCACCTATCAGGAATTGGAGAATATGTTGTATATTATCTAGAGAATGATTTCATTACACCGATCACCTATCCATTGACTATGGAAGAAATAAAGGCAAAGAAAGAACATATCCAAGCAATGATTGAAATAACATCTGCATTGACCGACTCAGAGTTTAATGATCTAGAAGGCTGCAATGATGCAAAGGCAATGTGGGACAAGCTCATATCTATGTATGGAGGAGATGAAAATGTTCAAAGAGAAAAAGTAGATAGTCTAAGAGGACAACTTGAATCTATGATGATGAATGAAGGTGAGAACATAACCCAGTACAGTACAAGACTAAAGGAGATTGTCAATCAAATCAAAGGAGCAGGTGGAACTATTGAAGAAAAGGATATAACAAGTAAATTGTTAAGAACCCTTCTACCAACTTATGCAATCCGAGTCTTTGCAATCAATGAATTGTGGTCTGTACCTAATATGCTAGTTTCTTTAGATGCTATTATTGGTAAGCTACATGCATTTGTGTTAAGTAACTTTGATAACAGTGGATCTTCGGTAAATAAAGTTGAATCTACATTTAGTTCTTTTCATCTTGATGAATCTAATGATTACAATGAAAGAAAGTATAAGTACTCTGAAGGAGATCACAATGGAGCAAGTGAAAGATTTCATAAGAACATGGAAGAAGTACACAAACTATATGAGGAAATCAGAAAGCAGGAAGAGTTTGAAGCACTATTAGCCAGAAGGTTACCAAGAGGCAAAGGTAAGTATAAAGGAAAACTATGTTTGAAATGTTTCAATTGTGATAAAATAGGACATATGGCTTCTAACTATCCTAACAAAGATTCTACTAAAAGGAGAGATTACCGAGATGACAGACAGAAAGATAATCATTACAGAGGACACTGAGACTTCAAAAGAAGAGATAGAAAGACATGCTTAATAGCCGATGAGGAATCCAACGATGATAAATCAGATGAAATTGATACAGAGGAAGTAGTTTATGTGGCTATCAAAGATGGATCAGATGAAGAAAGGTATGAAGAAAAAGCCCTAATATCTCACATAAATACTAATGATTCTTGGATCATAGATAGTGGATGCTCACATCATATGATAGGTGATAAACACAAGTTTGTTATGTTAGAAGATTATGATGGAGGCTATGTAAGATTTGGTAATGATGCACCATGTCTAGTAAGAGGTAAATGATCTATAACACTTCTTGATAATGCAAGATGCAATGATGTTTATTGGGTTGAAGGTTTGAAATACAATTTGTTGAGTGTAGCACAGCTAAACAATACAGGTTACCGAATAGAATTTCAGAAAGGAATTGTCAAAGTTCATGACAAACATGGAAAGTTAGTTGCTATCGGGACACAAACAAAAGGCAATACATTTCACCTTGACTCAACTTGGAAGAAGTGTTTGTATGAAAAGATAGATGATACCTGGTTATGGCATAAAAGGTTTTGTCATGTAAATTTTGATAATCTGATCAAAATAAGTAAGAAGCACCAAGTAAGAGGTCTACTGAGTCTTGAAAAACCTAAGAATGCTATGTGTTGAGGATGCCAAATGGGTAAAATGACAAGATCAAGCTTTACAAGTAAGTCTTACACTTCTAAGGGAATTTTAGATCTTGTGCATACTGATCTTTGTGGTCCTATGAAAGTTCAAAGTTATTATGGTGACAAATATTTCATATTATTTGTGGATGATTACTCAAGGATGATGTCAGTAATGTTTTTAAAAGAAAAATCATAAGCTTTTCAAATGTTTAAATGGTACAAGGCAAGAGTTGAAAATGAAACAGGAAGACAACTGAAATGCCTTAAATTAGATAGAGGAGGAGAGTTCACATCTGATGAGTTCAACTTATTCTGCAATGATGATGGTATTAAAAGACAAGTCTCTGCACCGAGAACTCTACAACAAAATGGAATTGCTAAGAGAAGAAACAAATCTATTATGGATTGTGCCAGAACCTTGATGATTGAAAAGAAAGTGCCATAAACATTTTGGAGGAAAGCAATAAGCACATCAGTTTACACCCTAAACTGAGTACAACTGAAGAAAGGTACTTTGAAGATGCCATATGAAATTTGGTATGACAAGAAACCTAATGTAAGTTATTTTAAAATCTTTGGAAGTAGATGCTATGTACACAAAGATGATAGACATGGCAAGTTTGATCAGAAAAGTGAAGAAGGAATATTTCTAGGTTATTCTTCTAGAAGCAAAGCATTTAAATGTCTGATCAAATCATCTAACAAAATAGTAGAAAGTGCAAATGTTAAAATTGATGAATTTGCAGAAAGAAATGATGAAGGAAATTCCAAAGAACCAGAAGATTATGATGAATTTGTCTATGTTCAACTGAAAAGTCCTACCGAGAAAACTGTTGAAGAAAATAAAGAGAATATCTAGTTACGGAGTGATGAAGAAGATCATACAAAGCCTACTGAGCCTGTATTAGCCAATTATGTCAGAAGACATCATGCACCAAGTCAAACTATAGGAGATAAGGATGATCGAGTGATGACAAGGAACAAACTAAGATAGAACACATGTCTGATATCTGAATTTGAACCGAGAATAGTGAAAGAGGCATATAACAGTGAAGATTGGATAAATGCTATGGCAGAAGAGATTGATGAAATCAAGAAGAATGACACATGGACACTAATCCCAAGATCGAAGGACAAAAATGTAATCGGTACAAAGTGGATTTTCAGAAACAAGCTAAATGAAAAAGGTGAGGTCATTCGAAATAAAGCAAGACTAGTATGCAAAGGTTATGCTCAAGAAGAAGGAATTGATTATGGTGAAACTTTTGCACCTATGGCTAGACTTGAAGGAGTAAGAACATTGTTGGCATATGCTGCTTTCAAAAAATTCAAGGTATATCAAATGGATGTCAAATCTGCATTTCTGAATGGAATATTAGAAAAAGAAGTTTTTATTGAACAACCTGAAGGATTTGTTGAAGACAAGAGTAAAGATCAGGTATGTAAATTGAACAAAGCATTATATGGTCTGAAACAAGCACCTAGAGCATGGTATGAAAGATTGCACTCTTATTTGATTAAGATTGGTTTTATAAGGACAAGTGAGAACAACAATATGTACATGAAGAATGATGAAAATGGAATACTAATCTCAGCCATATTTGTTGATGATATTATATTTTGTGGAAATGACTCTTTATGCAAGAACTTTGGAAATGAAATGAGAAAAGAATTTGAGATGTCATTAATTAGCGAGATAAAGTATTTTATAGGTTTACAAATACTGCAAATGAAAAATGAGATTTTCATTACTCAATCCAAGTACATAAAGGAAATCTTGAAGAAATTTGGATTGGAGGATTCAAAACCAATAAGTACTCCTATGACTACCAACTGTAAACTATCAAAAAATGATGAATCTGCATCTGTTGATGAGACACTTTACCGATCCATGATTGGAAAGCTACAATATGTTGTTCACAACAGACCAGACATAACACATGCAGTAGGTATAGTTGCAAGATTCTCTGCAGATCCTAAGGAAACACAGATGACAACAATCAAAAGAATTTTTAGATACTTGAAAGGCACTGAGGATTATGGCTTAGTATATCAGAAAGGAAATGATTTTGATTTAAAAGTTTATACTGATGCTGATTGGGCATGCAACATTGATGACAGAAAAAGCACAAGTGGAGGAGCTTTCTTTTTAGGAGAAAGAATAGTGAGTTGGCTTAGCAAGAAACAAGGATGTGTTTCATAGTCAACAACAGAAGCTAAATACGTTGTTGCAGCATTGAATTGTACCAACATAGCATGGATCAAACAACTATTGGAAGGTATAAATGAGAAAGTTACCGAGCCAGTAACTATATTCTATGACAATACTAGTGCCATTAACATTTCAAAGAATCCTATTATGCACTCTAAGACAAAGCACATCTCTATCAAATATCATTATCTTAGAGAAGAAGCTCAAGAGAAGAAAGTGGTGTTGGAGTATGTTAGCACAAAGGAACAAATAGAAAATATCTTCACCAAGCCACTACCAAGGGACACTTTTGAGTATCTTAGAAGTAAGTTATGGGTCCTACCCCTATCTTCTACTCACTGATCGAGTTCGGTGAAAGCATCAATTTGATGACTACAAAATATCTTTTAGGAGTTGATGCTAATTTACACACTTTAGGATGTTTTCTAAAGGTGTGCAGGAAATGGTGCAGGATACAATACAGGAAACAGGAATTGAAGACAAAATGCTCTGACCGAGACTAAGTTGACACGTTATAGCAGGAATTCACTTCATATAGGAATAAATTATGTCTTAATTCTTTACTTTTTGGCATTGTTGTCAAAGGCGGAGAAGATTGGAGAAGAAGACTAGAAAACACTGAGAAGACTGAAAAAAAAGCAGAAAAGAAAGACCGAGAAAAGAGGAGAAGTCTAATGTATGGGGGAGAATTTTGATGATAGGAAGAGAGCACTTCAGAATCTCACAAACAACTCACAACAATCCGAATCAATTAGGTCAAATCAATTGGTTTTGCCATCACTGCCAAAGGGGGAGATTGTTGGCATTTGGCATTATAATAGACAATGGGAGATTGTTGGCATTTTAGTAAGGATATTGAGAAGGGTGTTGATGATTATGGATATAACTGATTAAGGATGTTTACTATCTTAATATTATTATTTTGTCATTGATGTCAAGAAATTGATTTTCTAATTCAGTATGATGTTGCCATATCTTGAGAAGTATGATTTGATGAGTATAAAGATGTCAGTAAAAGACATAGAAAGAATATGATGAATAAGGGGATGAATAAGGTATTCAATGGGCAACTATTACCGAGTCAGACAATGATGAGATCATGATGTTTAGATTGTTTTAACATCATACATTTGTTGTAAATTGTAAGGTTAATACTATACTATGTTACCGAGCAAAGAACCTAGTCGGTAAACCCGAAGGAACCTAGTCAGTAAACCCTAAGGTTATCACTATTGGTTAATGAAGGCGGAATGTCTATTGAGTGAAGTTTAGTATTCACCAAGTTGTTACTGAGTTGTAACCAAGCTGTAATAGAATATATTAAATGGTTACATGTGTTATTTAATGAAGGAAGCTAATGAGTTGGAACTGATTAAATAATTGGTATGCCATGCATGAAGTTTGTTAATGAATCTATGGCAAAGGAAAATTGGCATGAAGATCTACAACATAGATTGAACCATATTACCCTAGCACAAGTTACAAGAAATGTATGCAAGTTCCTAGGCAAGGTAAAACGTTTTTCAGATCGAAGGATACATTGAACCTGGACAAGATTGAAGATCTGATGGCTATGATTGATCATGGGAAATGTGATCAAGGAGATCAAGTGGTTGGCTAATTGTTTATAAATAGGGAACTATTGATAAACAATGCATATGGGCAAATGTATGCACATGGATGCTACATAGTGATTACCGAGCATAGAAGCTTGAAGACCTGTTTTGAATAATAGAGTATAGAAGCCCAATAGATGGATAAGATTAGTTCTATTTCTAGATTGTATTGAGCAAATAAGAATCTACTTTAGCATTTTAGATGTGAAGTTGCAGATAGATTTTTATTACTGTTATCTTGCGAAAGTGACAAAAAATCTCTTAACTGAGTAGACTTAACAGTCTTATTTGTAAAACCCTCTAACAAGGTGACATTCTGATTGAGTGCTTGAAATCCTTTAACAAGGTCACTTCTAACAAGTTGAAGATCCTAATAGATTTGAGGGAAATCCCTTAACCGGATCACATCTAGCAATGTGTTTGTAATCTTTAACAAGATTTTCTTTTAACCGAGCATACTCTAGAAGAGTATATTTCTTAGTGGGTCCGAAATGCCACAGTGGTTTTTCCCTACTTGGGTTTCCATGTTAAATCTGGTGTTATGAGTGATATGATGTTTATATGCTTTTGAGTTTGCATGTTTAGCAGTTTTGGTTATATTACTAAAGTATATGTTACCGAGGTTGAATCTGATGTTTTTATGGAAGATTAAGTTTGTATGATTCACCCCTCCTCCCTCTCATCTTGTTGGCTATTGGATCTGTACTTACATTAAGTATCATAACTATCAAGAAGAAAATGGGAGCACCATCCGGGCCTAGAGCTTTGTTGCCCTCAAAGGAGTTGACAGTTATCAGAATTTCATCATGGGAAGGGATTGCAGTCAGGTGAGCATTTTGGTCATCCCCGTAAAATGGTAGGTATACTATCCAGGAGATTCCTTTGGGCTTGTATATCCAAATTCCAATCCTTAGCAACTAAATTGGAAAAATAGTCCATAGCAGCCTTTCTCATGGGTTCATCTTCTTCAACACATATGCCATTCACTTTAATCGGAGATATTCTATTAATGGCCTTATGTCTTAGGGTGGACATATTGAAATATTTTGTATTCCTATCCCCTTCCTTCAACTAGACAATTCTTGATCTTTGTTTCTAGTAGGTTTCCTCTTTAGCTATAATATCATGATATTTCATAAGGATAGAATCTTTAGCATCTCTAGACGTATTAGTATAACCGTTATTTTGTATGTCATCCTGGATATCCTTAAGCTCTAAGAGATTTGTGGCTTTTGAGGCTAAGATATTCCGAAAGCATTCCTTATTCCATTTCTTAACATTATCTTTAACAATCTTCAAATTTTTAACCACTCCATACATGGCATTTCGTTCAATACTGACCTACCACCATTCCTTAATCTTACTCTCCAGATCTGGGTGTCTAGTCCACATTCTTTCAAATCTGCAAGGGAAATGCCTCCTTCTATTCTTTGCTTCAGCTATGAAGGTTATTGGATAGTGGTTTGATCCTACCCTTATATGAGAAGATAAAGAGAAAACATGAAGGTTAAACCTATTTAAGGATAGAAGTGCTCTATCAAGTCTAACCTGAATCAAATCCTCACCACTTCTTCTATTATTCCAAGTGAATTTAACTCCTTGCAGCTCCAAGTCATGGATGGCATTATTTTTAATAAAGTCCATCAAGTCCAATCTACTGTCCAGATTAGCTTGACTCCCTCCCTTTTTCTCATTTTTCTTCAAGGGGGTGTTGAAGTCTCCCATAATAATCCAGTTGTCCTCAACAAACCTGCTTCTTAACCCAATAAGATTTCTCCATAGCTCACTTCTACCAGTCTTAGTGTTAGGAGCATATAAATTAGTTAAGACCCAAGTAGTGCAATTTTTAAGGTGCTTAAATCTAATACAAGCCAAATTGTTGTCCTGAATCAGCACCTCACCTTCTACATTATTTTTGTTCCAGAAAGTAACAATTCCTCCCAAGGCACCTTCTGAACTCCCTCCACTAACTCCTCCATTTTTGAACATCTTCAAGCTTTCCACTTTATCTTTTTCCATCTTAGTTTCTTGAATCAAAAAAATATCAGGGTTTTTATCTCTAACCATACTTTTAACTAAATCATGTTTGTGAGGGTTGTTCAGTCCTCAAATATTCCAGGAGATGATCTTCATGGATTTTTAGAAATACTTGCCTCAAAGATGGTTCTTTGAGTTCCATCTGCAATGTTCCTACTTGTTTCCATTGATCTCTTTTTTGCATTTGAATGTCTTCCTGGAAAAGTATGTTGCACCCCCACATCCCCAAACCTGCTTCTAGTATTTCTAGTCATCGTACTATTGATAAAATTATTGTTATTCTTTTTTTTTGCTTCTTCTTTCTTTTGTCCTCTGCTACTTCTTCTTCCTCCTACTTTGTTTCACTCTTCCCTAGTGCCTTTTGAAACCTTCCTCATCTCCCCATTTTGGTACTTTTTGTAGGATTTGAGAAATACAAATCCACAGAACCCAAAAGAAACCTGCATGCAAGAAACCTGTCACAGAGAAAGAGAGAGAATGAATACAAGGGTTTTGGCTCTGACAAAGAGAAAAGATGTATTATCAGAGAAAAAATGAATCAAGAATATGAATAATACAAGAGATCAATCCTTATAAAGGAGATCAACACCAAAGGAAAACCTAACCCTAAGGTCTGTACATTTAATAATTAAATATTAATTATTAAATGACTAATGTATGCATAAAGAGAAATCTTAAGAGGAGAACAAAGTTAATTAATTACTTTATTCTAACACCCCCCCTTAAGATGAGCTACAATGCAGCTACAAACAATGCAGAAGAAAGCAAAGGAACTACAATGCAAAAGAGGGTCCCGGCAACAAGGCCTGATCAGGTACCCGAATACAAGAAAATCTCTATAAAGCGGAGTAAAGGAGAAAACCCAGTGGGAAAAAAATCCTCTCCAAAAAGAGATAAAGAATCATGCTGAAAAGAAAACATGAAGGAAGGAAGGCCTCACAACTGAGACCCCCCAAGGACAACTTCCTTCACCCCAAGCATTGAGCGCAACTGAAGATAGCGTGGAGATGCCAAAGGTTTAGTGAAGATGTCTGCAACCTGCTCCTCTATAGGAATATACTCCAAGATGAGAGAACCATCCTAAATCAACTGCCTGATGAAGTGCATGTGGATTTCAATATGCTTTGTCCGCTGATGCTCCACTGGGTTGCGAGAAATGTGAATGGCACTCTGGTTGTCACACCAAAGAATAATGGGACAATCTAGAGGAAACCCAAACTCTGTCATCGACTGCCGATGCCATAAAACCTCCTGACTGGCTAACACTGCTGCATGGTACTCAGCCTCTGTAGATGATAATGCAATAGCAGACTGCTTCTTGCAAGACCATGTAATAGGACCAGAACCAAGGAAAAAAATGAAGCCAGAAGTAGACTTTCGATCATTGACATCACCAGCCCAATTGGAGTCAGTGAAGCTAATGATATGAGGGGATCCTGAAGAGTAGTGAATGCCATAATGTGTGGTGCCCCGAATATATCTCAAAATATGTTTGGCTGCTTGCCAATGGCTCTCATGAGGATCATGGGAGAACCGAGAGACAAGGCCAACCGCAAAGGAAAGATCAGGACGAGAATGTGTCAGGTACAACAAACTGCCAACCAACTGCCTGTATAAAGTGGGGTCTACTGAAGGAGTAGAGCAAGTGGAAGACAAAACAACACCTGAATGAAATGGAGTGGGGGCAGACTTGCAATCAAGCATGCCAAATCACTGAAGCATATCAAGAGAATACTTCTCCTAAAAAAGGGAAATCCCATCCGAAGACTGAATAACCTGTAAACCCAGAAAGAAGTGCAAGAGACCAAGATCTGTCATCTCAAACTGCTCCATCAAAGCTCTCTGAACACTCTGAATCATGGAGGATGAGCTACCTGTAATGATGAGATCATCTAAATATAGCACTAGAATCAAAAGATCACCCTCCTGACGCTGAATATAGACTATGTGATCAGAATGACAGCGTGTGAAGTGCGAGGAAAGCAAGAAGGAGTCCATCTTCTCATACCAAGCCCTGGGGGCTTGTTTGAGACCATACAATGAACGTCGAAGTCTGCAAACCAAAGAAGTGTCCTGCACAAAACCCTGAGGCTGCTCCATATAGATCTCCTCATGTAGGTCTCCATGCAAGAAGGCACTCTTCAGATCCATCTGAAACACTGTCCATCCCTGTGAAGCTGCAAGTGAAAGTACTAGGCGTATAGAATTCATCTTGGCGACAGGAGCAAAGGTCTCAGAGTAGTCAATACCCTCTACCTAAGAAAACCCCTTCACAACAAGATGGGCCTTATACTTATCAATAGAACCATCTGTAGCATACTTGGTATGATACACCCACTTGCACCGAACCAACTTTCTTCCCTTAAGAAGAGGACAAAGATCCCAAGTATGATTCTTCATCAAAGAAGAATACTCCTCATCCATGGCCCTATCCCACTCTGGGTGTCCTGTCGCCTCTGAAAACTTTTGAGGATCATCTAAAAGGGTATGACTCAAAAGACTAGAACTAGATGTTTGAGCACAAGTGCGACGAGTATCTGAAGGATCACCTGCCAAAGAACCAGCTGCATCAACAGTATCACGGGCCCACTTCGGCAAAGATGGAGCAACTGGTGGTGGTGGAGATGGTGGATCATGATCTACATTATCCTCAAGAGATGAAGAGGAAGGAGTAGGCAATGAGGGAGAAGCTGGTGATGGAGAATCCATCTGAGGATAGCACTCATCAAACTGGACATCCCGCCGAAACAAGACCTCTCTGGAATCAGGATCAAACAACCTATATGCCTTAACATCCTCACAATAGCCAACAAATATGAGTGGTCGGCTCTTCCTCTCCATGGCTATCTGCTGAGCATCAGGAATAAATGCCCAAGCCTCACTACCAAAAACTCGAAATGTAGAAACATCAGGCTTGACATGGGTCCAAGCCTCCTTAGGAGTCATATGTCGTAATGCCTTATGGGGCATCTGATTTTGAATATAATTGGCACAATTGACTGCCTCAGCCCAAAATGAAGAACTCATAGCTCGAGACTGTATCATACAATTTGCCATCTCCCGTAAGGTTCTGTTCTTTCTCTCAGCAACACCATTTTGTTGAGGGGTATAAGGAACTGTAAACTGATGCTGTAAACCATGCTCTGTGCAAAAATCTCTGAAAGCCTAATTTACATACTCCCCCCCATTATCTGTGCGTATCCTCCTGATAGAAAGTCCAGATTGCTTCTCCACAAATGTCTTAAACTTCCTGAAAGAGTCAAAGACATCAGACTTGTACCTAAGAAAGTACACCCATGTACGTTTGGAGAAGTCATCAATAAAAGTGAGTACATAACGGGCCCCTAAAAAAGGAGTCGAAAAGGACATAAGATCACTGTGTACCAACTCTAGGGCTGCCCTAGCACGAGAGGCTCGACCCTTAGGAAAAGGATCTCGATGATGTTTGCCAAGGTCACAACCATGACATACACCATCTGTACAAGAAATCTGTGGAAGCCCAATCACAAGTGCTTGTGTACTCATTTGCTGTAGATATCTGTAATTGACATGACCAAAACGCTCATGCTAAAGCCTGCTCACTAAATCTACATGTGCTATAAGAGAGGAACCAACAGTTTCTGAACTCTCAAAGTCATCAAAACTATATAAGTGAGATGTAGAATCCACACTCCCAGTAGCCACAACCAAGTCAGGATCATGAAGATCTCAAATAACCACATCATGAGGGGAGAACTCAACTGTCTTACCAGAGCCAGAGTGGCAAATCTGATAAATGGATAGAAGGTTTGTCGAAATGTCAGGAACCAAAAGCACATCCTGAAGACAACCACCATCCAATGAAACAGTACCAGAACCCTGAATAGAAAGTTGTGCTGAGTCACCAATTGCAATATGTCTAGTGCTGGTAGGGGCAAGAGCAGTGACCAAGTCCTCTATGTGTGTCATATGGTGAGAAGCACCAGAATCTAGTATCCAAGTGGATGCAGAGGACATTGCTCGTGCAGAAAGAGCATGACCTTTCCCTGTGGGCTGTGAAGGAGGCTGTGGTGCACTGATATTATGCTGCTGCATGGCTTCCTCCAAAGCCTCTAAACGTTTCCAACACCTAGAAATGGGATGTCCTTCCTTGTCACAAAAATTGCAAGGATCACCTGATTTCTTCTTAGTCTTGGAGGAAGACTCACCAGACTTTGAAGATTTGCCCTGTTTAGAATTGGACTGCGGTTTTGAATCAAACTTAGGTGGTGGCTTGGAGGGATTCTCACTAGCCTCTGAATCTTTCTTAGGCTTCGGTTTCTGCTTCTATTTTCCTTTGGA
Source organism: Cryptomeria japonica (assembly GCF_030272615.1). NCBI lineage: Eukaryota > Viridiplantae > Streptophyta > Pinopsida > Cupressales > Cupressaceae > Cryptomeria > Cryptomeria japonica. The sequence goes on from NC_081410.1 coordinate 324,931,087, forward strand.
GGACTGGGCTACCAATGCTTGGTTCTGTGAACCTGAAAGGGAATCCAACTGCTTAAGCTTAGCTTGCTCACGAGTCAGACGATCAAAAAAGACCTCAAAAGAAGGCATGACATGGCGAGCACCCAAGGCATCCATGGTGGAATAGAAGGTCGAAGAGAAGATCTGAAATGGACCCCGAAGCTTGGAGAGAATCAGGAAAATGCACTCTGTATCAGTCTTAGTCTTACCACAGCCCTGCAAGATAGATCTTTACTGTTTGAACTTCATCAGAAAGTCCTCAATAGAAGGAAACGAATCAGGTACCAAAGAAGTTAACTCTGCCTCAAGCTGCAAAGCTCTGAACTCCTTGATAGTACCAAAAAGTCCTTCAAACTTGATCCAAATGGCTCGAGGAGTGAGACAACCCTCAAGATGAAACTGAAGACTGTCGGAAATGTGTAAAACCATCAATCCCATAGCCTGATCCATATTGTTCCTGTGCTGCATAATCTCAAAAGGACGTGTCAACTAAGGCTGAACCTCATCCAAACAGGACCATAACCCTTTTGACTGGAGAAGAGTCATCATGCGACCCTTCCAAGTGTGGTAATTATGCAGTGTGAGAGATTCAATAGATCTATCTGCCATCCTGTGAACTGTGCCTCAACTGCTCTGAATTTTTAATTATTATTAAGTGGTCTTTCAGAACTAGACAGAAGATGTAGAAGGGGGTTTGATTTTTTTGTATTGGTGTTTCTATATTCTATTTTTCTGATGTAAATAACAGAAAGCAAGAGAAAAACACCCCCCCACAATGCAAAAAACTAATCCCCAGTACAAACTGAAAGCCAGAAAATGATAGAAAGCAATAACGGGTTGAGACAAAATTTGGAGCACCTAAAGAATTTTCTAATGAAATAGACTGTAGATCTAGAAAGAGCACAGAACCACCTTTCCGACGCCTATTCGCTTGTGAAAAATGGAGTCCGTATGCAAAAGATATGGCTCCTGGAGTGCAAAAAACTTGTTCTGACTTTGACTAGAAAAAAACACTACAAAACGGCAAAATCAGAGAAAAAGACCTGAATCAATTAGATTGGGCTCAGAATCAGCTTTCCAATGCCTATTCATTTTTGAAAAACAGAGATCGGACGCCCAAGTTATGCCCGATTTTGTAAAACTGCTCCTAAAGGGACCTAGATGGGCCTTTAAGCCCTCAAGGGCTTAAAAAAATAAGCCCCTGGTCCTCTGGGCGACCAGGGGCAGGCGCAGGGGGGCGGCGGCATGGGGGTGGCGCTATGGCGGTGGGTGGCATGATGGCTGGGCGCGGGCGACGCGCGGGTTGTGAAGTGGCGGCGTAGGGGGCGGCGGTTTTCACCGGTGGCGCGGTGGTCGAGACCGGGCCGCGGCCGGTGGTGACTGCCAGCGGCAGTGGCCGCCGTGCTGCGTGTGCCTCCAAAAAAGGGTTGCGCCCGGTGGAAACAAAAACTACGATTTTTATATTTTTTTTATATTTTTTTTTTTATTTTTTTGCCTCGGTTTGTGTGCTCTAGGGCCGTACGGCCTTGGGGCAAAAACAAAATTTGCCTCTTGGTGCAACTGTGTCCAAATTGGATGAATTTTATATGGAAATAAGGGTTTTTGGGTGCTACGAGCTCAACGGTGAGGTCTGTTTGGGCTCAAAGTGCACCGAAAAAAAATACCCCCTATTCCAAAATAAAAAACAGAAGACAAACACAAATCTGATGCAACCAAAACCAGGATCTCAAAATCTTTCAAAAGTCTGAACAAGCTGCAGCAGATCTGGCTCTGATACCATGTAGGATTTGAGAAATACAAATCCACAGAACCCAAAAGAAACTTGCATGCAAGAAACCTATCACAGAGAAAGAGAGAGAACGAATACAAGGGTTTTGGCTCTGACAAAGAGAAAAGATGTATTATCAGAGAAAAAATGAATCAAGAATATGAATAATACAAGAGATCAATCCTTATAAAGGAGATCAATACCAAAGGAAAACCTAACCCTAAGGTGTGTACATTTAATAATTAAATATTAATTATTAAATGACTAATGTATGCATAAAGAGAAATCTTAAGAGGAGAGCAAAGTTAATTAATTACTTTACTCTAACACTTTTTACTTTGGAAAGGTCAGCGTAACTTTTGTTGGGGAAGCTAATGAGATTTCCAACAACCCTTGATCCAGAATGTTATCAAGTTGGGCCTCTTGGAACCAATTTGTATCTTTATCTAGATCCTGAGAATTTGATACAAGGTTAAAATTATCTCCTTCCTCTTAGTTATCTGTGGATTTTTTTATCTCCTTTACTCTCAAACTTATCTGAGACTAACTCTGTCTTATCCTCTTCCGATTCCTCATTCTGTTTATTATCTTTTTCTCCATGCTCTGGATCCTTACTGCTCTGCTCAATCTCCTGATGATCTATTTTTTTCTATCTAATTTCTTTAGTTCATTTCCCATTTCACTGGTGAGTTCTTCCTCCGTCCTTCCAACCCGAGACTGTTTCTTGTAATCTGGGTCATTGGACTCCAAGGCTTTTAAAGAACTATCAACTTTTTTCCAAACCTTAGCTTGGGGATAAGATTTACCCTCATTATTTGGGAATTTTTTAGTTCAGTGTCCTATTTTTTTACAATGAAAGCAGGTAAAAGGGATTGATTCATAAACAATATTCTGCCTCCACTTCCCTAGTTTACATTCTATCTCTATTTCCTCTGGCATGTTCGTATCAGGTCCAACTCCAACACAAATCCTAACGTAAATAAGACTTCTTCTGAATGACGTGACTTGGTCAATAGCGATAAGCTCCCCAAAGGTATTGGCTCTTCCTGCAAGCACATCTTCCTCCCAAAATTCCATTGGGAGCCCAGGGAGCTTAATCCAGACTAGAATTTGAACCAGAATTTTTTTTCCTTTTCCCGCATTAGGGTACCACTTCTAGATGTACATGATGTATTTACCTATTACCCATGAACCACTACAAATAATGTTTCTTCTATCCTCATCACAAGGAAAAGAGAAGGATAGACAACCCTTGTTCATTGAAACCACATCAACCTGGCCTTTTAAGCTCCACTTTATTTTGACAAATCCATAAATGATCTCTATATTCAGTCTAGTCCCAAAAAAGTTACCAATCAAAGTATTTTCCATTCTAGAAATGTTTTGGTCTATGATTTGGTCTAGAACAGAGATAGCAAACTTGCCTTGAGACACATTCGAGGTATTTTTAACCGCAGGTGGTGAGGACTTACCTTTGGGTTTGACCCCAAACAAAGAGGACCACTTACAAGTATGTCCATTCAAACTGGGTCCCTCCTTAAGATCCTCTGGGGTTGTCAGAATATTCTTTTCAGGAGATACTTTACCTTCCACCGTGTTCTCTGAACCACTAGCCGCTTGCTATCCTAGAGCTCCTTCCGAGTTGTTGTCTTCTCATTTTGAAGTTTGAACCTGACCTTTCCCGCTATCACCTGCTATCCACTCTTCACGTGGTCTTGGTCCTCTCCCTAGGTCCCCCAAGTTGAAGGGAGCATCAAGATCCTTACTACCTGAGCTACCTCCATCTGCAGGAATCTCTGAGTCATCTACACCAAGCTGTTTCGATGCTAAACTAGAACTCCTGCTCAAATTTGAATTTTGGACTTGACCGTGCTCCATGTTTTTCAAAACCCTCTTGTGTATATGCCCTTATGTTATGATCAAGATCAAAAGAAGGATCTGGATAGGATGGAGAAATGTAGTGAGTAGGATAAGAAAGATCAAGATGGTAATGGATGATGGAAGGAAGAAATGAACAAGATAAGGGATATGGAATGAAGGGTGTGGATAAGGTGAAGGAGGTAATATACATGATGTTTTTGGAGACAATGGAATTGTCAAGATCAAAGGTGTAAAAGGGGAGATGGATATATGTAGGATGATGGATAGGGGATGAGGGATAATGGTAGATGTGATAGGTATGGCGATGGAGAGGGGATACAGGATAATGGAGGATGCAGTAGGTAGGATAACACTAATGGAGTTTTGCCCCCAAGTGTAGAATGCAAGAGGATTATGGATTACACATGATGCTTGTTTGTCAATTTTTCATTATAGTAGTGTCCCAAGGCACCATTGAAGTGGTTTTCACCAAAGGAAGAATTATTTGCTTTACTTTTTCAATGTTTTTACTTTTTTTTCAATTTATTTTCTTTATTTTCTTTTTTTGCTATTTTTAACCTTTTTTTTGGGTACTTTTGGGCCATTTTTAGGACATGATAGGGGACAAATATTAAAAATAGAGATTTTTTTTTAAAATATAGATAAATTTTAAATATTCATATCATAAATTGATAAAGCATTCATCATAGACATTGTAGAACCTTATTATATAACATTAGACATGAACTGAGATTTCACATGAGAATTGACAAACAAATTAATAAATTACAAATGTTTTTTATTATCAATGTGTTGGTTGAAAATTTTGCAAAGTGGTGAGGTTTACAAAATTATGGTTTCAACCATAGTATGTGAGATTAAATCTCTCCTAATTTATAAGTGAAGGTTCCCCCTTTTGTTTACTACTCTCTAAATTTAGAACACAATTCACACTATTCTATCTGTAGAATAGATGCTATTCTCTCCAAGGTGGTACATCATCCTATTTTGTCTTTAGAATAGATGCTATTCTCTCCTCTTCTTTTAGGAAAGAATTTACAATATAGAGCAGAAATAATTCTTACAATTTCAAAGTTACAAATTAACTCAGAGCATGTGAATGAATAATATATAATAAAGAATCAAAGTTACTAGAAAGGCTCAAAGTCCTTCATTGCTTCTTCGGGATGGGAAAATAATATTCAAGCTCAAGGTCTTGGAATCATTGTAATCCTATCAATCCTTTTACAAATACTTCTATAACCCAAGGTTTTAAATAAGAAAATCAAAGCAAAGCACAAAGTCTTGAACTTGATTACTATTGTCACCGAGATTACACCCATGATGCTTAAGCTGAAAGCTCAACAATCTTGTGAAATATGGGATGATTTACATGCTTGTTGGCTGCCTATGATGGAAATCAATCCCCAGAGTGAGATAGTTCTCTTTGATGAACCTCTTTTAAACTAAACTTTTGATGGGAAAAAGGATAGAAGGGAACTTGAATTGAAACCTATCCTAGGAGGTGATGCACCAAATGATTTAGAAGTTTAATCAGTTGTACTAACTCACAACTAGCTCAAGAAAAGAACCTTGCTTATCACAACTCAACTAAGCATGTAATACATCAATATTTCATAAGAAGGGGCTAATTTTAGAGTTTTCTTGAAGAAAAACAAAATATTCTTACAAATTCAAACTACCAAGACTAGCTGAACAAAATCTATGACTTGCATTAACTATGCATCTTCTTGCATTAACATTGCTTGAAAGTGACAAAATTAGAAGATTCAAAGAATGAATCATAAAAACATCATCAAATCTTTCATTTAGCACACAATAAAATAAGTATTGAAAAGGAAAACTGTTGTTCTTTTATTACAATCTAGAAGGAAAAGTTGTTACAAATATGAAAAAATGCTTCAATTGAGCTACAATGTCTTACACCTTAATGCAGGATGCAAAAGGTAGAGAGAAAAATAACTAGCTCCAAGTAGAGAAATAAGAATGCCTTATAGAAAGAAGGCCTAGATCTAACTGAGAGAGATCTAAAAGAAGGACTGAAAGTCAAACTTGATGAACAAGATGAATATCCTTGAAAATCTCTTCAACTAAAGCTGACTTGAACCTGAAAGAAACCTTAGCTTGCATGAAATATCTGCTTGGGGTCATGCTCTCAAAAGCCTATAAAATAGGTGCCAAAAATGCTCAAAATTGAGAGCTAACTGCTGCAAAAAAGGTCTTAAGTGGTGATAGACCCATGTGGGACCTTGAACTATTGTAAGAGTGCTACAAACTACTCCAAAACCCCCTGTTATAGGATCAAATGATAGCATGATTCAAACTCCACCTTTTACTCCTTTTACTGATTCTGGAATAAGATGTCATGATGACTCAATTGATAGATGATCTTTTAGAGCATGGGGTTGGATCAGAGCTAAGTTCATGATTAAGAAGTCTTAAAATTTTTCTAACTTAAGTTTCTTAGGTCCAAAATGTTGCTTGTGTTGGTATTTTGGTATGGTTTTGTCATTGATGTCAACACCTACTGAATACACCTACTTTGGAGATCCAACAACATTCACTAGCAAGCAAGTAAAATGTGCAACAATTACTGGTATATGGTTCACCGGCAGGATATATTGTTCACCAGTACCTAGAATGATATGGAAGACACTTGGTAATGTCGAAGACATCATGTGGACACTTTGTTTTGAAGAATTAATCATTGGTATATTCATATTTGCATATTTGCTTTTACCAGCAAATAGGTCCAGGTTATCTAGGGTTACACCGACAGGTTTATCTTTCCCAGATTAGCATGGCACGCTATGGAGATGATTTATTATTGTTGTAAATGCATTAAGATGACATGTTCAATCAATTATTGCATCAGATATTATATTGTTTGTAAAATGTTTTTATTGTAATATCTTGTAGAGCCGACCTACTAAAATTGGTCTTAGGGTATGATATAAATGTAAGATCTTATTTGTAAGATCAAGTGTGAAATGCGAAAAAGAATTAAGTGAAGGTATATGTGAGATGAAGCAGGGTTATACATGAAGACATCATTTGAAGGTGAAGTTAGGTTTTTGTAGAAGCATATCAGCATTACACCAGTACTGAATCTAGCATATGAAGATGCTATTTTGTGTAGTACATTCTTATTGGATTTAACCATCCAACTGTAGTCAGTGTGACTCCCATTTTGTGATTTAGCAGTGCGCTCTAGGCTATTGGCCTTTCTACATGTGCAGACCCCATTTATGTACACTTACTATCTGCAGTAGTATCATTTGATTGTGGGTAAGGTTTCCCACCGTGGTTTTTCCCCTTACAGGGTTTCCATGTACAAATATTGGTGTCATGTGTTGTGGATGACTTTATGTTTATGTTTCATGCATTAATCCTTACCGGTATAGCAATTTACTGTTAACACTGTCTACCGACATACTTAACTGGTTTACCAGTATTAAGCATTAAGTTGGTTAATAAGTTTTTGGTTTGAATTTATCAGACAACTGATTCACCCCCCCCTCTCAGTTGTCTCTGGGACCTAGCAATTGGTATTAGAGCCTAGTCCTCTTTTGCAGAAGTTTAAAAACTTGAGGAGATCCAATGTCTACTAATTATTTTAGGAAGGACAATCCTAAACTTGATGGAACCAACTATGGGATATGGAAGATCAGAATGGAGACACATCTGAATTGCATTGGTAAAGACATCTGGGAAGTTACTAAGAATGGTTATACTGCTACTGTAGCTGGTTAGACTGCTCCAACTACCTTAGCTAAAGATGAAGAGAATGATTGCAAATCAAGAGAAGCACTTTTGAGTGCATTATCAGATCAACAAATTATGGGATTATTAGATAGGTCTACTGCTAAAGATATTTTGGATCACTTGTAAACACTAAATGAAGGAGATTCCACAGTCAAGATTGCAAAACTTGAAAGCTTCCGAGTCAGGTATGTACATCTGAAAATGGAAGAAGATGAAAGGATTTTTGCTTTTATGGAAAGAGTAAATGAAATTGTTTTGGGTATTAAATATTGTGGAGGAACCTTGAGTGAGGATGAAATTATTTCAAAAATCTTAAGAGGTTTTCCATTGGCATATAAGATGAAGGTTACTACTATAAATGAGTTAAGAACAATGCCTAATACATCAGTAACTAGTTATACATTGATTGGAAAACTTTCAACCTTTGAAATTGAGGAATTTGGTCTTGTTGCTACTATAAAGACTGATTTGGCCTTTAAAGCATCAACATCATCTGCTCCATCATTTGACAAATCAGATTGGAGAGCCTTTTATGCAAGAGAACTTGAAGAATCCAGAAAGGAGAATGAAGAGATTGAAGAACTTGAAGCACTATTTGCAAGGAAACTGCCAAAAGGTCCAATTGGAAGTAAGTATGAAGGTAAAGAACCCTTTAAATGTTTTAATTGCAATAAGATTGGTCATATGGCTTCAAGATGCCTTGATAGACATGCTAGACTAAGAGAAGAAGCTAGAAGAACATACAAGCCTAATCCTAAATATCAGAGATATAGATTTAAGAAGAACACAGATAAATCTTGTTACATTGCTAATGAAGGTGTGACTGATGATTCTGATGAGGATCTAGTAGACAATGGATGGGTTTTTGTTGCTATAACAGAAGATCAACCGACACCTACTACTCAACCGGTAGAACAAGCCCTAGCAGCTAAAGTTGAAGCAAAGGATGAATGGATTATTGACTCAGGATGCTCACATCATATGACTGGAGACAAATGTAAATTCTTGAACTTTCAAGAATACAATGGAGGTTTAGTAAGATTTGGAGATGACAAAGCCTATTCAATCAAAGGTAAAGGTTCAATATCTCTTGATGGTAAGCATAACACTGACAATGTCTACTATGTTGAAGGATTAAAGCATAATCTTTTAAGTGTTGGCCAATTAGTTGAGAAGGGATTTCAGTTACAATTTAAAAATGGAAAATGTAAAATCATGAATAGAACTGGTTTGGAAATTGCAACCAGTAATCATACTAGAGGAAATATCTTTCATTTGAATAACAGTGAAAAGGCATGTTTAATTGCACATATAGGTGAAAGTTGGTTATGGCATAAGAGACTATGTCATATAAACTTTGATTGCATGGTAAAAATCAGTACTTCTAAGGTAGTTAGAGATCTACCTAAAATTGTGAAACCTCAGAATACAATTTGTAAGGAATGTCAATTTGGAAAACAAGTTAGAGCTAGTTTCAAAAGTATTCCAGAAAAATCCAATAATGCTCTTGATTTAATTCACACTCATTTATGTGGTCCAGCTAGAACTAGAAGCTTACAAGGTGATAGATATTTCATGCTAATTATTGATGATCACTCTAGAATGTGTTGGGTTACTTTTCTCAGAGAAAAATCAGAAGCACTTGGGAAGTTCAAACTATTCAAAGCAATGGTTGAAAATGAAACCGGTAAGAAAATCAAATGTTTAAGATTAGATCAAGGAGGAGAATTCACATCTAAGGACTTTAATACATTCTGTGAAGTGAATGGAATCAGAAGACAATTATCAGCACCTCAGACACCACAACAGAATGGAGTTGTTGAAAGGAAAAATAGAACTATCTTGGATGCAGCTAGAAGTATGTTATCGAAAGCAAATCTACCACATGTGTATTGAGGGAGGTAGTTAGCACTGTTGTCCATACATTCAACAAAGTTCACATCAAAGGTGAAACTGGTAAGACCCCTCATGAACTATGGTTTGGTAACACTCCTACTCTTAAGTATTTCAGAATTTTTGGAAGTAAAAGTTATATTAGAAGAGATGAGTATATTGGCAAATTTGATCCTAGAAGTGATGAAGGAATATTTCTTGGTTATTCATCTAAGAGAAGGCGTATAGATGTTTTAATAAAAGATTGCAGAAAATTGTTGAGAGTACAAATGTAAAGATTGATGAACAATTCAGAGGAACTTCAAGGTATATAGACTCTGAACCAGTTTCAGAAATTGTGACAAATGAACCTATACTAAATCCACTGGTACAGAATGAAGATCCAGTTACCCCCGTATCATCAGAAGATTCCACAATAATTGAAGAACAACAACAAACTAAGACACCCCGGTATGTAAGATTCAATCATTCTGAAGATCAGATAATTGGAAACAAATTTAAAGGAGTTATGACAAGAGGAAGATTGGCAAATGAAGAGGTATGTCTTATTTCTCAAATTGAACCATCATCTATCAATGAGGCATGTGAAGATAAATTTTGGATTAAAGCTATGGAAGAAGAATTAGGACAAATTGAGAAAAATAATACTTGGACATTAGTTCCTCGGCCTAAAGATAAAAATGTAATTGGAACTAAATGGGTATTTAGAAACAAACTTAATGAAGATGGTAAGGTTGTCAGAAATAAAGCAAGACTAGTGTGTAAGGGATATTCTCAGAAAGAAGGAATTGATTACAATGAAACCTTTGCACCGGTAGCCAGAATTGAGGCAGTTAGATTATTCTTGGCCTTTGCAACTCACAAGGACTACAAAGTTTATCAAATGGATATTAAATGTGCATTTTAGAATGGAGATCTTCAAGAAGAAGTATATATTGAACAACCTGATGGATTTTCTTTGACAGATGACAATGATATGGTTTGCAGGTTAAGAAAAGCTTTGTATGGATTGAAACAAGCCCCAAGAGCTTGGTATGCAAGGTTGGATAAGTATCTTTTGAAGATTGGTTTTACTAAAGGAAATGCAGATAGCAATTTATATTACAAAATAACTAATGATGGCATCTTGATTATTGAAGTATTTGTTGATGATATAATCTTTGGAGGAGAAGATGGATTATGTAAGGAATTTTCTCTTGAAATGTAACAAGAATTTGAAATGTCTATGATTGGAGAAATAAAACTCTTTTTAGGTTTGCAGATTTCTTAGACTAATGAAGGTATATTTTTGAGTCAATCCAAGTACTTGAAAGAATTATTAAAGAAATTTGGGATGGAGAACTCTAAACTGGTAAGCACACCTATGACTACAAATGACAAATTATCTCAAAGGGATGAATCTACACCTGTTAATCCAAGTAGATACAAATCTATGATAGGAGGTTTACTATATTTGACACAAACTAGGCCTGATATTATGAATGCAGTATGTATTGTTTCTAGATTTCAGAGTAATCCTAAGGAAAATCATGAATCAGTAGTAAAAATGATTTTTCAGTACCTACAAGGCACAACAAATCTTGGATTATGGTATCCTAAAGATGAAAATTTTGATCTATGTGCATACACAGATGCAAATTGGGTAGGAGATATAGATGATAGAAAGAGCACCACTGGAGGAGCATTCTTTCTTGGAAAGAGATTAGTTTCTTGGTTAAGTAAGAAATAGAGTTGTACATCTTTATCAACTACAGAATCAGAATATGTTGTAGCAGCAACAAACTGTACACAGGTATTATGGCTTAAGCAAATGTTGAAAGACGTAAAGGTAAAATGTAAGGAACCCATTACTATATACTGTGATAACACTGTAGCAATTGATATATCTAAGAATCTGGTATTACATTCTAAAACAAAACATGTTTTTATTAAATTGAATTTTCTAAGGGAAAAAGTTGAAGAAAAGGAGATAAAACTGGTTTATGTGAATACTAAAGAACAACTTGCAGATATTTTCACAAAACCTTTGCCTAAGGAGACTTTTGAGTATCTCAGAGATCAGCTTGGAGTCATACCACCACTGGTAGAGACTTAGACAGTTGATGATTGTCATCAACTGGCAGAATTAAATGGACAAATCTTTTATTTTGGTATTTGATGAGGAAGCTACTTCTCAGGGGGAGTAGTTGGTATATTGAATTGGTTGGTATTTTGTATGAACTTGGCTTTTTTTTGTGACTTTGGCATTTGATGTCAAAGGGGGGGAGATATATATGGAAAAACACATTATCTTTTTGGGAAGAGATTTTGGATAAACACATTTAAAGAGAAATTGGTATGAAAGATTGATAAATACATGTTACTCCTAGGGGGAAAAATGGAGATTGTTGGTTTTTGTATTTGGCATTTCTGTTTTGGCACTTTGATGGTTTTTCCATCTTGTGTTGCCATCAATGCCAGAGGGGGAGATTGTTTGTATTTTGGTATGGTTTTGTCATTGATGTCAACACCTACTGAATACACCTACTTTGGAGATCCAGCAACATTCACCGACAAGCAAGTAAACTATGCAACACTTACTAGTATATGGCTCACCGACAGGATATATTGTTCACCGGTACCAGGAATTATATGGAAGACACTTGGTAATGTCGAAGACATCATATGGACACTTTGTTTTGAAGAATTAATCATTGGTATATTCATATTTGCATATTTTCTTTTACCAACAAATAGGTCCAAGTTATCTAGGGTTACACCGACAGGTTTATCTTTTCCAGATCAGCATGGCACGCTATGGAGATGATTTATTATTGTTGTAAATGCATTAAGATGACATGTTCAATCAATTATTGCATCGGATATTATATTGTTTGTAAAATTTTTTTATTGTAATATCTTGTAGAGCCAACCTACTAAAATTGGTCTTAGGGTATGATATAAATGTAAGATCTTATTTGTAAGATCAAGTGTGAAATGCGCAAAAAGAATTAAGTGAAGGTATATGCGAGATGAAGCAGGGTTATACATGAAGACATCATTTGAAGGTGAAGTTAGGTTTTTGTAGAAGCATATCAGCATTACACCAGTATTGAATCCAGCATATGAAGATGCTATTTTGTGCAGTACATTCTTATTGGATTTAACCATCCAACTATAGTCAGTGTGACTCCCATTTTTTGATTGAGCAGTGAGCTCTAGGTTGTTGGCCTTTCTACATGTGCAGACCCCATTTATGTACACTTACTATCTGTAGTAGTATCATCTGATTGTGGGTAAGGTTTCCCACCATGGTTTTTCCCCTTACAGGGTTTCCATGTACAAATATTGGTGTCATGTGTTGTGGATGACTTTTTGTTTATGTTTCATGCATTAATCCTTACCGGTATAGCAATTTACTGTTAACACTGTCTACCGACATACTTAACTAGTTTACCAGTATTAAGCATTAAGCTGGTTAATAAGTTTTTGGTTTGAATTTATCAGACAACTAATTCACCCCCCCCTCTTAGTTGTCTCCGGGACCTAACAACTTGAAGGTATACCCACCCATAAGGCATACTAAACTCAAGTTAAAAGGTCATTTTAGGACCTAAAAAATCCTCTTTACTGCACTATATTTCTAGGACAATGATATACACATAAAGGAACTGTCCTCTTTGCATGTATGACTCTGCCTTCTATTCTTGGAGTGTACTATTACCATCTACACCGAGAGCCTCCAATATTTATCACTATCAATAGATATCTTTATTACTTTCAAATCTCTTTTCATTATGCCTTTTGATCTTGGTAGACTTTATAATGTTCCTTAAAGAGATTATTGTCACAATCCTTTCAAGATTCTTGTGTCACTATTCTTAAGGGTTGCTAAGTGTTGGTGTAAATAATTATTCATCATGGATATTATTACACCTTACTTAAGTTTACTTAGGATAATGCATTTCATAGTAGTTTGGGTATGAGACACTTGGGTGTTTGTTCCACATTGGGATAGTGTGTGTAGGATAATTTCCACCTTTTATGGTGTGATCTTGTTACTACTCTATCATATCCACTTATTGTGGAGTGATAATTCCACCTTTGGTGGGTGATCCACCTCATGTGGAATATTTTATTGTTTCTCCTACCTACCCTTGTTTCTTATTGAGCCACATGTCATGTTTGTGTTCTCACATATCCATATAGCCTTGCCTATATAAGTAGGCTCATATTCATTATATGTAATGAACGATAATCTTGATGATCTAGTTGATTAGCATTTTGCATTATTGATAGGAATACAATTTATTCTTGTCATATTTTATCTCTCTTATTTGTGCTTTCCATTGCCTCTAGATCTTGGCAAATTCTCACACTAATATTGGTTATGGATGAGATGATCTTGCCCTATGGAGTCTTGATTACTGTGATAAGTGAGTATGACTTTTAGGCTATTCCAAGCTCTTATGACTATGAATAAAATAATGACCTTACTTGAACGCACAAGCACTATTTTTTTTTAAATTCATCACCTTTCAATGCCCAATCTTCTCATTCATTATTTTGGTGGTGTTTATTGTGCTTTCATACTGATGACTGGTTGAGATAGGACTATGTTCTGATCTCTTCTTTACTTATGTAGTTATAGATGGCTATGATGCATTGAGATATGAGTGTATTTTCTTTGGCTATCTTTACTGGATATGCTTTAAGATCTATAGCTCTATAATAACAGTGGTCTCTACTCTTTTGTCACTATCATGACTTTGTACCCATGACTGTGTTTGATGCTGATATGGGTCATGGATAATTATTATCATTTGCCTTGTGAACATTGTCATTGTTTCTTGTTCATTGATGCCTTGGTGCTATCATTTCTAGATGCTTCTAATACTTTATATTGACTATAAATGTTTCATATTACTACTGTGTTTTCAAACTCTACTCATTGAGACTGTGACAATGATCTTGACTATCTTTATACTCTCATATGTAGATTCCTTTTTCTATAAGATATTGCTCTTCAAAACACTCTTATTTGACTGTCATGATGTTGGTAAGATTGTATCCTTTCCTTGTTCAAAGACAATAACTATCCAATCTATGGAACTTATGGTGGGCTGCTTGTATCAACTTTGGACAGTTCTTAAGATATCTATGGTTCTGACTATTATGGTTGTTGTTTGTTATAGGTATGCATTTTATCTTATCACCATGCTTATTCCTTATTGTGGGCCTCTATGAATGCTATTGGGGCATTATATTCACACTATAAACCTTATCAAAAGATCTACAAAACTATCTTTGTATTGTCTTTTTTGACAAGAATATCATTTCTTTTCTTTGTATATCCTAACCTTGATGGGATTGAGACTATATCTTCTATTATTGCATTTCATGACCAAGCAACTATATTTGATGATACAATCCTTTAACATAGTGATTCATATGACTTGTGTAATAGCTTTTGACACCCTTACTATCTTTCTTTGTTCTTTTAAAATTCCCTTGACCATGAAGCTATTATGTGTCATACATATCTCTACCATAGAGCTGCATTATGACTGCAATATGATCTAGGATTACTCCTAGAGTAATAAAGATCAGTGTCATAACAACTTCATCACTGCTCATGAGCTGATGAAGCATAATGCTATATGTGATGTCAAAAATTTTATTGTCACAAACCCTTCATAGGATTGTTCATGATGTTTTGGAATGTCTTTGTTTACTCTTTAGGACTTTTATTGATATTAATCTTCTCATGTACTATTCTAGAGGCATTTCTCATTATTCAAAGCTTTGTGATATAAAATTTCATACACGTTCCTTGAACTTTGAATTGGTTGTTCTTGTTTGATCTTGAAAATCCATTATTTCTGCTATAAGAAATGAATCACTCTCATGGACTGTGATTTTTCATTGTATTATATCTCTAGATATTGCTCTTGGACTATCCTCGTGGTTGTGAATACTTTCTCTATGAAATTGAATACTATTTTTGAAGCTTCATGAAAACCTTGTACTATCTCAGGACTTTTGATGACTATATATCCTTTTTGGAGTGTCTCACTTCTTCTCTTTAGGAAATGCATAAGGTTTTGCTGCCATCTTTTGTAAACTAAAAAGCCATGTTGGACTGCATTTTTCTATCTAGAAACTATAACAACATTGTCATAATGTGTCATGATAGTGATGCCTTCATTACCTTGTATATGAAATTATACCTATGAATATTTGACCTTAGCTCTCACCATTCTTTAATTGCTCAGATGTCTTTTGCTGATCTAGCTCATTGACTATCCTAAATCTTTTTCTATTATCCTTGAACTTGATTTATCTATCTAATCACTATCATGAAGCTTTTACATAGTCATCATATTTTGTAGACTATTACAAGGGTTTCTCAACATCATTTTTTGAGTCTTTTATCTGTATTTTCTATATTGTGGCTGCTATTTCACTATTTGGAAACCTTGGAATCTATGTGACATGTTCCTTTACCAAAGTCTCTTCATACCTCACTGATCTTTTAGTTATCTCTCGTAAGATGCCTTGTTGAATGCCCTATGTCAATCGATCCTTAGAGTTTCTATCTCATGAAGGCTTAGATTGGGCTTATTATCATAGGTTTTAGAACTTCATTCTTGCATGAAGATTGCATGGGATATATGTGGTTGATCTTTGATATGGTTGCATCTTTACTCCTACTTTGGAGTCTATCCCACGTGCTCTTTATTGTCCAGTTTGTGTATTTCATGCCCCAAAACACTAAAACAACAACTTAATTGCTTGCTCACCCAGGAAGCTCATGACTGTTCCTTTACAAATAGACCCTTGATCATACTATAGATAATTGATTATTTCTATCCTCGATGATAGAAAAGAGGTGTAAAACTATCTGCATGTATCTTTCTTTACTAAAAACTCTATGCTCTAGATGAAGAACTAGATGAAGGAGTAAATGTGAAGTTCCAAGAAAATCCTACCATGCAACATAAATGCTATGACTTTAAACTTATTGTTTCCCTCCAAGCCTTTACATATGAACATCTTTTGCTCCATTACATGCAAAAAAGTCTCTATTAGAAGGTTTGACTTAAGTAAAAGGAGGCAAACATCAATTACAACTTATTTTAAATAAAACAAAGACCTTTGATTCATTTTGCTTCACTCTATAACTCGAGATTTGACCATAAGGGTGAGTTAACTCACTCAAAAGAACCTTTTGGTTTCTCTCTTTTAAGCAAGACTAAGGACATCTATACTTTTTAATACTTTGACAAGCATAACTAAAAGTAATTAGGAGTGATTTTGTCCCATTTTTGGTATTTAAAGACCCTCTACACCTTAATATCAGGCCCAAAACCTATGGAAAGGCATTTTTAACCTTGCAAATGTAAAAAATGATAACATTTTGGTGACCTCCTAGGGATAATTTCCTTCTAAGAAATGATAGATCAGTTGCCTTTGCATCCATTGGGCATAGGAGTCAACAAGTGGCTTGGAAAAAACTCAGAAAAATGACCTCTTGACGTAGCTGTTAGAAGCATTGAACAACAAAAGCTACTAAAAAATAAACTAGAAATGAAACTTAAACATATGCATCAACACTTAGAGGAATGGAAAAAATTTATAGAAACCTACTCTATCCTACCCTAACCTTGAATGATATTTTCTCAAACAAAACCATTCACTGGTTTTGAAAAATAACACCCATTTCTTCCCAACTTTGGATGTACTACATGTTTATGGGCAAATGAGGAGAACTAAGAAATGAAGAGATGTTTTATTAAAAAAAAGCAATATTACTTCAAGAATGAAGACATAGTGGATTACCTCTCCATTTTTCTCATATATAATACTACTTGAAGGATCATAAGTAGGTTGAGAATGATGTCCTTCTATTGAAGCTTTAAGCTTGGGGGTAAGCTTAACTTTTGATGTTTCATTGGCCTCTATTCTAGATAGATGTCTTATAGGACAACCTCTTGTGTGAATGAAACTCAATCTCTCCTTCCTAGTCTCAAAATAATGGACTGCTTCTTCAACCTCATGCTGATTGGAAAGAATTTGTTCATGTGGTTCATGCAAAACCATAGCATCATGTACATCTTTCTCTTGCTGGTCATGCTTTGCCTCTTTGAAAGGGGTTTCTTTATCATCCAAGGCAGAACAAAAACCTTCTAAATCATCCCAAAAGGCATCCTCCTCCAAATATTCTTTACTTTTCTACATGTAAGGATTGAATTTGTCTTCATTACAACTTTTTACAAGGTTTGATGGATGGTAAACAATGTCTTCTTGAAGTATAGGCTCAGATTTGAGAATTTACTCAGCTTGAGCAACAAACTCTTACACATAAGTATCATCAATATTTCCTTCTTATTGCTCATGAGCTTTATTTGGCATTGTTATGGGCCTACTTTCTTCATCCTGGTCACTGAAACAAGGAAATTCATCAATAAAGAAATTCAAAACTTTGACATCATTACCTTCATCTTTCTTTTCATCTTATTGTCCCAACTAATTTATGAGCATTGAACACAATACGATCTCATCTTCTTCAACAAAAAATGGAAGTTCATTGAACAAATCAGGAAATTCCTCACATTGACTACTAGTTTCTTGCTCTACAGCTTGTTGTTCTAGCTTTCTATCCTCAGTATGACAACTCTCTTGGGATATAATAGGACTAATTGAATAAACTTGTGTAGTCTCTTGGGATGTTGGAAGGAAAATGGGTTCTTCAAGAGGGTTCTCTTGAGAGATTGCAGGCTGAACTTATTCATGGATGGGCTCATTTTGCATGAAACACATAATATTAAACAAATGAATCTCTTTACCAAAGAATGGGTTTGGAAAAATATTAGCTGGGTTATCTTATTGTTTAATAACATAATCTTGTAATGAAGGAGAAGGGATTAATTGTGCCTCTAGTTTTGCAAGATTCTCTTCATATTGCCTTTTCTACATCTCATATTGATTAGCAAAATTTTTAGCAAACTACCTACCTTGTGTCTTCAACTCTTGCCTATGAAGTTTGGCTTGAAAATCCAACTCCTCTTACTCATGGAGATAGTCTTGATAAGCCCAGTCATCCTGCTATTGAATTAAACTTTTGTTGATCTCATCCATCTACACAACATAGCCTTGCAATATACTTTTGATTTCATGAATCCCAAAATCATCATTTTGGATCTGACTGGAAGACTGAGCAGGGGTGGGTGTGTGGTAAGCATGATGAGCATGTTGGTTTTCTATTGTAGTAGGAATATTTGGATTAAAAAAAACCTTGTGAATGCTTGTATATGGCTGATAAGGAGATGTAAGAGTAGCATTCGCATTATATGGGGGTTAATAGCATGTATTTCCATGAAAACTTGACATTTTTATTCATTTAAGGACCTGGAAATCATAATTAAAGGATTTATTTTAGAACTTACTAGCACTTAGACCACTGAAACTAGTTGCCTCCAAAGGTTGGAATCACTATTGCTCACACCAAAACAATAGTAAATATGAAACTTATTTAAGCCAAGATACCTCAAATGGTACTACTAGGTGTACCAAAAACTATTGTCACCAAGATTGCAGCCATGATGATTAAGCTGAAAGATCAAAAATCTTGTGAAACATGGGATGATTTCTAGGCATGTAGGTTGCCTATGATGAAAATCAACCTCTAAAGTGAGTTGGTTCTCTTTGATGAACCTCTGGTAAACTAAACTTTTGATGGTAAAAATGATAGAAGGGAACTTGAATTGAAACCTATCCTAGGAGGTGATTTACCAAATGGTTAAGAAGTTTTATCAGTTACACTAACTCACAAATAGCTCAAGAAAAGAAAATTGTTTGTCACAACTCAACTAAGCATGTAATACATCAATATTTCATAAGAAGGGGCTAATTTCAGAGTTTGTTTGAAGGAAAACAAAATATTTCACAACTTCAAACTACCAAGACTAGTTGAACACAATCTATGACCTGCATTAACTATGCATCTTCTTGTATTAACACTACTTTAAAGAGACAAAATTAGAGGATTCAAAGAATGAATCACAAAAACATCATCAAATTTTTCATTCAACACATAATAAGAGAAATATTTAAAAGCAACACTATTGTTCTTTTATTAAAATCTAGAATGAATTGTTGTTACAAATTTGAAAAAATTCTTCAATTAAGCTACAATGTCTCATGCCTTAATGTTGAATGCAAAAGGCAGAGGGAAAAATAAATAGCTCAAAGAAGAGAAATAAGAACACCTAATAGAAATAAGGTCTAGAGATAACTGAGAGAGATCTTAAAGAAGGACTGGAAGTCAAACTTAATGAACAAAATGAATCCCCTTGAAAATCTCTTCAACTGAAGCTAACTTGAACCTAAAAGATGCCTTAGCTTGCATGAAATATTTGTTTGGGGTCGTGCATCTCTGAAAAGCCCATAAAATAGGTGCCAAAACTACTCCAAACTAAGAGCTAACAACTGCAAAAAGGGTCTTAAGTGGTGACCGACCCATGTGGGACCTTAAACTGATGTAAGACTGCTACAAACTACTCCAAAATCCCATTTTCTAGGACCAAACTGATAGCATAATTCAAACTCCACCTTTTACTCCTTTTACTGATTTTGGAACTAGATATCACGATGACTCAACTAATAGATGATCTTCTATAATATGGGGTTGAATCTGAGCTAAGATCATGCATAACAAGGCTTACGATTGCTTATAACTTGAGTTTCTTAGGTCCAAACTATTGCTTGAAGGTATACCCACCCACAAGGCATACTAAACTCAGGTTAAAAGGTCATTTTAGGATCTAAAACGTCCTCTTTGTTGCACTATCTTTTTGGGACAATGATATACACATAAAGGAACTATCCGCTCTGCATGTATGACTCTGGCTTCTATTCTTGGAGTGTACTATTACCATCTACATTAGGAGCCTCCAATATTTATCAGTATCAATAGATGTCTTCATTACTTTCAAATCTCTTTTCATTATGCCTTTTGATCTTGGCAGACTTTTTGATGTGTCTTGAAGTGCTTATTGTCACAGTCCTTTCAATATTATTTTGTCACTGTTCTTAAGGGTTGCTAAGAATTATTATGACTGAGATGATCTTTCCCTATGGAGTCTTGATGATTGTGATAAGTGAGTATGACTTTCGTGTTGTTCCAAGATCTTATGACTGTGAATAAAATAATGACCTTTCTTAAATGCACAAGAACTATTTTTTTTTTAAATTCATCCTTTCAATGCCCAATATTTTCATTCATTTTTTTGGTGGTGTTTGTTGTGCTTTCATACTGATGACTAGTTGAGATAGGATTGTTTTCTAATCTCTTCTTTACTACTGTATTTATATATGGCATCTTTATGCTAGAAGCCTTGATGTCCTTTTAGGTCTAATGCATTGTGCTATGAGTGTATTTTCTTTAGCTATCTTTACTAGATATGCTTTAAGATATATAGCTTTGTAATAGGAGTGATCTCTACTCTTTTGTCATTGTCATGATTTTGTATCCATGATTGTGTTTGATGTTGCTATGTGTCTTGGATAATGACTATTATTTGCCTTGTGAACATAGTCATTGTTTCTTGTTCATTGATACCTTGGTGCTACCATTTTTAGATGATTCTTGTAGATGTGTAAAATTAATTAAATTAAATATTTAATCAATTTATCCTTTCCACATAATTAATTAATTTAATTATGTTACCTTTATTCCTCTCAAAATTAATTAATTAAATATAATTAAGTTTTTCACTATAGTCTAATAATTAATTTGTCAATAAATTAATTATTTATCTATTCCTCTAAAGTCATCTCAATCATTATTCCTCTAAACCCCTTTTAAGATATTAATTCTAATTAATTAACTTAAGTCAAGTGATTTCTACAAATCACTTTCTCTAATCCTCATTAACCTAATTCATTCTTCTAGAAGCCTAATTATCATTATTTCTCAATTTTAAATTCCTTCACTCATTCTCTCTCCTCATGTCACATCCTCCTAACTTATTCACTTTCTATCTAATCTCTCATTAATCCACCTAATCTCCCCTCTTAATCATTTGCACAATCCTAATCACCATTATTAAGAGCAAGTCAGCCATATGCCATAAATGGTTTGTCCCCTCTCACCTTCCAAACCTTAATGCACCAACTTTGGTCATTTCAAGGATTTCAAATTCTTCCATTTCCCCATGCTCTCTCATTTCCCAAGGAATTTTTAATTCCTTTTCTTTCCTTTATCCCCATGTAATCCATTATCTGAGAACTTTTTAATTCTCTTGTCCTCTCCCAAGGAATTTTAAATTCCTTTTTATTCTCCCAATGTACTTGGGATCTCTTCCCCATGTACCTCGAGGTGTATGGAGACATGAAATTCCTTTATGTATAATCTCTTGAATCCCACTCCTTGTCCTCTCAATCCTTCACATCACTTCCTCTCAATCTCCACCCTCTATTCCAATTCAATCTTGATCCTCTATGTTCCTCCTCTCAAAACTATAAATTGGGATCTCCTCCCCTCATCTCCACATCCATCTTTTATGCAATCACATGTTGTCCATTTGAGCTTAGAATCATCTCCATATCATCACCACTATAGCCAAATTTACTCCCGTACTTAGACATTCTATCATCTATCCATTCATCCATCAAGTTATCCACTGTTGTTGTGTAGTGGAAAGCATTCCACACCCATTCTTGGAGCCAATCCAAAAAAATTGAAGAGGACCGCATCCTTGACTTCATCGAAGGCTCAATTAGAGGAACAAGAGACTACTTCTTGAAGGTATAAAGGTTTATACTGGTATTTGCTTGAGCTTTATGCTCATTTTGATTTAATTTAACCTTGTATCTTCACATTAGTTTTCACTTGCTTCATTTTGGCACACCCAGTGGGACACGTCCCTTAATTCTAACATTTTTGTGAGTTTTCTTGAAGTATTAGTCATAGGTTCTGGTTCGGCATCGATGTCTTTGCGTTGCTGTTTCAACATCTCTGCCTAGCTACAACAATGTCTTCATTCAAATTTCAAATCTCCTACTCTTTATTTTATTTTTTTCTGGATCAGTGTTTGTTTTTTCCAATGCTTTGACATCTCCACCTAGAGAATATAGCTAGTTAGATTTAATATTTATTTTGTTTTGTTTTCAGATCAATTAAAAATCACAAAAAATAGTTATAAATTGGCTTAAAAAGAACAAAAATAAATAGATAAGTTGTTTTTATTTTTCTAATAATCGAGAATTAATCAACAATTTTTTTTTTTTGTACGATTAGACAAAATTTTAGGCGTCTATGCTTCGACATCTACGAAGATGATTAGCGTCTGCACTTGGTTTGGCATCTGCGCTAGATTCATTTTCTTGCTTAGCTTTCAAATTTAAATTTTTTCAATTTTTTGTTGCTTAATGTTTTTCTGCAGTTGCCTATTTTGGTGTATGCACATACGGTTAGCATCTGCATTTTACTTTGGTGCCTCTGCAAGTAAATTTCTTTCTCAAAATTCAATTTAAAAAAATTAAAAATATATATTTCCTGCTCTTTGTTTTGTTTGCTAGAGTTAGACCCTACTTTGGCACCTGCATAGATGTTTAATGTCTACATAGGCGTTTGGTGTCTACACCTGTAATTTGGTGTTTGTGCCAAAGTAACTAGAATTTGTGTTACTAATCAAATTTTGAGTTTTCCAAGATTTGTCCGTGAGTCCAAGACAATTTTCAAACTATTAACCTATTTTCTTGCAGCTCGTTAGCTGAAGACTTTTTTTCCCACTAGGTTAATTTACTTTCATTGTACTTAGCTTAGAAAACATTTTTTAAGTGGGATTAAAATAAAGATGTGTTTTCCATGTCTTGGTGCACTTGCACCCATGTAGAGTGGACCCAAATCGCTAACACACACTATCCTCTCCCCTTGATTTTTGAAATCTTGGGTGCATGAGAAAAGTGTTAGCAATGCTTGAGTTTTATTTTCATAGGTAGAGGACCTATCCCCTCGAGAATCCCATAAGGACAATGTGGGGAGAACGACCCAAGCGGTAATGGGATCTTAGCCAAGTCACCTCTCAACTACTATATAAAACATGTGGGATGAAAGTCCTCACAATAGGTGCTAATAGCCTACCTACAACGACCTCCCTAGTACTTGTGTTCTATAGGAAGGTGGTCTACCGAGGGAGAGAGCATACATGGATGCTCAAAAGAGAGTCCCATACTAAGAACCGTGTTTTAGTTTGACCAAAATCCTATGTTCATGGTGCAAGGGATGCAGATCATACTCCAAAGTTACTTCTCATGTATCCACTCAAGATGAGACAAGAATCCCTCATATGATCTCTGGATCTTTAGGTTAAGAGAATCTAGTATACTCAAGAAGTGAGTGCACTATAAGGGGGATCCAATGCTACCAAAGTCTCTATTAATCTACTTGTTTTAGGTATCGCTTGTGTGAGAGGCCCATTGGATGGTTTCCTTTTCTGAGCCTAGGTTGTATGTTTGGTGTGTCTTCATTTATTTTTGTCATCTTAGGCTAATCTAGGCCCCAATCAGATGCACACTTCTCATAAGCATTGAAAATTTGGCCAATGTGTCTTATGTCTTTGATATTTTCTTGCCAAGAGTAGACAAAATCACACATTTCCCAAATTGATTAAATTTGATCAAGTCCCAATCATAATTTTTTTCATTTTTTGCAGTCACACTATCCTTCAACATCTCCACCTATCAAATTTTGAGCTTCGGTATCTCTGCCTCCATTGATTTGGTGTCTTCACCCTGGTTAATTTTCCAACTAGTTTCATCCATGCACCATAAAGTCAACATCCTTAAACATCCAAAAAAGTCCATATATCACCAAGTCAAGAAGAAGAAACCTAGTTATAAGCAACTTCTTAAGTGTCGCAATTTCTTATACATTAATCAAAAACTTGTGTCGAAACATAGGACCTTCTTGCATCATTTCTATGATTATCTTCATGGTCACAACAATGAGTTTGATGAGGAACCCTTGAGAACTCGTGCATTCCATCAAAGATCCGGTCTATCCCAATAAATTAATAGGAGTGGTTGTATTCTTTGTCCAAATTTCCTTCCCAACAAATCAATTATTGAGTCTTTGTCCATCTAGGGTGACCTTATACTTCCTCAAATTTCCTTTCTTCAATTATTCTTTCCTTTTCTTCCATAATCATTGTCATTTATTGCTTCCATAAATCATTCCCACTCTCAATTTCTAAGGAGTTAGCACATCAATTAGTCAATTTCAATCATTCCTAATCTCAATCAATCAAATCATCCAATCAACCAATCAATCAACCTCATCCCAAGGTTAATACTTTGTGAAAGTTTGATTTAGACCTTTATATTTAATCAATCAATTAACTTTTGTGCTTGGGAAAAAATCTCCCCCAAGTACCTTTATCTAATCATTTTGGACTGATCAAAACCCTCAACCTTTTGCCTTCTTTTGCTTAGGAATGTTAGTCTATCCGAAGTAGAAGGCTTGATCAAAATCGTAAGGTCTAAAATTTACCTAGCTTGGTTCTCACCTCACTTGTGGTTTACATCATCAATCTCTCACCTAAATCCTAATCCAAGGACTAAGGTGTCATCTTAATCAAATCAATCTTTTCCTAATCTAAGGACCATCCAAATTAAATCTTATCCAACCTAAATTAAAATCAAAATCAATTTTTTTTAAGTCCTCTCATCATTCATCGAGTCCAAACCAATTTCCAAAGTCCTTTTCATTCTTCATCCTTAAGGTTACCCATGTATGGTCTTGACTCGCTCACAAAAAGTAAAGATATCTGTCGAGGTCAGTGGGATGCCTAAAACTAGAGACCCTTTCAATCAAGATACTTAACCCAAAGAGGAACAAATTGTTGATCAAATCAATCTTTCTCCACATGTCCAATCCTTCGTCGATGACCCCTATAACCAATACATTGATGGAAATATTTTTCAAACATGACCCTAATGGACTTGTGGCTCAACTAATCATACAAGAGTCACACTTACCCCCTGATTTTAATAGATCAATCCTTGATAGGCTTCTAGAAGGTGACCTCACGAACAATTCTATTCTTGATCCCATTCTTCATCTTCCACCTGCAACATCAACACCGATAACCACCTTGCCACCAGTTTCTATTCCTCCAAACATTTCAAACCCTTCAAGAACATCCATTCCTCTTCATAACTCAACTAATTACATCAACACAAGTTTGCCTCCTAGTAGTACCATTTTTGGGTCATGACCTCAAGTCACTGTTGGAAACCAATAACACTGAGAGGGGGGTGAATTAGTGTTATACCAGAATAATAATTTTTAGCCTTATTAAAACATGCATACACCAACTAGTATACCAGTACATACAAATTTGAAAAAAGTAAAGCAACCGATAAGCCAATCAAATTAATGAGAACTATAACACAGATTTATATGTGGAAAACCTCAAAGAGGAAAAACCACGATGGGTTTTGTGATCCACAATATCAATCCACTAGCCATATGAAGAGATATTAAAAAATATGAGGGGCCTGCACTTGTAGGAAGGCTTATAGCCTAGAGCACACCACTCAATCACAAAAGGAGGCTCACTAACTACATAAAATTCTAGACAGAGAAGTGTGAACTACTAAGATAGCATCTTCTATGCCAGAATACAGTTCCAATTTATGCTCTGTCTGTTCTATGCCAGAATACAATTCCAGTTTATGCTCTGTCTGTTCCAATCCGAAACCCTAAACCCTTTGTTGGAATAACCCTTACATGAATTTCCTCACATACATGATCTCTCTGATATATTTTGCATCATATTTCATTCACATATCCATATTCTCCTATTATATTTCTCTTCTATATATCCCTCAAAATGATCTATCAAACTGTCATATATACCCTATACAAATTTATATGCCTTATGTCGGCTTACAAAGATATATCTAATATCAAATTATATATTGGCTAGATAACATAAAAAACCATTAAAATCAATTTCTAATGCCAGATCCAAGATATGTTAGCCTCCAATACCAATAACATTTACTAAACCATGTCAGCCTGCATTGTCGATGACCAAAAAAATCCTTTTGCCCTGCCGGTGTTGGTGCCAGTGGAGTATCTGTGAGGTGCCTGTCGGTACACCATAGAACCAAAACATGAAGCCAGAACACAATACCATGTTGCCATCAATAACAACATAGTGAAGCCAACCAATTGAGTGTCAATTGGCAACAATCTCACCCTTTGGCATTGATGGCAACACTCATGTGAAAAATGGTCAAGGTTTCATCTGTTGGTTTCATCCTACCCTTCTCCCCTTGAACTGAATATGCAAAATACTCCATATCTCCAAAACTCCATGACTCCCCCTAATTTATAAAACTCCTTTAATTCTTTTTCACATCTATACTAATCCCCCTTTGACATCAATTCCATCAAAAAATTATAAAAAGAATGTCAAAGAATAAGAACTATACAATGAACATCCCAAAAATGTCTTACCGGAGCTTGACAAATTTCAAAATTTCTGGATAAGCCTTCTCCAATAACTCCAAATAAGTATCCCAGCCAGTTTTGAATGTGTCAGAAATAGATACAAGTCCACTCAATAAATGTGCAAAAGACTCTTTCTCATTTACCTTTGTCGGTGTGGGGTTTCCCACCATATCCACCATTCTTTCTTATGTACACTAAGTGAATCCAATTAGGGACTCACCAAGCCTCTCAGACTTCTGGCTCTTCTTATTATTTTGTCTCTTTCCTTCTCAAGAATAGAAATTTGGCTCTCTAAAATCAAAATTTTACTATCAATGGATGTAATCAATGAAATTAGTCCATCAAAAGAGTTAGCTATACTTGTAATTTTCTCTTGAATTTCTTTTATCTTTTTATCCACATTAGCTATAAGTATTTCATTGTTACAACATACCCTAAATATATTTGTTCATTTCTTCAAAGAATTTTCTATTAGTATTAGCTTCTCATCAATCTTTTTCTTCTCTAATTCAATTACCTGATCAAATGCAGCCCTCTTAGCCTGAGTAAACCTTTCTAGTGCTTGCCAGTTTGAGATTTGCTATAAGGATTGAAAATCCTTTGAAATATGCTCAGTGATTATCTTAAGCTTTTTGGATGGGCTTGCTTCATTTTCAATCTTACACTTTGGGACCAGTCTGTGTAAAACCGTGATTGATTGATCTATAATCCCTTTATTTGCGGATCCCTCCTTCATCAGTTTTTGTGCAACATCATCATTAGTTCAATAGGACTCATTTCAGTGATGTTTTTCTTTTCGACCTGTGAAGTGTGAATTGACAACAATGATGGACCAACAACTGGTTCCCTGCCAAATTCCCCTACCTTCTCCTCTAAAAATTTATCCTTTATAACCTCTTCACTTGCACCAATGGCTTTGCCACTTGGTGCAATCTGTGTAACTATCGGTTCCTCTATAGGAATTGTAACCTCAACCTATACATTTGTATCCGGAGGACAATTATCCTCAATATTAGTATCTTGTACAATATTAGCTTGTTCACTCTCTGTATTAACCGATATCTCAATATTTGTATGTACATTTGTATTTATCAAGGGCTTAATTTCCACTATCTTAATATTTTTCAAAATAAAGGTTGAAGTACACATAATCCCCTTTCCTTTTCCTTCAACCGAGATATCTATAGTGTCTATCTTGGTTTCCGGTGAAGCAAAGAATCCCCTGTTTTCTCCAAGAAATTTAACCCATGCTTTTTGAGTCTCCTTTATTATTTCATTTACTCTTCCTAGCATCAGACTAGTTATCCTATGTTTGCTATTGAAAACTTTTCTGTCTGCCACCTCAAGTGTCTTTTCCATTTCATTGGGAGAAATAGTAACACAGATAGATAATAGCTCTTGAATTTTAATATTTTTATCTTCTTCCATAGCTAACAGTCTTCTAGCATCTAACATGTTATACAATTCAGCTGATATTTGATTTTCTATTTCTATTAAGGCTTTCTTATAAATATCCAAGTATAATAGGATCGCTTCCTCTACCTCTATTTGTTCATCCTCTTCTAAATGATCATAGTAAAATTGAACATTCTTCAACATGCCATCTTTAGTGATTTCAGCTACTAATTTTGCACAAGTTTTAGGTGGAACCTTACCTGAATTAGTGCCATCCTTCTTCTTCCTCTTTGCAGTATTGGATGCAGTTGAAGGTGTTTCTTTTGGTGCTTTCTTTTGTGCCGGTATTTTGATTTTAACCTTCCTAACTAGTTTCTTCTTAGTTTCTGCCTTTGTTTCCTCTGGTTTCTTCCTAACAACCCTCTTAAATGCCAACAGTGTGTCATCCTCAGATTTAGATTCTGCAGTAAAAGGCTCAATATTAACTTTAGGATCCTTCCTCTTTCTACCTTTCTCTAGGAAAACATCAATTAATGCTTTGATGTCCTTTGAGACCTTCTCCATAAATTTTATTTCTTTCCCTTCCTGCTTCTCTCTTTTCTTCTGGTTGAACTTTGTTTCAACCTCTTGAGTTTTTTGCTGTGCAATACCACATGGCTTCTTTGCCTCATCTATTGGTGCATCACTCAACATTATTGCATAGGCATCAAGAATCTGTGCATCCACCTCATAGCCCATTTCTTCAATCCAACTATTTTGGGGCTTAACTGCTTCCATGAGTGTCCCATCCTTCTTTACCATGAAGCATATGTTGGTTGAATATTTTTCTATAATATGCTCAAGTATCCTTACCTTAGACCTCAGATTTTTGGACTGCTTTAAAATATCCCCATACCTTATCATCTCTTTGGCTTCCTACCAGGATGTCAAATGCCCATTTCCTTTTACCAAAACTAGGTGTATCATTCAAAAAATATAACATCAGGCAAACTAACAAGTTGCTATACTGGAATGTACCCTTCTTTTCACCCTCAATCTTCCCTAGGTTTATTAAAAAATCATCTAGCATCCAACCACTAAGATCTAATTTTACATTCTGCAACCAAAATGCATGAACTAGAAACAAAATTCAGTCAGTTTGACTAAGTTACCTTATACCCGATGATCATGCTACCCAAATTGACGTCCATGTCAGTGATAGTGCTCACTTTCATGGATCTTTTGTTAGATGTTGCACTGGTGTTATTTCTCACGAAATCATTTGAGACCTTCTTGTCTAGATGTTGCCCAACCGATGGAAAACTAGTGATTGCCCAGATGGCTTCCTTGGTGATTTTTTAAGCTCTGCTCAGCCATATAAATTCCCCATGTACTCTACTTAGAACATATCTGATTATCTCATCCTCAAACTCTATAATATCCATAATGTTGGTAAACCCTAGGTCTTCAATATGCTTGAATTCTGGTTTTATCTTTCCATATTCTCCCATCAGCTCATTCATATACATGCCCTTTATTTATGAAGTTCCCAAATCCTCGATGTGACAATGAATATATGCCCTAACATCCTCTACATAGACAAATCCCTCTGAAACGCAAGAAAATGCTCCAACCGAATATTCCAGGGTAGCCACATGTGGATGATGAATACTAAGAGGGGGAGTGAATTAGTATTCCTAAAAACACAATCAAATTCTTAAAAAAAAATTCTAGCAGACCGGTGTAGTAGTTTAAACAACAAACCAGTTAAAACATAAACAAGCCAAATAGAAAATAAAGCATTCACCCACAAAAGCACAATCACCATAACACAAGATATTTTGACATGGAAACCCAAATGGGAAAAACCACGGTGAGTAAAACTCACAAGTCAACTATCTGTAGAATAGTAACCAGACTGGTTAAGGTCTTACAATGTTCTTCACCAGAACAGATTTTGTTAAGAATCCAGATCTCTATTAGGAGATAAGTTTTGTTAAAGACTACCCTATTAAAGTATTTCAGATCCACAACTATGAACCACCTTGTTAGAGGATTTACAATAGGCTTGGCTGGGCCTACTCGGTTAAGGGTTTCAGAATTTGTCAAAGAGATTAGTAATCAATAGGTGAATGATCTAGAAAGTAGAACAAAATGTTTCATTAGATCCTTGACAATTCTTTGTTAATGTATTGTAGCATTACTTCAGTCTTCTAACCTTTGCATTCACAATCTCTGTAGTGAGATACCTTTTTCACACAGACCTAATCTTCTCTGCAACACTCACACACATCAACCCTTCAAAACCCTAGACATGATGTCCTCATATAGGAATTTGATTTCATGTCGGTCCATTAAGATTAGACTACAATTTCCTAGGTACAATGCATCTAGACACATTTTCTAATACGAGACAAAAACACCGCTAAAGTGTCGGTGGATGATAACTCATCACACTTTACAATTATACTGGTTTAACACAATATACCGATAAACAAACATTGGTAAACTGGAACATAGTGTTCCGATAAAAAATTAACTGCCGCTAGGGGTCCTTGTACTGCTTGGTGTCTTCATATTGCTTGAGGTCTTCATACCGCTTGAGGTCTTCGGTCATGCTTTGACCGGTAAGCATATTCTGCAAAACACTGATAGTCTTCTACAAACAAAGACTATACACTTAATGGCATATAGTACTGGTGTCAACAACACAACACATATTACCAGTTGAGAATAACTCATTCATAAAATAAGTGTGTGTCCATCAATGACAATCACAACTAAACATCATCAAAATACCAACAATCTCCCCCTTTGGCATTGATGGCAACACTTAGGAAAATTTTGACATCTAAGTGCTTTAAAAAAATGCCATAATCAAAATTACTCCCCCTAAGCATATACACTACTCCCTTTGCAAAAATTACAAGTATGTGCATGAAATTTTCAATACTACTCCCCATAAAATTTTATACTACTCCCCCTTTGCCAACAATGACAAAGTAATGTAAAATATTCCCTTTTTTTGTATAATATAAAAATAGAGTATATGTTCATGACAATAAAGAGTAAAACTTCTCAAAAGAGATTTAAAGTTTTGCCTAAAATTCTTCATGTTTGAAGACCATGAATCAAGAAGTGAGGCAGCAATTTCACTCTCGGTCTTCATCTGGAAGGCTAATTCTTCCATTGCATCGATGGTGCTCATCTCCTGTGTTACATTAATAGCTTCCAAGTTCAGAAAGCACTTCTGAAGAACCTGCAATTTTGGTAATAGAAGCAACTGGAGCTCCTATAGATCTCGAGTCTGATTGTAGATCTCTGAGTCAAGATTTGCAATCTGATGCTGGTGAGTATGAATAGTCTGTCCATGCACTGTGAATAGATCATATGGCAATTTGAAGTTGCCGATATACTTCTGTAACTTCGATTAGAGTTGACTCTTCTGTTTCAGAGCATCTTCACAAAATAGGTGAGGTTGGCAGATTTTTCTCAAGAGTAGGTTACCTTCACCCATAGATGAACTTATATCATCCTTCTACTTAAGCAGTTTTTCTCTGTCTGCATCCATTTTCTTTACTAATGAAACTTTTAGAGCTTTTTCATGCTTCTTCTCTGCAGAAATCTGGGCAACATCTTCTAAAGATTGCACTTGATCATCTACTATTGTGCAACGAAGTTTTAGCTTAGCCAGTGAGGAATCAGTACTGGGAAGGTCAGTACTGGGGATTAGATTGGAAAGAGTGTCAACAACAAACTGAATGATATCCAATTCTTTCTTTTTCCTCAATTCTTCCAATCTGACCCACGCTAGTTGAATGCTCCTCAGTAGCTCACTTTCATCAACCGATTGAGTCAGACATGCAAGAGGCAAATCGGTGGGAACGGTGAGATCAACCTACTTGGCTTGATCTATGGTTGCCTTAGGTGTCTGACCTCCTTCCTTTGCCTTGATCTCCTCTTGTCTTTTCTTCTCCTCTTCTTCTTTTTCTTGGGCTACCTTGGCGGCCTTCTCTTTCTCCTCTTCCACTCTCCTCTTCTCTTCTTCTTTCTTCTGCTCTTCTTCCTTCTTTTTCTCCTCTTCCTTTTTCTTCTCTGCTTCCTCCTTCTTCTTCTCTTCTTCCTTCCTCTTCTTCTCCTCTTGTCTCGCTTTCTTCACTTCCTCTTTCTCTTGTTTTTCTTTCTCCACTTTCTCTTTTGTCATTTTCTCATCTTTTTCTTTCTCCACTCTCTCCTTTTCATCTTTCTCCTTATCTGGAGTGGTATCCTCAATATTTGGTGCATAAACATCAACGAGGTCATTTTGTTCTACTGTTCTTTCACCCAGACTGTCGAATATTTCATCCAGTTTGGCTGTGGATAGGTCAGGTCATTGCTCAGCCTGCCAATTAGCTTCATATACTCTTTGCATTTTGACAACTACCTTAACCTACAAATGGGTGTCTGTTTCCACTTCAAAAGTTTTGCCTCCGAGTAGCTGAAGTCTTCTTCTTCGCATGAAGAAGATGCCTTTGTACTTATCAATAGTCTCAAACAATTCAGAATTTGAGGCATCTGGAAAATATTGAGCAAAAATTTTCTTCCTGATGTCTTGTTCCTTTTCAATGGCAATGCACCATTTATTGTCCAAAGAATCCTACAAAGATTTAGAAGTGTATGCGGGAAAAGTGGGCAAATAAAACTTAATATGTGAAAATATGTGATAATACTAGTCCACACACACACACAGGACTTCTTGGTGCAAGCTATGGAGTAATAACGTATTACTCAGCTTCCCAAGTAGGGTCCCATGGTTCTATATCTCACAATGTCCCTCAAACCAATGTTTTTGCTCTCAGATTACTGAGCAAAATGGTTTAGGGATGGCAAATATGAGAACGAGAGATGCTTTTACTAAATTTAGTATGAAATAGATGTTAAGCTATGTATGATACTAAAATGCAATAAACTAGATGATAAGATGACAAGGTTAGTATGAACACTATCCTAGCATAATATATTTAGTCTATGATTGAGCTAAATGATAAAGAAGGGAATCTAAACATGCATATTTAGTCTAATTCCTGATCTAAAAGAGGCTAAATGAAGAGCATAAAGATTGATGAAAAAGCTTGAAAGTATTTGAGCATAAGTATAATGCTTCAAATTTGAAAGATGATTGTTAAAAATGGAAGAATGAGAGCTCTATTTATAGCACAAACAGGGCAATGGATGGTCAGGATTGAAAGGTTTAATCAAGGGCTAAGTTTGAAAGTTGGGGACCCATGTGCACAATTGGCACCAATGAAATGGTGACAAGTGTCAACATAGGATTGGGTTGAGAGAAGAGGTTGGAGGCATTAAAGGCCTGAGAAGACCTCATGGTTATCTAAAGGCTAAGGGTCAAGTCTAAGTTAGGATTAGCCAATGGATTAAGAGTTAATCCAAGGATAAACCTTTGTGCAAATGATTAAGAGATAATCATGGTCAAAGCATTAATGGCCTGATGAGACCCTTGGGTTGGATAGAGGTTGAGTCAAAACAAATGTTTTAACCATGTGGGAGGGTTTGAATTAACCATTAATGGTTATTGGATACTTTAAGGATTAAGTGGTTGAAGGTTGGAAGCCTTCAATGGTTTTCAAAGACTTTAAGGGTTTTGGTGGTTGAAGGTTGAAAACCTTTAATGGTTATCAAAGACTTTAAGCCATTTGAGAAGTGACTTCCCTTTGCTTAGGGATGTGACAAAGTTTAGAGGATGGTTAGGTTAATTAGAAGCGATTAGAAGAGTCTAGAAGGGATTAGGAAGGGGTTTGGGATTTTGCAAGTGGATGGGGGGATAATAGGATTTAATTGAAATTATTTAATTCAATTTGGTTGCAATTTGGGGAAATTAAATAAATTAAATTTATTCAATTTAGGATAACTATTTCATTAAATTTAAATTTAATTAAAAGTGGATAGGGGGATTTAATTGAATAAAATGATTTATTCATTAAATGGTATAGTGAATTTATTTAAATAAATTGAATAATTTATTTAATTAAATAGAGGAATGTGGATAGTTTAATTAAATTGGATTTAATTAAATAGAGAAATGAACATAAAATATTCATTTAGGAATATGGTCATTTTTATACGTCTACATTTTGCCCCTCTTTGAAGTGACGTGTGTGCACATGTTATTTCAAAGAAAATGATGTGTTTTTGTGATTTTATGATCAAATGCAATTTTTGTTGTGTCGCTCTTATGATTTGTAAGTCGTGCCCCAGATTTGATGTGTGATGCCCCAGATTCGATGTGTGATGCCCCCTCGGGAGATGAATCAATTTTGAAAATTTTGATTTAATTTGATGAAGTTCGTATGATGTGTATGATTGTGTGCATGTAAAAAGTGTGCAGATTGATTCATCTCCCGATAAGTTACAACTGTTTTCGTATAGGGGAGACCGCGACCATATTATAGGTCCCTACGGCTAACCCTAATTTCATTTTCCTCCTATAAAAGAGGAAAAGGGCTTGATTTAGGTTCATTTGTGCTTTGTTGACTTTGAAGAAAGAGAATTGGCTCTAGAGAGAAAATGTCTATTCCCTATCAGAGACACTGTTTCGAGCGCATTCGGAGGTACCGGAGACCTGTAGCGCGTGGACCACCAGTAAGTCAATGTTTTGGATCCCTTTTTAATTTTTTGTTTTGTCATTTTTAGGCATTTTTCGAATTTCAAAGTTCGGGTGTTTCGTTTTAGCGCGTCTAGGGTCTATTGTAGTGCATACGAAGTGTGAAGTAGCGCATTAAGTTTAAATTTAGGGGTTGCATCCGAAAACTGTAGGTTAGCGCATAAAACGTTTAGGTTAGCGCGTGTATGGAGAATAGCGCATGTAAGGTATTGGGTAGCGCGTAGCATCAACAGGTTAGCGCATAGGTTTGACCTAGCGCATAGGGGTCGTCGGGGTTCACATAGGGAAGGGGGTTTAGCACGTAGGACTAACCTAGTGCATAGGGCTAAAAGTGTAGCGCTTAGGAAGGGTAGATTAGCGCGTAAGCAGAGTCTAGCGCATGGGGTGGGTTAGGTAGCGCATTGGGTAAAAATTTTAGCACGTAGACAGAGTCTAGCGCATAGGACAGGTAGATTAGCGCGTAGGAGAGACAGCCTAGCGCATAGTGGTAATTTAGCGCATTGAAGATCTATTTTAGCGCATCCGAAAAATTTTGCAGTTTTGCCCGAGTTGAAAATTTGTTTTGTCTGCCTGTCATGTTTTGATGAATTTACCCAATATGAGTGTTTGTATAACTTGTTTTGATTTGCGAGTTTTCAAGATATATATAGATATCAATCTGTTGTTTTGATCAAAAATGATGTAGTTGCGTGTTCTGTTTCAAGTTCAATGTATGTGAAAGCCTGAGTTGTATTACAAGCCGATATGGGTTGGAAACTTGAGTTGTTTTACAAGCTGATATGGGTGGGAAACTTGAGTTGTTTTACAAGTTTATGTGATTTTGGTACTTGAGTTGTGTTACAAGTTTTGATATGGTTTTTGAGAACTTGAGTTATGTTACAAGTTGATATGAAATGATAGGTTTTTGAACTTGATGTAGAGGAGCAAATTGTTTCATATTGTTGATGTAAGTTTGATTTTGATATCTTTGTTTTGATGTGGAAAACTGATATTGGATATGTTTTGTTTGTTGACAGGAGCGATTGGGTGTTGTACAGTCGAGGGAGAGATTCCCGAGACCGTGGACGTTGATACGGAGATTGTCACAGGCAAACTTGGATATTATAGAGAGATGTGGATTGACCTCTCTTCTGGATATGCCTCAGTTCACTGTGAACCGGGGGCTTTTGATAGCGTTGGCAGAGAGGTGGCATAGTGACACGAACACCTTTCATTTTTCCACTGGAGAGATGACAGTGACAGTGGAGGATTGCTACCGAATTTTGCGGATTCCTATTGTAGGGGCACTCCTTCCTTATGAGCAGTCAGAGGAGGGTGGCACAGAGGCAATGCGCTGGATTTTTCAGGATGACACAGTTTGTGGCTACGAGATTCCCTGGCAGGAGTTTTTGGATTTGGGTTATGCACCGCTGCCATCTGTACTGACAGGATTCATTGGGGGATTCCTTTGTCCTGATCGCAGGTCAAAGGGATTCTCGGTGGGATGGGGACTGGTTTTCGAGGAGATGGTTACGCAGGGCAGGAGGTTTGCATGGGGGTCAGCGATGCTGGCGCACTTATACAGGAGTTTACATGAGGTAGTATACCTCGGTTATAGTAGCTTGTCAGCGGGAGTGACCCTATTATAGGTATGGTGCTGGGAGCACATTCCAGCAGCTAGGCCACTGGCAGATAGAGACAGGCCCGTAGGTGTAGCATATGCCTACGGATATAGAGGCCTAGTTGTCCAGCGTAAGCTGGGCAAACTAGAGCATTGGAGGAGGATTTTTGATGATATAGATACGGTCACCTGGAGGTCGTATACAGGTTGCGAGGTATGGGCAGAGGATGGGCTGGAGATGCCCTTTGTATTTATGACACGGTATTTGATTGGGAGGACCCCGTTCGTTATTGAGCGGTTTGTGGTGACCCGAGTTTTGCGACAGTTCGGGCGCTAGCAGGGGATTCCTCAGGGAGCATGTTTGTATGCTCGGAGGCAGCAGGATGTGGCCGATTGGGGGCTGACTATTGATAGTGCAGTGGTGATTGAGGAGTTTACGGGGTTGGCCGGGCAGATCTAGGACTATGCCCCAGAGATTCAGGACGCAGGTATGACAGAGGAGTTCGCTCGTTTGTTTGCTGCGCAGGCAGTGGCTAGGATCTCAGATCCAGAGGAGATGAGGTCAGCGTTTGACTCGGATGGGGAGGAGGGAGATGGGGGAGATGATGGAGATGATGAGGAGGATGGAGGAGGGTGAGGAGCAAGAGGGAGGCGGGGAGGTAGAGGTGTGGAGAGAGCGGTACGACAAGGGAGGATTGAGAGGGGGAGAGGAGGATGGGCTATCAGAGCCGGGAGAGAGGGGAGAGTGACGGAGGTGCTGGCTGCAGTGGGGGGTGAGGAGGAGATGAGTAGACCAGCACAAAGGAGGAGGGTAGATATACTCCCACCTCCAGTACCGAGGACAGGGCGAGTGGGAGGGGTTCCTCCAGCATAGGTACCGCTGTGGGTTCGAGTGCCAGGTCATATGGAAGATGCACAGATCCGGACCTTGCAGATTACCGTGCAGCAGCTATAGGCACAGATTTTGACCTATCAGCAATAGATTTCTCAATTGACCACTGAGAGAGATACTGAGATAGAGCGGTGAGGATGAGCGGAGGAGGCGTTGGCGAGTGTGCAGAGAGCAGCGGTGGGTGGTCTGATGAGAGACACCCTGAGAGAGCTGACATGGAGAGTGCAGGAGGTAGAGTATTATAGGCGGCATTATGAGGCTGCAGTACCCCGAGATCGGCGAGTGGAGAGCTTTACACAGTCGAAATCGAACCACTGGGACACGATCGGAGAGCTGAGGTGTGACGGGGCTGACGAAACAGGATCCTCCTGGAGATCCAGGGGCAAGTGTATCTGGAGCGAGACAGGACCCTCCTGGAGATCTAGGGGCCGGTGCATCTGGAGCGAGACCATCTCCGTCAGGAGATAGTCATACTTGAGAGACAGGGTCTCTGTTGTATTTTTGAGCAGTTTGCTATTTGTTGTACTGGACACAGTGTGTGGACACTTTTTGTACATTTTGATACGTTTTGAGATATATATATATATATATATATATATATATACGGCACCATTTTTGATCATCTGATGTGTTGATATGGATGTATTTATTTTATGTGATGATGTAATGCTCAAATAAATGATGTAAGATGTATGATGTAGGATGTATGCTTTTTATATGCTGTGAGATGTATCTTGAAAATGAGATGTATGTTTTATTTATGCTGCTAAATGTATCATGATATGGAAATGATGTTTAAATGATATGGAATGATGTGTATGCAACTAATTGTAAAATGATGTGTATGCAACTAATTGTAAAATGATATGCAACTAATTGTTTTTGGAGCATCCCTCATTCTGTATTTGCCATCCGATATAACCATATTTTTGCTTTCTTTGTAAATATCATCACTGAGCATTGATTTGTTTAGGATATGTTGAAAATTTATACAAGCATAATGGTATAATTGAACCATAATGACCTGAGAAAAATTTACATGATATTTGATTTTGCAAGATAGCACAAGCATCAAGGTATAATTGAACCAGGACGACCTGAGTACGTATTGCGTAAATAGACAAGATTTGATCATTTGTATGCGTGAAGTGGAATCAAGCCTTCAGTGATATTGGACGTATCACGTCTTGAGGCATGTATTCACATAGTACAAGTGATCGCCTCCCAGACAGAAGACTAAGAAAATCATCCATCCTTGATATTTTATGCTATAGTGCAACATTCAGTACTTCAGAAAATCATCCATCCTTGATATTTTCGTGTTTTATTTTTGTTTTGGTTTTTGCGATGAAGCATATTTGTTTGTTGGATGTCATGCTGGTGAGTTTTGCATTTAGTCTTGATGTCTTTGAGTGTTTGCAATATGATTGACATGCCCCTAGCTGAGTGTGCCTCTTGATGTGAATATATACAGGGATTCCAAGCCATGGTGTTTTAGTGATAGGAGGATATTTATAGACAAATCAGGATAGTGACTACGCTAAGTATGTCCTGAATGGATATTTGCTAAGTGTCAGGCGATGGCCGATAGTGTTTTATATGGACAACATGGTATGGAAATAGATAGAGGAGCCGTTCTTTCACAAGGGCGCCTGTTTACCAGGTTTTCACCCTTGGTTTTTATTGTACTTTTTTTGTTTGTTTGTTTGTTTGTTTTGGGCTTTTTCCGTGCACTAGGCTATTTTAAGTATAGTACCTTTTCAGATGGATGTTGTTAGTTGGTTCGTCGAGCACATCTCCTTCAGAATTTGTTAGCTGATAAGCACCTGATCCATAAACGGATATGATAACATAGGGACCCAACCAGTTAGGTTCAAATTTCCCTTTCTTTTCTCGATCTTGCTAATTTCTTGGATTTTCTTTAAGGACTAGGTCACCAACCTTGAAGTTGCGGGGAATGACCTTGTGATTGTAGCTCCTGCACATGCGTTGCTGATATGCTTTGAGATGAGTATAAGCATGTTGGCATCGTTCATCCAATATCTCAAGCTCTTGTAGACGATTAACTCGATACTCTTCATCTGGGATTAAGCCTTTCAAAGAGACTCTGAGAGATGGGATCTCTACCTCCAGGGGTAAAATAGCCTCTGATCCATATACCAATGAGTATGGTGTCGCTCCTGTAGGTGTGCGGATGCTGGTCCTGTATGCCCAAAGTGCTGGATTGAGTTATACATGCCAATCTTTGCCTGCATCATTCATTGTTTTCTTGAGGATTTTTAGTATTGTCTTGTTAGATGCTTCTGCTTGACCATTTCCCTATGGGTAATATGGTGTAGAGAACCTATGTTGGATTTTGAATTTTTCACATAGTTCTTGGACATCTTAATTTTTGAAGGGCCGTCCATTATCTGTGATGATTGAACTTGGAATACCATATCTGCAGATCAGATAATTTAGGATAAAAGAGGCAATTTGTTTCCCGGTCACTGTGGTCATGGGAACTACTTCTATCCATTTGGTAAAGTATTCTGTTGCTGTTATAATGAACTTGTGTCCATTTGAAGAGGACGGATGAATTTTGCCAACCAGGTCCAATCCCCACTGACAAAAGGGCCATGATGTTGTAAAGGGCTGTAGTTCCTGTGCTGGTGCATGTATTAGATTGCCATGGATTTGGCATTTAGGACATTTTTTGGCAAAGTGATATGAGTCTTTCTCCATTGTAGGCCAGTAGTATCCCATCCTTAGAAGCTTTTTAGCAAGAGTAGTGCCGCTGGAATGTGTGCCACAAATACCTTCATGAAGCTCGTGTAAAGCCAAATCAGAATCATTACGATCAAGGCAACGAAGAAGAGTACCATCGAGACCTCGACGATATAAAGTATCAGTGGTAAGGGTATAACGGGCAGCTTGTCTGATAAAGTTACATTTTTGGTTATGGGATTGGTCAATGGGTAAGATATTATGCTTGAGGTAGTCGTATATTGGTCCATATAACAGAGAATCTAAACCAGTCAAGGCATAGATAACATGGGATTCAGAGTGGTCATAGGCGGGGGAGAATAGTTGCTCTACCAGGAACTCATAATGACTCTGTTGCTCAGGAATTTGTAGTAGCGAAGCGATTGTAGCCATTGCATTGGCTGCTTTGTTGTTCAACCTTGGCATTTGCTCGAAGGTGATGTGCACAAAATACTGTTTGAAGTCATCCACCATCTGTTTGTAGGGTAGTAGCTTGTCATCCTTTGTCTGATAGTTGTTATTGATTTGATTAATGACCAGTTGTGAGTCTCCATAGACTTTTAACTCTGTGATTTTCCATTCTACGGCCATTTTGATGCCTATGACTAGTGCTTCATATTCAGCCACATTATTTGTGCATGGAAACATAAGTCTGTATGATTGTGGCATAGTGTGTCCTTCAGGAGTGATGAACAGAATGACGACACCTGAACCATGTTGAGTGTAGGATCCATCAAAGTATAGTGTCCATTGTTTAGTAGAAAGAGAAAGAACGTCCCTATCTGGAAATTCAACCTCCATGGTTTGTTTGCCTGGTAGCGGTGCTTCGGCCAACTGATCTGCAATTGCTTGTCCTTTGATGGCTCGTCTTTCTGTGTATTGGATGTCGAATTCACTGAGAATCATGACCCATTTAGCCAATCGGCCTGTAAGAGCTGCCTTGCTGAGTAGATATTTGAGAGGATCAATTTTTGCAACTAGCTTGATGGTGTGTGCTAGCATGTAATGTCGGAACTTCTGAGATGCAAAGACCACTGTTAGGCAAGCCTTTTCAATAAAGGTATAGTTGAGCTCATAGCCATTCAATGTTCTATTGATGTAGTATATGGCACGTTCCTTTCCTTGTTGATCTTCTTGTGCCAATAATGCCCCCAGTGAAATATCTGTTGTTGAGATATATAGAATAAGTGGCTTTCCGGCGACTGGTGGTACTAGAACTGGTGGATTCATCAGGTACTATTTGATTTGATAAAAAGATTCTGCACACTTAGCCTCCCATTTTAATGGTGTGTAGCAAATGGTTAAATGGTAGACTTTTATCTACTAGCTGAGCGATGAATCACCGGATTGATTGAAGTCGTCCCTGTAGAGATCTGAGTTGACTGATATTTTGTGGTGGCGGCATTTCCATAATGGCTTGTACCTTTGCTGGATCAACTTAAATACCCTTAGCTGAGACTATGTAGCCTAGTAACTTGCCTGATGTAACCCCAAAGACACACTTCTTAGGGTTAAGCCTAACTTGGAATTTCTCCAATCGATCAAAAATCTTTGTTAGGATGCCAAGATGTTCTGCTCTGGTGAAAGATTTAGCTAGTAAGTCATCCACATAGTCTTCCATAAATGTGTGCATCATATCATGGAATATTGTGGTCATTGCTCTTTGATAAGTGGCCCCTGCATTCTTTAAGCTGAAAGGCATAACATTCCAACAGTACGTCCCCCAAGGATAGGTGAATGTTGTTTTATCTTGATCTTCAAGAGCTATCTTGATTTGGTTATAGCCTGAGAAACCATCCATTAGCGAGATCATTGCATGGCCTGCTGTGAGATCTATAATTATGTCGATACTTGGCAGAGGAAAGTCATCTTTTGGACAAGCTTTGTTGACGTCTCTGAAGTCAGTGCATATTCTGATACTACCATCCAGTTTTGATACTGGAACGATATTGGATATCCATTCTGCATAGTCAATGGGTCGGATGAATCTGACGTCTAATAATTTCTTTAGTTCAGTTTTGACCATGAGTGCCACCTGTGGATTCATCTTTCGTAGTTTTTTCTTGACTGGCTTAACTCCTATAGAGATGGACAAGTGATGCATGATTAAGTGTGGATCTACTCCAAGCATATCAGCATATGACCAAGAAAAGTTGATTTGTTGTTCTTTAAAGAAGATGATGAATGCCGATCTTTCTTCCTCTGTCAGAGATTCTGCAAGATGTATATTTCTGGCTGCTTCTGTGGTACCAATGTTGATTGATTGAGTGGGCTCAATCAATATGGGCGATCGCTCATGAAAGTGCTCAGGAAGAGTGTCAAGTCTCCCATCGTTAGGTGCCTCAAAAAGGTTTTCACCCTCCGATGCGTCCTTTATTTTACTTTTTTATGATCTAGAGCTGCCATTGACTGGTTTTCAGCATTAGATTCTTTGTTTGGTTCATTTTTGCGACTGAGAGACTTGGCACTCCCTTATTGACAGATATCATTATTTTGTTCACTGGTAGAGCTTGTTTCTGGATTTATGGTACATAGGTAATGGACAATAGATGCATCATCTGGGAAAATTGGTATATCATTTGTTTCAGGTTCATCCCAGCTGATGAGGTCAGGAAAGACAAGTGGTAAGGAATCATTGGGTGGATCAAGTTCGGCTACCGTAAGTGTTAGGATAGAGTTTTCATCGTGATGGGTCTTGGGTTTAAAGAAATTTAGGATTTCGTTGAGGTCCTCGATGGTATCATCTTCCACATAGACTTGTTCATAATGTTTCTGTTCACTTTCCTGA
Source organism: Cryptomeria japonica (assembly GCF_030272615.1). Lineage (NCBI taxonomy): Eukaryota > Viridiplantae > Streptophyta > Pinopsida > Cupressales > Cupressaceae > Cryptomeria > Cryptomeria japonica. The sequence continues at coordinate 324,973,975 of NC_081410.1, forward strand.
GCGTCATAGATATGTTGCGGTCCAAATTCAAGAGGTCTATCCTCTGCGTTATGTTCTTCCTGAGAAAGGGATATAGAATCAGTATCATCCAGGATATTAGTAGTAGCATTGGAGTAGGTACCCCATTCATATTCATTGGAATCTGTCTCATAGGCATTATCCCAGATTCTATCTGTGCTGTAAACAGGTGTGTTGTATGGTGAAAACAAATCTTTGATGATGGATACCATTTTGATGGTTTTTGTAGATTCTGTATCAGATCCGTCTTCTACTTGCTGGATTTGTTCATAGACTATGTTTCTTCAGGGAGGAATAATGGTATTTTAAGATGTCCTGATTTGTTCTTGAGATATTGGTGTTTGAATATGAGCTACTGCTACAGATAGGGCCTTCTTATGACTTAGAAGTTTTTCCTGATGTAACTTCTGATCTTGACGTTCTCGTGCCTTGTGGATTGTTTCTGCTGATTCAAAAAGTGCTTCCTACTAGGATTCTTCTTTGTACGGTGTCTTTACTTTCCATTGAGGTTTGATAGGTAGGTGAGGCGGCTTCAATAGGAATGTGAGTTTAGAACCCAATCCTGCTTTGTTTTTGCTAGGTTGTGAAGGAAGATCTATAGGTTCAGTGACTCCTTTGCGTTTGCCAATAGGTCCTTTACCGCCATATCCCATTTGCTTTATGATTAAGTAGCCTTTTCCATACATGTATGTTGGTAGAATAATGTCCAGAGCAGCTGCTCTATGATTTTCTTCTTCATCTTTGTATAACCAACTAAGAACATCTTTGTCTTCTGATTCATGTGCTAGAGTACCTAATTGGATGAAGGTACCATCAAATTTAGTGATGGGCTGAGTAGCCAGTTGTGTTGATGTAGTAGGCAAACCATGTGATCTAGGTGAGGTCGGCAATTTTGCCAAACATAAAGGCTCCAAAGAGTATTCTCCCATGCCTTGGTCTTTGATTTGCATTTTCTACTTGAAGTCTCCCCATAAGGAGTTGGATTTTGCTATTTGTGGATCTGATGTTAAAGACTAATGCTTTTCTCTATTATGAGGAACCAAACTATCCTGGGCTACCCCCATTGTATTGCAATGTTGAAATGGATTGTGATCAATAGATATGGAGATTTCTTGTCCATCATAAGGAAACTTGACACACTGGTGATATGTAGAAGGTACTGCTTGCATTTCATGTATCCAGGGTCGTCCTAATAAGATATTGTAGGTTAGATCAATATCTAAGACTTGACAAATAGTATCCTTTTGTACTGGGCCTACTTGAATAGGTAATATCACTGTGCCTTTAGAGGACCTTTCCTCATCATCATATGCCTTTATGGTAATTTTCTTGCAAGGGTCAATAGATTCTTCTGAGAAGCCTAATGCATGGATAAGCTTTAAAGTACATATATTAAGACCAGCTCCTCCATCTATTAGGACTCTTTTGACTCGATGTTTGCAAACAATGACTTCAATATGGAGAGGAGTATTATGTGGATGACTCAAGGAAGTATTATCATGCTCGGAGAAGGTGAGGTTATGAGGTCCTGTCATATGGGCAACCATGGCTTGAAATCTGTCTATATCCAGATTTTGAGGTACATTTATTTCCAATAATGCTTGCTCCAATATGTCTTTGTGCTTGGGTGATAGTTTCAATAATTCCAGGATAGATATCTGAGCTGGAGTCTTGCGTAGTTGGCTAACCAAGTCATATTGGATTTTTGGTGTGGTAGTTGCAGGTGCAGTATGTCCCTTCAAGACATATTTCTGAGTGCGGGTTGTTACATTAACAAATTCATGATCACACTGATCTCAGATGGTGATGACATTTACTTGATGATCTTCAGCTGATATATGGTTGATAGTGTTATTGTAGATGTGATTAATACAAGCTCCGTGTGTATCATCTGAAGTAGATGCTCCATCCTTGTTGTAATTTGGGAGAGGATTTTTAAAGGCTCCATGATCACCATTTATTTTGAGACCATCGACCGTTAAGTCACCTCGATCAATCATGTCCTGGACTATGTGTTTCAATCTCATGCATTCATTTTTTCTATGACCCTTGTTGTGATGGAAATCACAATAGTGTGAATCATTCCACCAAGGTGGTTTGATTGGGGGTTCATAATTGTTGAGTGGCGGTAAAGAAAGAATCTTGTTTGCCAAAAGTTCTTTGAATGCTAATTCTAGTGATTGTCCCAGTGGTGTGAAGATACGCTTTTGGAAATTGTTCATGTTGTTGCGTGGATTGTTGTTAGGTCCTGAATTCATGTTTTTGCCTTGATTATCGTTGGTATTGTTTTTGTTGAATTGTCCTTGATCAATGTTTTGTGCATATGTGTTAGCACTGGGAGTAGCATTTTTAGGATTTAACGTGTTCTGAGGATTTCCAGATAATGCAAGCACTAGTTGTTTCGATTTAGGATCATGTGATTCATTGTTGCCTTCGTTTTTGTTTCGAGTCCAAAATCGAGATTTGTCAAAGTTGGTGTTGTTTTGGTTATTGTAGTTTGATGAGTTTGTTCCTTCCTTGTAGAATTTGAGTGTTCCCTTTTTGACACATGCTTCCTCTACTTGAATGCCATTTTCAATCAATTTAGCGAAAGATGGTATGCATTGAAGTTTGAGTCTGTAACTCATTTCGCCATTCAAGTTATCAATGAAGTTTTCTATTTTCTCTTTTTCAGGAATATCTCGAGGATATCTAGAGACCATGCGTCTCCAGCGTTGAAGGAATGCCATGAATGTTTCATTGTTCTTTTGTTTGGTGTTGCAAACATCTAGCATGGTTATGGCATGTTGGATGTTGTAGGAATAGTGGGTGATGAATTTGGTAACCAACTCATCAAATGATCTAACAGGTGGCAAAATTTTGGATAACCATTCCATAGTTTGCCCACCCAAACTTCTGGGGAATAATCTCATCAAATAGGTGTCATCATGAGCAAATTCAAGGCTTAGTGTGCAAAATTCTTGAACATGATCCCGGGGATCACTTTTCCCATCATATTTATCAAATTTGGGAATGTCTGAGTTTGGAGGAAAAGGTACCATGTTCAAGCTTCTGTCAAATGGATAAGGACAGATTTCATTTAAAGAGTACCGCACTGTTGTCCCTTGTTGCATATCCTGTATTTGCCTTTGCAACATTTGCATTTGTTGAGTAAGAGCAATCAAGGGTACATTGTCTTGCCGAGGAAAAAGTTCTTGCCTTGTATTGGTTCTCAGCTGAAAAGGAGTGGTAAATGGTATATGTTGCTCTGGTGTTTCTAGTTCAGGTATACGCATTTCTGGTATGCGTTGTTCTGGAATGTGCTATTCAAAGTTATGTTGTTCAGGTATGTGAGTTTCTTCTTCTCGGTTTTGTTCTTGAGATGCATATTGCCGAGATCTGGTTTGAAAAAGATTTGGGTCGAAATCTTCAGGAAGTTTAACGCCCTTGCTTGTGAGCATCAACAACTATTTTTCCTTGTCATTTTCCATGAGCTTTTTGACAAGTTTTTGGAAGGAGGGATTTACTTGACATTCCCAAAGAAGGGCTTCAGTAATTTCAGGTTCTTCTATGGGTGGAACTTCAAAAGGATTTGATAATCTTCGATTCATACTGGACTCAGCGGGTGTCTCACTTTGTTTGTTACTTTGAGAGTGAGTAACAGGCATTTTAGTAGAAGCTTTCAGTGATGAAAGGGACAAAAGCCTCCTCGATGTGTTGCTCGGGCATTGGTGGTTCTGGTCGAGATGTGTTATATGTGATGCACTCGTCGGGCAAGAATGCTGGATTGATTTTTCCGCCGCGGTTTATGGTTTGATTAAAAACAGACTTTTGAGAGTATGCTCTTGTCTTCAAGGGTTCCTTGTCAAATTCGCTAGATTTGTTTTGGATATAGCGTTTGACATGATGAAGGAATACCCGATGAGATTTGAAGAGTTGATGATTGATGTATAAAAACTTATTTCGCCTGATGAATTTGGAAAAACTAGGTTGTCGTTTCTTTAACGTGATGTTACGATAGAGGTTCTTTCTTCTCAGAATAAGGGGATTAGTCATGCAAGAGTGATTAATGATTTCCTTTAATTGGTTTGGATTCAGTTGATTCTTGTTTTGAAAATTTCAAATCTTACTTTATCAGAGTGAAGGCTGCCCCCTCATGATAAAGTGTGTCAAATGATATGGATAAAAGCTTCCCGATCTGGAAACTGGATTTGACGATTTGAGAATTTTAAACAAGTGTTTTGAGATAGAAATCCGTAAGATGGTAAAGGATTTTGATGACACTGATGATGAAAATTTTCCGGATTATGATAGGAGAGACATCCTCTATTGTGCAATTTGTTTAGGATTCAGACAACTTTGTTTAACACAAATTTAGCTTGAGAAAAGTTTTTAATAGTTTGTTTTTGTCTCTGGTGTGATAAAAGATGATTTTTGATGAAAAAAAGTCTTCTAAAATGTTTTTGAAATTTTTAAAATTTTTAGTTTTGGACTCTCTATTTTTCGGCCTTAGATCACGCGCTAAAACAGAGTTTACATGTGCTACTGAATTTACCGGATGCGCTAAAGGAATGAGCCCACGCGCTAATCTGCCCCAAGATACGCGCTAAAGTTTGGTTTTTAGAAAAATTTTGTTTAACTGGTGAAAAATCTACGCGCTAGACTGGGCTTTAAATGCGCTAACTGTTGGAATAAATGCACTAAAATATGGTTTCTACGCGCTAAGCTGTTTCTTCCATGCGCTAAAGTTAGGATCAATGAAATTTGTTGTGGATTTTGTTTGAAAAAGCTACGCGCTACACTGGGCTTGATACGCGCTAATTGTTTGAGTGAATGCGCTAATGTATGTATGCTACATGCTAAGTTGTTGCTGCCATGCCCTGAAAGTAGGACTGTTGAAAATGGTTATTGAATTTTTTTGAAAAAGTCACGCGCTACACTAGGCTTTAAATGCGCTAACTGTTTTGTTTTATGTGCTAATACTTGGTTGTCACGCGCTAAGAGGTTGCTGCGAAGCACTAGACTGTGTTGTGGATGCGTTAGAGGATTGTATACTGGTGTGCCTAATGGAAAAACGCTACTGTTTTAACTCCACGCGCTAATTTGAGGCTTGGATGCGCTGGAAAAAGTCTTCCACGTGCTAAGATGTTGTTGTTATGCGCTAGACCACTCTGATTTTTCGGTTTGGGTGTTTTCTTGAGATTTTTTATTTTTGTTGAGAATTTTTCAAGTGCGATGGATGATTTTCTGAAGTAATAAATGTAAGCACGGCACAAAAAGTACAACCATTTTGCCTAATCTAACAAAAAATGTATGTTCTGCGAGGATGTGTTCAAATCCTCAATGTTTTAATAGGTTTGGATACAAGTAATACACTTCAGAAAGACTCTTTATTCAAGGGTCATAAATAACATCATAGCCCACTAGTCTTGATACTCCATCAGCTCAAACAGCCGTGTCACCCCCTAGGGGGCGCCCATTTTTTTGCCTTTTGCTAGAAGTTAACTCAAAGTGAATTGCTTCACAGTTGAGTAGTTATCTTGGGAGATATATGGTGAGTAATCTTGGGGGCAGATTCTTCCCCACCCTTGCACTATGATGTTACAAATGTTTGGTTACTGACTCGGTTCAAAGTTTCTAATTCTATGGTTCTTAATCAGGCTTCCTGTTCGGCCGTCAGTGATAAACTCCCTCAGGAGGCTTCCCAACCTTTAGAACAAAGGCTTTACGTATCTCAAGGATACTGGGGGAAGGCTAATCACTGCGCGCAACTGTTGAAAAGAACTTTCGTCACTTTCCACATTTGATTATAGTGGGTTGGAATTCTTGGCATCAAATTCGTTCCCCACTTAGGTCGTTCCCTTCACACCGGCCATAAACAGCTTTAAGAGTTGATTGCAACTCCTCAGGAAGGCAGGCCTGCTAAAGGATTTATTGCTTGAATGAAATAAAGCTGTAAGAATGGTCTGGATTTTTGATCACCCAGTTAAGGGGAGAGCATATACCTTCCACTTTCGAGACAAAGCAAACAAAGTTCTTTTTAGCTTTCAAGACAATGATTTTCTAACTTCTATTTGGAGATGTTGCTCCAACCAGCATGATGTTCTTTTTAACTTTTAAAAGAAAATATTGTCTGATCTATAAAAAGGAAATGGTCAACAAAGCAAAATTTCTGATTTGTAGGTCAACAAAAGAAATCGTTTTTAACATAAAATCCTCTGCTCGACCTGCAAGAAACCGTTAGCATCCTGCAAGCAAACAACAAAGATAAAACGTCAGGTGATCTGGAGGACTTCTACAAGTCTAAAATTTTCAGTTCGGTTACAAATTTTATTTTATTTTTGTTTTTGTCTGTGATGCACTATAGAATTGACTATACGTGCTACAATAAAAGCCAGATGCACTAAAATTATGCTCCTCTGCGCTATACGGTTGCTTGGATGCGCTAATCTATGAATTAGAAGCGCTGCTCTGTGTTTTGTCTTTCTCCCGTGCTCAGTTTTGCAAGAAAATTTGAAATATGATGCACTAACTTCTGAGGTTCACGCGCTGGATGATGGACTATAAGTGCTGAACTGGGGATCGTATGCACTAGTCTGGTTGTTGAATGTGCTGCTCTGTGATTCGCCTGTGTCGAGACCTACAGGAAATTGTTAGAAGGAGTCATGCGCTAAGAGATTGTCTTCACGCGCTAATATTAAGACCACACGTGCTAAACAGGGAGTTGGATGCGCTACTCTGTTGTTTGGATGCCCTAAACAGTGAACTGAAAGTGCTACTTCAAATTTCTCGCATGCCTGCAAAAATGGTTAGTTTCAAAAACCGATTTGTTATTTGGGGTCGGGCCCCACGGTGGGCGCCAGAAATGTATGCGGGAAAAGTGGGCGAATAAAACTTAATATGTGAAAATATGTGATAATACTAGTCCACACACACACACAGGACTTCTTGGTGCAAGCTATGGAGTAATAACGTATTACTCAGCTTCCCAAGGAGGGTCCCATGGTTCTCTATCTCACAATGTCCCTCAAACCAATGTTTTTGCTCTCAGATTACTGAGCAAAATGGTTTAGGGATGGAAAATATGAGAACGAGAGATGCTTTTACTAAATTTAGTATGAAATAGATGTTAAGCTATGTATGATACTAAAATGCAATAAACTAGATGATAAGATGACAAGGTTAGTATGAACACTATCCTAGCATAATATATTTAGTCTATGATTGAGCTAAATGATAAAGAAGGTAATCTAAACATGCATATTTAGTCTAATTCCTGATCTAAAAGAGGCTAAATGAAGAGCATAAAGATTGATGAAAAAGCTTGAAAGTATTTGAGCATAAGTATAATGCTTCAAATTTGAAAGATGATTGTTAAAAATGGAAGAATGAGAGCTCTATTTATAGCACAAATAGGGCAATGGATGGTCAGGATTGAAAGGTTTAATCAAGGGCTAAGTTTGAAAGTTGGGGATCCATGTGCACAATTGGCACCAATGAAATGGTGACAAGTGTCAACATAGGATTGGGTTGAGAGAAGAGGTTGGAGGCATTAAAGGCCTGAGAAGACCTCATGGTTATCTAAAGGCTAAGGGTCAAGTCTAAGTTAGGATTAGCCAATGGATTAAGAGTTAATCCAAGGATAAACCTTTGTGCAAATGATTAAGAGATAATCATGGTCAAAGCATTAATGGCCTGATGAGACCCTTGGGTTGGATAGAGGTTGAGTCAAAACAAATGTTTTAACCATGTGGGAGGGTTTGAATTAACCATTAATGGTTATTGGAGACTTTAAGGATTAAGTGGTTGAAGGTTGGAAGCCTTCAATGGTTTTCAAAGACTTTAAGGGTTTTGGTGGTTGAAGGTTGAAAACCTTTAATGGTTATCAAAGACTTTAAGCCATTTGAGAAGTGACTTCCCTTTGCTTAGGGATGTGACAAAGTTTAGAGGATGGTTAGGTTAATTAGAAGCGATTAGAAGAGTCTAGAAGGGATTAGGAAGGGGTTTGGGATTTTGCAAGTGGATGGGGGGGATAATAGGATTTAATTGAAATTATTTAATTCAATTTGGTTGCAATTTGGGGAAATTAAATAAATTAGATTTATTCAATTTAGGATAATTATTTAATTAAATTTAAATTTAATTAAAAGTGGATAGGGGGCTTTAATTGAATAAAATGATTTATTCATTAAATGGTATAGTGAATTTATTTAAATAAATTGAATAATTTATTTAATTAAATAGAGGAATGTGGATAGTTTAATTAAATTGGATTTAATTAAATAGAGAAATGAACATAAAATATTCATTTAGGAATATGGTCATTTTTATACGTCTACAAGAAGTAACTGATTTAATATCGGTAGGTGACCGATCATTATTACATAAATATTTAATAAGATCTTGTTCAACATCCTCCTTTTCACTATCACTGAAATCATCAAAATATTCTTTTAAATCATCAATAAATGTCCTTCTAATATTCTTTATAGTCCTTTGACAATGTGTCATAGGCTTGTAAGAGGAAATATCTATATTTACCAGTGCAGAGGTTGCTAGTACATTACCAGTTGAATTCATCTTCTTGCTTGATTGCCTTATCTTCTTCATTTCTACCTCCAGTTCAGTGCCTTCTGAATCTGATGAGTTATTCCTGGTTTTTCTCTTCCTTTTGAATACCTTTGGCCAAATAGCCTTTGTTTTCTTTTTAGCTGGTGACCTCTTGATCACTTTAGGGTTGGCAGCAGATGTAATCGGTGCTGATGTCGATGGAACTGCTTTACTCTTTTTCTGCTTTGGTACCTCAATAGGTTTGATCCTCTCAAAGTAAGTGTCGGTCCTCTTTTTCTTGGGATCTAGTGGTGAAGCAAGTAGGGTAGAGGCATACCCTATTAGTATATCATTTACCACTTCATAGCCCATGGGCTCAACTTCATCTTCTCTGGGCTCAACTGCTTCCATTATGTAGTGATCTATTTTGATTGTGAAATAGATGTCATCTTCATATTTTTTAACTAGATCACCAGATATTCTCATTATCTAGTTCATCTTTAGTCTGAACTCATCAAAATACTTGTTCAAAGTCTCTGGATACACGGTTCCCACTCCTTGCAGACTCTCCTTTATTTGTCTAGAAACTGGTAGGTCACTCTACCATTGAACATCACCAACTCTAGGAAAATATCCTTGAAAATAGAAAAATAAACCGACAAGCAGTTGACCGAACTTAAACCTCAGGGTTTTGTCTACTTTGATCAACTTCAGGTTCTCCATGAGTTGTTTCTGCATGCAAGTACGTAAGTCACATTTCGCATTCTCTTTGATCATCCCATAAGTGGCATGCACCATAGCTGTAGGAACATAATTCATTTTGCTAGCATAGAATACTCTATACCCAATTACCATGCACACATACTTCACCAAGTCATCTTTTATGGTGTTAACAGTCATTGCCCATTGGTCACTCATAGAACCGGTGAGCTCTGTCATTTTGGTTTTGGTGATCTTGCGAAGAACGGGGACTTCCCCAACATTGCAGAAACTCGTCACGACATGGATTGACTCTGGTGTAATATCATGGGTTCGTTCAAGGTACATCTTATCACCATGAACCCTACTTAGAATAATCCTAATGTGTTCTTCTGTAAATTCTTTGAGAAAATATACTGCATTGTGTAATTTCTTCTTCTCGATTATGTTGTATACAGGTTTAATCTTCTTATCGTCTCCACATAACAGACCCAGCTGGGAGTGAATAACTAGTGACCCTAGGTCTTCTAGTTTGCAATCAATATATCTTGAAATATTCCCTTCGATAATGACTCTGATGGGAATTTGAGATACGACATTATATTTCATCTTCTTTTTAAGAAACTCAAGTGATTCCTTAGGTTCAGTAGAACTAGAAGGGATTTTAGATGCATAAGCCATATCTAGAAGATTCCAAATGACAAGAATGTTTTAACGAGAAATACCTTCACACTCTGAACTAGAGTTTTCTAATGTCGAGCACAACACACTTCTTTAGAAGCTTACTTTACCGATCTGACTGTTGTTCACCAAATCTAGTTAACCCCAAATTCACCTACAATCCTTCTATGAAATGGCCAATTTCAAACTATGGAACACATCAAGACTTGGACAACATAACATAGGACCCTAATTGATCCTCCTACACTTCAGGTTCTTCTAGACCTAGGGGGGGACACCCTTTTGATGCATTAAGTACAACCAGATACAAAAATATGGCAACATCAAACAATAAGAAGATAGATCATTCCACAAACCCAACCAATGAGAAACACACTATAGATTGGCTAATCTATAGAAACAATGGATGAAACAAGGCTTGGAATGAATATAACACAACCCCTAAACACAAAGGGAAATGGATTTTCTTTAAATTTGTATAAATGTAAAAGTATCCCCAAATCCTACAAAGACCAGTGCCTTGTTCATTAGGCATGGAGTCACACACAGAACTGCAAATGCAAATCTTAGCTGCAAACTTGTCTACCTTATAGAATATTCCTACATCAATACCTTATACCAATGCATTACTTGATTCATTCACAAAATTATCAGATCTGGGATACATATTCCATTATTTATGACTGATTACAGAATTTAAAACCTTCATTGAAGGATACCTACAAACAATCACAACAATCTCCTAGAGATGACAAATTCTAGCCTCCTTGAAGATTCAATTTGTAACAATGAAATACATGCCTAGAGACAATCTTGTGTGAAATTTACTCATGCCTAACATAAATAAAACCCATAACTAGAAAGCCATCTGCCATACTGCAATGTAACCTCTATACCTTGAAAAGATCCATAGAATTTTACAAACTTGGGTCAAGAAATTCAAAATTGGAAACCATGAAATCTGGAGTATTTCTCTCAGAATTCTGGAACCCTCACAATTGAGAAGAAATGAGAATAAGAAGAAGATGGAAAAAACCAGAATGCATCAAAAGTTGCCATGTGTCCCTTTTTCCCTAGCTACAAAAACATCTCCTCTTCTTCCTGTGGAAACTTCTCTCAAAATATCTAACATTTGTTGAAACAAACTACATGACTGGATTCCTTGTCCTGAGAGCTTTCTGATGATATATAATACTTCTATATTTGGGCAAAATATAACCCCTAGGCGAAATAATCTCTCAGTGCAGGCCATCATTTAAATTTTTCAATTTTTCCTATAGTCGAAACTATATCATTTAGTCTTAATTTTTCACCTGACGCCCCACCACGTGGCAGCCTGTGATTCACTTGCGGTGTCCACTTTTCACCACCTCAGATGACACCTCACCTATTCACCACTTGTCGGCCCCATCATTGCCACCTATCCACCACTTATCGGCCATGTCATCGCCACCTCAGCGCCATCTCACCGGGACCTGCTAGCTCACCTGCCAGCTCATCTTTCACTATTTCATGAAGAGTAAATTCACGCATCTTCACAATACGAAACAACACCAGTCATAGATCACCATGAAACTTGCTCACTCGTTAATCTTTTCACCATTTCACGAAGGGTAACTGGCGCGCATCTTCGCTTTGCAAAACAACGCCAATCGTCGATCATCTTTGAACTTGCTCACTTGTTAATCTTTTCTCCACTTTGTGAAGGGTAACTGGCATGCATCTTTGCTTCACAAAACAATGCCAATCAACAATCATCTCTGAAGTTGCTCACTTGTTAATCCATTCTTTCTCTGCAAAACCTTCCTTCCTCGAGAACCGTGCACATGGTGGGGTCCACCTGGTCGCCAGCTAGCCTTTTCACCTCAGGAGTCATGTGTGCATGTGTGGGGTCCACTGGGCATGCAACCAATACCTTGCGTCAAAATCCTTCAAGGCTTTGACACTATACTTGGGTGGAGATTTACATTTAAATACCAAAATGTCTCGTCTCCCAACCAATGTGGGATAATGGCTTTACCTGGTACTATACATTTTTTGAAATTTTTAATGGCACCTTGCTTGGGGGTTTCAATGCTACAACCATGCAGAGGGAAAACACCTCACGGCAGGGAGAATTGGCCTCATGCCATGGGACTGGCGATACATCTACCAAATTGCATTAGTTTTAAAATTTCTTAAACGCCTTTCACCACACAGCGCAAAGGGAGAATGTTGGATTGGGCTTTATGCTTGTCAAATACATTTGCCTGAAGGTTCTAATGCCTTCTTACATGCCACACAAAGGGGTTTTTTACATTCTACACCAGCCACATGCTACAGATAGGGAGGATGTTTGGCATTCAAACCTGCCAATGCATTTTGCTTTGAAACATTTTCAAACCCCCCTTCAACACCACGGCAAGGAGGACGTTAGCAGAGATTGTGGGTTTGGGTCTGCACCTTTCCATTGCATTTTTCTTTGAAGGTTTCCAATGTTTTCAACTCCATATTCCACTCCACGCATTGTAGAAAAGTTACCTAAGCCTCTCCTTTATCATGCTCATGACAGGGGGTAGACTGGCAAACGTTTTGGATTTAGCTTTACACCAGCCAATGCATTGTTAAGATTTATTAATTTCCCTTTCAACACCATGACAGGCCACAAACCTACTAACAGCATTTGCTTTAAGTTTTCTCTACCTTTTACCACATCAAAGTCCACCTTCTAGCTCATGGTAGGGGGTAGCATTTGGGTTGTAGTTGCCAACGAATTTTGTGGAAGGTTTCTAATTGCCACTCCATAACATAGGGAGGAAAGACATGGCATCTACACCTTGCAGATTGCATTTGATTGGAAGCTTCCTCAGCTTTTCAACATCTCCAACATATCATACATGGGAGGTTTGGTCACCACACCTCCCAGAATGCATTTCCATTGAAACTTTCTGAGGTTTTTGTTACCACTGTGTAGGGAAAGATACTAGCTTTTTTTATTTATCTGTGGTTTAATATCTCCTTTGACTCACACCATGTAGGAGAGGATGAAGACTGGTTTGCACTTTCCATTGCCCTTTGTTTGAATTTTATTGCCTTCCAAACTCCTTCTCCAAGAGCAATAAATGTACTACGTCGATCCATTTATGTCTCAATAACCTTATCAAAGACCTTCATGAGAGTCCCCAAAATAGATCTTCCCAGAAAGGTATCACATTTCCTTATACTTCTCTTCATCTGGTAGAATAACACTTCCACTGAAGTTTTTGAACCATGAGTAATTGTAACCACAACTCTTTCTAGGTAGAATGGACCAATAGTTGTGTTTGTTACTATAAGAACCTTTTGTCCTTTAATATGCCTTCGAGCCAATATTGATACATTGCCATGAATTTAAAACCACTTCACCATAAAATTTAATGCATGGGCATGAGCCAGGTTGGGCCCCAAAGTGGGTCCGACTAAAAAAAAAAATCGTTTTCATGCAACTGACCTTTAAAATGCCTCAGGTGCCTTAAACATACCTCTAAAGTCAATCAACACCATTTTTTGATCATTAAATTGAGTTTTTGCAACTTTCAGGCGCTTGTGCCACATTTTCGCATTTAATCCCAAAGACGTAATTTTCAAATTGGTGAAAACACCTTTTTGGACTTCGCAAACTGACAGGCGTACTATCTGATATATAAGTATTCATTCTTCCAAGCCGTTTCTCAAGACGAATCCCGAGTGAAGAAAAATTAATGGTCAAAGATGACCAAATAGCTTTGTCAACACTGTGAACCTGATAAAACCAATGTGCAGGGAACTCAAAATGCCTTTCTTAAAAATATCAAACGATCTCTGTAAACCCCCAAATCTGGGGCATAGGTACCTTGAAGTACAAATAAGACCTTAGAATGCTCAGTTCGACCAAAAGGCTGACTAAGTGCAAATAGTGCACTCAAGAAAATAGCAACTTTAACTTATGTAGCAATGAAAATGCAAAAAATTGAATGAAGTGGCTCAAGAAATCATCTTGGAAAATGGATCAAACAAATTTTATAAAGACCTGAAACTTGACATGGAGGCACACTTATATGCATACAATTCAATTCACTTTGAATTTTAGCATGATGATCAACTGGTCAAAAGATATAGGAACTCGAAGTAGGCTACTTAATAAAATCTGCATTTGCACCTAACATGCACTTTCAACTCACCCCTTGAAATGGGTACCTGATAAATTGATCCAAACTGAATTCTAAAAGTTGCAAAACACTTCATAGGTCAAATGAAAGGTGTACAACAAGTTTCAAAGCTTTACCTCTTGATGATTAACTGACTCCATTTTACATGCCCTCAAAGTAGGCCAATCTGAATGAGATTAGGTGGTCATTTGAAACTGCAAATGCAAAATTTTGAAATGGGCCTCAAAAATTGACTCAAATTTAATGAGTCCCAACACTGAATTCCACACTGATAGCTTGAGATGGCTGCAAAATCTTGTGCAATATTTTTTTTTGAACTCTTTCGAATGCAAGATAAATCTCTCTTGCTGCTCTGCTCAAGCTAGAAACATTCTTCTTTTAAAATAGGTAAGTAAAAATGACAATGAAAGTCACTTTTAAATAAGCATTTACCTGCCATAATAAATGCATCATTGTTAGGGCACAAACCCTAACTTTACCTTTTACCACTTCATTTCTTGGTCAACAGTTAACCAATACCGATAAAGGCATTTTACCAATTTACTCTGGGGGTTCGAAACATTGGTACTGATATGTTCCCCCTAAGCTTTTTGAAACTCAGTTTTCCAGTTCAGGGGTTTCTGCACTAGGTGTGGAAACTGGTACATCTTGTGGCTTCTCTTCAAATTTCTTTTTCCAAGTTTTATCCATATCCGTCTGAATGGTTTCAACATCAATATTCCCTTCTGGGTTGATAGGTATGTCTCCTGATGGATTCTTTCTTAGTCTGCATGCTCTGGCAGTGTGTCCCAGTTTGTTGCAATGATAGCATACCATTCCAGGTGTTCTCCATAGTCCAATGTTCACATTTCCATTCTTCCTTCTGCATGTTGCAGCAGTGTGACCGGTACCACAACAAATCAAACAAGTTACTCTCCAACTGTTTTCCACTCCATAACCATTTGACCAGTGGTCATAGGTTTTGTACCGGTTTGGGTTTTGGTTCATAGGAGGTTCCGGGGCAACTCCTTTAGATCTTGGTGCATAACTTCCAGAGTTGTTCATAACCGACCTGCACTCAAAAGCTCTATGCCCAAACTTGTTGCATGCATAACAGTGACCATTAAATCTACCAGTTCTAGCCATGTTGTTTTGTATGTAAGGAAAATTATTGTTAGCCTTGCTCCTACATACATTGGCAGTATGTCCTCACTTATGATAGCTGAAGCATACAGGTTTAAACTTTGGCTTACCTTTGCTCTTGCTATTGTTCTTAGGTGCTAATTGCTCCTTTAGTGCATCACTCTTGGCTCCAGATGTTTCACCTTCCTCATATGCATAGAAACCAAGTCCAATGGTATCCTTTGAAGGCTTCACTGATTCTAGCTTTTGTTCTAGTTTAGCAGCACTCCAGTTGAACTTTGCAAGTATCTCCTTTGACTCAACAAGTTTCTTGGAAAGAGCATCATTGGTTTTCATCAAGGTTTCATTATGAGAGATAGAAGCATTTAGGTCTGCTTGTATTTCTTCTTTCTCTTCATTACCCTCTTGTAGATGAGCAGTGATGGTACCTGTAGCATAGAAGATTAGGAATCACCAAAATAAGTAGATCAAAACAACAAGACATGAATCACTCAATCAAAAGAACACTCATTGAAATGAACCTAATTCTAAGCACACTCAATAGAGGTATGGAAACAAAGCATTCAAAGATGAAAATATTACGCAAACTAGATGTAAAATTGAACACTCCTTCCATGCGGCTCCATTGTTGTTCTTTCCTCTTCAATGGGTTTGTGGATCTCACCTACAAGTGCACACACAATTGAAAGCAAGATTTGATGAAAAGTTCAAGAGTACTAGAAACGAAAGTTCGGTAGTTTGATAGAAATTCAGGATTAAGGATTCGAAGGGTTAAGGGATTTGAGTGAAGAAATTCATCCAATTTATAGATAAATTGGAGAAATGGACAAATTAGCATGACAATGATTCGAATAGAAATTCCAATCAAGAATAGCAAAGCTATGACATGTTGTTATGCAAAGAGGCTTATGACAATTTTATGACAGATTTTATGACAAATTTCCATGTCAAGACAAATTCTATGACAAATTTCTATGTCAAGACAAGTTCTATGACAAATTTCTATGTCAAGAGAAGCTCTATGACAAATTTCTATGTCATGTCCATAAATTTAGGAGAGAAATAGGTGGAAATTGAATTTAAGAATTAAGAAATTAGAAAAATTAGAAAAAAGAGGAATTAAGAAATTAGAAATTAGGAAATTGATGAAAATTAGAAATTAGGTAAATTAATTAATAATTTGTCATTTATTAATTAATTTACAAGGAGGAATAATTAGCCAATTAAATGAATATTTAATTGCAATGAGAAGACTTAGGATAAATAAATAATTTATTAATCCTAAAGGAGGAAATGACAAATTAGGTTAAATGAATAAATCATAAAACCCTAGAAGGCGAATTAGAAATGCAAGGATGACAATTAGGTCTATAATTGACTCGATCATGATTTTGAATTTGATAAATGATTTGATTGATAAATGCGCCAAGGAACAATGACAAATTGATCCAAATTGACATGATTGAAGAGGACAAGGATCGATGACAAATCGATCGCAATATGACAAGATTGATAAGGACAAAGATCGACCCAAAATCATGACTGAAGGTTGTTGTCGACAAGACCAAATTCGAAGGCGAGATGAATGAAGAATACAGAAGAATGACTCGATGCTCGCAAATGATAAAGATCAAGTGCGTGACATAGGAGAAATGTTAATGCAACGCAAAAAACCTAAAATGAGGCAATGCGCAATTGTTAAAGTATGACTTCGCAAGCGTTGACCATTTTTGGGTGTCTACAGTACCAATCTCTTGTTTCAACTTAGAGATCTCATGCTCCTTGTCCTTCACTAAATCTTCATCTTTTCTTTTGTTTTCTAGCTCCTGACTCATCCTGATAGTCATTCCTTCCAACTCCCTCCTTAGGTTAGTTTTGGATTCATTTAGTTTCTCTTCTTCTCCGACTAGGGCCTCCATGTTTTCTTTATCGGAAGAGCTATTTTTAGTAAATTCCATCAATTGCTCAGCAAGTTCTCTTCTCTTGGCTAAAGAGGCTTTATACTTCATTTTGAGCTCATCATAGGCTCTCTCAGACTCAGTAAGACGGTGAGTGAGTTCCCTCATGCTGTATTCCCCCATATCTCCTTCCAAGTGGTTAGACTTATAGAAAGGTTGGCTCTAATACCAATTGATGAATACTAAGAGGGGGGGTGAATTAGTATGCCTAAAACCTTAATCAAATTCTTAAATAATTTTCTAGTAGACTGATGTAGTAGTTTAAACAACAAACCAGTTAAAACATAAACAAGCCAAATAGCAAATAGAACATTCACCCACAGAAGTACAATCACCATAACACAAGATATTTTGACATGGAAACCCAAATGGGAAAAACCACGGTGAGTAAAACTCACAAGTCAACTATCTGTAGAATAGTAACTAGACCGGTTAAGGTCTAACAAATGTTCTTCACCAGAATAGATCCTGTTAGGAATCCAGATCTCTGTTAGGAGATAAGTCATGTTAAAGACTACCCTATTAAAGGATTTCAGATCCACAACTGTGAACCACCTTGTTAGAGGATTTACAATAGGCTTAGCTGGGCCTACCCAGTTAAGGGTTTTAGACTTGTCAAAGAGACTAGTAATCAACAAGTGAATGATCTAGAAAGTAGCATAGAATGATTGATTAGATCCTTGGTAGTTCTCTGTTAATCCATTGCAGCATTACTTTAGTCTTCTAACCTTTGCACTCACAATCTCTGAAGTGAGGTACCTTTTACGCATAGACCTAATCTTCTCTCCAACACTCGCACACATCAACCCTTCAAAACCCTAGACATGATGTTCTCATATAGGAATCTGATTTCATGTTGGTCCAATAAGATTAGACTATAATTTCCTAGGTATAGTGCATCTAGACACATTTGGTAACACGTCACAGAAACACCGCTAAAGTGTCAGTGGATGATAACTCATCACACTTTACAATTATACCGGTTTAACACAGTATACCGATAAACAAAGACTGGTAAATTGGAACATAGTGTTCTGATAAAAAATTAACTGCTGCTAGGTGTTCTCATACTACTTGGTGTCTTCATATCACTTGAGGTCTTCATGCCGCTTGAGTTCTTCAGTCATGCTTTGACCAATAAGCATCTTTTGCAAAACATTGATATTCTTCTATAAATAAAGACTATACACTTAATGGCATATAGTACCGGTGTCAACAACACAACACATATTACCGGTTGAGAATAACTCATACATAAAATAAGTGTGTGTCCTTTAATGACAATCACAACTAAACATCATCAAAATACCAATAGTGGATACCGCTTGAAAATTGGCCTGGGATGCTCCTTGATGTCTACCACAGCTAGGTTTGCAACAAAATGAGGAATAGATGATGATCCCACTTCCATATTTAAAGATAAATACCTTTTGATTGCTCTCGGTGAAAACCTCCAACAAATTCTTCTAGACGCTAGTGAGATCACTCAAGAAGAAATTTGATTTCTTTGTATTGCCTTTGATTGCTCTTAGTCACTTTGGATCACTCTGAAATCACTTTGAATGCAAGGTGATCGATAATGAAGTCAATCGGACCTTTTTATCCTTCAAGAAAAACCCTAATCCTTCATTGACATAAATGACTACTGGTAAAAGATACTGGATCTCGCTTAGAACATATCCATGCCAGATAATCTTCTCCAATATCTAGAACCTCTTCTAGATCCTCTTCCTAGGGCAAATGCAACATCTTCATGAATTTTGCCTACCCCTAAGGCACCTGCCTTAGTTACCAAATGAGCTCATTGCTGGTGTTGTAGCAGCCTCTTCTATTGGATAAGTAATCGGGACATTCCCATCTGATGATTGTTCTTCAGTATTTCTAACCCATCTCCAAGTATGGTCTTGCCGGATTTCACTAACCTTCTCTTTTTCTTTCTCATTTGATCCTCTATTACCAACCAATGGATTTATGCTTTTACAAAACTTAGCAATATGTCCAACCTCATTACATGCATAACATGTAACATTGTTCCTTTGAATTGCTTTGCTAAAATCAGTGAAATTGCTTGACCTACACTAATTAGCCATGTGTCCAAATTTTCCACAAGCATATCATTTAACATTGATTTTGCAATATTCTATTTTATGACCAAACTTACTACATTTAGAGCATTTACCGAGAGCAGAATCAGGATTCTGATTTTCTCCATTTCTACATTGCCTAGCCATGTGACCAAATCTATTGCAAATAAAAAATCTACCATTGAATTATAAGCATTAAATTGCCTTACCGATGCCTTATGGTTTTGATATTCATTAGCAGTATCGGAATTATGTCCTTTTTTTTTTCTTTTTTCTTTTTTTTTGGTATCCCTGCGACCCAGCCCAGCACCCCGCCCACCTTACCTTGGTCTTACAAATGCCAAGTTGGGGAACAAGAAGGGACAAGTTGAGGCAAGACAAGTCCATTAGGGATGTACCCAAACGCCTAGAAGCCAGGTGCATCAATTAAGTCCAGGCCTCAAAATCGAACCCAAGACCAATGGGGAGCAAACCCACGACCCAAGTCCACTGGAATCTCCAATCTGCCTTTGTCTCTTTAATAACTTATCAAGCTATGTTGAGATGATCTTGAATTTTTATTTTTACTCACTTGTAGTAGTTAAATCTTCTCTCAGAATTATCATTTGTCTCTCAAGCTCTTGTTCGTTACTCTGGGATTGTACCAAATCAATTCTTAACAAATCATTTTCATGAATCAACCTACCACATTCTTCAAATTTTTTCTTCAGGGATACAACAAGATATTTTTCCTTCTTCCTTCTATCCTCAATCTCCTTAGACATCCTCATAGTTATAACTTGCATTTCATTTTTCATTACTATGTTCTCCTGACTCAATTTCTAACATTGTTCCTTAAGTGCATCTTTCTCTTCATCATCCCGACTTTGCAAAAGTTACTTCCTCCTAGCTTGAATAGATGATAGCCTCTCTTGTAGGACAAGAATGAATTCCTTAGCAAAATTCAATTCATCTTGTAGCTTTAAGTCCTTTAACCTTTCAACATCATAATCTTCAAGTGGCATCTCAAGTTGCTTCTCCAAATCCATATCCATGGATTCTGGTTTCAGGTACTTCCTCAAACTGTTAAACTTCCTCCGAGGCACAATGATCTAATACCAATTGTTGGAAACCAATAACACTGATAGGGGGGGTGAATCAATGTTATACCATAATAATAAATTTTAGTCTTATTAAAACATGCATACACCAACCGGTATACCGGTACTGACAAAATTGAAAGAAGTAAAGCAACCAATAAGCCAATCATATAAATAAGAACCATAACACACAAATTTATGCATGGAAAACCTCAAAGAGGAAAAACCATGGTGTGATTTGTGACCCACAATATCAATCCATTGGCCATATGAAGAGATATTACAAAATATGAGGGGCCTGCACTTGTAGGAAGGCTTACAGCCTAGAGCACACTGCTCAATCACAAAAGGAGCCTCACTACCTATATAAAATTCCAGACTACAATCCAGAGAAGTGTGAACTGCTAAGATAGCATCTTCTATGCCAGAATACAATTTTGGTTTAAGCTATGTTTGTTCTGGCCTGAAACCCTAAACCATTTGCCGAAATAACCCTTACATGAATTTCCTCACATACATGATCCCTCTGATATATTTTGCATCATATTACATTAACATATCCATAATCTCCTATCATATGTCTCTTCTATATATCCCTCAAAATGATCTATCAAATTATCATATATACCCTATACAAATTTGCATGCCTTATGTTGGCTTACAAAGATATATACAATATAAAATTATATGTCGGCCAGATAACATAAAAACATTAAAATCAATTGTCGATGCCAGATCCAAGATATGTCGGCCTCTAATACTGATAACCTTTAATAAAGCATGTCGGTCTTCATTGCCGATGACCAAAGAAATCCTTCTGCCCTGCCAGTGCCAGTGAAGTATGTGTGAGGTTCCCGCTGGTACTTCATAGAACCAAAACATGAAGCCAAAACACAATACCATGTTGTCATCAACGACAAGATAGTTAAACCAACCAATTGAGTGTCAATTAACACCAATCACCTCACAATCGGTTGGTTTTGCTTACCAATATATTGGTGGTGGTCGTGGTATCCTATCCTCGTCTAATCAAATTCCAGGGTCAAACACAACTCACTATATTTCTAATGTCCATAATCAGTAACCTAACATTCTAAAGAAATCCATGAGATGAAGGATCTTATCACAAATTTCAAGACCGGTACAAACAAAAGGCCTTATATATTTGAGGAAATATGTCCTTGTCCCTATGACTCATCTATTTCAGTTGCATCCTACCCCAAGGTTTTGAAATACCTATGTTTGAGAAGTGTAAAGGCAAGGGTGATTCTAGTGACCATGTTCATGAATTTTACATCCTATTTCAATAAATCTCCTATAGTGACATTTATCTTAGAGGAATTTTCCCTGAAAGTCTTAGTGGAGATGCACTTGTTTGGTTTTCCACCTTGCTTGATGGATCCATCAAGTCTTTCCTACACGTAGTAGATAAATTTGTGTCCCACTACACCTATAATATAGACAATGATGCTTCTATGATGGACCTATTCAATAACAAGAAAAGTCCTAGAGAAAATCTGACCAACTTCCTCCAAAGATGGTGACATCTTATCAAGAAGTTTCCATGGGACATACTAGAGTCAAAGCTGTCATTCCTGTGAAGTGTGTACCTGCAGCCGCAACACAAAACACTCAATAGATCATTGCAAGCATGGTTAGCAAATTTAAACCAAATAAAGATAAAACCATGGCTAATCGATCTATTGCCTCCTAATAAACGCAAGTGTAGATTTGCTCTTGGATCTGGATAAGAAAATTCTAGTGAATTGACTACATCTAGATGGAGGATTTGAAATGAGAATGATGCATTTAAGCTAGAAAAGAGAATGATTAAGCTACATGATTCAACAATTATGCTAGAAAATATGCTAGATCTAAGAATGCAATTGCCTATAATAACAATGCTCAAATGATATGCTAAGAGATATTATGTTTATAGTAATAATGCCTGAAATGCAAATGAGATGGGATGATTATTGCTCCAAAATGGGGTCTATTTATAGGATTTCCAAGGCCAGGGATGAGGTGGTAGGAATCAATGGTCAAGATTGAGTCTAAAGATATCAATGATGAAATTGGAGGAGGTTGGAAAAAAGGTTGGATGAAAGGGAATATTTTCCATCTCTATGGTGACAAGTGTCAAGAAGCTTCTAGAGAGGTTGGATGAAAGGGAACATTTGTCATCTCCATGGTGAGAAGTGTGAAGAAGCTTTGCTCATGAGAGAGCAAGTGTCTAAGGAAAGGGGACATGTGGCCCAAGAATGCCATGTGTCTCAAGGGAAGAGTATCCACACCATAGGAGGTTAGGATAAGGAGTTTAGGATGTGCAAGCTAAGGTAGGTTTAATTAAATCTAGGGTTAGATGGAAGGGGTTAGGTTTAGAAGGGGTTAGGTTAGGAGGCATGTGGGTAAATTTGAATTTAAAATTCAAATAAGACTAATTAATTCTTAACAACTCATAAATAGATTTGTTTTAATTAATTAGAAGATTAGAAGAATTAATTCAAGATGGGGGGAGAATTAATTAATCAAAGAGGATTATGAACATGAACCTATTAAATAAATCCTTAGATTTATTAATAAGTAGATGAAAGAGGGAATTTAATTAAATTGCTTAGTGAATTCAATTAAATTAGGAAGGGGGATTAATTAAATAATTGCTTATTCAATTAATTATGTTCAGACCATTTTTAGGTATATACATTTTTCCCCTCTTTGAAGTGAGGTGTGATGATGCGTTGATTCAAAGAATAATCTCATTTGATGATGATATTGGTTCTATAGGATGCCCCGTCTATTGATTGATAAATTGCGATATGATGATTCCCCCTCGGGAGATCAATTGAGATAATTGATCTTTGGAGTTTTGTGAACTTTTGTGAAATTGATATCCTGATTACAAATGATTTGATTTCCACAACTGTGGTTGATGAAAATGCAAGTTATACAATCATGGTGATGTGGTTCTTGATTATTGATAAAGCTTGATTGGTTAGATTGATAAGATCAAGATTCAATCTGGTTTTAGGAATGATACCTCCTGTATAAGACAAAGATTATCAAAGTGTCTAGTTTTAGGAATGATATATCCTATATAAGACAAGATCAGAAAGTCTAGTTTCAGGAAAGATACATCCGGTATAAGACATGATAGAATCGATTAGGTTTGATTAATAGAATTGATAAGATTGATTAGATAAAGAACTGACAATTTGGTGATATCAAGTTGCAAGAAGATTTAGATATGTTGGTATTGATTATGTTGAGAGGGATAGCATAATATATTCGCTGGGTTGACAATATACGGAGAGATATGAGTCATTAGTTTGATTGTGTATACACTTGTGATGATACCTTGGTGATTCTTGCGATAGATTTAACCTTGGATAAAATGAGCATGTGGGATCCCATGCAAGAATGAAATGCAAGCTTAAATGCAAATGCCAATGCAAATGAAATTCAAAGCTATAATCAGACTAGTCACTGAATTATTGCATTTTGTCATCATTGAGATTTTGATAATGTGGGAAGTGAGTGCAAACATCTATGGTATAATTAAACTATGATGACCTAAGCACTTCTTTCCTGGATTTTGATATGGTGAGTTAGCACAAGCATCAAAGTATAATTGAACCAAGATAATCCGAGTGTTGCTTGCATAAAATAGGTAGTATTAATCATTTCAATAAGCAAATCAGAAATGTCTTCAATGATACTCCGATGATCATGTCCTGAGACAAATTTGCACATATTAATGATTAATTTTCAGACAACAAACAAGAAAAATATCATGTTCCTTCCTTGTTCCTTTAGTCAAAGACATCCTGGAGTCACTCAGAAATCATGATAGAGAAAATCAATATAGAAAATTTGAAAAATCATGCTAAAATCATTATCCAAAAGATATCTTCCATTGAAAAGGTGTGTGAATATGTGTAGACTGACTTTGTGATAGTTTGATGGTTGATAATTTGATGTCGTGTTCAACATTGGATGTGTCTTAGTTTTAGCTTGTTAAAATTTGTCTAACTGTTGTTCTACTTGTTTGATTAAGCTCAAAATGATCAAGAAGTTTGCCCCCAGCTAAGTGTAGAATTTTGCCCCAAGCCTAGAAACAAAGTCATTATGATATACTCAATGACCCAAACCATGACAAGAGATTAGCTGGGATTTCTACATATGTACAAAGGCTTCATGATGGATAAGGATAGTGCTAATGGAAAATGAATGCAAGCGGAAAGATGCATGAACTAATAGATGGAAGAGCTAGTAGACATATAGTGCCTGTTTGCCAGGTTTTCACCATCTTTTTTTATTGCACTTTTTCTCATATTTTTTGTTTGAATTTTCTGCTTTTTCACTGTTTTTTATTTTTCTGCTTTTTCCCTTCTTTTTTTTTATTTTTCTACTTTCTAATTTTTTTTTCTTTTTTTTTCTTTTTTAGACAGAATTTCTTCAGATGCATACTATTGATAGGTTCATCGAGCTGAGCTCCCTCCTATGTTGAGAGCTGATATGCTCTTGATCCAAATATTGTTGTGACCACAAATGGACCTAGCCAGTTTGGTTCAAACTTTACTTTCTTTTCTCGATCTGCCTGGTTGCATGGATTTTCTTTTAGTACTAGTTCCCCTACTTGAAAGATGCATGGTTTGGCCCTTTGATTATAGCTCTAGCACATTCGTTGTTGATATACCTTTAAATGATCAAAGGCATTTTGTCTTCGTTCATGGATTAGTTCTAACTCTTATAATCTAGATACTCATTGTTCTTCATTTGGGATGAGACCTTTTAATGATACTCATAGAGAAGGTATCTCTACTTCTATTGGCAGTATTTCTTCTGATCCATAAATAAGAGAGAGAGGTGTGGCACCTATTGGTGTGCAGATACTGGTATGGTAGGCTCATAGAGAAGGGTTTAATTGAATATTCCAATCTCTTCCAACATCATTCATTGTCTTTTTGAGGATTTTCAGAATAGTTTTGTTTGATGCTTCTGCTTGCCCATTTCCTTGTGGATAGTAGGGTGTGGAGAATCTGTGTTGGATCTTGAATTTCTCACATAGCTCTTATACATCTTGATTCTTGAACAGTCACCCATTATCAGTGATAATGGTTATTGGTATTCCATAGTGACAGATGATGTAATTCAAGATAAATGCAGCAATTTGTTTTCCTGTGATATTTGTGAGAGGTACTGCCTCAATCCATTTTGTGAAATATTCTATAGCTACAAGGATGAATTTGTGACCATTAGATGAAGAAGGATTTATCTTTCCTACTAGATCAAGACCCCATTGACAGAAAGGCCAAGATGTTACTAAAGCATGAAGTTCTTGGGCTAGTGCATGAATCAAATTCCCATGGATCTGACATTATTTTCATGTTCTAGCTATTTGAAAAGAATCTCGTTCCATAGTTGGCCAATTCTAGCCCAAGCGTATGAGTTTTTTCAAAAGGGTAAGACCACTTGAATGAGTGTCACAAATTCCATTATGGACTTCATGTAAGGCCTTCTCAGATTCTTCTTGTTCTAGACATCTTAAAAGAGTACTGTCTAGACCTCATTTAAATAGGGCATCCACGATGAGAGTAAAATGGGAGGATTGGTGAATAAAGTTTCTCTTTTGGTTCTTTGATAAATCGGGAGGTAAGGTGTTATCTTTCAAGTATGTGTAAGTTTGGCCATAGCATGAGGAATCATGCCCCACAAGGTGATAGATAGTTTGGGCATTAGGACAATTATGAGTAGGGTAAAACAACTCTTCTACCAGGAATTCATAATGCTATTGATTTTCCTATGTCTGAAGTAGAGAAGCAAGTGTAGCCATGGCATCTACTGCTTTATTGTCATTTCTTGGAATCTGCTGGAAAGTTATTTCTACAAAGTATTTCTTGATATCATCAACCATCTTTTTATAATTTTTTATCCTTTGTTTGATAATCATCATTGATTTGATTAATGATGAGCTGAGAGTCTCCAAAGACTTGAAGTTGTCTAATGTTCCATTCTATAGCCATTTTGATACTTGTTACCAAAGCTTCATATTTTGCGGTGTTTTTGGTGCATGGAAAGCTTAATTTGTATGCCTTTGGGATTGTATGACCTTATGGTGTGATGAATATAATACCTACTCCTGATTTGTGTTGTGCATATGAACCATCAAAGTATAATTGCCATGTTTTTGTGGTGACTGTTAGGATATCAGCATCGGTAAATTCAATCTGTAAAGGATGATCATCTTGAAGTGGTGCCTCTACTAGTTATTCTGCAATGACTTATCCTTTTATAGCTTTTCTATCAACATACTCAATATCAAACTTGCTCAGGATCATGATCCATTTTGCTAGTCATCCTGTTAATGTTGCCTTGCTGAGTAAATATTTCAGAGGATCGATTTTAGCTATTAACTTGATGGAGTGAGATAGCAGATAGCGTCATAAATTTTGAGAAGCAAAAACTACTACCAAGAATGCTTTTTCTATTGGTGAATAATTAATCTCGTATCCTACTAGTGTTTTGTTGATGTAATAGATGGCTCGTTCTTTTCCTTCATTATCCTGTTGTGCAAGAAAAACTCCTAATGATGCTTCGGTGGTCGATACATAGAGTAATAATGGCTTTCCTAGAATTGGTGACATTAGGATGGGTGGTTGCATGAGATAAGCCTTGATCTTGTTGAATGTGTCTTCACATTGATGGTCCCACTTGAAATGACCATTTTTGTGCAATAGATGAGTAAATGTTTGACATTTATCTGCTAGTTGAGCAACAAATCTTTTGATTGACTGGAGTCTTCCTTGGAGTGATCTTAATTGACT
This sequence comes from Cryptomeria japonica, assembly GCF_030272615.1. Lineage (NCBI taxonomy): Eukaryota > Viridiplantae > Streptophyta > Pinopsida > Cupressales > Cupressaceae > Cryptomeria > Cryptomeria japonica. Next base: position 325,001,135 of record NC_081410.1, read on the forward strand.
GATCTTTTTGGGAGATGCCATTTCCATGATTGCTTTAATCTTAGCTGGATCCACTTCGATACCTCTAGCTGAAACAATGTATCCCAATAGCTTGATTGAAGTGACACCAAAGGCACATTTCTTAGGGTTTAGCCGTAGCTTGTATTGTTCTAACCGATCAAAGATCTTTTCCAGTATCCCTATATGTTCTTCTCTATTGTATGATTTAGCCAATATGTCATCCACATAGTCTTCCATGAATGTATGCATCATGTCATGAAATATAGTTGTCATAGCTCTTTTATATGTAGCACTCGCGTTCTTTAATCCAAAAGGCATGACATTCTAGTAGAAAGTACCTCATGGACATGTGAAAGCTATCTTTTCTTGATCTTCGAGTGCTATTTTGATCTAATTGTATCTAGAGAAACCATCCATTAAAGAGAACATGGAGTGTCTAGCAGTTAAATCTACAATGATGTCAATGTTAGTTAAAGGAAAGTCATCCTTTGGACATGCATTATTAACATCTCTGAAGTTTGTGCATATTCTGATACTTTTATCTAGTTTTGAACCATGAACGATGTTGGATACCCATTAAGGATAGGCTATAGGTCTGATGAATCCAAAATCCAATAATTTCTTTATTTCTGCCTTGACTAGAAGGGCAATATGAGGATGCATTTTCCTTAACTTTTGTTTGACTTCTTTGGCTCCTGGACTAAGGTTTAAGTGATGCATAATAAGCTCTGGATCCAACCCTGGCATGCATGCATATGACCAGGTGAAATTGATTTGTTGTCATTTGAAGAATTCCACATATTGTTGCATTTCTTTCTCATATAGAGAAGTCACCGGATGAAGAATCTTTGGTTGCTCTATTGTCCCAATGTTAACTACCTCTGTTGGTTCGATCAAAATGGATGACCTATCTTGATAGTGATTAGGTAAAGTGTCAAATCTCCCATCTCTCAATGCCTTGAGGGGGTTTTCACTGTTAGATGCATCCTTTCTTTTTACTTTTTCCTAATCTAATGTTGCCAAGAAATGGTTTTCAGCATTAGATGTGATATTCTTTTCTTTATTTTCCTTTTTGCGACTAGGAGATTTGGCACCCACTTGACTAGAAGATACATTTTTGAAATTCCTGGTGAAAGTTGTTATAGGTTTGATTGCATTAAGATATACAAATATGGCATGGTCATTCAGAAAGGTATCAATGATAGTATGTCCTTCATTTTCCCAATCAATAAGCTCGAGGTGGATTAGAGGTAGGGGGTCTTCAGGCTGGAATGTTTCGAGGGTATCAAGAGTCATTATAGATATATCAAAATTTTCAATATGTATGTCAATGTCTAGAATGGTACTCTCATTAGAATGACCTCGCATAAGAAACTCCTGATCATCCTCAGTTAAGTCCAAGTTAGCCGAATGTGATTCTAATTCAAGTGAACTAGTTCCCGATGTTCGTCCTGCATACGTGTGAACTACATCGACTCCTACATCTCCTTCAAAGAAATTTTCTTCAGCTAATTCTTTAGGGTGATAGGAATCCCATTCCCATTCATTAGAATCTATATCAATTGCAACCTATAATCTACAGACTTGTTCATATAGTATTTGATTTGTTTCTTCTGCTTTTCTTGATATATCTTTTCTTCTTTCATATTCAACCTCTTCAAGACTGAGATTGGGTTCTATCAATTTTTCTATGAGCTCTCCTTGACTTATATTAGCTTCTTTCTTGTTTTGATTGAGATTTAATGCTGCTTGAGAGGTTCTTTTAGTTTGTTTCTCTTGTTGATTTGAAGCATGCTTCTTTTCCCATTTCATGTTTGCTGATGTTTCTTCTCTTTCAATTGCCAATTGTTCTTGTCTATTTTCATATTCCTCTTGTTGTTGACTAGAAGATGTATCTTCTAGTAAAGTAACTTGTCCATACCCTAGGCCTATTTTGTCTGTAGTCTGCTGAGTGTAAGGTTGGATAGGTACTGAGATGCCTTCTTTTCTTTTTCCTATAAGACTTGTTCCAATGTATCCCATTTTTCTAAGAATGTTAAATCCTTTTCCATACTTTTCTGTAGGTATGCGGACATTGTTGATATTTTTTTGAAATTCTTCATCCTTGTATAGCCACTGTAGCACATCTTTGTCTTATATTTCCTCTGATAAGGTTCCAACACTAACAAATGTTCCATCAAATATCGGAAGATGTTTTACAATTGGTTGTTTTTTAGAGTTTGATGGTTTTCTAAAGGATTTAGGAGAAAGTGGTAATTGTGATATTGAATATTCTTCGTTCCCTCCATCTCTTAGCTTCATTTGTTTTTCTATACTTGACATGATAGAGGCAAATGATTGTTCCTTGGATTGTGTGTTTGAAGATGATGCCTCCCTATTATGAGGAACAATGACTTCTTGAATTGGTTTAAGATTACTACAATACTGAAATGGATTTGAATCTGCTGAGATCATTATTTCCTTCCCACTACAAGGAAACTTTAAGCATTGATGGTATGTTGATGGAATAGCTTGTATGTCATGTATGTAGGGTCTTCCCAAGAGTATGTTGTATGATAAATCTAAGTCTAGAACTTGGCATGCTGTTTCTTTCTACAAAGGTCCCACTCTGATAGGTAACATTACAATTCCTTTAGAGGAACATTCTTCTTCATCATAGGCTTTAATGGTGATCTTTTTTCTGGGGATCAACTGCATCTTCTGAATAACCTAGAGCACGGACAAGACTCAAAGAATAGATGTTTAAGCCAGCTCCTCCATCCATTAGGACATGTTTAACTCACATCTTACAAATGATGACTTCGATATGCAAGGGTGCATTATGGGGATGTTGCAGGGACATGTCATCTTCTTCAGTGAATGATAAGTAGTGAGGGGTTGTGAGGTGTCCCACCATGGTTTGGAATTGATCGATATCAAAATCTTTGGACACTATTATATCTACTAATGCTCGTTCAAGAATTTCTTTGTGTGTAGGTGAAAGCTTTAAAAGTTATAACATGGATATTTGTGTGGGAATTTTTTGCAATTGCTCCACTAGATTGTATTGTTTGGTAGTGGATAATGTGTGTCATGCCCAAAATTTAGAACAAAAACGGAACAAATTTTTTTTAAAAAAATACTAATTTAATTAACAAGTTCACTCACACAATAAGCGTTATTGAAAATTTCATAATTATGTTCGAGCTAATTCTGAAACGAACTAAGCATCGATAATTCATTAAATATTATTTGTGGAAAACTAACTGGTTTAATTTTATCTCCACGAGATACCTAGTCATTAGGTTTATTAAATCAACCATGCTAAAGAAATAGGAGAGGAAAAATTAATTTAATCTCCAATATAACTATATAGTCTAATCAATCATTTTTAAATTTCTCTTTATTACTTACTTCAAAATTATAACCAGAATTATATAAATATATATATATATATATTTATATATACATATATATATATATATTTATAATTAAATACTTACTCCCAAATGACTAGAATTATATTTATATATATATATATATTTACATATATTTTATATATTTTAATTCTTTTTCCAAAAGCACAATAACTTTTTAAATGTTAATCAATATTTCTCCAACCCTATTTAGGGTTCTATATTTTTTTTTATATATATAATGTCAATTCTAAATTATCATAATATTTTTTTAATTTCATCTGCCCTTGCCCTACCCGGGCTAGGGTTTAACCCTTTTTATTATTTCCACTAAATTTTTCCACAGGGCCGAACAAGCGGCGACGGCCATGTTTTTCTGCAGGTTACGAAGATGGAGGCGGGGAGAGCCATGGCGCCACTGTGTGGGCGCACAGTGGGCGTCGCGGCACCACTGTGTGTACACACAGTGGGCACCGCACGGCCCTCACTGTGCGTACACACAGTGGGGTCCGCGTGGACCCAAAAACAATTTCCCTTTTTTTAAAATTTTTTATTTTTTTTAAAAATATATTATATATAAATATATATATATGTATATATATATATATATATATTTATATTTATATAAATTTATAATCATAGTTAAAAGGGTGAAAATATTCCAATATATTTATATATATTTTTAAAAAAAAAAGATTTACATGCAACAATTTTAAATTAATATTACAAAGGAAAAGCATTAAGTTAATTCAGAAACATATATATATATATATATATATATATATATATATATATATATATATATATATATATGATAAGTGTTTTTTTTATCAACACTAACTAAAAATACAATTTAGAAATACATTTTAAGAAATACAATATACTTCTCTAGAATAAAAAGATTCATTGATTTTTTTTCTCTAATAAAATATTACATAAAACATCTTTTTTTTTTTCCTTAAAATACTTAAGATCTTTCAGCATAAATAAACTCCTATTTTGCCACAAGTAAAATATAGATAAAATTTAAATGAAATCTATTCTTTTTTTTTTCATAATACAAAGAGGCTTTTGCATGCAACTCAAAATAACTTTTCTTTTACTAAAAACCAGAAGTAGAAATAAAACAAGCTTATTTTTTTTTTTAACAACTCAAAGATATTCTACCAATTTACAGGATGTTTCTTTGTATAGCCACAACAATAAAACTTCAAGTCTATTTTCAAGAATTACAACTTGCTTCTCTTTTCTATGAATGAGGCATACTTCTATAACAAATTTAAACAAATATCTGCAACTGAATTTAAGTATCCTCAACAATAATCTTCTGTGTCTCTTTCATGATTCCTATTCTCTTTTCTCCTGACTTTCCTGCATAATAGAAAACACAAATATGACCACAGAGTGCTCACCTCCCAGCCTAGGCTAACTGGTAGCCACCCCCGAGCTTGGAGAACCAATTCCTAGACGGGTAACAAACAGGCAAACACATAGAAAGCAAATGCATACAGATTTTCCAGACACATTCCCAACTTGGCTTTCACAGCACCACACTTTGGTGATGAACATTTTCAAAGGGTGGTAGTGGACCAATACCCTGAGGAGAACTGCAAGTATGAATAAACCAGAAGCCACCTCATGGCACAATAATAATATCAAGAATCTCAACCCCTTATTCCTTATGCCCCCCAAAGGCATTCTAGCCTTATATCCCTCCTTATGACCCCCATTGCACAAACAGGCCATGCAGCAAGAGTCACAACAAAGATCCCTTGTGATCGCTCTCAAAGAGAGTCTCTCACTCGAGGGTTGTCACTGCTACCACCCTCAAGATCCTCTTCTCTCCCAAGAGTAAGAGCTCTTGAGAAAACTCCCAAAACACAACAAATCATAATGCAAAAATACCAAAAGATTTTCTAACATAAATTTTCAAGAACACAGATTTCTTACACCAACAACTTCCAGACATAAACAAGAAGAAGACATTAAAAGAATAACTGCTACCAACCTTAATCTGCCCAAAGGTATTATGATATTTGATGAAGAGCTGCCCAATCCACAAATCTTTTTTTCCCTTCTACCCTTAACCAATTTTTCTATTCCATAACATTATTTTCTTTTCAAATTTTCTTCTGTCTCCAAAGATGGAGAGTGGGTGATTACCCCCCAATTCTCAAAAATCTTCCTTAAGAAGATCACCCTCAGAGTTCTCATAGGTTTCTAAAAACCAAAAAGGAAAGAAAGCAAAAATGCAAAAAGACTCTCCTTCCAAAAGGAAAAATCCTGATTAGATTTAACTTCTAATTTTCAATTTTCGCTCAACTCAAAAAAGCCAATTTTTAAAGCATTAAAAAGATCATTATAAAGTAGAAACTTGCCTAAAATTACCCCTAACCCCTAGGTATACCTTATGGGCTTTAGGAAACCCTATTAAACTACCCCTAGGTGTTCATTTAACCCATTTTAAACCCCTCTGAAGTTTATTTTCGGGTCAAACATAAGTTGACCACCCCAAATATTATATTCCCAAAGTATTTATGACAACACATTATTTTATTTAAGAAGAACTATAATTAAACACTTTCCCACCAAGAGACAAAATAAAACATTTAAATTTAAATCCACACATGTGTCAAGTGACACAAATAAAACACTTTTACAAAAATAAAACATGAAATTGTCTCTTGTGGTTTTTACACAATAATTTTAAATAACACTTAACACTCATGCAGCATATACTGTTACGAATAAAATACAACACAAACAGGGTGTTGTCTCTGCAAATAGACAAACCCTCGCTTACGAGCATACATAAGTCTAGGTTTGATTCTCTGTAATTTCCATGGTCACATGGTAAATTTCCTGCGCATCTCAATTTACACATTAGTACTTCCAAATATCCATATATAATACAATTCAATAATATAACAATGCACATCATTACTTGCATACAATTTTCATCTGCACAGATTGAATACATCTTTAATCAAGCAAATTCACATAAGCAATTTCATCCCAATTCACATAAACTAAACATACATCATAGTTCTATATTCAGAGTAAATTCCTGCAAATTCAATAACGACATCTATCATTGCAATATCATCTTATCTAACAATCATGTAGTGTTCTATCACAAAAGCATATAAGTAAAATCATCAAATCATAGCAATGTTATTCAAATCCTGAAATCATATAAGTTCTAAGTCTCAAAATGGATCAAAATAAAGTATCCATAATAGTCTAAATGCAAAATCCACTGAATGTCAAAATGAGTCGAGGTGAGGCCTCACATCCTCCCCCTCTAGGAATGAACTTCCTCCTGGAGTTCATCAAAGAGGTGGGGGTACTCCGATCTCATACGTGCTGCGTCCTCCCATGAAGCCGTAACCTCATCATAACAATCCCACTGGACCCTAACCTGGTCCAGCTCTCGACCTCGAAGGGCTAATGTCCAGTGTGCCAAAATACGAATGGGCTCCAAAGCTAGCTGCCCGTCTGACTCCACCTGCAAGGCATCCCAATCTAAAATGTGAGACTCATCATAGATATACTTTCTCAAAACTGAAACATGAAACACATCGTGGATGCGTGACAGGCTAGGTGGCAAAGCTAAACGGTAGGCAACTAGGCCTATCCTCTCCAGAATCTCAAAAGGTCCTACAAAGCGAGGTGCGAGCTTAGAACCCTTTCCGTAACGGATTGGACTCTTATGCGGTCGCACTCTCAAGAAAACTCTGTCTCCAACCAAATAGCTACGATCTATCCTCTTTGCATCAGCATACTTCTTCTGTCTATCCTGAGCCTCTCTGAGACGCTGCCTAATCAAATCCACCTACTGCTCCATATCCTGAACTAACTCAGGACCAATGGCAACTCTATCCTCTATGCGATCCCAACTCAAGGGCGTCCTGCAAGGCCTGCCGTATAATGCCTGGTAGGGTGGCATCCCCAAAGAAGTGTGATGCCCATTGTTATAGGCAAACTCCACTAAGGGAAGATACTCCTCCCACCGGGTCTGATGATCCATGACGTACATACGAAGCATATCCTCTAACACCTAATTGACCCTCTCTGTCTGACCATCTGTCTCCAGGTGATAGGCTATACTGAAATTGAGCTTAGTGCCCATAGCTGCCTGCAATGACTTCCAAAAGGAAGAAGTGAAAAGAGAATCCCTGTCAGATATAATCTTGCGGGGTACGCCATGGAGTCTAACAATGTCTCGCAAGAACACCTGTGCTACTGCTGGAGCTATGAATGTGGTACGAACTGGTGAAAAGTGAGCTACTTTGGTCAACTTGTCAACTGTCACCAAGATAGCATCATGGTGACGAGAAGATATAGGGATACCAATGATGAAATCCATGGATATAGTATCCCACTTCCACTCTGGTATAGCGTGAGACTGAAGCAACCCACCTGGATGGCGGTGCTCCGCCTTTACCCTTTGACACTTGAGGCATCGAGCTACTATCTCAGCAATGAGCTGCCACATTCCCAGCCAATGATACAACTGCCTCAAGTCAGCATGCAACTTCTTAACCCCAGGATGCGCTGCATAAGGAGCTCTATGAGCTTCCATGACAATGAACTCTCGCAATCCCCCGGAGGAAGGTACATAAATGCACCCTCTATGGTGTAACAGTCCATCGGACTCCAAAGAATAATCCACATATTTCCCTTCTAGAGTAACCTGAGAACGTAATACCTGACAAACCTCTGCATACCATCCATCCTCTGACAAGTGCCGAAGTATACGGTCTCTCAAGTTTGTGCCCATGGATATGGTGCAAACCTCGTGACATCTCCTACTCAAGGCATCTGCAACTACATTTTCCTTTCCTTTGATGTAGTGAACGTCAAAATCATATTCGCACAAGAACTCCATCCATCTCCTCTGACGTGCATTAAGGTTCGGCTGAGTAAAGATGTACTAAAGACTCTGATGGTCTAAATGCAACTCAAAGTGATGACCTAAAAGGAAGTGTCTCCACCTCACAAGTGCATGCACTACTACTGTGAGCTCAAGGTCGTGAGTGGGATAATTAAGTTCATGAGTCTTAAGTTTCCTAGACTCGAAAGTTATGGCCCTACCATCCTGCATAAGAACTGCCCCTAAACCCTCTAGGGAAGCATCTATACAAACCATGAAGTCAGCTGAAGGATCTGGTACAACAAGGATAGGAGCGCTAGTAAGTGCCTTCTTGAGTTCCTAAAAGACCTCGCACTTCTCTATCCACTCAAATTTCTTCCCTTTACGTTGAAGAGAAGTAATAGGGTGTGCGACTCTAGAGAAACCCTCGACAAAATGTTGGTAATACCCTGCTAAACCCATGAAACTCCTGACCTCTGTCACACTGGTAGGTGCTAGCCAATCCATAATAGCCCTAATCTTTGATGGGTCAACTGAGATCCCATCACCAGAAATAACGTGTCCAAGGTACTTGACCTCAGATCGAAAGAAAGCACACTTCGATAGGCTACCAAACAACTGGTTATCCCGCAAACACTGCAATACCTGTTTCAGGTGCTCCTCATGCTCCTTCTCATTCCGAGAATATATCAATATATCATCGAGGAACACAATAACAAAATGGTCCAAAAAGGTGCGGAACACCCCATTCATGAGGCTCATAAAAACTGCTGGGGCATTCGTAAGTCCAAAGGGGACTATAGTAAAATCATAGTGACCATATCTAGTGCGAAATGCGGTCTTGTGGATATCACTTTCCACTGTTCTCAACTGATGGTATCCTGACTTCAGATCTATTTTGGAAAAGACTTTGGCACCCTGAAGCTAGTCAAATAAATCATCAATTCTGGGCAAAGGATATCGGTTCTTGATGGTTACTTTATTTAGCTGCCGATAATCCATACACAATCGGAGAGATCCATCCTTCTTCTTTATGAAGATGACTGGTGCACCCCACAGGGATATGCTAGGATGGATATGACCCTTCTCAAGAAGTTCCTCAAGCTGAATTTTAAGTTCATTAAGCTCATTTGTGGTCATTCTATAAGGTGCTCTGGAAACTGGCTCGGCTCTTGGTACTAGGTCTATATGAAAATCAATCTCTCTACGAGGAGGCATTTCTGGTAACTCTGAAGGAAATACATCTGAATATCCCTTAAGGATAGGATGGTCATCGAGCGATGTTTCTCTTTCCTCCTCTTCCCCTCTGTCACTGATAGTGATAGCAAAAAGCTGACATCCCTTCCGCATGCTCCGCTTAAGCTGCATTGCGGAGATCATACGAAGAGACACGGGCCTCTGAATCCCGGTGATAACTATGGGTGAACCATGATCATCCTCACACTCGATCCTTTTCAGGCGGCAATCCATCTTGGCTTTGTGGGCATAAAGCCAATCCATGCCAAGTACGATTCCGTAAGATCCAAGTGGAGTCACTCTAAGGTCTACTAAAGTGGTGGTCTTGCCAATCTGCAGCTGACATGCCCTAACCTCTGATTCCACTGACACTCTAGCCCCTGAAGCTAATTCCACTTCCCAACTGACACCCTGCATAGTTGCCACTAGCCCGCAACGCTCCACAACTGATGGAGATATAAAGGAGTCAGTAGCTCCTGAATCAAACAAAATAGATACATTGTTACCTTTGATTATACCTGTAGATTCGATAACCGTGGCCTGATGCTCATCCTGGCGGTTGTCAACCACTGCAAAAACTCTATGGGACTTGCCCATATCACCAACTGTCGACTCTGAAGCGGCCATCCGCTAACTCCCTGCTACCTGTCCCTGAGGGAAATCCCTCGCCATATGTCCCATGGCTCCACAAGTAAAGCAAGCACCCCGTGCCTGGAACTGGGCACCCTGAGGCCTAGAGAATGCCTGACCTCCTATCCTACTGGATCCACTGTACCCACCCCTGGAGGACTGCTGAGTCCCCGTCGGCTGTGTGTACTGCCCCTGTGCTCTCTGATCACGTTTTTGTCCCTGAGTCTGCCACTGCTTGGGCTTGGAGTCCTGCTGATACTATGGAGGCTTCTACCTCTTGTTCTGTGGTGTCTGTTGTGGAGGAGGGGGTTTGGAGAACCTCTGAGAATTTTGGTTGTTCCCTTTCCAATGTGGTTTCTGGAATCCATAAGTCTGAGGTGCGGGATTTCGGTTTTGAAACCGATCCCTATTGTCTTGTGGTCTAACCTGAATTTCCTTGGCAATTAGTGCCTTCTCTATAGCAACCCGAAGGCTCTCTGGGGCGGACATCCTAACAGGCCCGGCTATACCGGCATTTAATCCCCTGATGAAGCAGTTTACAAGAAGTTTCTCATCCTTTAGATAATCTACATAAGGCAACAACTCAAAGAATTTACTCTCATACTGGGTTACTGACAAGCCTTTTTGTTGGAGATCATGAAATTCGTCTATACGACGCTGCCTGAAGTGTTCTGATAGGTACCTCTCACGGAACCTCTCTGTGAATATCTCCCAAGTGAGTGTATCAAGAACTAATCCGCATTTGTACTCTTCCTATCTCCACCAAGTGGAGGTTGTCCCTCTCAGAAGATGAACTGCAACACGTGCTTTCAAGTTGCTCTCATAAGAGAACAACGCAAAGCACCTCTCAAGACTCAGAAGCCATGCCTCGGCCTCTACTCCATCTGTAGAACCTCCAAAGGATGGTGGTTGGAGGTGCATGACCTCCCTGATGAGATCCCCTAGATCTCGACGACCTCTCTCAAAATAAACTAGTTCCACCGCTGGAGGTGGTCCTGGCATATGCACTGACTCTGGCTCATTTCCACCCTGACTCTCTACAGGAATCAGAGCTGGGCTCCTGCTTCGCTCTCTAACAACAGATCTATGACTCCCAGAGTCATGACTCCTAACCTGAGGGTTCTCTGCTGGGATCCTCTCCTGAACAATGCCAATAAGATTCTGAATGGCTGCTAAGAGGTCTCAGTTAGGTTCATTTGGCTGTTCGGGAGGTGCTTCTAGGTTCTCCACTAGAACCGATGCCTCCCTCTCTACCTCATCACCTGCTATGCGCACACGTCTAGGACCCTGTTCGCGCTTGCAAGCTTGTCGCGTCGTCGGAGGCATCTTAAGAGGAAATAAGGCAAAATAATTAATTTATTTCTTTTAGAATTAAATTCAATTAAATTCAAAAATCAATTTAACAAAATAATTTTAAATATTCTAAGGCGAAACGTAAGTGAGTAAGGTTCCTAGTGTGGAAACTTGGCTCTGATACCAAAACGTCATGCCCAAAATTTAGGACAAAAATGGAACAAATTTTTTTTTTAAAATACTAATTTAATTAACAAGTTCACTCACACGATAAGCGTTATTGAAATTTTCATAATTATGTTCGAGCTAATTCTGAAACGAACTAAGCATCGATAATTCATTAAATATTATTTGCGGAAAACTAACTGGTTTAATTTTATCTCCACGAGATACCTAGTCATTAGGTTTATTAAATCAACCACGCTAAAGAAATAGGAGAGGAAAAATTAATTTAATCTCCAATATAACTATATAGTCTAATCAATCATTTTTAAATTTCTCTTTATTACTTACTTCAAAATTATAACCAGAATTATATAAATATATATATATATATATATACATATATATATATATTTATAATTAAATACTTACTCCCAAATGACCAAAATTATATTTATATATATATATATATACATACATATATATATTTACATATATTTTATATATTTTAATTCTTTTTCCAAAAGCACAATAACTTTCTAAATATTAATCAATATTTCTCCAACCCTATTTAGGGTTCTATATTTTTTTTTATATATATAATGTCAATTCTAAATTATCATAATATTTTTTTAATTTCATCTGCCCTAGCCCTACCCGGGCTAGGGTTTAACCCTTTTTATTATTTCCACTGAATTTTTTCACAGGGCCGAACAAGCGGTGGCGGCCAAGTTTTTGTGCAGGTTACGAAGATGGAGGCGGGGAGAGCTGTGGCGCCACTGTGTGGGCGCACAGTGGGTGTCGCGGCACCACTGTGTGTGCACACAGTGGGTGCCGCACAGCCCTCACTGTGCGTACACACAGTGGGGTCCGCGTGGACCCAAAAACAATTTCCCTTTTTTTTTTAAAATTTATTTATTTTTTAAAAAAATATATTATATATAAATATATATATATATGTATATTTATATATATATATATATATATTTATATTTATATAAATTTATAATCATAGTTAAAAGGGTGAAAATATTCCAATATATTTATATATATATATTTTTTTAAAAGATTTACATGCAACAATTTTAAATTAATATTACAAAGGAAATCCAAGATCAGAAAAGTATGGTATGGATGGATGGCTCCATGGGATGGGTGGCTTGGGTGGACACCTGAGATGAAGTGCTTTACTAGGTGTCTTGGTTTATGATTTTGTCCTGCTGATTCGTTGTATATTCTTCTTTTTTGATGGTGTGAGGCTTGGCCTCTGAACTCTGATACTCTGTGATCTTTTGTATTTTTGATCTCCTTATTTCTAATACAAAAACACTAACTATAAATACAATTTAGAAATAAATTTTAAGAAATACAATATACTTCTCTAGAATAAAAAGATTCATTGATTTTTTTTCTCTAATAAAATATTACATAAAACATCTTTTTTTTTTGCTTAAAATACTTAAGATCTTTCAACATAAATAAACTCCTATTTTGCCACAAGTAAAATATAGATAAAATTTAAATGAAATCTATTCTTTTTTTTTTTCATAATACAAAGAGGCTTTTGCATGCAACTCAAAATAACTTTTCTTTTACTAAAAACCAGAAGTAGAAATAAAACAAGCTTTTTTTTTTTTTAACAACTCAAAGATATTCTACCAATTTATAGGATGTTTCTTTGTATAGCCACAACAATAAAACTTCAAGTCTATTTTCAAGAATTACAACTTGCTTCTCTTTTCTATGAATGAGGCATACTTCTATAACAAATTTAAACAAATATCTGCAACTGAATTTAAGTATCCTCAACAATAATCTTCTGTGTCTCTTTCATGATTCCTATTCTCTTTTCTCCTGACTTTCCTACATAATAGAAAACACAAATATGACCACGGAGTGCTCACCTCCCAGCCTAGGCTAATCGGTAGCCACCCCCGAGCTCGGAGAACCAATTCCTAGACGGGTAACAAACAGGCAAACACATAGAAAACAAATGCATATAGATTTTCCAGACACATTCCCAACTTGGCTTTCACAGCACCACACTTTGGTGATGAACATTTTCAAAGGGTGGTAGTGGACCAATACCCTGAGGAGAACTGCAAGTATGAATAAACCAGAAGCCACCTCATGGCACAATAATAATATCAAGAATCTCAACCCCTTATTCCTTATGCCCCCCAAAGGCATTCTAGCCTTATATCCCTCCTTATGACCCCCATTGCACAAACAGGCCATGCAGCAAGGGTCACAACAAAGATCCCTTGTGATCGCTCTCAAAGAGAGTCTCTCACTCGAGGGTTGTCACTGCTACCACCCTCAAGATCCTCTTCTCTCCCAAGAGTAAGAGCTCTTGAGAAAACTCCCAAAACACAACAAATCATAATGCAAAAATACCAAAAGATTTTCTAACATAAATTTCAAGAACACAGATTTCTTACACCAACAACTTCCAGACATAAACAAGAAGAAGACATTAAAAGAATAACTGAAACCAACCTTAATCTGCCCAAAGGTATTATGATATTTGATGAAGAGCTGCCCAATCCACAAATCTTTTTCCTTCTACCCTTAACCAATTTTTCTATTCCATAACATTATTTTCTTTTCAAGTTTTCTTCTGTCTCCAAAAATGGAGAGTGGGTGATTACCCTCAAAATCTCCAAATCTTGCTTAAGAAGCTCACTCTCTGAGTTCTCACAAGTTTCTAAAAACCAAAAAGGAAAGAAAGCAAAAATGCAAAAAGACTCTCATTCCAAAAGAAAAAATCTTGATTAGATTTAACTTCTAATTTTCAATTTTCGCTCAACTCAAAAAAGCCAATTTTTAAAGCGTTAAAAAGATCATTATAAAGTAGAAACTTGCCTAAAATTACCCCTAACCCCTAGGTATACCTTATGGGCTTTAGGAAACCCTATTAAACTACCCCTAGGTGTTCATTTAACCCTTTTTAAACCCCTCTGAAGTTTATTTTCGGGTCAAACATAAGTTGACCACTCCAAATATTATATTCCCAAAGTATTTATGACAACACATTATTTTATTTAAGAAGAACTATAATTAAACACTTTCCCACCAAGAGACAAAATAAAACATTTAAATTTAAATCCACACATGTGTCAAGTGACACAAATAAAACACTTTTACAAAAATAAAACATGAAATTGTCTCTTGTGGTTTTTACACAATAATTTTAAATAACACTTAACACTCATGCAGCATATACTGTTACGAATAAAATACAACACAAACGGGGTGTTGTCTCTCCAAATAGACAAACCCTCGCTTACGAGCATACATAAGTCTAGGTTTGATTCTTCGTAATTTCCATGGTAAATTTCTTGCGCATCTCAATTTACACATTAGTACTTCCAAATATCCATATATAATACAATTCAATAATATAACAATGCACATCATTACTTGCATACAATTTTCATCTACATAGATTGAATACATCTTTAATCAAGCAATTTCATCCCAATTCACATAAACTAAACATACATCATAGTTCTATATTCAGAGTAAAGTCCTGCAAATTCAATAACGACATCTATCATTGAAATATCGTCTTATCTAACAATCATGTTGTGTTCTATCACAAAAGCATATAAGTAAAATCATCAAATCATAGCAATGTTATTCAATCCTGAAATCATATAAGTTCTAAGTCTCAAAATGCATCAAAATAAAGTATCCATAATAGTCTAAATGCAAAATCCACTGAATGTCAGACTGAGTCGAGGTGAGGCCTCACAATGTGTTTGTCATAGGACCCAGCAAAATAACTTTGGCTTTACTTCTTGTGATAGCATGAGAAGGTTCTTGATTTTTCTTCTCTTTAACTACAATTACATTTACCACATTATCATATGTATGAGCATAGTTTACCTTCACTTTAACCTTACCATTGTTTGTTGTTGATGATTCACCTTTCTCATAGTTTGGAAGTGGAGTTTTAAAATCTATATGAGATTCCTTTGTTTTATGTCCATCCATAGTTATTACTCCATTATTAATCAAATCTTGGATGACATGTTTCAACTTCTGACAATTATCTGTGTGATGTCCCTTGTTTTGATGGAAATCGCAATAATGGTTATCACTCCACCAAGGTGGTTTTATTTGAGGTTCATAGTTCCTTTCTTCTAGCAAAGTGATCAATTTGTTTGCAACAAGTGTCTTTAGTGCTGACCCAAGGGGTTCACCAATGTTTGTAAATTGCCTTCGAGAGAAATTTTTAATAGTTGCTTTTTGGTGATGGTTGTTTTGGTGAGCCGTTGCTGAGTGAGTGGATAAATTTAAAACTGGTTGCTTTGGTTTCACATTGTTGTTATCCACTATTCCATCATTGATGATATTTCAATTTCTATTCCAAAACTTTGGCTTATCATTGTGATTGTTGTTATTGGTGTTGTTAGGAGGATGGACTCCTTCTTTGTATATTTTCAACTCACCTTTCTTTATCATGGCTTCCTCCATTCTAATTCCATTATCAATCATTTTTCTGAAACTTTGATTTCCTTGCATTTTTAAGTAATAACTCATTTGATCTTTTAAGTTGTCGATGAATATATCCATTTTTTCGTACTCTGGCACTATATAAGGATGCCGAAAAGCTAATCGTCTCCATCGTTGTATAAATGTCATGAAAGGTTCTCCACTTTTTTGTTTGGCATTACATAGGTCTAGAATTGTTATTTCATGTTGTATGTTGTAAGAGTATTGTGAAATAAACTTATCCACCAACTTTGAGAATGATCTGATTCTAGGTGGAAGTTTGGAGAGCCATTCCATAGCTAGTCGAGTTAAGCTTTTCGGAAATAATCTCATCAAGTAGTTATCCTCATGTGCAACCTCCATACTCATTGTGCAAAATTCTCATATATGATCTTGAGGGTTAGTTCTTCCATCATATTTTTTCTATCTAGGAGTTTCAAAACCTATAGGAAATGGTATCATGTTTAGGTTTATGTCGAATGGATAAGGACAAATTTCTTGAAGTGAGTATCTTCTAACATTTCCTCTCTGCATATCTTGAATTTGTGTTTGCATTGTTTGTATTTTTTGTGTGAGAGTTGTGATAGGATTATCAACATGATTTTCTCTTGCATAACCATGATTTTGCATTCTACGATGATCTGGATCTCTTCTTGTGTCATCTCTAGTCCTTCTTGTATCTTCATTGGATTGAATCTTATTCAAAATTTCCACTTCATCTCTTTTGGGTATTTAAGTTTCTTCATTGGTTCTGGTGTTACTAGGAATTGATGTGTCATTCATGTGGAGACCAAAAATATCTTCATATTGTTCATTATTAGGAGGAGGATCACTTTTATTTTGTGTCAATTTGTTCACATCAAAATCTTGGGGGAGTGTAGCACCAGATTTCGCTAACATTAGAAAATATTTTTCTTTTTCCCTTCCAATAATTTCTGCATAAATTTATCAAATTGAGGATCTTTTTTGATGTCTCTGATATTTTGTTATGTTATTTCTCCTTCAATGTGTATTTCATCTTCATGTTCCATGGTTATATGCTCTTCAATTGTTTCTAATGTTTCGATTTCCATCTCTACGATTCTTCATCTCTAAGCTCTAGTTAGAATGGGCATACACATGTGTTAGATATTGTGCTAGAATTTGATTGTCCAAAAGTTGTTTTGGTAAGTGATCAATTGTCGATGTAAATGTGATAGCGCAGTATGACATGAAAAGATGATTCAAGTGTTTAAAAGTTTGCAAGTTTTTTGATCTTTGGTTTAGGAGTGCAATGATGATAATTTGATAAAAATCAAGTCCTAACCAAACGTTTCAGTTTTGTGATAGAGGATGATATATCCTGATGAGAAACTATGTTTGAGTGATCAGTTTATCAAATAGGGTGATAATGCATTTTGATATGTTTAGATCTTGAACTTGTTGAGGGTGAGCACTTGAAAATCTTGAGGTGTTTATGTCTAAAGTTTGATTTTGATGGATGATAACTTGACCAAGCGAACCAAAAAGACAATCCAAGAACAGAATGACAAATAACCGGTGTTTATGATTACTACAAATTGATCAAGTAAATATGACAGATCCGAAAAAGGCATGTAGGATACAAATCTAGACTGGCAGAAACAGAGACTCATACAATAGACTATACAGCCCCAAATGACAAAAGATACAAGGCCATACGACAAACTAGGATTTTCATGTGAAAAATAATAGGCTCGTACAATAAACTTTTTTGAACCATACGACTAAAGATTAATCTCATACGACAAATGACTAGTCAGTACGACAAAATTTTCTAAACCATATGACAAGATAAATGCCTCGTACAATAGAGAACAAGACAAAGGTAAATGTGTTTGTTTGGTCAAATTTTGATCAATGAATTCTGATGTTTTGCTTATGTTTTCTAGTTTTAGATGTCTAATTTTTTTATTTAGGGATGAATACATAGAAAACACATGATATGTTAAGTGACCTCAAGCATGCTAAACCCTAAGGAAGTTGGCTAAGGAGAGAAAACCTTTGCTTGCAAGCTTAGGTACACACCCAATAGCTAATCAGAATACGGCCACTGAGTCTCACGCAATGGATTCTCAACACCGTATTATCTGACTCCAAATGCTAATGGAGG
The DNA here is from genome assembly GCF_030272615.1 of Cryptomeria japonica. Lineage (NCBI taxonomy): Eukaryota > Viridiplantae > Streptophyta > Pinopsida > Cupressales > Cupressaceae > Cryptomeria > Cryptomeria japonica. Next base: position 325,019,358 of record NC_081410.1, read on the forward strand.
CACGATATGGCAAGTGTCTTGGGAGAGTTACTATCTCTCTTGCACAAAGATTATCACCCTTTCAGAGGTGAATCGGGTAGCTTCAAATTTAACTGGCACTAGTAAGGGATCCGTTCGGTGCATAGGAGTATAATACTCAATTAAGAGGTCTCCCAGCCTTGAAAACCAAGGTTTGATATACCCGAAGGTACGGAGGAGAGCTATTCCTGAGCACTGCCATTGACTTGATTTTCATCAAATCACATTTATTTATAGTGGGTTGGATTAATTGGCGTTAGTCATTCCCCTCTCACCGACCTTAATAGCTAAGAGTTATTAGCTTCTCGGGAGGTCAGGCCAACTAAAGATATGCACTAATGAAAGAAAAGGATGATTCTAGCTTTCAGATCACCTAAGAAAGGTGAGAGCATACTCGCCTATCATCAAAAACACAAAATACATGATTTTTCATTCCTTTAGCAAAAGATAAGTGTGCCTAGAAAGATTTAAGAAATACACAAAGCTTTGTTGAATTCTTTTAGGCAACTTGCAAAATAGATCCATTAGTAATCATGATGTGTTTGGTTGAAATAAGTCTTTGGCTAGTGTATCTTCGACAATCATCCTACAAAACTAGTTAGACTGCCAAAAAGCTTATAAACAAACTAGGGTTAGCGTTAATAATGATCGGATTAAAACCTCCAAACCTTAAAATGTTGTCTATTTAAAGAAAATAGAAGCAGAAAGTTGTACGACACACTTTACCAGCTTGTACAAAAGAAATTTAGGTCTCGTGAGAATGTAGAAATAGGCTCGTATGCCAGATAAATGAGCTAATATGAGTAAAGAATGACTATCATGCCAACTCACAAAGAAGTTCATACGAGCCAGCAAAGGAGCTCGTAGGAAATTTTGATTCCAGCCTGATTAGAAATGAAAGTTGATGAAGCTTGAGGGGCCAAAAATGATAATTGCAGCCCCATGGTGGGTGCCAAAATGTCGTGCCTATGAAGTGTGTACTTGCAGCTACAACACAAAACACTCAATAGATCATTGCAAGCATGGTTAGTAAATTTATACCAAATAAAGATAAAACCATGGCTAATCGATCTATTGCCTCCTAATAAATACGAGTGTAGATTTCCTCTCAGATCTGGATAAGAAAATTCCAATGACTTGACTACATCTAGATGGAGGATTTGAAATGAGAATGATGCATTTAAGATGGAAAAGAGAATGATTAAGCTACATGGTTCAACAATTATGCTAGAAAATAAGCTAGATATAAGAATGCAATTGCCTATAAAACAATGCTCAAATGATATGCTAAGAGATATTATGTCTATAGTAACAATGCCTGAAATGCAAATTAGATGGGATGATTATTGCTCCAAAATGGGGTCTATTTATAGGATTTCCAAGGCCAGGGGTGAGGTGGCAGGAATCAATGGTCAAGATTGATTCTAGATATCAATGGTGAAATTGGAGGAGGTTGGATGAAAGGAAACATTTGCCATCTCTATGGTGACAAGTGTCAAGAAGCTTCTAGAGAGGTTGAATGAAAGGGAACATTTTTCATCTCTATGGTGACAAGTGTCAAGAAGATTTTCTCATGAGAGAGCAAGTGTCTAAGGAAAGGGGACATGTGGCCCAAGAAGTCCATGTGTCTCAAGGGAAGAGTATCCACACCATAGGAGGTTAGGATAAGGAGTTTAGGATGTGCAAACTAAGGTAGGTTTAATTAAACCCAGGGTTAGATGGAAGGGGTTAGGTTTATATGGGGTTAGGTTAGGTGGTTAGAAGTTAGGAGGCATGTGGGTAAATTTGAATTTAAAATTCAAATAAGACTAATTAATTCTCAACAACTCATAAATTGATTTGTTTTAGTTAATTAGAAGATTAGAAGAATTAATTGAAGATGGGGGGAGAATTAATTAATTTGAATTAATTAATCAAAGGGGATTATGAAATTGAACCTATTAAATAAATCCTTAGATTTATTAATAAGTAGATGAAAGAGGGAATTTAATAAAATTGCTTAGTGAATTCAATTAAATTAGGAAGGGGGGTTAATTAAATAATTGCTTATTCAATTAATTATCTTCAGACAATTTTTAGGTGTATACAATATCAAGTTGACATTTTCCAACGCAACCTGGTACCTGAATTATCCAAGCCCTTAACTTGTCAATGTTTGGACACTTTTGAAGAAATCTCTAAGAAAGGTTTAGCCTTGGAACATATCTTCTTAGAGGAAGGAACTTTAAAACATTATCAAAGGACTAATTAAGGTTCCTCCTTCTACAATGACAAGCCTAATTTTTGGTCCAGGAACAAGAACATGGTCAATGATGGGGTCGCTGATGCCAAGTGTGTGAAAACTATGTTTGATCCTTCTAAATCCACCACCGTTTATTTCTTCAACACTCGATCCAACAATCATAATCAATCCCAACCTCCCAATAATGTCTTCATCTAGGGTCAACCACCCCGTTCTGTTACAAGCTGGTTTTGCCATTGCACCAAAAGATCGACCTTTCAATGCCCGATATAACCACTAGACTTATAGAATCCACAAGAGGTTGTTAAACCATGTCATGAATCCCCATGAGGGACGCTGGCCCACTGCCAACAATCCCCCTCCCAGCGTCACTCATCATGGCTTGCATGATTCAAGCTTGTGACCAAGCTTTGATACCACTTGTTACAAGTTGGGGTTGTCATTGAACCAAAAGATCAACCTTTCAATGCCCGATACAACCACTAGACTTAAAGAATCCATAGGAGGTTTTTAAACCATGTCACAAATCCCCACGAGGGATGTTGGCCCATTTCCAACACATTCCAATAATCAAACTCAGTAGGAATACACCCCTCTCACTGAGTCCATATAGGTAATTTTCTAAAAGATTGTCTAGGTCAATGTGATTGTCTTTCTGATGACTCATCCTTTTGACTTGAATCAACCTAAACCCCGATAGTACAACAAAAACAAATATTATTATTACCATAGTGTCAATGGTGATGATACATGAAAGTGTATGAAATTAAATAATTACATCCAAGACTTAAATGATGAGGGTGACATTGAGGTTGGTACTGCAAAACCTAGTTACTCCAATGAAAAACTCAAAAATGTATCAGGATCTATTCTCGAAGCATGGTAAGGACAAAGCCTCATCATGTCATGTTGTCAATTATGATTATACCTATGTATTTGGCTTTGACTCCTTGGTAGGCCACATAGATCCTACCAACACCCATGTTAACACCATCACAATCCAAGGAGATGATTCCCCTCACCTCTCATAGACCCAGAGCCACCATTGAAGGTGTCCCCCCTTCGCAATCCACAAATTGACCCTCCAAAGAAAAAATAGTTGTTCAAGGTGCCTAATATTCCACATCATACTCTCAAAATGACTGCAATGTCACCACTTGAAGAGGAAGAGTAACTATCCAAGGAGCTCCTCCCCCTCCTCCACAACCCCCCATGTCATCTACCTTCCATCACGATATCCTTGATCATCTTAGAAAAATACCTATATAAATCTCTATTCTTGAACTCCTTAAGACTTCACTCATCCATAAAGAGATCCTTGAGCAAGCCCTCCTATAGTCTCATGTCTTGGATAATATCAACATGTCCCAGTTTCAAGGCCTCATCGACAACCTTAATGCACAACATAACCTTGTGGTCACCTCCAAGGATACCCCACCTAATGACTCGACACATAATAAACCTCTCCATATTGAATCCCTTGTACAAAAACACGAAGTCAAGAGATTCCTCATAGATGGTGGATCTGGTTTAAATCTGTGTGCATATAAATTAATCAAACAACTAGGAATCTCTAAAGACTTGGTTGATCCGTCCGGTAAAATCACAATCAAAGCTTATGATGATGCAGAAAGAGTTTCCAAAGGTACCATAACTCTGCCTCTTCAAGTGGACCCTATAGTAGTAGATACAAAATATCAGGTCTTGGACCTTGATCTCCCCTATAAAATTATCCTTGGCCACCCATGGATCCACTCTGTTGAAGCCATCCCATCCACATATAATTAATGCCTCAAATTTGTTAGAATCAATGATTGTCCTAGAGACACAAAGAGGGGGAGGTGAATAAGTGTCTAACCGGTTAGTAGAATATTTTAACTTATTAAGAAATTTGTATCCAAAATCAGTGTACCGGTAAATAAGAATTAATGCAGCAAATAAGAATAACAGAGACAACATAGAGAACACACCATAACACAAGATACTTAACGAGGAAACCTGGTGTGGGAAAAACCTTAGTGGGATTTGTGACCCACAATATTCACTCACTGGCCAATGAATAAATATTACTTACAATGAGGGGCCTGCACATGCAGGAAGGCTAGCAGCCTAGAGCTCAATGCTCGACTACAAAACAAAAGTCTCACTGACTTACAAAATGGATTATCAAAATCCAATATAATGTACTGCTTCAGATCAGCATCAACTATGCCAGGTTTAGTACCGGTTTAAGCTCAATCTATAACAAAAACCTTCGCTGTCAACTATATCACCTTATATAAAATATCATCTATCCTCTCTCTCTCATATATCAAAATGGCCTATAAGATTTCATACATATATATGAGTCTTTTACAATATGCCATGTCATTTTTTACAAGAGATAATTACAATAAACAAAATTTTATTCCATGTCAGCTTGAGTGTCGGTATGTATTATTGCTACTGTCAGTGAAGTGCATGTCATTGTATGTAGAAGTCTATTGCTAGTGTTGGTAACTGTCAGTGGGTTGACAGATGATTGCTAGTTGGTTGCCATCAATGATAACATCAACTATTCTCATAAGAGTGTAGAATGCCAACAATCTCCCCCTTTGGCATTGATGGCAACACTCATGAGAAAAATCCAAAAACTGTTCCAAAAACCGAAGTCCAAAAAGTTTCCAAAAAGATGTGCTCCCCCTGAGTAAATGATCTCCTCTGAGTAAGAATTTTTCTCTCCACTACTCCCCCTTTTACATCAATGACAAAGGTTGTTAAAAAAATAGTCAAACAAGTGCAAAAATTTCACCTCAAAGTCTGTAACTGGTTGGTTACAACCTGAAAAATATTTGCCAAAACCAAATTTAGACTTTGCATAAACCTTTTGTTGTCATTCACAGTTGCCTCAGTCTTTTGGATCGTGCCGGTGAGATAATGCATGTGATCTTCTAGTGATCTCTCTCCCTAAAGTAATGCCTTAGATATTTCTATTCTCTGAGAAATAAGATTGTCCAACTTGGGACCAAGGTTTTTTTAAGCTCTCAGCCATTAGACCTTATCCTTGTTTTTTCTTTCTCAAGTTTATCTAATTTTTCCTCAAAACCTTCCATTTCTTGCTCAAAAACTAATATGTGACTGGATGAACCAATTATGTTATCAGCTATGTCATCGATTTCTTTATGTGTTATGTTATCGCTGTTTAAAAAATGGATGATCTTGCTCCATGATTGGCTAAAAGACTAAAAAATTGAGTTGGATTGTGGCCTTTTTGCCTCTGATTGTTTTAGGTCCAAAGAGGGTTTAAGGTTTTAGTTTTTAACCCTTCCTGTGTTTGAGAAAAACCATTTCATTCTAATTTCATGTTACTTTATTCACTTAAGGAAGGGTCCATCTATCGTGAGAAGTGTCCCCCCTTTTTATTCCTTCCTAGGAGGGTCTAGCAGCGCTTTATTTTTCTAAGTCTTTCCTAAAGTTCTTAATGTTTAATTGGGCTTCCTAACCATCATGAAGGTTCTTTTTAATCTAAAGGTGCACGTGAATTCGCAGTTTAGAGATGGTCGTGATTTACCGTTTGCGAAGTGGTGAAAGGCAGGAGTGGGTCTGACATCCAAGCAAAGACTAAGGATAAAGACCAATCAAGTTCCTTTTGATTGGATGGCTCATGCTATTTTGCAAGATAAAAGTGTACGGGTTTTAGACTTCGCGAAATGGTGAAAATGAAATTGGATCTGCGAGGCAACAAAGACTAAGGATAAAGACCGATCAAGTTCCTTTTGATCAGATGACTCGCACTATTTTGCAGCCCTAAGGTGATTGAAAGTTAACCTTTGCGAAATAGAGAAGTGACATAGCAGCCACTTGGCCGGTGTCGTGGCAGAACAGACGGATCAGACCACTGACGAAAAGACAAATTGTAAGATGCACATGGCAATCTTGAAGTGGATCCCATGGAAGTTTTTTGACAAGTAAGTGATTGACATGTTGGTTTCCTTTGCCAGTCGGTTGCCAGGTTGGATGGTGTTGAGTCAAAGGGCCAACTTTAATCGGTTAATTTTGTTAAAAGGCAGGTATCTCAAAGAAGATCTAATGGTAGGTGCCATTTCACAGACTGAAGATGTAGGGTAATTATTGTTCACGAAATAGCAAAAACCATTAACCTTCAAAGCTTGATGCGCGGTCAGTGGGGTAAACCACCAGTCACACCAAAGGATAAAGGTCGATCAAGTTCCTTTTGATCAGACGGTCCATGCGGTTTCGCAAGATAAATATGCGTGATGTTTAGCCTTTGCGAAATGGTGAAAGAGATCTGAGCCCGTTGCCGAATGAAGAATAGTCAATAAAGTAAAGGTCGTGCAAGTTTCGCTAGATCTAATGGTTGGCGTGATTTCACTTGATGAAGAAGCATGGATTTTAGGCTTCACAAAATGGCGAAACAACAAAGTGATACAAACACAGACATTCTATGATCCGTTGGAGCAAAATTTTCAAATTCATTCGTGAATTCAATTCTGAGGTGATGGTCAAAGCATGTGGCATCAATGTTGTAGTTAATAGCCCGATTGCCATATATACGCTCACATCAATTGAATGTAGGAATCATTTCAAAGAGTTGTTGGAGAAAAGATGGTGTAAAGTAGAGTTCTTCAGGCTGAGAAAAGGTTTTCTTGTATTTTTCTTACCAGTTACTTGAAAGATTGATTGAACCATGGTTTGTTTTCAATTAAAGAATTATTTTGATTAGTAATTGAAATATTTGCATATAATTAAGATGGCACCTAGAAGGGACTTCACAGGGAAGGTTAATTACCAGGAGAGAGAAATTTGTGATGACTTCCTGGAATAGTTGTCTATGTCCACAAATGTAGCAGCTAAAGTTAAAGAATTAGTGCCCAAGGCTCCTCGCTGGAGAATAGGAGAAGGATTGTATGACAAGGGCAATTGGCTGAGAGATCCATAGATAGGGTTGTCTAGTTTGAGCTTGTTCAAGGTTGGTTTTGGTATGAGACACTCCCCTGCGCTGATGAATAGTATTTGGGAGTTGGATGTAGGTAAATTGGTGGTCCCTGGAGTTTTCATGGATGTGGATCTCCTAACTCAGATCACACATAATTATGACCCTCTCACCAAAAGTGTTAGAGATATAAATGGAAAAACCCTCATTGAAGTCAATGATGATGAATTCAAAAAAGTATTTGGGCTCAGCAAGGTGTCCAATTATTTGGAGCCCATTAATTTTGAATCATTAGCTCAAGTCTACAGTGCACAGAGGAATCATCTTAGAAATGGGCCTCTTAAAGAATTTTTTGTTAAAATAGGAGGGCTAACTGTTGTAGGACCTAATACCATGGAGCCTTTCTCCCTGAATTGGTTCACTCTAAGAGCCAAAGGATTATACTGGTCACTTTGCTAGATTTTTGGAGAGGATGCTGAAGTGAACATGCCAACTCATTACATGTTAATTATAGCTCGAATTTTAAATCCTTCTCTGGTAGTAACATTTGATTATGCCCCCTATATTACTGATGCAATCCATGAAGGCTTGATAGGGATAAATAATGGTAAGGTGGATAGGCCTTTTGGATGGTACTCCCTTCTCATCCATCTTTTTCTATTCAAGGGTGGTGATTACTTTGCAAATGAAATGGATCTGTTGAAAGAAAAGGACGGGGAGAAAATGACAGTTCAACTATGGAGCACAGTGTTGTCATGGGACAAGAAGGATGCCACCTACCTAAAGTTTGATAAGTGTTTTGCATTCAAAATCAGAATTCTCTTATGCTCAGGGAATCCAAGGGTCCCTAAAGCTCTGTTGGAGTTTCTTAGGCCTAAGCAGTTTGCTGAAGAAATTAAGATTGTCCACAATTCGGGTGACATATACTTGTACCCTGTTTCCACAATTTTCAGAGTGTACGGTTTCAGAGGTACTCCATTTTTGTTACCATATCAGGTCTCATTGAAAATAGGAATTGTAGAGATCCTCAGGTAGATTGGGAGTGTACAAGAGGTAGAGCTATCTAATAGAGGAAAAGGGACCATTTTCCCTACAGTAAAAATAGCACATCAATTTGTGATTACTAAGGGTGGATGGAAGTGCTTTGAGGAATTCTTTCAACAATACCATTTGTCCACTATAGTGCCAAGGTTTTCTAACCCTGAAGATTTCTTTAATGGTATGTTTAGGAAAAGGGCAGTATGCAAAGACAGACCTCACCAATTCCAATTCCCCAAAGACCTCATCAGAAATGAATTTGATTTGGATGAGCAGGAGCTGAGGAAAGAGAAATGGGTGGCCTCTAAGAAGGCTCTTGATTTTATGCACTAGTTTGACAATAGCTATGACCCTTTGTCCAGTTTTCACCCCTTTGAGGAAAAGGCTAAATTCCTAATTATTTCCTTTGAAGATGTAATGCAAACACTAAAGGAGAAGAGGGAAGTAGTGATTAAAAACAACCCTAAGAAGGCAAGACTATTCTTAGCTAGGTCTGCATCTACTAAAGCAATCTGTCCAGGTGACTATGTGCTACATAGAAAATCCAAGTACAGCGTGTTGGTGCCAACAATAGGGGAGCGTTCTACTTCAAAAGAGAAGAGCAAAATACAAGATGTCATTGACATTCAGGACTCCCCAAAGAAGCAAAGGGTGGGAAAGGAAGTGAAAACTAATGAGACCCTATATTCCCCATCTCAATCCCCCATTCATATAGGAGATGAGCAGGCAACAGCTGAACAATTGTTGCAGCAAGGGAGTCTAGGGGAGATCGCCTATACATATGATAAAGTAGAGGATGGAATGCTTGAAGAGCTAGAAGATGCTGAGATGGACATAACCACCAATGAGTTCAAAGGCCAGGAACTGGATCTTGCCATTAAAAAGGCCAGTGAAGAATTCTTAGCTGATAGCAACTTTGTTACCTCAGGAGCTTTCATGTAGTTTGTGTGGAAGCAGAATATTGATAAGTTCAATGCCAGATGTGAGAAGAGGAAGAATGAGCAACCCCACAAGGATGTAGCTATGGTAGAAGAAGAAATACAATAGGAAATGGTCACTAAATTTAAGACCATCACTCCTGAGAAAGGAAGGGAAATGGTAGCAAAGGCTGATGTACTCATCCTCTCTGAATGGGATATAGCAGATGCCTTAGTTTTAGAGGCAGTCAGGAGAGAGAAAAAGCCTATGGAAGGAGTAACCTTCAGCAAGGATAATGTTGCCTTAGTCATGTGGTCTCTGAAGAAAGATGAAAATAAAAAGAAAAAGGATACCCCAGTGTCAAGCTACCTTGGAGGTATGATAGTGAAGAGAGTACAAAATACTGGAGTGGTGGAGGCTGCTACCATAGTCTTGGAAACTGCAAAATTTAATGATGCGGTAGTAGAGAAAGAAGCAATGGAAAAGGTAGCTCTCCAAGCTAAGTTGGAGATAGTTTTAAAGGCTTACAATGATGCCAAAGGAGAGGTATTGAGCTGAGACACCATTACTGCTAAATTGAAAAGCCAATTGGTAGGACAATACCATCAAGGTGAGTCCTCAACCTTGATGATTGCTTCTTCTCCTGCACAACCTCCCTCTACTAGCCCTATCATTGAATTCCCACCTTCTCCTACACCTTCTAGCTCCCAATCAGTTGAGATCACTCCTCAGGAGTTGGAAAAGCTAAAACAGGCTCAAATCCTATTTGCAAATAAGTATGTAGAGAGAGTGAGGGCCACAATTTTGAGTTTTGCTGACACTATAGGATCATCATTGGTGTATAACAATATGAGAAAATTTTTGGATATGTAGAATGAGCTCAATGGAGACAAGTTTGTCCTAATGCCTATTTTGGACAAGTGGAAGCCTAGGGAGGAAGACCTAGAACTTGTGTGTGTATCTTATGATGAGGCAAGGGATGACCCCATTATCAAATCCACTTGTGACATGACAAAGGATCTGGCAAAATTAGTAGAAGGAGTAGATAATGTAGAGAGGAAGATCAATTTGTATAAGAAAGAGTACACTGAGCAGGAATTTGAATTATTTCCCAAGGGTTTTGCTAGTCCAACTCAATTGAAGGACAAACAAGTATGGATTAATGAATTAGGAGCCAATTTATTTGTAAGGGTAAAGGAAATCATTAATACAAATGATACTTCCCTATTTGTCAGAACAATTGAGGGGATAGAAAAAAATAAATCACACTATGGCTTTCTAAATTCAGAGGTCAATAAAATGAGAAACTCTTGGAAAAGATTGGCCAAGATTGGAGGAAAAGTTATTACTTTCTCATGGCCTATTCATGATGTGTACCAAGAGTGGACAAGAAAGGTATACAGAGCTGGATGTAGAGGTTCAAGAAGAAGCTGCAGAGTGATAACCAGCGAAAGGGGGCCGTTAGAATATGGAAAAGATTTGTAACTTCTTGTTGAAACAAGAAGATTGTTGTAACAAACTTTTTTGAAAAGGTCTGAAGCTTGTATGCATCCATAGTATTATAAATGGATACCAGGACTAGTTAAGGAGTGATCACAAGAATTTGTAAAGAAACTCTGTAGAAATATATCTACATTTTTTCTAAGTTTACAGAGAATATTCTGAGTTTTGTAAGATTTTTTTAAAATGAATATCAATATACAGACCATAAATTTTTGAGCCTATAATTTATGTTGTCTTCTGGTGTGCTTTGAATAATTTATTGGTTTCATTTGGGTAATCTAGGGTTATTCAAGTGAACATGGATTTTAATGCAGTCTTTATAGATATGCTTCTTATCTTTATTCTTTAGGAGGGGAATTAAATACGTAAGAAATATCTTTGCCAGTAGGTTATTTTGTTAGAGACTTTGAATTTGATGAGCACTATTTAGTTTAATAAGGAAGGACTCTTATGTATGTCAGGCATGCATGGGGTTGATAGAAGCCAAAGTGATGAGATGTATGGAGATGTTTAATTGTGAAGTCTTTGTTTTATTTAGATGACTTTGTAGCCTAGATAAGGCATTGGTATCATTTGTAATTCTCTTTCTACATTTCTTGAAGATCAATACTGAAAATGAGCATAAGCTTTCTTTTATTATTTTAGTTCATGTTGAGGTGATAAGATTCACTGGTTTTTGGACTGGTTTACTATGGATCTCATTTTAAAAGTGTGAAGTTTTTCACAAAAGGTATACCCACCTGAACATTGGATAAGTTCAAAGTGTAGAAGGTTCTTGAAACCTTGTCATATGTTGCTCTAAGGTTCTTGCTTCCTTGATCTCTTTATTTGTAGACAAAGTTGTTATTTTCTTATAAGGGATAAGAAGGGAGTCAGAATTTGAGAACAACAAAAGTGATGACTTTACTAGGGAGAGTCATAGTGTGTATCTAGATGCAGATTGGCGCTTGAATTAGCTCAGAATATTGTTTGGATATCTGTGTTCAAAATTGTTTGCCTAACCTTTGATTCGTGTTATTCCTTTCTTTCTTTGAAAATCTTTGTGATTTTGGTTTTAAAGATCGGCAAATTTTTTGTGCAAAGCTTGTTTTCATATTTCCCACAGTCTTTGTGGGTGGCAACTCTGATAATCTTAACCAGCCCTTTTGAAATAATTGAAATTCTTTAAGAAAACAAGCATAATGCAGGGAGGGAAAAACACCAGATCTTTCATGAAGAAGCATCCTTGTGAGACGTTGCAAGAGGGATTGCCTGAATAGTCACGTAGAGGTCAGAAAAGATCAGTGGTACATGAAGCAACTAATGCTGCTTGGGTGCAAAAAAGCACCAATATGGGTAAGACATATGAGAGACCTATCTATGCAAATTCAAATTCATCTTCACGCGAATCTGAGCATGATGTTTTAGGTTTCCATTCTGGTTTATTTGGGAATGAAGAAGATGTCCATGTTTCAAATCAAAGGAATATCCCATGCTAGTTTTTCTGGCAAAGACAGAAGTAGTTCAAACATAGTCAGAGATTCTGTACCTAGAACAATTGATGGAAACATCAGTTTAATTGATATTGATCAAGTCAATATCTCAGATTCTAAAGAAATCTTCCCTGATGAAGATAAGGTATCTCAGGAAATAGAGGACCTGAATAGAAGAGTCCATCATTTGATTTCCTTAAGAGCACAAAAGGAAGAAAATAAGGAGAGAGAAGTAAAGGCAAAATTGATGGAGACAGACAGGCTCCTGAGACAAATTGCTGACCTTGAGTTGCTTGCCCAAGAAAAGGCCAAGAGTGAGGATGAAGGTCCTGTGATTAGAGAAATTCTAGTTCCCAAGGCCAAACCAACATAAAAGTAGTCCAACCAAATAGGGAAGTTCTTAGTGTCCCACATCCTGTTAGGAATGATGTTGATTAAGGAAAGTAGAAATGCATGGAAGGTGGGTTTGGATCTAAGACTACAGTGGAGATCTCTCACAGGCTATCAGCACATGAAAGAGAGATGGAGAGGATGAGAAAAGAGGAGGAAGATTTGCAAATGGAGTTAGAAAAGGCTGAATTAGAAGCAGCTAACCATGAAGTTAAAAGGAAGATTAGCTATCTGAAAGCACCTCCTATCACATTTCCCTCAGTAGATCAAAATAAACCCATTCCTCAGCAAGCTCCACTCCCTCCTGTTAAAATTCAGCCAATTTTGCTTGTTAGCACTGCAACAACCAATCAAGCCTCTGTTATTAACCAAGGTAACCAGATCTCTCTAACTCAAAGCCCCAATGTAAGAATGAACATGGGTAATAACCCTGTTGTTAACTCATTCCAGAGAAGACCTATTAACTTAAAAATGTATAGGCAGCTCTTTTTTGATGGAATCCCAGGGTACCCTAACCATGTTCATACTCAGTTAAGAGATAGACTTCATAAATTTGTTGGGAATAATGCAATTAGTGCAGAGGAGCACTTAAAATCTTTTGGTGACTTGATTAATGATTATGAAATTGTGGATGAAGATGTCATCATGAAACTATTTGTACAGTCTTTAGTAGATGATGCAAGAGACTGGTATAGAGGTCTTCCTATGAATAGCATTGGGTCTTGGGAGGATTTTAAAAATTGTTTTCAGGAATAGTATGGTGATAAGACAAATGTGAGCTTCATGCTCAATGAGTTCAACAATATCAGAAAGTCTGATAATGAAATTGCCACTGATTTTAATGCTAGATTTTAGAAAGCAATGCATAGATTGTATCAGGTAATGAGATTAGATGACAACATGTGCCTAAACACTTATTACAATGCATTTGATTCTAAAATGGCTTATATTTTGAGGGATAAAAATTTGCATTGCCTGAGAGATGCATTTAGAATTGCTATCAATGTAGAGAGCAATAGAAAAGCATCTATAAAATTAGGAAGAAGAACTGATGGTAGGCTATGGCAGGAATCAAAATAGCAACCTAACAAAGTTGCTAAAGAAGAAGATAAAATAGAGAAGTTAGTGACTGCTATGAAGGATCTTACTACCAAGGTGAGAAAAAATGATAAACCCCATTACAACTAGCAGGACAAACCTCCTAGGTTGCATGACATGCCTTACAACACTACCTGGAAGGATGGTAAGCCTCAAAATGAGAAGCCAGAAAATACTTAGAGCCAAGATACCCCTGATCCTTTAAAAGGAAAAAATGTTCATAACATAGAGATCACTCCTTGGTACATTGCTTGTGATGGACCACATTCTCCTCATTAGTGTGTTGTAGCTCAAGCCCTTGAAGAATCCATGAGATAAGAGGCTAAGCTTGATATAAATATGTTTGAAACTATCATAGAAAGTGATGGGGAATCTTCACAAAGTGAATTTAGTGATTGTGATGTGCTGGATAGAAAAAGGTCCTACCAAGGACAACTAACACTTGACTAGCATCCCACTTTGAATGTGGTAACAATCGAAGATGAAGAGGTTCATCACAAGAGGCCTAGTGATGAAGAAGTAAAAAATCTCACTAAGGCTACTATAGCCAAAGCCAAGCATAATTACAATTTAAGGAGCACTTAAAGGGATAGCGATTAGGGTGAACTTGGTTCTATGTTTATAAAAGAGGTATCCCAGAAGAAAGTAGCAAGTAGTGCTACTTTGCCTCAAGCTGGTCAAGGGAACAAAGATCAAGTTAAAGAAGTACCCAAGGGTACAGATGATAAAGCTACTAATGATACACAAGCAGCTGCCACAATGAAGAAGGCAAGTCAGCCTAAGGCAAAGCTAAAGCTAATACTGAGTTGATCAATAATTTCACATTTGATATGGCTCAAGCTCTTACCCAAATAAAAGTTACTATCCCCTTAATAGAATTATTGAAAATAAAGGAACATAGAGTAGCTACTTTATCTTTATTTTCTAACATATCTGACAGTAACACAGTTCTATCTACCGGTTCAATTAAAGATGAAAAGGATCAGGAGTTCCAAACCGTAGAGGTATATGTTGGAACAACTATTACATGAGCCCTCATAGGTTGATCCTTTCTATGTTACTTTGTTAGTGAATAACTAGTTGATTAAAAATTGTATGATAGATTCTAGTGCAGCTGCAAATGTAATGCCTTATGGTGTCATGAAAGAATTAGGACTGTTAGTGAGTACAGTGTATGCGAAGTGTTATGCTATGGATAACAGAGAAGTGCCTATGATAGGTACAATGAGAGATGTTGAAGTGAAAATAGCAGCATTCCCTGAAGCAACTTATAAGATGGATGTTATTGTAACTGACACCAAGCCTCATTATTGCATGTTGTTATCTAGGTAGTGGGCTGCAGCAGTAGGTAGAAATGTTCACTTAGATTTGTCATATGCTACCATCCCAATTAATGGGAATCAATTCAAATTGTACAAAGAACCACGTGCCCCTAGGATAATTGAGAAAGTAGATCCTAACATGCTCAACTGTATGATTGATGTGGATCTTGACAATTTTAGAGTATAGCCAATTTTACCCCAATTAAAGAATACTGACTCTATTGTGACTGAATTGGAATCTCAACATCATGGTTTGTGGCAAATGAATATTGATGGAGCTTGCTCTAAAGAAGGATCTAGGGTAGGAGTTCTCTTTGTATCCCCATCAGGTATAACTTTCAAGTATTCCTTCTTGTTAACCTTTCAATGTACAAATAATACTACTGAATATGAAGCCCTGCTATTGGGGCTTGAAGTTGCAAAAAGGAATGTAATTCAATTGTTAAAAGTATTACAAGACTCAGAATTGGTTGTCTCTCAAGTTAGGGCTAGGTATGCATCTAAGAATGATAGATTGAAAAGATACAAGCATGCAGTATGGGATGTCATTGAGCATTTTAGTGCATTCTCTATAAATTGGATAGAAAGATCCAAAAATATCATGGCAGACTTCTTAGAAAATGTTGCATTAAAGAATGATGATGCAACAGTAACTGGTATATCCATAGTTAAAGTAAAAGCTAAGCCTACCATTCCTGACAATGTATATAATTGGCAAGTGTTTGCTGATGATGAAGATATTCTCAGGTTTATTTAGTGCATTGATGACTATGATGGGCAAAATATTGATTGCAATGCCTTAGTGGAAGTGGTTGAAAATAGAGAAACTATGTTTGGAAACGATTTAGTTCAGGCAGACACTAATGAAATACCTAAAGGGTTGGTAGAGCTAGAAGGTATGTTTAGTTACAGTGACAGTCATCTGCACCAACAATCAACCACTAAGTTAGAGGAACTAGAGGAAGTAAACTTAGAGACAAAATCATCCCCTAAGTTGGTATATATTGGAAAAAAGTTGCCTCCTCATGTCAGAGTGAATCTCATTAATTTATTAAAGAAGTATAAGCATGTTTTTGCTTGGTCTTATGAATATCTAAAGGCATATAGATAGGATTTGTTCCAGCATGAAGTCCCTTTGCTTCCAGATGCTAAGCCTTTTAGACAGAAACAAAGACCTATTAACCCCCTGTTGGAATCTAAGATGCAGAAAGAACTAACCAAATTAAGGGAAGGGGGAATTATTAAGCCTATAAGGCATTCATCATGGGTCTCAAATTTGGTCCCGATGAGAAAGAAGAATGGGGACATAAGACTCTGTGTTGACTTTAGAAACCTGAATGTTGCTTCCTTGAAAGATAATTACTCTTCTCCTAACATGGAAGCTATGTTGCAAAGAGTGATTGGTTGTGACCTATTGTCTATGATGGATGGGTTTTCAGGGTATAACCAGGTGTTGGTAAAAGAATTAGAACAATTCAAACCTACTTTCACCACACCTTGGGGAACTTATGTGTATGTCAGAATGCCTTTTAATTTGAAGAATACTGGAGCTACATTTTAGAGGGCAATGGATATAGCTTTGAAAGAATTCATCAATATTATCATGGCAGTATATCAAGATGATTTGACATGCTTTTCCAAAAGAGCGGATGACCACTATGGACACTTAGAGAAGGTTTTCAGTAAAGCTCCGGAATTTGGAGTATCCCTAAATCCTAAAAAGTGTCATTTTGTTGTTACTGAAGGGAAGCTGCTAGGGCATATTGTCTCTAAAGAACGAGTAAGAATAGACCCTGAAAGAATAGAGGCAATAAACAATGTGCCTGAACCAAATAATGTTAAAGGTATCCAATCTTTCTTGGGAAAAGTTAATTTTGTTAGAAGATTTATTGTAAATTTTGTAGAGATAGTCAAGCCCATTGTTAAACTTCTTAAAATGGATACAAAATTTTGCTGGGATCAAGAAGCTTCAAAGGATTTTGCTAAGATCAAAAAGGCTATCCAAGAGGCACCAGTATTGAAGTCCCCTGACTACAGTAAGCCTTTCTCTTTGTTTTCTTTTGCTTCATATCACACAATGGCTGCTGTCCTTTTGCAAAAGGATAACGAAGGATATGAACACCCCATAGCTTTTTATAGAAAATCTTTATAGGCTGTAGAATTAAAATATGAAATCATGGAGAAGCAAGCATATGCTTTGGTCAAGGTTGTCAAGGCTTTCAGGCCATATCTTGTAAATGCACAAGTAGTTGCCTATGTCCCACATGCTACTATCAAAGATATCTTATCCCAGTCTGAGGTCACAGGTAAGAGATGCAGATGGATAAATAGAATCCAAGAGTTTGATTTGGAAATAAAGATCACCAAATTGGTAAGAGGTTTAGGCCTTGCTAAGCTTATGGCTAAGTCAAACCTTCTTGATGTTGAAATAAATAATGTTGAAGTTGAGAATGTCCTAGTCACCAGTATTGAAACATAGCCCTGGTACTCAGAGATAGTACATTTTTTAAGGGTTGCAACATTTTCTGAAGGGATGACACATAATCAGCAAAGAACTCTGAAGTTGAAGTCACAAAAATATGTCCCCATTTGGGGTGATCTATTTTGGAGGAATAGAGATGGGGCATTGCTAATGTGTTTGGATGAATCCTAGGATAAGAGAATGTTAACTGAAATGCATGATGGAGTGTGTGGAGGTCATTACTCTGCTAAGACAACAGCTGGTAAGATAGTCCGAGCTGGATATTATTGGCCTACTTTGTTTAAAGATGCCCATGAATATGTCAGGAGATGTGACCCATGCTAGAAGTTTTCATCAAAGTTGAAGTATGAGGGAGCTTTACCCCTCAACCCAGTTATAGTGGAAGCCCCTTTTGTCCAATGGGGTATTGATTTTATTGGAGAAATTGTTGAGAAATCAGGAAGAGGTCATAGGTGGATTATAGTAGCTACTGATTATTTTACGAAATGGATTGAAGCTATACCCACCAGGAGAGCCACAAGTAAGGTTGTTATTGACTTTCTAATGGATAATATTATAACTAGATTTGGAGTCCCTATAAAACTAGTGATGGATAATGCCATGAGCTTCAGGTCAGAAGAGTTTGTTGAATTTTGCACTAGTCATGGAATAGTTATGTCTTACTCTTCACCTTATCATCCTCAGGGTAATGGGCAAGTTGAATCTAGTAACAAGAGCTTCTTGAATATTATCAAGAAACTTTTGGAAGAGAATAAAAGGTCTTGGGACCAAAAGTTAAAATTAGCTTTATGGGCTGACAGAGTTACTGTCAAGAAAGCTATTGGGGTTTCACCCTTTGATTTAGTTTATGGCACATGATCTAGGGTGCCTGTTAATAATCTTCTTCTAGTGTACAAGTTCCTGCAAGCTGAAGACATGAAATTATCTCAACCCATGGAAGACCGGATGATTCAGATAGTGGAATTTGAAGAAATTAGAACTTTGGCCCACAAGAGGAATCCAAAGATCCAATTGCAGTCCAAATACCTATTTGATAAGAGAACCTCATTGAGAAAATTCCAAATTGGTGATATAATTCTTCAATGGAATGCGAAAGGACAGGATAAGGGAAAGCACAAGAAATTTGAGTCACTATGGATTGGCCCCTCTGTGGTTTGTGATCTAAATGGAAAGGACTCATATTTTTTGAAAAATATGAATGATGAAGTACAGGAATTTCCAGTGCATGGACAATTCCTGAAGCATTACTCCTCTTCATGTCCATGCACAGTAGGTCCCTATTTGTATATATTTAGTTTTTCTTTTGTTGTTGGTTTTAGGCTTATTTTTGGTCTGTTTCTCTAGAGAGTTTCTAAATTCTTGTGTTGATCTTGCAATCAACTATCCCCAGTCAAAGCCACTGTTATCACTGTTTAAAAAATGGATGATCTTGCTCCATGATTGGCTAAAAGACTAAAAAATTGAGTTGGATTGTGGCCTTGTTGCCTTTGATTGTTTTATCTCCAAAGAGGGTTTAAGGTTTTAGTTTTTAACCCTTCTTGTGTCTAAGAAAAACCCTTTCATTCTAATTTCGTGTTACTTTATTCACTTAAGGAAGGGTCCATCTGTCATGAGAAGTGTCCCCCCTTTTTATTCCTTCCTAGGTGGGTCTAGCAACACTTTATTTTTATTGTCTTTCCTAAAGTTCTTAATGTTTAATTGGGCTTCCTAACCATCGCGCAGATTCTTTTTAATCTAAAGGCATGCATGAATTCACAATTCAGAGATGCCCGTGAGTTACTATTTGCGAAGTGGCAAAAGACAGGAGTGGGTCCGACATCCAAGCAAAGACTAAGGATAAAGACTGATCAAGTTCCTTTTGATTGGATGGCTCACACTATTTCACAAGATTAAAGTGCACGGGTTTTAGACTTCATGAAATGGCGAAAAGGAAATTGGATCCACGAGGCAGCAAAGACTAAGGATAAAGACCAATCAAGTTCCTTTTGATCGGATGGCTCATGCTATTTTGTTGCCCTAAGGTGACTGAAAGTTAACCTTCATGAAATAGCAAAGTGACATGGCAGCCACTTGGCCAGTGTCGTGGCAGAATAGATGGATCAGACCACTGATGAAAAGACAAATTGTTAGATGCACGTGGCGGTCCTGAAGTGGATCTCGTGGAAGTTTTTTGACAAAGTAAGTGATTGACACATTGGTTTCCTTTGCTAGTCGGTTGCCAGGTTGGATGGTGCTGAGTCAGAGGGCCCACTTTTATCGGTTAAGTTTGTTAAAAGGTGGGTATCTCAAAGAAGATCTGACAGTAGGTGCCATTTTGCAGACTGAAGATGTAGGGTAATTACCATTCGTGAAACAGCGAAAACCGTTAACCTTCAAGGCTTGGTGCATGGTTAGTGGGGTAAACCGTCAGTCACACTAAAGGATAAAGGTTGATCAAGTTCCTTTTGATCGGAAGGTTCACGTGGTTTTGCAAGATAAATGTGCACAATGTTTAGCCTTTGCGAAATGGCGAAAGAGATCTGAACTTGTTGCTGAATGAAGAATATTCAATAAAGTAAAGGTCGTACAAGTTTCGCTAGATCTAATGGTTGGGGCGATTTCACTTGATGAAGAAGCACGGATTTTAGGGTTCGCAAAATGGCAAAACAACAAAGTGATAGAAACACAAACATTCTATGATTCGTTGGAGCGAAATTTTTGAATTCATTCGTAAATTCAATTCTGAGGTGATGGTCGAAGCATGTCGCATCAATGTCATAGTTAAGAGCCCGATTGCCATATATACGCTCACATCAATTGAATGTAGGCATCATTTTGAAGAGTTGTTGCAAAAAAATTGGTGCAGAGTAGAGTTCTTCAGGCCAAGAACAGGTTTTCTTGTATTTTGCTTACCAGCTACTTGAAAGATTGATTGAACAATGGTTTGTGTTCTATTAAAGAATTTTTTTGATTAGTAATTGAAATATTTGCATATAATTAAGATGGCACCTAGAAGGGACTTCACAGGGAAGGTTAATTACTAGGTGAGAGCAATTTGTGGTGACTTCTTGGAATAGTTGTCTATGTCCACAAATGTAGTAGCTAAGGTTAAAGAATTAGTGCCCAAGGCTCCTCGCTTGAGAATAGGAGAAGGATTGTATGACAAGGGCAATTGGCTGAGAGATCCACAGATAGGGTTTTCTGGTTTGGGTTTGTTCAAGGTTAGTTTCGGTATGAGACACTCCCCTACGCTGATGAACAGTATTTGGGAGTTGGATGTAGGTAAATTGGTGGTGCTTGGAGTTTTGATGGATGTGGATCTCCTAACTCAGATCACACATAATTATAACCCTCTCACCAAAATTGTTAGAGATATAAACGGAAAAACCCTCATTGAAGTCAATGATGATGAATTAAAAAATGTATTTGGGCTCAGGGAGGTGTCCAATCATCTTAAAAATGGGCCTCTTAAAGAATTTTTTGTCAAAATAGGAGGGCTGACTATTGTAGGACCTAATGCCATGGAGCCTTTCTCCCTAAATTGGTTCACTCTTAGAGCCAAAGGATTATACTAGTCACTCTGCTAGATTTTTGGAGTGGATGCTAAAGTGAACATGCCAACTCATTACATGTTAATGATAGCTCAAATTTTAAATCCTTCTCTGGCAGTAACATTTGATTATGCCCCCTATATTACTGATGCAATCCATGAAGGCTTTATAGGGATAAAGAATGGTAAGGTGGATAGGTCTTTTGGATGGTACTCCCTTCTCATCCATGTTTTTCTATTCAAGGGTGGTGATTACTTTGCAAATGAAATGGATCCGGTGAAAGAAAGTATGGGGAGAAAATGCCAGTTCAACTATGGAGCATAGTGTTTTCATGGGACAGGAAGGATGCCAGCTACCTAAATTTTGATAAGTGTTTTGCATCCAAAATCAGAATTCTATTATGCTCAGAGAATCCAAGGGTCCCTAAAGCTCTGTTGGAGTTTCTTAGGCCTAAGGAGTTTGCTGAAGAAATTAAGATTGTCCACAATTGGGGTGACATATACTTGTACCTTGTTTCCATAGTTTTTTAGAGTGTACGGTTTCAGAGCTACTCCATTTTTGTTACCATATCAGGTCCCCTTGAAAATAGGAATTGTAGAGATCCTCAGGCAGATTGGGAGTGTACAAGAGGCAGAGCTATCCAATAGAGGAAATGGGACCTCAATTTGTGATTACTAGGGGTGGATGGAAGTGCTTTGAGGAATTCTTTCAACAATACCATTTGTCCACTATAGTGTCAAGGTTTTCTGACCCTGAAGATTTCTTTAATGTTATGTTTAGGAAAAGGGCAGTATGCAAAGGCAGACCTCACCAATTCCAATTCCTTAAAGACGTCATCAAAAATAAGTTTGATTTGGATGAGCAGGAGCTGAGGAAAGAGAAATGGGTGGCCTATAAGAAGGCTCTTGATTTTGTGCACCAGTTTGATAGTAGCTATGACCCTTTGTCCAATTTTCACCCCTTTGAGGAAAAGGATAAATTCCTAATTCTTTTCTTTGAAGATGTAATGCAAACACTAAAGGAGAAGAGCGAAGCAATGATTAAAAACAACCCTGAGAAGGTAAGACTAGTTCTAGCTAGGTCTGCATCATCTAAAGCAATCCCTCTGGGTCACTATGTGCTACATAGAAAATCTAAGTACAGTGTATTGGTGCCAACAATAGGGGAGCCTTCTACTTCAAAAGGGAAGAGGAAAATACAAGATGTCATTAACATTCAGGACTCCCCAAAGAAGAAAAGGGTGGGAAAGGAAGTGGAAACTAATGAGCCCCTGCATTCCCCATCTCAATCCCCCATTCATATAGGAGATGAGCAGGCAATAGCTGAACAATTGTTGCAACTAGGGAGTCTAGGGGAGATCACCTATACATATGATGAAGTAGAGGATGGAATGCCTAAAGAGCTAGAAGATGTTGAGATGGACATAACCACCAATGAGTTCAAAGTCCAGGAACTGGATCTTGCCATTAAATAGGCTAGTGAAGAATTCTTAGCTGATAGCAACTTTGTTACCCCAGGAGCTTTCATGCAGTTTGTGTGGAAGCAGAATATTGATAAATTCAATGCTAGATGTGAGAAGAGGAAGAATGAGCAACCCCACAAGGATGCAACTGTGGTAGAAGAAGAAATAAAACAAGATATAGTCACTAAATTTAAGACCATCACTCTTGAGCAAGGAAGGGAAATGGTAGCAAAGGCTGGTGTACTCATCCTCCCTAAATGAGATATAGTAGATGCCTTGGTTTTAGAGGCAGTCAGGAAAGAGACCAAGCCTATGGAAGGAGTAACCTTCAGTAAGGATAATGCTTCCTTGGTTATGTGGTCTCTAAAGAGAGATGAAAATAAAAAGAAAAAGGATACCCTAGAGTCAAGCTACCTTGGAGGTATGATAGTGAAGAGAGTACAAAATACTGGAGTGGTGGAGGCTGCTACCACAGTCTTGGAAACTGTAAAATTTAAGGTTGCGGTGGCAGAGAAAGAAGCAATGGAAAAGGCAGCTCTCCATCCTAAGTTGGAGATAGTTTTAAAGGCTTACAATGATGCCAAAGGAGAGGTAATGAACCGAGACACCATTATTGCTAAATTGAAAAGCCAATTGGTAGGACAATACCATCAAGGTGAGTCCTCAACCTTGATGATTGCTTCTTCTCTTGCACAGCCTCAATCTACTAGCCCTATCATTGAATTTCCACCTTCTCCTACACCTTCGGTTCCCAATCAGTTGAGATCACTCCTCAGGAGTTGGAAAAGCTAAAACAAGCTCAAATCTTGTTTGCAAATAAGTATGAAGACAGAGTGGAGGCCACAATTTTGAGTTTTGCTGACACTATAGGATCATCATTGGTGTATAACAATATGAGCAAAGTTTTGGATATGTGGAATGAGCTCAATGGAGACAAGTTTGTCCTAATTCCTATTTTGGACAAGTGGAAGCCTAAGGAGGAAGACCTAGAACTTATGTGTGTAACTTATGATGAGGCAGGGGCTGACCCCATTATCAAATCCACTTGTGACATGACAAAGGATTTGCCAAAATTAGCAAAAGGAGTATATAATGTAGAGAGGAAGATCAATTTGTATAAGAAAGAGTATAGTGAGCAGGAATTTGAATTATTTCCCAGGGGTTTTGCTAGTCCAGATCAATTGAAGCACAAACAAGTATGGCTTAATGAATTAGGAGCCAATTTATCAGTAAGGGTAAAGGGAATCATTAATATAGATGATACTTCCCTATTTGTCAGAATAATTGAGGAAATAGAAAAAAATAAATCACACTATGGCTTTCTAAATTCAGAGGTCAATAAAATTAGATACTCTTGGAAAAGATTAGCCAAGATTAGAGGAAAAGTTATTAACTTCTCATGGCCTGTTGATGATGTGTACCAAGAGTGGACAAGAAAGTATGTGGTGCTGGATGTAGAGGTTCAAGAAGAAGCTGCATAGTGATAACCGGTGAAAGGGGGCCACTAGAATATGGAAAAGATTTGTAACTTCTTGTTGAAACAAGAAGATTGTTGTAACAAACTTTTTTGAAAAGGTTCTAAGCTTGTATGCATCAATACTATTATAAATAGATACTAGGACTAGTTAAGGAGTGATCACAAGAATTTGTAAAGAAACTTTGCAGAAATATATCTGGGTTTTTCTAAGTTTATAGAGAATATTCTGAGTTTTGTAAGATTTTTTCAAAATGAATATCAATATACAGACTATAAACTTTCAAGCCTAGAATTTGTGTTGTCTTCTGGTGTGCTTTCAATTATTTACTAGTTTCATTTGGGTAATCTAGGGTTATTCAATTGAACATGGATTGTAATGCAGTCTTTATAGATATGTTTCTTATCTTTCTTCTTTAGGAGGGGAATTAAATACACAAGAAATATCTCTGTCAGTAGGTTATTTTGTTAGAGACTTTGAATTTGATGAACACTGTTTAGTTTAATAAGAAAGGAATCTTATGTATGTCAAGCATGCATGGGGTTGATAGAAGCTAGAGTGATGAGATGTATGGAGATGTTTAATTGTGAAGTCTTTGTTTTATTTAGATGACTTTGTAGCCTGGATAAGGCACTGGTATCATTTGTAATTCTCTTTCTACATTTCTTGAAGATCAATACTGAAAATGAGCATAAGCTTTCTTTTATTATTTTAGTTTATGTTGAGGCGATAAGATTCACTGGTTTTTGGACTGGTTTTTGGACTGGTTTATTGTGGATCTCATTTTAAAGTGTGAAGTTATTCACAGAGGGTATACCCACCTAAACTTTGGATAAGTTCAAAGTATAGAAGGTTCTTGCTTCCTTGATCTCTTTATTTTCAAATAGAGTCGTTATTTTCGTATAAGGGATAAGAAGGGAGTCAAAATTTGAGAACAACATGTTCTATTGATTTCATTGTCTATGTCCTCTATCAGAAGGTGAGGTTTGCATGTTTCCTTGTATAGCTCTTTTGTACTCCAAAATTGTAGAGTTCAGTTCCAGTAATAATGTATTAAGGTGTTTTGTACATTTCTTTATGGTGTCTTCAAAGAATTTTTCCTTCTCTTTTTCAACTCTTGCCTTTATTGTATCTTCATTCACTTTATCAATGGTTATTACATTGTCAACAATAAATTTGGACAATGTGCCCAATTTGCTTAAAGAATCCTTAATATGATCTATGTTACAATTTGGTGAAATTAATTTAAGAATTAGTACAGTGTTATCAATTGGCTTGTAGGCCAATGCATTGCAATCCGTTATCTTTTTTATTGAATCCAAAAGTACCTCTATAACATTGGTAGGTCTGAATTCACTTGCTGATGTGCTGAATGTCTGACCAATTTCCTTTATTACCTTTGTGCTTCCATCAGTTGTAACCATTTTACTTGTATTTTCCACCGGAGGATCAATCTGGGTTTGCATCTCTACTTGCAAAGGTTTCTCAGAATATTTTGATGTCTCAGTGATTATCAGTTCCTCTATTTCAGTGTGTACCTCTACTTGAGTAGGTTTCTTAGTAAGTTCAACTACCGGTATCTCAGTCTCCAGTGGCCTTGTGCCAGCATCTATTCCTTTAGTAGATTTCTCAATTTCTAATGGTTTCTCAATTTGAGTTGGGATCTCAACTTCAACAGTCTCTACCGGTTTCTTTGCCAAGTTGCCACTGTCAACATTGTCTTCCTTAGCCTCTAAACTATCCTTGTCCACAAAAATATTTAGTTCCTGAGTATCCATATTCATGGTGAAGAGTATCTAATATTTAGGATTTGTGTCATCATGTGTAACACATTCAGTGTCAATAACCGGTGGATCATCTGTGTGTAGCAGTGTAGTATCCAAAGGTGGTGGTAGATTATCAGTGATCTTGATGTTTGGAATACCACCAATTTTTCCTTTTCCCTTTCCCTTATCCTTCTGATACACTTTAAATGTCTTCTTCGATCGGTTCATTTCCTCTTGTTTTTCCTTCTCCACAAAAAGTATATTCCAATTATCAGTAGTTTCATCTACAATCTCTTTTACTCTTCCTGCCATTAAACTTACTTGTCAGTGTCCACTGGCAAAAAAAGGTCGGTTAGCCTCAGAAATTAATTCATCAATTTCCTCTTTTGAATTTACAAGATGTCCAGTTAGAAGTTTTTCAACTTTCAGCTTCTTATCTAATTCCATCACTGCTATCCTTTTTGCTTCCAATCTCCTATACAGTTCATTTGGTAAGTCATCCACAACTTCAATTAGAACCTTTTTATTTATGTCCAAATGTAAAATTATACTGTTCTCAATGCTTTCCCTGTCAGAATCATTAAATGTGTTATATAGTTTGTGTACATTAGCCAAATTTCCATCATTAGTCATCTCATTCAGTAAATCATTCAAAGAAGGAGTAACAAGTTGTTGTTTCTTCTTTGGTGTCAGTTTCTTTGGTGGTCCCCTTACTGCCTATTGTTTCTTCCTCAGAGTCCTTTCTCTCTTAGGTGAAGGAGAGGGTACCGATGAAGGTTTTCTCTTCCTCCTTTCAACTCTTTTAAATTATATTGGTTTCTCACTATAGGTCCCAAAAGATGTGTCAACTGGTGAAATATGTGCCTCCAGTTGAAGTCCTTCAAGCTCACTAGCCGATATGCCACTAATGTTCATGACATTTTCCTTGATTTCCTTTACTTTCTTAGAAGAATATCTAATGTATTTGTCTCTTCTTCCTTTGCTTCAACATGTTCACATTACTCTCAATAGTCTCAGCACTACCAAAAACCTGTTCTGATGGTTCTCTCGGTGCATCTAGTAAAGATTTTGCATATGTCTCCAGAATATTAAGATCTACCTCATATCCCATTTTAGTCACCCAGATAGTCCTAGGGAGTACTGCCTCCATCCATGTCTCATCTCTTTTGATAACAAAACAAATCTCTTTATCATATTTGTCTACTATACTCTATGGTAACCTTTCTCTAGTTTTCATTTTAGCTTGGAAAGTTTTGAAGTAATCTATTATGTTGTTGTCTCTAGCAGTTCCCATGCCAGTAAAAGCTTCTTGAAGTTGTTTTCCTACCGGTATATCATAACCAAATTCTTTAGGTCCAGTACCGGGGATCTCCTTAGGGAAATACAACATTAAACATACCAAAATATTTCCAAAGCGGATTGTCCCTTTCTTATCTCCTTTAATCTTTTTCAAATTATCTATAAGTTCATCTTTTAGCCATTCACACACATCTATCTTTGCATTGTTGTTAACCATCTCATAAGCACTATTTATACAAAGACTAGAAACTGAATTTAGCCTGTTAGGATGTGTAGTCTTGTAACCTAGCACCATACTTACAAATCTCACATTGATGTCCTTAATATAATTCACTCTTAGTGATCTATTGTCAGATGTTGCTCCAGTTAGGGTCATCACTTTGTTGTTAGGAATCTTCTTAGTCTTATCAGGTTTGCTATTAGTTGAGGGTAAACCAGTTAGTACCCTAATTGATTGTCAAGTTATTTTGCAGACAGAATCCAACCATAAGAATTATCCATTTGCTCTACTCAAAACAATTCTTACTACTTCCTTTGGAAATTGGGGAATGTTCAATATCTCCACAAAACCAAGAGTTTCTACAATTTTGTGTTCGAGTTTAACAACACCATGTTCATCACAAATTACCTAATTAAACATTTTCATCAATTCTTCAGAACCTAGTTCTTCTATATTGCAATGTATATAAATCCTAGGGTCTTCTGCAAATGCTACACCTTTAGGAATTTTCAAAAATGCCCCTATAGACTCATCTTGCTTAGCAATTTCAGGAATGATCTTAAACATGGGCCTAGGGCATTTCACATTTTCCACAATGGTAGGGTTCAAAAATAAATTCCAAAGTAGAAGAAGAAGCCATTGAAAAATACCTTTAGCTACCTGAAAATATTCTAAATGCCTGAAGAAATCACTTTGCACCTTCGCCTTGAATGCATTCGCTCTGTTTTCATGCTCTCTGCTAATTTGAATGCTCAGTGAGTCAAAAATGAGGGAAATCAACTAATTTATAATGACATTTATCTCACCAACCGCATTAATTGCTTGTTGGTTAAGTGAAAACTTTACATATCTTCCTGTAAAGAAGAAATCTATCTTCTCACCATCAACCGAGGGTAATCTGCATGATTTTCAACTCGCTACAATACCCCCAAAGGGTTACTTCTTAGTTGGATGAATAATCTCCTACCAATGGAGGATTACTCTATTCTACCAGTATAGAGATAGTTTCATCAACTTTCTAATCTCTCTTCCTAATCCATTATTTTGAAAATTCTTGCTTTACCTCATCTACCTTTTCTTTGCCTTTCAAACTGGATCCTTTATTGTTCGTCAGTGAGGTCTTGCTTTTACAAAATTTAGTAATGTGTCCAATCTTGTTACAAGAATAACAAGTCACATTATTCCTCTGAATAGCCTTTCCATATCCTATGCTGGTTTGTGTTCTGCTTTGATTAGATAAGTGTCCATATCTTCCACAAACATAGCATTTCACATTCATTCTGCAATTTTCTGAATTATGACCAACTTTGTCACATTTGGAACATTGACCAGTGGGTGCATTAATATTCTGATTATTTCTAAATCTACATTGATTTTCTCTATGACCATATTTGTTGCAATTGAAACATTTGCCATCAAACTTATAAGCATTGGGTTGTCTTACTGGTTTATGCTGATCTAGATTGTTTGCAGTACCGAAACTTTCTCCAACTTCAAATCCAAGTCCTTCAGTATCTCCATTAGGTTTCTGACTTTTCAACATGTCATCAAGCTCCTCTGAACTTTTCTTGAATTTCTCTTTGTGTTGATTTGCAGTGGCCAACTCATTTTTTAGAATTCCCTTTTGTCTCATAAGCTCAGTTTTATAATGTTGCATGTGAATGAGATCTGTCTTTAACATATCATTTTCATGACCAAGTCTTAAATTTTCATTTCCAGCATCATTGAGTATCCTAGTCAAGTCTTCTTCATTCTTCTTCTTGTCTTCAATATCTTTGCATAACCTCATAGTCATATCTTGGATTTCATTCTTCATATAATTGTTTTTGTGTCTCAACTTGTTTGCAAGTTCTCTAAGAGTTTCTTTTTCATCATCATCTTTCTGCATCTTCTCATGAAGTTCTTTTCTTTTATTTTGTGCTATAGAAAAGTTCTCCTGAATTCCTTTAATGAATTCCTGTGCAGTCCTTAGATCATCTTCAAGTTTGATATTTTTCAATTTATCTGCATCATAATCTACAAGAGCTCCTTCCAATTGTTTTCTTAAGTTCTCCATCTGTACCGGTGTCAGAATCTTCTTCAAGCTATTAGGATTTTGAAAATAGAGGACCAAGCTCTGATACCAATTGTTAGAATCAATGACAGTCCTAAAGACACTAAGGGGGGGGGTGAATAAGTGTCTAACCGGTTAGCAGAATATTTAAACGTATTAAGAACTTTGTATCCAAAAACAATGTACCGATAAATAAGAATTAATGCAGCAAATACGAATAATAGAGACAACATAGAGAACACACAATAACACAAGATATTTAATGAGGAAACCCAGTGTGGGAAAAACCTCGGTGGGATTTGTGACCCACAATATTCACTCATTGGCCAATGAATAAATATTACTTACAATGAGGTGAGGGGCCTGCACATGCAGGAAGGATAGCAGCCTAGAGCTCACTACTCGACTACAAAACAAAAGTCTCACTAACTTACAAAATGGATTATCAAAATCGAATACAATGTACTACTTCAGATCAGCATCAACTATGCTAGGTTCAGTACTGGTTTAAGCTCAATCTATAATAAAGACCTTCACTGTCAACTATATCACCTTATACAAAATATCATCTATCCTCTCTCTCTCATATATCAAAATGACCTATAAGATCTCATATATATATATGAGTCTTTTACAATATGCCATGTCGGCTTTTACAAGAGATAATTATAATAAACAAAAGTTTATTCCATGTCAGCTTGAGTGTCGGTATGCATTATTGCTAGTGCTGGTGAAGTGCCTGCCGGTGTATGTAGAAGTATATTGCCGGTGCCGGTTACTATTGGTGGGTTGACAGATGATTGCCAGTTGGTTGCCATCAATGACAACATCCACTATTCTCATAGGAGTGTAGAATTCCAACAAAATTCCCCTTCAATGGTAGAGAGATCGCCATTCACGCTAACCTACAACCCTTCCAATATTGTAAAATCCTTGAAGGGAAGCACCCCTATCATTGTCCCCTTAATAGATCTGCTCCAACTCCTCTATCTAATCTATCTAACGTCGTATCCACTTCATCCCAACCTGAGATCAAGGTCAAGATTATTGATAATGGTTATGGAGAGTATACCCTTCAAAATTCCCTATATGTGGGTCTACTCCCACCCTCTCCCAAGTCATATGGAAAGCCAAAAGATATCAAGAAACAGACAAAGCCATAATGAAGTGCAAGAAAACCACCTTTCAGCAATGGTGTCCTCTTGATGAAGAAAATCTTGGAAATGGATGTTACTTCTTGGTTGTACTGAGAAGAAGATGAAGCACCAGTAGACATTCCTAAACAAATATATCTCAAGGCATCTGCTATGGTAGATAAGATGGGTTACAAATGACATGGTCTAGGACCACAAGAAAAGGTAGAAAAGCACCCATCTCTCAGATCTCTTATAAGCATAACAGGGGCTTGGGTTACTCACTATAGCTAAGATCACTGTCATTGGTGCCCTGCCAAACCCTCATACTGAAGTCAAAGACTCCCATGAAGAGAAATTCCATGAAGTTCCTTTTGAATACCTTGATGACATATTTGATGCTTCCTATGTAAACACCATCACCCCTATCGATCCCTCCACCTCATCTGAGATCCAACTTGTGCACCCTAATCTTATTGATTGGAACCAACGAGGACAACCTATTCGTGACATCTGTGTTGATGATAATGCTCTCCTGGAATTACTTACTATAGAAAACCTCAAGGACCATACTTCTGTCAATGAGATTTATCTTAATGGGGAGATATATTTTGGTAGTCAGGTCAATTCCCTCAGTCGCAAAAATGAGAATAAAATGAAATCAGAGTCCCTTGGTGAAAACCTTTCTAAGGAACCTTTGAACATGGAAAAAGTAAAAATAAAGGACACATCCTCTAGTAAAACCCTAGATCAAGTACTAGAGGATGAGGGACTTGACCTCCCTACCATGGTTCCCCCACATTAGGAAAAATCACCTCTACTCATTAAGGAAATAGATACCATCAATATTGGAACAAAAGACATTCCTAAAAACATGCTCATTGCCAAATATCTAATAGATCAAGAAAAATAGAACTACATAAACTTCCTAGAAGAAATAAAAATCAACTTCACTTGGTTATATGTTGACATGCTAGGCCTTGATCCCGAATTGGTAGTACACAATCTTGTAGTCTAGCCAGATGCCAAACCTATCAAACAAAAGCTATGCAAGATGCATCTACAAATTTCCCTCCTAGTCAAAGCAGAACTTCAAAAGATGTTGTATGTCAGTTTCATCAAGCCTATTGATTATCCTGAATGGGTTTCAAATATTGTGCCTATTGGTAAACATGTTGGGTGCATAAGAATCTACACAAACTTTAGAGACCTTAATAAAGCATGTCTAAAAAATGATTTTCCTTTGCACAACACAGACATGATAGTAGACTTGACAACTAGACATGAGATTTTTTCCTTGATGGAGGGATTCTCAAGATATAATCAGATAAGGATTGTCAAAGATTTTTTCCTTGATGGAGGGATTCTCAAGATATAATCAGATAAGGATTGTCAAAGTAGATGAACATAAAACTACTTTCACTACACCTTGGGGTACATTTTGTTATCAAGTCATTCCCTTTGGTCTGAAGAAAACAATAGCTACATATCAAAGAGCGATGACCACCATTTTCTATGGCCTTTTGCACAACATAATGGAAGTCCATGTGGATGATTTACTAGGAAATAAAAAACAAGAGATGAACACATTTGGGTCTTAAGGAAATTTTTTGAAAGACTTGAGAAATATAAGCTAGGTTTAAATCCTAAGAAATGTGTTTCTAGGTTACATCAGGAAAACTCCTAGGGTTTATAGTCTCCCATAGATGCATAGAGGTGGACCTAGAAAAAGCGAATAGTATAATGGAAATGCCTCCTCCCAAAACACTCAGATAACTCCATAGCTTTCAAGGGAAACTTCAGTCTATCTATAGATTCATTGCACAGTTGGCAGACAAGTGTCACCCAATTGCACATATCCTACATAAGGACACCAAATTCAAGTGGGCCTGCCTCTATCAAAAGGCCTTTGATAAACTAAAAGAATATCTAGCTTCTTCTCCAATCCTGATGTCATTGACTCCAAGCCAACCACTCCTTTTGTACATATCAACAACCACACTGGCACTAGGGGGCATTAATAGCACATATAAACAACCAAGGAAAGGAGCATGCAATTTACTACATCAACCACACTCTTGTAGGGTATGAACTTAATTACACTTTGATAGAAAAAGCATGCCTTGCATTGGTTTTCAACACACAAAAAAATATGACACTTGATGCTCAACAATAAGACTAAATTGATAGAAAATATTGATCTTGTAAAGTACTTGTTGTTTAAAGCAACCCTCATAGGATACATAAAAAAGGGGTTATGCTCTTAAGTGAATTCAACATTGAGTATGTGGACCAAAAAGCAATCAAAGGACAAGTTTTAGTTGATCAATTGGTTGATGCTCCCCTATATGGTGATCATCCCCTCATCACAGAGTTCCCCGATGACACAGAGTTCCTTGATGATTCCATCATGATTATCACCACATCAATGAAATGGCAGCTATACTTTGATGGTTCCTATACACAAAATGGATTGGGGGAAAGAATATTACTGATCACACCTCAAGGAGACTATATCTCAAAGTCCTATAAAATATCCTTTTCTTGCACTAACAACATAGCATAATATGAATATATTATCACCAGATTTAAGATGGCTATTTAATAGAAAATCATGGAATTACAAGTCTATGGTGGCTCCTAGCTTGTCATTAAATAGGTAAACAATGAGTATCAAACTTTGGATGACAAATTACTTCCTTACTGTAGCATGGTAGAGGATCTCAAACAACATTTCACTGTCAGTTAGTTTGAACATATTCCTAGGACAAACAACAGAGCTACCGATGCTATGGCTACAATTGGCTCCATCTTGCAGATTTCAGTAAACAGTCAGAAGTGTGAGTTCTTGGTTGAGCAACTCCTAGTACTGGCATATGATGTTCCTGAATCAGAAATGGTGTGTGTTCTCATTGATCCGAACTCCCCTTGGTAACAAGAAACATTCACCTACATGCAAGACAACATTATCACCCCTAACATCACTAAAACCCTACAACAAACTTTCATCTACCAATCCTCCCAATACGCTATCCTTGGTGACACCCTCTTTTGAAGGCACTATGATGGATCCCTCCTAAGGTGTTTAGACAAAGAGGAGGCTGAATGGGTACTACATGAAGTGCACAAAGATATTTGTGGAGGACACTCAACCGACCTCACTCCAACTAAGAAGATCTTGAACATAGGATACTATTGGCCTACAATGGAAGAAGATGCATATCATTATGTGAAGAAATGTATCCCTTGTCAAAAATATTGTGACAAGATTCATGTGCTCTCTCAAGATTTGTAGTCATTTATCACACCTTGGCCCTTCTCGTAGTGGGAACTTGATCTCATAGGGAAAATCCACCCTGCCTCATGCAATGGAAATAAATTCATAACAACTGCTACAAAGTATTTCACCAAGTGGGTGGAAGCCATACCCCTCACTTTCACCTCTAGCAAGCAAATTTCCAAATTCATTCTGAATTACCTTATCTGCCATTATAGAATTCTTAAATTTATCATCACAGATAATGACAAACCCTTCAAAAATTAAGATGTTAAAGAATCATGCCAGAAGTTCTTCATCATCCATTGCTTTTCCACCCCATACTACCTGCAAGGTAATTGTCAAGTTGAGGCTTCAAATAAAACCATTATCAATATCCTTAAGAAACTAGTCAATGAAGTTGGTCATAATTGGCACTTGCAACTCCATGTCCCCCTTTGGGCCTACTGCACAAGCATCCTCACTCCCATAGGTACCACCTCATATGCCCTAGTCTTTGGTTCTGAAGCCGTCCTCCCCCTTAAGATCAAGATTCCCTCACTTTGGGTATCATTGTAGAATATCCTTCTTGATGAGGAATATAGTGGCTAGATTACAAGAGCTTGAACTGTTGGATGAAAGGCATCTCAAGACCTTGAACCACCTCTGAGTTTATCAAAACCATTTATGGTTAAGCTATAACAAGAAGTAAGAACCTAAGAATTTGAAATTGGAGACTTAGTTCTTATAGAGAATGAGAGAAATCTTTAGGTCCATGAGAAGAAAGGAAAGTTTGAGCCTAATTTACTTGGGCCTTATGTGATTAGTACGAAATATGGATCAGGTTCCTATCAGTTGGCTACCCTTGAAGGAGATCCTCTAGATGAGCCCATGAACATCATGCATTTGAAGAGATTCTATGCCTAGTCTTCAAAGGTTACCGGTATTAAAAAATTAGAAGAGATTCTATGCCTAGTCTTCAAAGGTTACTGGTTTTAAAAAATTAGAAAAAGATAAAAAAATACAAAAAAATACAAAAAAATACAAAAAAATGGAAAAAGAAAAAAAGTAAAGAAAAATCAATTCATCTATCAGTGAAAACCACTTTGTTGTACTATGGGAAAGTACCTTGGTGAAAACTTGGTTTCAAGTGTCAAGGTAAATAAGCTAGATCGACTATCTTATGGGACAAACTTTCTTTTCAGGACTAAAACTTATGGAGATTTCCAGTCCACCAACCACCTAGTTTTTGGCATTTTGTTAGTGTTCGTGAGAAAATTCCACTTCCCAAAATAGGATACTCCACCTAGTATCCATGTTTTGTAGCTGCATAATCATTCATCCCCCTCATTGTCACCCCACCCAACCTCCATATTTCATTAGCGATGTCAAGAATGAATTCACCTCCAATCCATCATCTGCCTACCTACTTCTGCATCCATAATCCCTTTTAAGTCATATTATGGGTTTTCTCCACCTATGGGCATTTGTGCAAGATGTTCCCATTTTAATCGCTTATTACCTCCCTGCCTAGCCTCCATATTTCATTAGTGATGTAGGAATTAATTTGCCACTTATCCACCATATTCACCTTCCCCCTTCATGAGATGATGAGATTTTGTCCAAACCATGAATAAGGATCATCCCATCACACTGAGATTTTGTCCCATAACAGTGAGCTTTCCCTCACTTTCTAAGCTTGTCCCCATCAAAATGAGCTTCTTCTTGACTTGTGTGTCATCCAAATGCCCATCCACATCAGTCCAATCAAGTACTTGCAATCAATTTGATAGCTACATCTATGTGCACAAACCATCTACTCTATTGCCTAGTCAGTCCTATCAATTACCTTTGCCCATTGGGATTCATTCTTCTCATGTTTGACACTATCATCTTAGTCTTATTCCTACTCTTGGTAAGAGATGTCAGTTGGCCATGTACATATAATTTGTGTTTGGCTTGATCTTTTTGTGTTGATTTTCATATTTGTGTCCTATGAATGCCCCTATCTAAAGGTTTCCCGAATCATTCTATATCTTGGTATGCCTCGGGTTGGTGTATATTGGGGCATCTTTTTGTGGTATGGCATGCTTGAGGGTTTATCTTGCATAATCCACCAACCCCACATTTATATCATTATAATGTTTGTAAGGCTATGTGCAGGGGGTACCTATTGTTTGAGAGTCTAGCCCATGTGTCGAATCTTCACAACATTCTGACTCCTATAATCAGTGATGTAGATCATCCTTGGCAATATTAAACTAGGTTTTCTCTCCACATATACACAACAACAAATCACCCCCACTCCAGGCATTTCATTTATGCATTTCATCCCACGTTTTTCATTTTGGAGACCTCAATTTATTTATTTTCCCCTCCCCTTTGCTTTGTCTATTCCTATATAATTGTATTGTGGTTGGCTCATTATAAATTTCATAGTCATTATCATTCCATCATTATCATTTTACTTCCATTATAATCTTTCACATGCATTTTAGTTGCATTTTTTTTCATTTATAGTCATTTTAGTATTCATATTAACTCAATTTCATAATAACTATTCTTTTAGATTGCATCCTTATAAGTTAAATTTTAGTTAACTTCATTATCATTATAGTTGCACTCTTGATTTAGTTACATTATATTTTGCATTATTATTTCATTTTTCATTGAGTTGCATCCCATTATCATTTTAGTTCCATTATAGTTGCATTTTACATACATTATAGTTGCATTTGCATTTTACATTTAGTTTCATAATCATTACATCCATCATATTTCAAATCATCACATTAACATAATTAGTTTGCATTTCATATATTATTATAAGAATCACATTATACATCATAAATATCCATATCATTACGTATATTACATAACATTGTACTTGTCATAATAAACACTGCACACACCACAAGTTAGGCATAATGATAACATAATCACACACATCACATAGGTTGTATCCATCTTGCATCAACAACATGTTAGCACCATAATTATAAGCATGCACATCATATAGGCTTTCACATCCTGCATCATAAATATGTCAGAACACATCATCATAATAAACATTATATTAAAATCATCATCCATCAATGGTCCACAATAAAATTCCATAAAGAATCCATAATAAAGAAACATATACATATCACCACTAAAATTGCATCTCATTTCATATATATCAAAAAATAGTAATGTGTCCAACTACAGTACAATGATATACCTTGAAGGGTCAAAATATCTCATATACATAAAGTGATAGCCTACACTCTCCTAGTCTCTTGCTCCTCCATAGGGTCATGTTGGTGGTGGTCGGGGAGCTCTCATGCCCGCAAAATCCTGACATCTAAGTCTGTGTCTAGGTCTGTCTCGACTGTGTATTCTTTGTAAAGGAGGGTGTCCATTGATCCTATGACATAGATCTCTCATAAAAAATCTTGTAGTACTAAACCTCTTGGAGAGCCCACTTTGTCACCCTCCATGCAAATAGAGTCTTGATAAAAAGTGTCATTTGATGACCAGGATCCAATTCCCATCTCACTATATATCTCTCTCCCCTCAATCTGACTGCCTCTATCTTAGATCTACTAAGTTTATCTTAGAGGGTATCAATCTCATCATCCATCCTGTGCATCTCTTCTCATAGCTACCTTATAGCTGCACCACTCCTCACCTCCTCCAAAATCCTCTTGGCCTCATCTGCCTCTATCTTAATGTTGTCTCTCTCTAAGATGACTGCCTCTACATCTAACCATTGGATATTTCTCTCCTCTCTCAACCATTGTACCTCCCCCTGCAAACTATCTACCTAGGCCCTCTCATGATCTGCCCTCTATCTCTTGGTGGCCAACTGATCCTCTAGGCTATGTGCCCTAGCCCTCTCCATGTCTTGCTCCAAAATGGCCTGATTAAAATTGACCTGTGGTACCTGCCCTACTTGTCTGACCTATTCTCCCACATACTCTCCCTCCCCAGCCAGCATATCCATCTACTCATCCCCAACCACTACCTCCTCCTGCTAAGGACCTCCTATCTCTCCCACTAGCACCTAAACCTATAAGGATACCACTACTATTGGTACTTGTCCTCTTTGTCCCCCTCTCCTTTGGCCTCCCCTCCTCTGGTATCCCCTCCTATGGAATCCCCTCCCTCCCTCTACCTATTCCCTAGCTCCTCCAACAACCTCTCCCTCTCTTGTTCCATTTCCCTCTCCCCTGACTATCTAATCAACTGATGGCACAAGCTCATCCTCCTCTAATACACCAGGAATAGTTAGATAGACTAGCCTATGTGCATCCCACCATGCTAGGTAAGAACCTATACAACTTATATCATCCCCCACATCCAATCAATCATCCCATGGCACCATGGATACCCCTGTCTAGCTCACTTGCACTACAAAAGGACCCATGACATCTCCCCATGTGGCACTCTCCTTGGTAATGTGTGGTTGTGTGCGCTCGTGGCCAATAATATCCTGCACCGCCCCAAACTGTCTCATCACTCAATATGGAAAATACTAACCAATAACATGGATGGTCCATCCAAAGTGCCAACACTCACTTTACACCCATGCCAACTGATAGTCATGCCTCTAGTTCTCACAATATTGGAATGGTTGCCATGTAAACACTAGGATCTTATCCATAATCCTTTGCCAAAACTATGAGACACCAACCTGAGTGTAATGCAGTAGTCCTTGATACCTATCAACATATGGGTAGTGGGGTCTCTGATCCTATACCCCTAATGGTTGTGTGACAATAATGTTCTCCCATGCCCAGATGTGCAACAAAGTAACATTGGTCCCGAGGTTCTTATAACCCCTGTTTACACACATATGGATATCATGATATAGCTATCCAAGCATAGATGCATCCCATGCATATTATACCCTATTCTTGAGCATATAATAAAGACATCTGCTCCATCTAATCAAGAATATGTTTCCACTCAAATCAGGCATCACTCATCCACTAATCAAACCATAGATGAGTAGGACTAAATGGGGGATCCTCCATTGCTGGATCGCCTCTCATAGCAGCATCCTCATCTTATCCATGGGGAGGTCATTGCACTCACATATCCTCCATAGGTAGTCTTCCCTATGATCCAATTGATACTCAAGTATCATGCCTCAAATCGAAACCTTCAGGATTTTCCAAACATCAAGGAGGGTGATGCTGGTCTTACCTATAGGTAAATGAAAAGAACAAGTCTCACTTCTCCACCTCATGACCAGTGTCATCATCATTATTGTATGTGCCCAAATCTTGACCATTTCCCTATGAACCTGAATCCTAGCGAGTTGAGCATAGCTCTCTCAATCACATTTACAGTGCCATCATGGGAGGCCAATTTTGTCATGACTCTATAGTAAGAAAATCCTCCAATATTTAGGAAAACCACTTCATCAGCTTATTCTAGCCTACTCACTAGTACATTTGGGGTTGAATTTCAATGGTAATTCATCAAATTTTTGACTGCATCTCATTGGACAACTGACAAAAAATTTCATCGAAAACTTGTCATCGGATGTCCGACATTACTCGAGGTTGTCAAAATTTCGATAGACACTAGGACACATTTGATGGTGAACGTGACCGCTATTTCGATGATCCAATGTTGTCAGGCATATTGCATACCCATTAGACATGTTAGTCTTTCCCATTAGAATTCTGATGGTATCCTACCACCCATCTGATGAGCCAATGTCGTTGGGCATATCGCACGCCCATCGGATTTCCAATGGTCTTCTTCCACCCATCTGATGAGCCAATGTCATCGGGCATATAGTATGGCCATTGGATGTGTCAGTCTTTACTATCAAAATTCCAACGGTCTTCTGCCACCCATCCGGTGAGCTAATATCATTGGGCATACATCATGCTCATCGGACATGTCAGTCTTTCCCATCGCAATTTCGACGACATTCAGATTATTTTTTTAAAAAAAGAATGAAGCTGATTTTTAGAGATTGCAACATATCAATAGGATTTGCACAGAGATTTTAAGGATGGAGGAGTCATGGTAGAGTACAAAAAAATTTCTAAACAATAAATTCCAATGTCAATACAAATAGAAAATTCCCCCTTTAATACATAAATACTGCAATCAACTTGTTTGTAGTCTAGCGAATGGATGTGAAATCTCTATAGTTGTCTAGCACAATCTAATTGTTGTCCAAGATTCTAACCATAACTATTTATGACATTATTAAATATGACTTGTCAATATGGTAAATAGGAAAACTATCATGGAATCCTTAGAGATTGAATTTTGACACCTGAAGAAGAATATAAGTCATCAAGTTGTGTATCTTATAATACACATATTGGACTATATATATCATGGTATGGATATGACAATATGCTCCATCCCAAGGAAATCATAGTCCTCTTGTCCTCCATAACTCAACTAGTATGAAAAAGTATTACTTGAAGGTGTGAGCCTCATCCATCCATTACTATCACGAGTGTAGGCAATTCTGGCAGGCAATTTTGCCAGGCTATGCTATCTCCCAAGGCTTAAAACCTGGGTGGATATTGATGATCATGTACAATGACACTTTTTATGATATATATGATAGATACATTTTTGATGATCTATATGGATATATGCATACCCATTTATTAGGAAACTATGTAATAATATTGTGCCATCTATATTGAAGAAATTTTTGTGGTTTTGGGTCTACATTGACTACACTCACTAGTGGATTGTCATAAAATTGCTAGACTATGAAGCTCATATTTTTGTGTTGGAACTAGGTACAATTCCTATCATAATCACTCCATATGTAACACCTCACCAAGGAACCCTAAAGGATAAGAGAAAACTATACAAGGAATGCATGGAAATATATATATTTTTAAGGTAATTAAGTGCCATCATGCATTACATATACAAGTATAATTCTCAACCCCAAATAAGGTTGTAACCTATAAGTTTACCAACTATGCACATGTGGAAGATAAAACTCTTGGAACTCAATTTGAAATAACTCAAGTTACCTATAAGGGCTTCCTAATGTTGCTACCTTATCAATTCATTCAAGATTGCATCAATAATGCATGACCCACTAGGATATGACTAGATCAATATTGCATCCAAGATTTCATACATGCAAGTTCAATGATACAATATATCTTATTATACAAATGATTACATCATACAAGAAAAGAAGAAAATGAGAAATATCTAGTGGTAAGGAAGGAGGTAAAATCTATCAAGCCAATCATGAACCAAGTCCTCCAATCCCCAATGGTTTTTAGCAATGCCACTCGACCATGTAGTTCCCTCATGTCCACCCCACCATGCTCATGGAAATATTCACATAGTCCAAGTCATATAAGTATACAAGGGAATTAATAAGCTTACACAAGACCCAAAAATTAAGAAAATGCTCAACATAAAATATCAACCCAACAAAATTCATTAAGCCACAACAAGATGAAAAGGCTAGCATAGCATCAGTCACATTAACAATAAGAAAAATACTAAAAGAATGAGGAAGCATCCTTAGTTAGAAACAATAAGGACAAGGAGGCACCCACAAGAGAAACACCAAATTGTTATCCGACATATATCAAAATGAGATGACTAAGATATCAAGCAAGAGTAAAACCATAGGGTTCTACTCAACTATCAAGACCTAGATACTAGAGTGCTAACATAGGGAGTGCCATCATGTGTTGTCACAAGGATGCAACACACAAAACCAAGATTTCTCACATATGGACAAGAATGGTGATCTTGCAAGTCCAATTGCTACATGTGTGAGCATATCTCTCTAGACAAGTCCCAATCACTCCATGTGAGGGCACACCTTCCCAAGTCACCTTATCCTAATAATAGTGCTCAAGGAATTCTTGTGGACCCACTCTAGTACTTAGACATAGCCTCATCCCATTCAATTGAATGAGGAATCAAAATGAAAAAATGCGATTATTTGCATTATTGAAGTTTTGGAGTTTGAACAAAGTGATTTTTATTAAGTTTTTCAAACTACATTATGAGTTTTTGGTGTTTCCAATAAAAACTCTTCATTCTTAGGAGGTTTCTATGATTGAGGATGTTAGAATAACTAATAACCTGCATCTTAGTTTTGATTTGAGTTCATTTGGTTAAGTGTAGCATAAGTTATTATAATTTTTCTCAAATCTGCCCAAAACCCTCTTAGGGTAAATAGGGGCAAAAGAAAATGTAAATCTTTCATTTGTTTTGTTATCAATATCCCAAACCACATGGTAATGCATTGTTTTTATTCCTTTTTACCTTCATAAAATGTGCAAGGCCAGTTGGAGGAGTTTGTTGTGAGTTTGAGCTAGTAAAGGGGTTGATATTTTCATGTATCAACCCAAGGAAGAGCATATTTGAAGTGTATGCATAAGGAGGGATGGTTGGAAGTTACAAGATGCATGTAGGAAGAATAAACATCATGAATAGGACCTAAATTTCATGCTATTTCAACAAACATTAAAGTTTAAAGATTGCCCGAGCCTTAAACCTTGCAAAACTTGTGGGGTTTCACTGGGTCTCATTCCCAGTTTTTTATTGTAGACATTTTTTTCCCTCTTTGTTAGTGTTGTCAAACACATCCAAAGACTCTTAAAACCTATTTGTGGGACGTTCATGAAATGGTTATTGGATGGACAAAATGGGGTATTGATATTGTAGATTGAAACCAAAATCACAGTCTAAGTTTCTCAGTCCAAAAACCCTTCTTAAACCCCTATTATGTTGTATTTTGAGTTGCATGCCAAAAAATCATGGAGGGATTGACTGTGTGGATTTTGAAATACATTTCTAAACATGTCACTATGTTCTATCATGCTTGAAAGAAATTCTATGTTGACTGTCCCAAAAAATCACACTCAAGAAGGGCAGTATAGCAGTGTTAACAACAGTAGAATATCCAAAGTGTAGTCCACATATATTATACTGGTTACTCATGCTTGGGAAGTGTTAAGAATACTACAAACCATAATCTAGGCAAGAATTTTGTGACTTTTAAAACCAAGTGAAGTTAGAAGTATGATTGTCCCCAATACATACAGTCAAAAGGGCAAAGAGGTTGACACTTCTTATAAAACTTGTAAACACAACATAAACACTGTGCATGATGTATTTGGAGGTTAATGTCTAAATTGGAACTTGGAAGTTTTGTGGAACACCAAACTTGAAAGAAGACCCTTAAAACTTATAACCTCAAGCCCTCCACTCTCAAGGAATGCTCTCATAGTCCTAAGGATAGCAGATTGTACTCTTGTGGGTAAACTTGTTCAAGGTAGGTTTTAACCTTGTGTGTCAACATGGTTTAATACCAAATTGGTGGATTAAAACTTCCCAAGAGTAGGGTGGTATGAGGTCATTGTTTCATTGCACTCTTATTCCTTTGTTGTAGAAACTTTTATCCTTGCAAACACTATCCATATTAGTATTCATCAAGACCTATCACAGTCATGTCTTGAGTCCAACTGGGTGATGTTCCACCAAGCCATTCGAGTTGAGTATTTATGAAATTCATTGGTTCAAGTCAGTCAAGGAGAGGTAGAGGCCTAATCTCACCCTTATGCCTACATATGTATGTGATGAAAGACACTAGGGGTCATCCCTTATCAAAATGTTAGACCTCCTAATGTTGTCTTTGGTTTAATCAAGGATTGGAGTCAATAAAATTGTCTTATCTTGTTATTATTGAATACTACCCTATCATGAAGAGTTGAGTATTACCCCTATCTCTACATCACTAAGGCACCAAGTTTGGGACCAAGCCATCTAGGAACTACATCATGATACCTCAAAAACACAATATGCA
Organism: Cryptomeria japonica; assembly: GCF_030272615.1. Classification (NCBI taxonomy): domain Eukaryota; kingdom Viridiplantae; phylum Streptophyta; class Pinopsida; order Cupressales; family Cupressaceae; genus Cryptomeria; species Cryptomeria japonica. The sequence goes on from NC_081410.1 coordinate 325,062,788, forward strand.
TACCAAACCACATTAGTTAAGGACAAATATAATAAATCTTGGAGCAGCTAAGAATTTGTTTGGCCTTCAAAGCTAAAGTAGTATTCAACGGAGATAAGTAGGTTCATATAATTTGATCACTACCTTTCACAGTCCCAAATAATGAATAAGAGTACTATTGCATTCAAGAAATCATTAGAAAGAAAAGATAAAATGGTGCCATGAGAAGATTTTGATAATGGAAGAAGAAATATTCTCAAACATTCACAATGACAAATACAATCATGAGCCTTTCACCAGTGAAGAGAAATCCTGCACAAAAACTAAGCCCCTTCACAAGGCATGATTAGGACATATTGATAGGAACACTTCACATAAAGAGTGCCCAAAGAGAAGACTTGATGATAGAAATAGTGATAGCATAATCCATTCTCCATTTTGAGTATAATGATACAAATATACACAGTGAGAAACATCAAACATAGTAAGCTATAGGAAGATAAAGGTTCATAGTCCTAGGTCTAGACATGTTTGACTAGAGGCAGATTTGAAATTATTTGCTAGTATTAGAGTAGAGGTTACAAGAATTTAAGGGCATAAACAACTCAAAATGAAATAGTATTAGAGAAACATCAAATGCAAATCTTTAAGTCTTCAAATATAGTGACAAGATCAAAGAAATAAGAGTTTGTTATCGACCATAAAAAGACTAGTGATCGACCATCAAAAGATTAGTGATCGACCATCAAAAGACTATTTTGTGGCTCTAGTACCAAGGAATTTTCTAGTAAAACAATCTTGAAAGTGGTTCCTACTATGAAAGTTTGGTTTAATTTAACAACACCAAGCTTGGTGATTGGTGTACAAGCAAAGGCAGGTCAGTGGCTTTTACCAACAATGATTGATAGCATATAAGACAACATAAAGCATTATATTCAATAGGTAGAAATAAAGAATCACTATTATATACAAGAAAGAAACTTATTAGCAAGAGCTAGACTCCATAGGTAGCAATCATAAATGGTCATCAACAACACAATGATGTTTGTCATTGAAGAGAATCATTATAAGGATCATTTATAGAGCTAGAGATCAAAAATCACATTGGGTGGAAATGAAATGAACCATCAAACACAAGAAATAACTAATGAACACTATTTGTAGACAAACATAAGACAATGATTGAGGTTATTTGAACATAAGAGAAAACATAGTTTTCTACAAGGTATTTAGATTAGTAATGAGGTGCCAAAGCCATTTGGAACAATCAATTGAGAGAAGTCCCTCATTGGTATCATTAAAGATTATATTCAAAAGGACTATTAAGGTCATGTGAGTATAGAGAAAAAATCAAATACAATGCCATAGAATACAGTGGCAGAGAAAATGATAAGGAAAATAAAAAAATGCTAAAGAAAATATCAACTAATTAAAAAACTTACAAGGATGAGGCATATTCACAACTTTTTCACTCGCGCCATGGTTGATATTAGCACTAGAAGCAACTAATAGCGTTATTGTACATACAAGACAATATGGGAGTTCATTATACCCAATAACTTGTGGTGTTGTTGTTCGTATTGGCTCTGTTGGACCCTGCAATTAAGATTCAATATACATTTTTCAATAAGATTAACTGTGCAACATAATGAAATATTGAAAATTGTGTTATCATATTGAGCTTCACTTTGTTTCGAGAATAGTTTAATATTCTCTACTTAATAGGGCCAACCACGTGAAGGTGGAAGCTCATTTGGCCCCTCCCCCCAACATCACTCTAAATTCCCCATTAACATCTAACATTGATTCATTCTTTCTACCACTAATAAAATTTAACATTCATTCATTAATATCACATAATGTTCATTAACACATAACATGGATTAACATTCATTAACATGAAACATTCATCAATATTCATTAACACATATCATTCATAAACATTCATTAGCACATAACTATATTCATTAACACATAAAAACCAGTCATTATCAAATAAGGTAGATTACAATCAATTCTTTTTTTCTTTTTTTCTTTGAAGCTATGTAAAGACTAAGTGGAGCATCATTTTCTTCATCATTTCCCCCCTCTTCAATTGTTTTGCCCTCTTCTTGTGATCTCAATGTATGCCTAGTCCTATACTGAGGATGAGGACACTGAAGCAAAGGGGGGTCCTTTGCAATAACAAAGAAATGGGTTAAATTCAAAACATTTTTTATTATTGTTACAAGTATTTCATTAATTTAAAGAACATAACCGTGGCACTCTTTACCTGATGAGGCCACATCATCTTCCACATCATTTTATCTAGCCTCAACCTCAACATGTTGAACACTCTCTAGATCCTCTGGAGTTGAAATACTAAAGGTTACATTAATGTTGAACACCAATTGCAATTAAATTTGTTGAAAGGAATAACAATGGTCCTCTTTACCTGATTGGGGAACATCGCGTTCCTGATGTTGTGTACCCGGATCATGATCCACTTGGTCACCACCGACTACATGCTCTAAAATATTAACAAAAAAGGTTACATTAATTACTACACTAATTATAATTTAAGATGTTTAATTGTATTAATAATTACATAAATAAATTTGAATAGCAAATGAATACCTCCACTACTGGGATGCACATCCAGACCTTCATGTGTAGGTCATGTTTCACGATTAGCAGGCTACATTCCAATGTCATGCACATTGTTATCATTGCTTGCTTATTTATAACAATTATAGTCACTTTATGTTGGAACTCAACATCAAATAGATTATTAGTAAAGTATTCAATTTGAAATAATTTTCATTTAGCTTATTTACCTTTGTGACGGATGCACCAGAATCTTGTGTTTGCCCACTCAATTCTCATAGCCATTTAGCCGCAACTGTGTTGTTTTCCAAAACCACAAATTGGAAAACTTACAGATTTTCCATGCCCTTAACTGATCCAACTAGCCTTGGCCAACAAACAGGGATGGTCAAAGACCAAATCCCTATGCACTTTAGGCTCCACTGAACCTAGGTGGGTGTGCCTCTTCCTCTCAAGCACAAAAGAGGTTATTTATAGTGGATTTAAACTTTTTAGCAAGTTTACACAACTGGCAAATTATTATTTTGCAACTATGCTTTATTATGTGCTTTAACTTTGAAAAGAAATGATTGTGAATGTATATTGAAAATGAGATTACTTTCAGGACTTAAATGAAATTTGTATAGATTAGTTCATATAGGATTTGGGAAGAAAGTTTCTCTATCAAGGACCTTGAATGCATACAGATCAAAACCTTAAAAGATCAATAACAGACCAGTGCCTCTATCCAGGGATATATATGACACTTTGTGGACAAAATATCTTATCAACTCAAGAGACAATTTCTCATCAACTATGAAGGTTCAATATGCGTTACACAAACAATAAGAACTCAATATTTCACTTAATGCAATGGCATGTGATTCACATCATAGCAAATCTATAAACATATTTATCAAGAGGACAAAGATAATCATCAACACAAAGTGTACATGATATTTGGAAAAAGAATCAATGAACCTTGTATATTAATCTTCAGGAAATAATTGCATACATAAGCTGCACTTGTAGATACTCCATTACAGATTGCTTGCAGAAAATGATATGTCTTCTTCCTATAGACTTCCCTAATACAAAATGACATTTACTCCTTACAACAGTATGTTGTTCTCATGATTCTTCTTGCTTTTACATAAAAAATGACTCCCTATAAGTATGTGAATCCATAGGCACATATGAAAGTACACACCCTTTCATACATAGGAGGGAGTTACAAATAGTTGTTTTCCAAAGGACACACCCTTTGGTTTACATATATAATTTAAAAGGAAAACCGTAAAACACCATACTAGATAATGCTTTAATAATATATCCTTTATCCTTCGCTTTGATAACATTTCTCGGCAAATATTCATCATCTCCTCAATATCTCCTACACATAAAACAAATCAATCAAATCCCTTGATTTTAAACATTAACTACATACCACCCTTGATTAGGTAATAATCCTTCTCCCTTATGTAAAATACTTATTTAGGATAATTCACTTAAATCAAAGTATTAAACACTTGTAAATATTTATTCATATAAAATAATTTACCCTAATGATAGTTTTTTCATAACCTAAGGTAAAAGATTTTATATGGCAAATAGAAGCATATACTTCCCTGTGTAAAAATGATATCCATGGAAAAACTTCTAATACCTCATCACCTTTTAGGGCGCTTGAATTAGGTTGGAAATATTTTATCACATGAACATACCGTTGCAAATACCAATTAAATCATTAAGTACATGATATAAATAATATACCCTAATAAATATATTCAATTTATAAACCTAGGGCAAATAAAATGCATATGGAAGGATCACTTTAATAAATAAATGTTTTTCATCACTTTACTTATGGTAAAAATACATTTTCTCCAAAATAATAATAATCATGCTTTGATCTTTAAAACATTAAAACTATTTACCCTAATGTAAAATGTCCAATTTATTGTCTTAGGGCAAATATATACATATGAAAGGAATTCCTTATTGCAATGACTTTTCAATAAATACTATTTATCTCTTTCATTTGTGTACAAAAAATGCATCTTCCCCGTTTACGAAATATTCTAAATAATATTTACTCTAATATAAAATGATTCAATGAACTTTAAAGGGTTAAAAACATATAATGAAAATATTCTAATGATTTTCAAGATTTAAAATGACAAAGTATATTCACTTGTATTTATTCAAAGGAAATTAAAAATATAACCAAGGTCTAAGAATACTTCTTTTGTATTTATGGGATGTTGAGTATTATAAACAAACACCCATTCTGCTACCCGTAATTGACTTATAGTATTGCTGTCAAATTCATTAATATTATCTCATGAATTCGAGTATTGAAGGATAGAGCTGGATCTCTATTTTTATCGGGTAAAACATGCCTCTTTTAGCCTCCTTCACTGAATTAGATTATTCAGGTCGTCACTTGCAAATCTGAGCTTTTAAACAGCTCACCGACACTTTAAAAACAATAAAAATATTATAAAAATGCCCCCCAAGGTGAGATATATGATCTGGGCAATCAATTTAAGATTAAAAACATAATTAATCATTCATTTTCAGCTTCAAAAAATGGCCCAAACTGTAAAAACGTGAATTCAGGTTTAGCCACCATGCATTCCAGAACGGATTGATCAATCACTTGAGTGCTTTGTTATATCTTTATCAATGATCGGGGAGACTTATTTTTTATTACAACGATCTCATGATGAGTTTCATCCTTTGCCAACCCGCCATGTATAAAGTGTTTCAAACTTTATAAGTCCCATATAAACATATCTTTTATTCAAATCATTTATTTAAAATGATTTAAATGTATATTCCATAAAAGTATTATTTATCAAATTCAAAATTGAATCTAGATCATGTATATTTTATCTTTCAAAATGAACTTATATTTCCTCTTGCAAAATAATAATATTTTGGCTGAATAATAACCTGCAAACATCATACTCAATAAACTTTACATTAGCCAAGAAGATATTAAATGAATTCCTTGATACCTGAGATTTTGCACAGAGCATCCTTGTATCATAAATATTTGAAAGAATAAACTATATTATTATAAGATTAATTCAAGTAAGAAATATTAACATATGAAAATGACTACTTGAATTAATATTACATTTCATATGAGAATTTAAAATAAATTGCAAGTTACAAGGTCGCTTTGGGAAAAATAACAACTCAAATCATGGAGGATTAGAAACTATCATAATAATACGTCGTGATAAAAAATTATCTCACCATTGAAAAATATAAGAAAATGCAAATGAGTGGCTTTAGGAAAAATGGGAGATGATATCATAGGAATTTGCAACTTGGTACGAGGGTTATTTAATATACATAAAATGCAGAAGAGCAATTACATTGGCATAATAATTCTTAAATGGAGAGAAATTATTATTCGAAAAGGCATACCTCGAATGATTCCATATTTACAACTACATACATACCTGAAAAATCAACCACTTGACGTATGCATCGGAATAGGCTTTCAGGAGCTTGAAATGGAAAAGTATACTCGAACATAGGTGTCTCACATGATTTCTCCAATGACCACACTGTCCTACATGAGATTTGGAACTCTAAATTTTGAAAATTTTTAAGGTTCCATTAGGCTGTATAGCCTTGCTGGTAGGCAATTATATCGTCATCTTATGTGGGAGCTCTATTGAATTCAGAGCCCTGTATTTTTGCTTGGTATTGTAAATTTTTCTTGCATTGTTTGATAAAAAAAAAATTTATTTATAATTTATAAATATTTTGATGCGATATTTCATTTACTGATACTTACAATTCATGCAAAAAGTTTCATATAACCACCAGAGTCGAGTTTGTGTTTCCTGTACTTTTCTTGTCTTGCCTTGGTTGCCTTTGACGTGTCACTCAGTCTATGAAAAGTTTGAAATATGTTAGATTATATAAATATAAAGAGTAATTAGTACATAATTGCATTCTTAATAGTATCACATACCTTCTTCTGGTGTCTGGTGGTGTATTTCCTTTTTTCCTTTCAATTCTCTCTTTGGCATCCAAAATCAGGTCCTTCCACTCCCTCTCTGGAATCATGGGGGACGCTCGTACTTTACGTTCTTCTTTAAATGTGTCCTGTTTTGGTCCCTCACATACTTTAGATATTTGCCATCTTTATCAAGGAGCTTGGTTTTGTCAAATGTGTCATTTCCAAACAACTCAACCATACGGTTTGTCAGTTCATTGTTTAAACTTTTTTCTTGGTCATTCCACTTGCTAAAGCAAAAACAAACCTGTTAGATTTAGAAATGAACTGAAGCTACCTTTATTATAGTTCAAGAAATAGATCAAAGGAAAACTATTCTAGCAATGATATGAAATCAAAATAGTGGATTAGGGTTAGTTCACTTATGATGTTCCACCTTTTATGTATGGTGGGCCCAAATATCTGCAATGCAATGTCATTAAGATTTTTATAAAAAATATCATTTCCTACGAAAAATTCATGGGATCATTAGTCCAAAAGGAGTGATTAGTAAGTAAATTACAATTAGACTATATATAATAATAATTTTAAAGTACCTGGAACCTTCTATATCTTTAAGGGAATCATTTCTTCATCGCTCACCACCAATGTGACCTGCAACGTTCCAGTACTAGCAATACGGGAAGATCCAGGAAACGATTGTATGTTATCTCCAGTAGTCGCCTTTGGCGCATCCTCATGTGCATCTCTTGCTGCAGAAAATGAATCCACTATGAAATGGTCCCAAGAAATAACACTTCAAGGGAAATAAACACATAACAAAAGATAGAGAAAAAGAGGGATCTACCAACAGTGGGAGGGCCAACATGACGTACAGTAGAGGATGTCTGCATGCTACATGTTACCAACATTGCAGTTGGCAATACAGGTGGGGCTAACCTCTGATGAGGCGACATTTGCATAGGAACATTGACAACACCTGAAGAATAATACATTAAATATATGAAAATTGCAAGAATTGTAAACAAGGATGAACCTTTATTATGAACATTGATAGTATCAAGTATGATGTGTATTGGGTATTCAAAGTGATAAGCCAAGCAAGTTTCAATCTACTAGTTCGATCACGATAGTCACAATGAATGGTAGTTTGGGTTCCTTATTTTGTAGTTTTGGAATTTGGGTTCCTTATTGTATGAGTAAGTGCAGATTATGAGTACTTGGGTAGTTGGAGTAGACATTAATGAGATGAGGACAATAAAAGAACACTCTTGGAGGACGGGGGTAAGTATATGTTAAGGTATGATGGTTGAATAATTAGTATTTTCACAATGTTAAGGCTAACATGGAGTTGCTTGAACATGTAACTTATCTTGTTGGAAGTTGACATTATGAGGAAGGTTGTAGATTCTTAATGGAATTCACATGTGTGAACTTGTAAAAGAAGACTGAATTTGTGTCTCAGTCTGTCAAAATAGTGGAAGGAAGAGTTTGTTGAATTTGTGAGTGATTGTCACAAAAGGGACAGTAGACTAAAACCTTTTCATTTTGTAGGAACAACCTGATTATTAGGAATGGTGTTGGCGTTGAATGTTAGGGGAATGTTTGGGTGAGTTTATGTCTTTTCCAGGAATAGTTGAAGGGTTATAAAATAGTGAGTGGAACAATGAAGTAAGATTATCCCATTGGTGTTTTTTTAATCTTTGTGAATAGTGTGAAGACAATAGAGGGTCAAGATGTTTCTTAGGGTAGTTGGGAGGGTTGAGAATTATGTTTTTTTTTCATGGGAAATAAGTCCATTTATGTGTCCTTGGGAACCACTAGTTTGGTGTGTGACAAATGAGCATTGGGAGATGCGTCTTTAAACCATTAGTGGTCCTAATTAGAATTAGTATCATATGGAAGTCAAATTGTGAGAATTGGAGTGATTTAAAGAGTGAAAGTCCTCAAGATGGATTTGGGAAAGATGAGTATGCCAGTAGGATCATAGTAGTACATTAGGGGCAGACATTGATCTCATTGTTACTGTTTTCTTGGCACATAGTGGAGTCAAATGTCAGAGCAAGTGCAAGTGGCAATTTCCTTTGAATCAGATAAATAGCCAAGGTCCTATGATTAAGGGGTTGATCCAAGTCAAGGATCTAGAAAAAGGATATGTTGGAGGTTTGTTGAGAACAAGTGAATGTATGTGTAAGGGGGTTTGTTTCCCTAAGGTATGAATGATCAATCATGAAGAGCATCAACTAGATCCCTCTGCATCAACTACATAATAAATATATAAGCAATAATACTAGCATTAAATAATCAAGTTCACAAGTCCAAAGAAGGAGTAGTTTTAATGTATAGAAAATCATCATCACCTAAACTACCTGCAATACCCTGATCATGGCCACCGGGTTGATGGGAACACATAAATTTATGTAAAACCAACATGTACATATTTTAGTCAATGACATAAAAGAGTATAAAATATAAACTATTATTGAACCTTTGTTATAATTAAAGCTTTCATTACTACTTGCAAGTTTTCTGCTGTTTGCATCAATTGTTGCACCCTCTCTTGAATCTCATCAACCTGAGGCTCCATGGATGCCAAAGCAACAATCTCTCTAATAATTTTTCTAATAGACTTTTTTATCAATTCTATAGGGTTTGTGGAATATGTGACTTCATCATTGCTTAATCCTATTGAGTCCACATCCCTAGAGAGGTGCTCAAGTACTGTATCTCCCTTTCCCTTTCCCCAAACATCCATCTGTGACAAGAATATCATTAACACTATCAAAATTACTTCAAAATACTCAAGAAAAGAACATAATAATGTAACAATTTTCTTCTATCTAATTTGTACAATTGCAATGAGGTTTACCTGCTCGGTAGAAGTGTCGTGACCTACATCCTTGTCTATGCTATGTCATGAATCTATGTCGCCTTGTGACAAAGAAAAAAATAAAAATGTTAGCGAAATGAAACCAATAGACTTAGCAAAAAAACTTAATAATAAAATGGTATATTGGAGTCATTAATTGAATGTTGGTTTAAATGGTATATAGTACATACAACCCCCATGATAGTAATTTTGTTTGTATCTATATGATTCAAATTGTAATCGATTATCAGCTCTTCCCCTACACTTATTGATTTTATCGCACACACGAATACACGATTTCCCTCATGTGCCTCAAATATGCAATTGGGTTGCTTATTAGTTGACCCAGGTCGCGTACTATTTATAAAACCTACAATATTCCCTGTTTCTCTTGGCCTTCCATCAATGTATGTAGCCACTTGTTTACTTTGATCATTATCTTTCTGTTGTATATAATTTGCTGAGAGTGCATACCTACGCATACTTTTTTATATCGAACAATTTGCATCCAATTTTTGTAATTGTAACAAGGTCCGACATACTCCATCAATTCAACAACTTTGTTGTAACAAACCTTTATGTCATCCATGGAAAATAGGCCCAAACCATGTAACGACTATGATGCTATGTGATATATCCTATCATTAACACAAAAATCAGTGTTTATTGGAGGAAGTTCCTTGGGTACCCATTGTTTTTGTAGATGTTTGTACCTCAAGGGCACCTCAATGTCACCTTTGGTCTCATCATCATAAGAACATGACCCCCCTTTAGCAAGGAAAAATTCCATGCGTTTATTAATTTTTCTTCTAATATTTTGACCTCTAGTTGATCTCCCTATTGTAGACCTACTACATGTCTCACTTTCATTTTTTATTCCTTTATTTCCCTCACTCGAGGAAGACACATCTGACAAATACCTATTTGGTGGTACCTGCACTCCATCAGATGAGAGAGTTAGTTGGTAATGAGAGAGATATTTTGCAAATCAGGGTAATGTTGATGAAGAAGTCAGCCCTAAAGTTGATGTTGAGATTAAAATTTGAATAAGTCCAACTGGGGCCCCAAGTATTGATAACTGTATTAGATTTTCTGCTAATGTCGAGGTTTGAAAACTGAGGAAGTTTGTTTTCCAAGTAATTTTAAAAAAATAAACTGTTTCTATAGGGTGTATTGACTTATACATGTCGATCCATGAGACTATGCAGGATCCTTGTCAAAGGGGTTTAGATTTCTGCACATGTAATTGAATTATCTTATGTTAGCTAAGAATTACATGATATGTATACTAAAAATTACATAGTACACAACATGAACTTTGTAGACAAGAAGAGTATTAAAAAAAAAAAATGTTTTCATCATAATCATTGTAAATTTTTTAATTCCTTACCTTTACTTTATGTAGACTATGTAGGATCCTCAACTAAAGGGTTGATGATGTTTGTGTTGGCAAATTTTATATATGAGTCCTTAATGGTGCTAATCCTCATTGACCTTCTGTCATGGGTTGCACTGGTGAACTTTTCTACCTCAGTGTTGGAGATCTTCTTGTCGGGTTCCTACCCGAATTTGGGTAATCTGGTGACTGCTTGAATTGCTTCTTTGGTGATCATATGAGGTCAGTCTAGCCAGATGAATGCATTATGGACCCTGCTCAGAACATATCTAATCATTTCATCCTCGAATTCCGGTATATATAGGATTCTGGTTAACCCTAGGTCTTCAATGATTTGGTATTCTAGCTTGATTGTTCTGGAGCTACTCAGTATCACATACTAATACATTCCCTTGATTTCCTTAGTGCCTAATTCCTCCAAGGTGTAGTGAATATAAGCTCTAACATCTTCCACATATAGTACGCCATCAGGAACCTTTGAAAATGTGCCAATAGAGTCTTCCTTCGTTGCTACTTGAGGAACTTCTTTGAAAATAGGTCTAAGCCTATCCTTAACCTCAACTACAGTGGGATTTGCAATGAAAGTAGGAGCAGAGGATGATCTGGATGCCATTTCAAAGAAATACCTGGATAACAATTGTTGGTTGAAAGATCTCGATGACCTCTTAGAAAACTGTTGGAAATCCTTTAGAATGCCTTCACTCCCTTTTAATCACCTATGATTTGCCTTTTCTTCGCTCTAATTTTCTTGAGTGATGGGTGAGTGAAAATGAGTTGATTTTTCCTTTTTATCTGTGAGTAAACCCTAATTCTCCATTGTCATAAATGCTTATCGGTGTGCTCTACTGGATGTTGGTTTCACAGTTTTATGTTGGATAAACCTCCATCAATGATCAATACAACTCTCCAAATCTCTTTCTAGATCTCTTCCAAGGAATATGCAAGATTTGTAATGAATTTTCCAACCCCTAAGGTGTCTGCCTCAGTTACCGGTTAAATTTCCTATTGATGCAGGAATGCTCTATTCTACCGGTGGAGTTACTGGTGTAGTTATCAGTTTAGTTTCATCTCCACTTGGTTCTTTAGACTTTCTAACCCATCTCTTGGTGTGATCTTGATGTAATTCATCTACCTTCTACTTTCCTTTCTCATTTTCTCTGTTATTGTTGACTGATTTAGTTTTTCTTCCATAGTACTTAACAATATGACCTATTTTGTTGCATGCATAACATGTAACATTGTTATTTTGAATTGCTTTTCCATATTCGGTGTCATTCCTTGATCTGCATTGGTTAGCCAAATGTACAAACTTTCCACATGCATGATGCTTAACATTCATTCTGCAATCTTCTGACTTATGACCATATTTCTTGCAATTTGTGCATTGACCGGGAACTGAATTATAGTTTTGATTTTCTCTATTTCTACATTGTTTAGCCATATGGCCAAATTTATTACAAACAAAGCATCTACCATTGAATTTTTAAGTATTAGATTACCTTACCAGTTTCCTCTAGTCTGATGAGTTCTACATATTGGTTGTCTGATCTTTATTTGCGGTATCGGAGCTTTCACCTTGTTCAAATCCAAGTCCTCTAGAATCTTCATTCCACCTTTGTCTTTTCAACAAATCATCTAGTTGTGTAGCACTAATCTTGAATTTTTCTTTATACTCACTTGTAGTAGTCAGATCATTTCTCAGAGTCATTATTTGTCTTTCAAGCTCTTGTTCATTATTCTAGGATTGTACCAAATTAGTTCTCAACATATCATTCTCATGAGCCAATCTGCCACATTCTTCAAATTTGTTCTTCAGAGATACAACAAGATTTTCTTCCTTTTTCTTTCTATCCTCAATTTATTTTGACATCCTCATAGTTGGGTCTTGCATTTCATTCTTCATGAGCATGTTTGTTGACTCAACTTCTAACATTGTTCCTTAAGTGCATTTTTCTCTTCATCATCCTAGTTTTGTAAAAGTTCCTTCCTCCTAGCTTGAGAAGATGATAACATTTCTTGTAGAACAAGAATGAATTTGTTAGCATAATTCAATTCATCTTGCAGCTTTAAGTTCTTCAACCTTTCAACATCATAATCCTCAAGTGCCATCTCAAGTTGCTTCTCCATAGCCATATTCAATGAATCTGGTTTTAGGATATTCCTCAAGCTATTAAACTTCCTCTGAGGAAGCAAGCTCTAATACCAATTGTTGGAATAGAATGAATCCAAGAACACTCAGAGGGGGGGGGGGTGAATCAGTGTTCTGCTAGTGCTATAAGATTTTACCTTATTACAACATACACATATAAACCAGTAAATGAATAAACATATAACATGAAATAAATAAACTAGCCAGATGAATGAACACCATAATACACAGAATTTATACATGGAAAACCTTAAAGAGGAAAAACCATGATGGGATTTGTGACCCACAATATCAATTCACTGGCCATTGAAAGATATTACATAGCATGGGGGCCTACACATGCAAGAAGGCACAGTGCCTAGAGCACACTACTCAACACAAAAAATTCTCACTGATTACAAGATTCTGCTGAGATAAAATAATAATGGTGAGCTCACAAAATGCATCTATAATGCTAAAAAGAGTTCCGGTTATAGCTCTATTCTATACTGGTTCATAAACCCTAAACCCTTTTACTGATATCTCCTTTACTCTAAGAATGATTTACAAACCATCTATAGACCATTGGATGATATTATCTTCGCATACAAATGATCTACATATATATCCTTCGCATCATTTTTCTTCTCCACATTCGTTATATATCAAACTGACCTAATAAACTGACTTATATACCCTTTACAAACAATATGCCTTATGTTGGCTTACAACACATTACAAAAGATATTCAATGTTAGCTCTATACAATAATTACAAAATTATTTTATAAATAAAACCTTTCCCAGATCCCAAATTGATGTCGACTTCACTGAAGTGTTGAATGTCAGTGCCGATGCTAGTGTTGGTTCTGGTTATGACCCTAATTACTTCAATGCTGATATCTGCCTTCTATAGAATCTTGTTGCCATCAATGACAACATATAAATCCAATGAGTGTCAATTGCTAATAGTTTGTAGTCAATTACCTGTTTCCACCAAGGGTGACAACATCACACAAAATATATACATGAAATCAACACCATCAATTGAGCATAATAAGCATTACATTTGTAATTTGATAAATAATAAATACATGTATCATAAGCATCATAAGCATCACATATGTATCATCATATATGTAATTGAGCATCATAAGCATCACATATGTGTCATCATTAACATGTAATCCATCACATTTGTATCATATATCACCATCCATCACATAGGTAATAAACAATCCACATTTTATAAATAAACACAAAGTTCAAAAAATGTCACATGTATCATCATAAACATGTAATCCATCACATATGTATTTTAAATCAACATCCATCACATAGATAATAAACAGTCCAAATACTATAAATAAACACAAAGTTTAAAAAATGTCACATAAATAATCACTCTCCCTATATCCATCTCCTCGGGGTGGCATGGTTCTACTATTAGGACCTGGTAGAGGTGGAACATGAATAAAAACATTAAAATTTGCATCATGAATTAATTATATAATGGTATTAAAATTGAAAACATAATGAATTAATTATGTAACCATATAAGTCAAATAAATTTCTATCAAGAAATCAATATTAAATAGATAATATACTAATCGCATACCTCATACATTTCATTCGTGTCATTGATCTTCTTCTTCATCCAACTCATCATCATGACCATCATGATCATGATCATGAGTATGATTATGATCATCATCATCATAATCATCACCACCACCACCACCACCATCATCGTCTTCATCATCACCATCATCATCACCATCACCATCACCATCACCATAACCATCACCATCATCATCATCATCATCATCATCATCATCATCATCATCATCATCATCAACAACTTCTTCTTCTTCTTCATCATCGAGTAACTGTTGATCGTGATCATCATCTACTTCTTCGATATCTTCTTCTTCCATCACATTATACTTTATCGACCTTCCTCTTGGATCATGTCTAACAACAAATGACCAACCCAGTTTATGTGGAGCCTCTGAGTAAAATACCTACTCACATTGGCTTGGAAGAACATAGGGCTCATCCCCAACTGGTTGAAACGACCTTGTATTAACCATTGTAAATCCATTATCATGTTCAATAATAGTTCTATCAAGATCATTTTTATTCAGTCGTAGTCTGTACCATTTGATGACAAACAAAACTAATTTGAAGGAATTAAAGTCACACTCAAGTATATCATCCAAAATGCCATCATATCAATTTTGAGACTCTTGAGGATGTATGTTGTTTCTCGATGAAATATTCATCACCTCAAAGACTGCAGTTATCCTAGAATCACAAGTTTTCTTCATTTCATCCAACTTTTTGATGTGAAATTTATGACCATTGCAACACATAGCATTGTGGTGTTTGACCTACAATATGTCAAACATGTAAAAATTATTGCATCGTGAGTTGATAAACATATGGGTGATTAATAAATTTATATGTACCTATTTATCTCATAAACCATATGCTAAATCAATTTCCTTTATGTAACATTGGAATCTCCATTATGATGAGATTCTTTAACCAATGAAGCTACACCTTCCCATGTTAATCTGAGACCAAAATGTTGACAATGTTCAATCCATACCATCATCCAATCAAGATTGTTTGCAATATACAAATATAGTGCATCCCACTCTCGACCAACTGTACAAAAAATAAATAGATGACTTACAAATGATTTATTTTGAAGACTAAGAATTAATTAACTACAATAACATCTTATAATTACCTCTCACTTTCCTCAATCTACCTTTCCCCATCAAGTACTCCCCTTCAAATTTGTTAATGGGGTTGGGATCCCAAATGTGATCTACGTGGATCTTTGTTGCAAAATTAGGAAGATATTCACAAATGTACAACATAGTCTGGTATACCATATATCCCTCCACCATAGAACCCTTAGGATGTGCTCTTTGTCAAACCAAAACCTTAAAAAATTTCAAGTACCTCTCAACCATCCACATTGACCTAGTGTGTACAGGTCCACAAAATTCAATCTCCTCAACTTGGTGTATGAGGTAGTGTTCTTGTGCATTTAAAAAAGTTGAAGGTAGACACTTTTTCATTTCACACATTACATGAAGAATTTTTCTCTTCCAATATTTTATATCTTCTTTATGGATTTCTTTACATGACAACCACCTACAAGATATTCAAGACGCAAAAATATATATAACATAACAAGTAAAACAAATCAAAAATATAATATCTATACAATGAATTGAACAAATATCACTACTTACCTCATGTATTTTCTGTTATCACTGATTAAAAATGGGCTTTTCTTTTCCCGTGATTGGCTATGGTTTGTTGAATTTTTGAATAGGGTATAGTTTCAAATGCTTTAGCTTTGTTTTTGACCTCAAGGGTTTAAGGGTTTTTGACTTTAGATCCTCTTGTGTCTATTCTAAACCCTCTGGTTTCTAATCTTTTGTTACTTTATTCACTAAATTAATGGGTCGTGGGGTCGTAAGAAGTGTGCCCCCTTGTTGTTTGCCTAGGCGGTCATGTTAATTAATCAAAAAATTTATGCCTCATATGTTTTTCTCCTAAAGTTGTCGGGCCCAGTAACTGGAGCGCATCTTGCGGGCGGATCCATGACCCACGCTATTTCGCAAGGGTAAGATGCTCATTCTTTATACCCCGCAAAATAGTAAGAGTGCATGAGAGCCGTCCACGTGTCATGATGGCGGCCCTGGAGGATACAGCTGTTAAGTGTTTGTTGGGGCCCCGTGGTTTTCTCTCGGCAAATGAAAAAGTGACAAGTCAGCTCCGACGGTGACTGGACGCCAGGTGTTCACAGTGAGTCAGTGGGCCCACCCCTCCTGAAAGCCTTTTCAGATGATTAAAAGATGATCAACTTAAGAGATGATCTGATGGCCCATGCTATTTTGCAAGGGTAAGATACTCGTTCTTTATACCCCACGAAATAGCGAGAGTGCATGAGAGCCATCCACGTGTCATGATGACATGTGGTCTAAGAAGAAAGTGTGGGCCCGCCAAGGTGGAATCGGTGGTATAAAGGAAAGACACATGGCCAGCGTTAAGTCGAATGCGAAGGAAATTTCAAGGCCAATGGTTGGGTGCCACGTGGTATCATATAGCCAATAGAGAAGCGGGACCCGGCGCGGAGCCAAAGTTGTTAGTTAATCTAACGCTCGATCAAGTTTCTTTTGATTGGATGGTCGGCGCTATTTCGTAGGACTAAGCTGCCCGATAGTTATGCTTCACGAAGTTGCGAAAGAGCAAAATGAAACACTTGCAGGAATGTTGTGACCCGTTGGAGCGAAAAATATGAATTCTCGTATGAATTCAATTTTGAGGGGACGACTGAAGCATGTGGAATCAATGTTGTAGTTAAGGCCCTGAGTACAATATTTGATTTCCTATCAACCGAGTGAAGACATCTTTTAAAGGATTTTGCAGAAGAGCAGATGTAGAGTTATTTTCTTCAGGTACAGAGCAAGTTGGTTCAGTTGCAGAGCAATTTCCTTCAAGTGAAGAACAGGTTCTCTCGTATTCTTGTGTAGAAATTCCTATGTAGTGTTTTAGATAAGATAATTGATTCATCACATAATTTTTTAGGAGTGGTTTTCATTTCTTACGTTTTCAAAATGGCTCCTAAAAGAGAGTTTTCTGGCAAAGTTAACTATTCAGAAAGGAGTGTCTGTGATGATTTTTAAGAACAGTTGACGTTGTCAACTAATCAAGCTTCAAAGGCAAAAGGGTTAGTGCCCAAGGCTCCTCGTTTAAAGATAGGAGAAGGATTATATGACAAGGGTAACTAGTTGAGAGACCCACAGGTTGGATTGTCTGGGTTGGGGTTGTTCAAAGTTGGATTCGGAATGAGAAATTCTCCTACCCCACAAAACTGTATCTAGGAATTAGATGTCGGGAAATTAGTTGTCCCAGGGGTATTTATGGACATAGATTTGCTGACCCAAATTGCGCTCAACTATGATCCAGTCACAAAAAGCATTTGGGATGTAAATGGGAAAACCCTTGTTGAGATTAATGCTGAAGAGTTCAGGACAGCTTTTGGGCTTAATGAGTTCACCAATTTTCTAGAACCTATAAATTTCACATCATTAGCCCAAATTTACGGTGCACAGAGGAGTCATATCAGGAATGGGCCTCTCAAGGAGTTTTTTGTGAAAATAGGAGGGTTAACAGTTGTAGGACCCAACACTCAAGAGTCCTTTTCATTAAGTATGTTCACCCTGAGGGCTAAAGGAATGTATTGGGCACTTTGCCAAGTTTTGGGAGAAGATGCTTAAGCAAATATGCCGAATCATTACTTGTTAATGATTGCTTAGATTTTGAATCCTTCTCTTGCAATTACATTTGATTATGCCTCTTTCATTGCTGATGCTATTCATGGAGGGTTAATAGGAATCAAGAATGGAAAGGTGGATAGGCCTTTCAGATGGTACTCACTCCTGATGCATCTTTTTCTCTTCAAAGGTGGTGATTACTTTGCCAGTGGATTGGACCTTGTTAAAGAGAAGGAAGGAGAAAAAATGTCGGTACAATTATGGAGTACTGTGTTATCATGGGATAGAGAGGATGCCAGTTTTTTGAAGTTTGATAAATATTTTGCATCAAAGATAAGGACTCTCCTCTGCTCTGAGAACCCAAGAATCCCCAAAGTTCTTCTGGAATTCATAAGACCAAAAGAATTTGCAGAGAACATAAAAATTGTTCATAACTGGGGTGACATTTACTTGTATCCAGTCTCCATAGTTTTCAGAGTGTTTGGTTTCAGAGGCACCCCATTTTTGCTACCTTACCAGGTCCCTCTAAAAGTAGGAATCACAGAGATCCTTAGACAAATTGGTGGCTTACAAGAGGCAGAGTTGATAGGCAAGGGTAAAGGGACTATTTTCCCTGCAGCTACCATAGCTCACCAATTTGTAATAACAAAAGAAGGCTGGAATTACTTTGAGGATTTCCTCAAGCCTTATCATTTGTCCACTGTAGTGTCCAGGTGTGCTGATCCAGAAGACTTCTTCAACGGTATGTTTAGGAAGAAGGTAGCATGCAGAGGTAGGCCTCATCAATTCCAGTTTCCTGAAGACCTCATCAAAAATGAGTTTGATCTAGATGAGCAAGAGCTAAGGAAAGAGAAGTGGGTGGCTTATAAGAAAGCCTTGGATTTTGTGCATTAGTTTGATGCCAGCTATGACCCATTGTCTAGCTTTTTCCCACTGGAAGAGAAAATAAAGTTTTTGATTGTTTGCTTTGAAGATGTGATGCAGACACTGAAGGAGAAGAGGGAAGTTGTAATCAAGAGCAACCCTGAGAAGGCAAGAATGATCTTAAGTAGGTCAGCTTCCAGCAAGGCAATCCCTCCTGGTGATTATACACTGCATAAGAAATCCAGTTATAGTGTGTTGATGCCTACAACAGGGGAGCCCTCTACCTCCAAAGGAAAGAGGAAGATACAAGATGTCATTGACATCCAAGAAAGCCCAAAGAAGCAAAGGGTGGGGAAAGAAGTGCAATCAGATACACCTTTGTATTCCCCATCCCAATCCCCTATCCATATAGGAAATGAGAAAGCAGCAGCTGAATAACTCCTACAGTTAGGTAGTCTAGGGGAAATTGCATACACTTATGATGAAGTGGAGGAAGGAATGCCAGCAGAACCCATTGCTACTGAAATGGATATCACTACTACTGAATTCAAAGGCCAGGAGTGGGATCTTGAGATAAAACAGGCAAGTAGTGCCTTTTTAGCTGATAACAATTTTGTCACATCAGAAGCATTTATGCAGTTTATATGGAAACAACACATAGATAAATATAATGCTAGATGTGAAATGAGAAAGGCTGAGCAGCCCAATAAAGATCCAACCCTGGTGGAAGAGGAAATAAAGCAAGAGATGATGGAAGAATTCAAAACCATCACCCCTGAGTAGGGAAGAGATATGGTAGTACAAGCTGGAGTGCGTATCTTACCCGAATGGGATATAGCAGATGCCCTGGTACTAGATGCAGTGAGAAAAGAGACTAAACCCATGGAGGGGATTACTTTCAATAAGGACAATGCTGCACTCGTCATGTGGTCTCTCAAGAGAAATGAGAGTAAGAAAAGCAAAGACACCCCAGGGTTGAGTTACCTTGGTGGAATGATGGTGAAGAGAGTGCAGAGTACAGGGGTAGTGGAGGCTGCTAGCACTGTGTTAGAGACTGCAAAATTTAGTGTTGCAGTAGCAGAGAAGGAAGCCAAAGAGAAAGAGGCCCTCCAAGTTAAGTTGGAAATAGTTTTGAAGGCCTATAACAATGCCAAAGAGGAGGTAAGAGGGAAAGATAGCATTATTGCCAAGATGCAGAGCCAGTTGACTGGACAATACCATCAAGGTGAGTCTTCAACACTGATGATTTCCTCTTCTCCTACAAGACCTCCACCTACTAGCCCTATCATTGACTTTACACCATCTCCAGCACCCTCCAGCTCTCAAATGGTTGAAATTACTCCTCAAGAATTGGAAAACTTGAAACAGGCTCAGGCCTTTTATGCAAAGAAGTATGAGGAGAGAAAAAGACCTACAATTTCTAGTTTTGCAGATACAATAAATGCCTCATTGCTCTACAACAATGTAGGTAAAATTATGGATATATGGAATGAGCTCAAGAGAGACAAGGCCATTTTGACACCTATTTTTGATAAATGGAGGCCTAGGGAGCGAGATTTAGAGTTTATGTGTGTATCCTGCAATGAGGCAAGGGCCAATCCCATCATCAAATCCACTTCTGATGTCGCTAAAGTCTTAGTACAATTAGCAGCAGAGGTGGATAATGTGGATAGGAAGGTTAATTTGTGCAAGAAGGAATACACTGATCAAGTTTTTGAGTTGCTCCCAGGAGTTTTTGCTAGCCCGGATCAATTAAAGGACAAACAGATGTGGCTTAAGGAGATAGAAGCTAAATTGTCAGCGAGAGTTAAAGGAATTATTGATCTAGATGATGCTTCTTTCTTTGTTGTGACAATACAAGAGATAGAGAAAATTAAGTCACATTATGGTTTTCTCAATTCAGAAGTCAACAAAATGAGAAATTCTTGGAAAAGGTTGACTAAAACTAAAGATAAAGTGATTAATTTCTCATGGCCAACAGAAGAGGTGTATAATGAGTGGAAAATTAAATATGCCACCCATGATCCAGAATAGTTGGAGAGCACCCTTGAAAAAGTAGAAGAGGTTGCAACTAAACAGCTTGTTGAAGAAATTGCAGAGGCTGAAAAGAGCTTGTAACTGCTTTTGCGAAAAGCTTGTAACCTCTTTATTTTGAAAGGAATGATTGTAACAAACTCTCCTCGAGAAGTCTGAAGCTTTGTGCATCCATGTTGTTATAAATGGATACCAGGACTAGAGGAAAAGGGATCACAAAGAATTGTAAGAAAATGTTGCAAAAATTTATCTGAGCTTTTCTAAGTCTAATGGAGAATACTCAAGATTTCTTGTAATATTTCTTGAACTAAATATCAATATACAGACCATCGGTTTTGAGTAAAGCTTTGTGTTGTCTTCAAGTGTGTTTACAAATTTGTTTACTACTTTCATTCTGAATAATCTAGGGTTGTTCTGTTTGAATGGAATTGCAAAGCAATTTTAGTAGAAGTTTTCGTTAGCTTTTCTCTTTAGGAGGGAAATTAAAGATGCGGGGATCACTCATACCAGTAAACTCTTTGGAAGAGACTTTGAATTTTGATGATCATAGTTTAATTTGGAATGCATGAATTCTTGTAGGTGTCAGGCATATACAAGGATTAATAGAAACCAAGCCAATGGGAAGCATAAAGATGTTTTGTTTAAGGAGTCTTATTTGAGTTTAGATGACTCTGTGACCTTGGATAAGGCACTGGTATTAATTGAAGTTGTTTATTACATGTTTTGTTGATCGAAATGCTGAATTTAAGTATAATTTCCATTCTTTGTTTTCAGTTGATTTCAAGGTGAATAGATCCACTAGTTTTCTGGACTGGTTTGTTGTGGGTTTATGTTTGAAAGTGTGAATTCAATTCACAAAGGTATACCCACCTGGGCTCTGAGTAAGTCCAAAGTGTAGAAGGTTCAGTCAAACCTTGTCATATGTTGTCTTGAGAATTTCCTTATCTTTAATGTCTCTTTTGCACCAAGTTTAACTATATTATTCTAAGGATGTTAAAGGAAATCAGATTTTGAAGACAACATTTTCAAAGATCATATATGACTTGCTTGACATTATTGTCAAAGTGGTCTGGGAGAGATAGAGGTAGAACATACTGCAACAATTATAAAATTATCTTTTCATTTTTTTCTAACATAATACAATGAAAAGTACATGTCAAGTATATAAATATATAGTAAATACACAAGAACATGATTTATCTTAATGAAGGTAGGTCAATCATGCATTTTCATCCCTGGCCCAAATTCACTCTTCTTTGATATGAGATTGTTTAATTTTTGCAACAAATCCTGTGGAAAAATGAATTTTTTGTATGAGTTCTTTTATAGCATTGTTTTGCTGGTCCATTAATAACCAAGGAAGGTCACTTATATTAATCTGGTCTCCATGGCTATTTGATTGAATGACATTTTTTATTGCATGATTGGATTCTTGAATGTCACTACAAATTTTGGCAATTTTTTCTTTGTCATGCCTTCCATCCAATATTTTTCATAACATCTCTGTTATATTCATTCCAATATGCATAGTATCAAACAAATGCACAATTTGTAACTTCTCATAGTAGGGCAACCTACTAAATTGTTGGGGACAAATTTTTAGTCCCTCAGGAAGGTGGTCATTAATGCCTTGATGACCTTCATAGTCATCAATGACATCATCAGTAAAAAAACACAATAGAAAAGATGTTTTATGACATAAACCATTAGATGGAATGACATTACCTTGACAATTAATTTTATTATATTCCAACTTCCATAGGTGAGGTGTCATTCTTCGTGGCTTTGATGTATTCTCTTCTTTCCCATTGAAAAGATGTTTTTCAGTATTTCGATACTTATGATTTTTTGTGGAGAAAGTGCCTATACTCATCAAACACCTGCTTTCCTAAACTTTTTGAATGAAGAGACTTCATCTTTGGACCACAAACTAGACATGCAAATTTTCCCTTTATTTCAAGACTTACAAGATAATGTATAATTGGATTAAATATGTTAATTTTTTTAATTATAATTATCATGCACAAGTTGAACACTATAACATACCACAAAAATGTGTTAGCCCTGGGGCATCATGTATTGTCCATACAAGCATCGTATGGAATTGAAATTGTCTTTGTCCTATTGGTCTAGAGATGTCATACATAGTGACACCATTCCATAACTCCAACAACCCATCAATAAGAGGCTCAATATATACATTCATATATTTAACTTGGTACTTACCTAATCGAATGAACAAAAACATTACATAATTATTACGACCATTTTACTGTAATATTTATAATTAAATGTATATGACTATTAAATGATAAAATACCTGGAACAATCATTGCCAACATTATGTGCTCCCTCTTTATTGACATCCATGGAGGAATGTTATTGTTGATAACAAAAACAGGCCACACTAAGTAAACAGATCTCAGCTCTCCAAATGGATTGACATCGTCCACTGCCAATGAAAGCTTGAGATTACGAGCCTCTTCTTTAAAGTGTGATCACTTTTCCTCTATGTCCATAAATGTTGAACCATCCATAGGAATTTAAATAATGTCATCTTGCCTTCTATTATGTGCATGGTAATCCATAAATTGTGCCAAGCTAGTGCACCTGAATAATCATCGCATACGTGGAATAATGGGAATAAATATAACGAAGAACCTTGCGAGGCACCTTTTTTGTTATTTGATCTATTCGATATCTACTAATATGAAATTTAGGGCATTCAGCTTGAAATTCATGTTGTTTGTGATATATAATATGATCATTGGGACAAGCATCTATTGCTTGATACTCCATTCCAATATCTTTCATAATGGCAAATAATTCTCGGTATGAGCGAGGTAGAATAATTGATGGTGGTAACAAAAACTCACCTATCAATCTACATCAAAAAAATATAATTTGTTAATATAAAGAATATTAATGGTACATGATTCACCATTTATTAACTATAATGACATATATGACATACCTTAACATACATGAGATTGTTATGTTGAATAAACCATTCATAACCTTCAAGTTCACCAACAACAATACAATGGGGAGAAGAGTTGTCTGGGAGCCTTTGTAAAGGGCCTCATATGCCTTCTCAAGTAGAGGTAAATCATGAAAAACATCAAGGTCATCTTGATCATCATGGTCAGCTGCACTAATACTAAATGTGTCATGAATCAATGTATTTTTACCATCATCTTCAATTGTGTTTTGTGGCTCATGATCGTCATCTTCCATGGGATCATTATCTTCAGCTTTGATATTCACACCTCCATGTTCCTCCACTTTGAAAACCATATTCTCTAAGTTATGTTGATCCATATCATGTGTGTCAGGGTGCTCGACCAATATAAAAATGATCAACATAAAGAAACCATGATCATGATCTCATCATCAAGTGATTTCTTATGTATATAAACTATTAAATGATATAATGAAAAACTTACCAAAGGATGATAATCATGTCCCTCTTCAATGTGACCATGTAACCTACAATGTTTCTTAGTTGTTTTGATTAGACGTCTTCTAGTCTTTAACCCCTTACAAATTTTGCAGGACAATAACATTTTCCATCACTTTTTCTTTTCAAGTTAGACTAAAATCTAGCAATTGTCTCCTTATTTTGTTGTTTGCTGATATTATCTAACATGGTCTTTTTCACAGGCAAAAAAATTAGGCTATAGAACTAGTTATATAGAAGTTGAAATGTTAGTTATGAAATGATGTTTCAATATAATGTACCAAATTAAATTACTTGAACATAGAAATAATGCAAATTGAACCAAAACCATTTAACTCTTCTTTTCATCTTGAAACATATCTAATGGCTTTGTGGTGATTTAGTGTTGGAAACCAATAACACTGAGAGGGGGGGGTGAATCAATGTTATACCCGAATAGTAGATTTTAGCCTTAATAAAACATGCATAGACCAACCGGTATACCGGTACATACAGAATTGAAAGAAGTAAAGAACCAATAAGCCAAACACATAAATGAGAATCATAACACACAAATTTATGTGGAAAAACTCAAAGAGGAAAAACCACAGTGGGATTTGTGACCCACAATATCAATCCACTAGCCATATGAAGAGATATTACAAAAATATGAGGTGCCTACACTTGCAAGAAGGCTTACAGCCTAGAGCACACTGCTCAATCACAATAGAAACCTCACTAACTACATAAAATTCCAGAGAACAATCTGGAGAAGTATGAACTTCTAAGATAGCATCTTCTATGCCAAAATACAGTTTCGTTTTAAGCTCTATCTGTTTCAGTTGAAACCCCAAATCCCTTTACCAGAATAACCCCTTCAATAAATTCCTCATATACATAATCTCTCTGAATAATTTTGCATCATATTACATTTGCATATCCATAATCTATTATCTCATGTGTATCTCTCTATATCAAAATGATCTAACCAAACTGCCCTATATACCCTATACAAATTTATGTCTTATGTTGACTTACAAAGATATATAAAATATCAGATAACATGTCAGCCAGATAACATAATTGTATAAATATTAAAATAAATTTTTGATGTCGGATCCAAGATATATCGGCCTCTAATACTGATAACCTTTACTATACCATGTTAGTCTACATTGCTAGTGACCAAAGAAATCTTCTGACTTGCCGGTGCCGGTGTAGAATCTGTGAAGTGTCTGTCAGTACACCATAGAATCAAAACATGAAGCCGGAATAAAAAATCCTGTTGCCATCAATGACAACATAGAGAAACCAACCAATAGAGTGTCAATTGCCAACAATCTTCCCTTTTGGCATTGATGGCAATACTCATGTGAAAAAATGGTCAAGATTTCATTTTCCAGTTTCATCCTGCCCTACTCCCTCTGAGTTGAATATGCAAAATACTCCATATCTCCAAAAACTTCAAAACTTTGTAACTCCCCCTAATGTATGAAACTCTTTTATTCCTTTTCACATCTATACTACTCCCCTTTAGAAATCAATGCCATTAAGAATTCTAAAAATAATTTCAAAGAATAAGAACTGTACATTGAATATCCCCAAAAATGTCTTACCAGAGCTTGACCAATTTCAAAATTTATGGATAAGCCTTCTCTAGTAACTCCACATAAGTATCCCAGCCAATTTTTTATGTGCCAGAAATAGATACAAGTCCACTCAATAAATGTGCAAAAGATTCTTTCTCATTTACCTCTGCCAGTGTGTGCTTTCTCATCATATCCATGCATTATTTCTTATGTACACAAAGTGAATCCAGTCGTGGACTCACCATGAGTCTTAGACTTCTAGCTCTTCAAAATATTTTTTCTCTTTCCTTCTCAAGAGCAGAAATTTGGTTCTCCAAAATCTAAATTTGACCATCAATTGATGTTGTCAACGAAATTAATCCATCAAAAGAGTTAGCAATACTTGCAATTTTCTCCTAAATCTCCTTTATCTTTTTATCTACATTTGTTGTAAGTATTTCAGTATTGCAACATACCCTATATATATTTGTACATTGTTTCAAATAATTTTATATTAGGATTAGCTTCTCTTCAATCTTTTTCTTCTTTGTTTCAATTACCTTATCAAAAGAGGCTCTCTTAGCCTGATTAAATCTTTCTAGTGCTTGTTGGTTAGAGATTTGTTGTAAGGATTGAAAGTCTTTTGATATGTGCTTAGTGATTACCTTAAGATTGCCAGAAGGGCTCGCTTCATTTTCAATCTTACATTCTGGGACCAATCTATGTAGAACAGTGATTGATTGATCTACAATCCCCTTGCCTATGGATACCTCCTTCATCAGTTTTTGAGTAGACATCATCATCAGTTTAGTGGGACTCATCTCTATGATGGTTTTCTTTTCTACCTGAGAAGTGTCAATTGACAATAATGATGGGCCAACAATCGGCTCCCTGCTGGATTCCCTTGTTTTCTCCTTTAATGCTTTATCCTTTATAACCTCTTCACTTGCACCAGTGGCTTTCCCACTTGGTGCAGTCTGGGTAATTGTTGGTTCCTTTGTAGGAACAATATCCTTAACTTGTACATTTGTATTTGGAAGTCAATTATCCTCAATATTAGTATCCTGTACAATGTTAGCTTGTTCATTCTCAGTATTAACCATTATCTCAGTATTTGTCTGTACATCTATATTTATTGATGGCTCAATTTCAACTATCTTAAGATTTTTCAAAATTGATGGTGAAGTGCCCATAATACCCTTTCCTTTTCCTTCAACTGGGGTATCTACAATGTCTGTCTTGGTTTCTAGTGAAGTAAAGAATCCTCTATTTTCTCCCAAAAATTTGACCCATGCTTTTTGAGTTTCCTTTATTATTTCATTCACTCTCCCTAGCATCAGACTAGTTATCCTATGTTTGCTATTGAAGACTTTTTTGTTTGCCACCTCAATTGTCTTATCCATTTCATCTAGAGCTAGAGTAACATAGATAGATAATAGTTATTGAATTTTAATGTGTTTATCTTCTTGCATAGCAGATAATCTTCTTGCATCTAACATGTTATATAACTCAACCGGTATTTGATTTTCTATCTCTATTAAGGCTTTCTTATAGATATCCAAGGATAATAGGACTTCTTCTTCTACCTCTCTTTGTTCATCATCCTCTAAGTTTTCATAATAAAATTTAACATTCTTCAACATGCCATCTTTAGTGATTTCATCTACAATTTCTGCGCAAGTTTTAGGTGGTATGATAGTTACATTACCAATTTCAAGTGCTAAGTCAATGTCACTCTTCTTCTTCCTCTTGGCAGTATCGGATGTCATTGCAGGTGTAGCTTTAGGTTCTTGCTTCTGTGTTGATATCTTGATTGTGAACTTCCTAACCGGTTGCTTCTTTTCTTCCACCTTTGTTTCCTCTGGTTTCTTCCTAACAACCCTATTAAATGCTAATGGTGTGTCATCTTCTGATTCAGATTCTGTAGTAACAGGTTCAATATGAACTTCTAGATCCTTCCTCTTTTTTCCTTTCTCTATGATGACATCAATTAGTTCCTTGATGTCCTTTGAGACCTTCTACACAAACTTACTTGCTTTTCCTTCTTGTTTCTCCTTTTTCTTCCAATTGATCTATGTTTCAACCTCTTGAGATTTTTGTTGTGCAGTACCACATGGCTTCTCTTCCTCATCTATTGGTGCATCAATTAGTTTTTTTGTGTAGGAATCAAGAATCTATGCATCTACCTCATAGCCCATTTCTTCAATCCAAATCTCCTGGGGCTTCACTACTTCCATGAGAGTCTCATGCTTCTTTACCATGAAACATATGTCAGTAGAATATTTTTTTACGATATGCTCAAGTACTCTTACCCTAGACCTCATAAATTCTTGAAATGCCTTAAAATAACCCCATATCTTATCATCTCTCTGGCTTCCTAATGCAGCAATTGACTGTTTTAATTGTCTTCCTACCTGAATGTCAAAATCCCATTGCCTCTTACTAGAACCGGGTTAATCATTCAGAAAATATAGCATCAAGCAAACTAACAAGTTCCCATATTAGAAAGTTCCCTTCTTCTCACCCTTAATCTTTCCTTAATTGATTAACAACTCATCAAGCATCCAACCGCAAAGATCTAACTTTACATTAGCTCTCATCATTTTGTATGCAGCCAAAATGCATGAATTGGAAATAGAATTCAGTTAGTTTGATTAAGTTACCTTATATCCAATAATCATGCTACCAAATTTGATGTCATGTCGGTGATAGTGCTCACTTTCATGGATATTTTGTTAGATGTAGTGCCAGTGATCTTCCTCATGCAGTCATTTGAAACTTTCTTGTTTGGATGTTGCCTGGATGGATTCCTTGGTGATTTTGTAATTTTTGTTCAACCATATGAATTCCCCATGTACTCTGCTTAGTAATATCTGATTATCTCATCCTCAAACTTTAGAATATCCATAATGTCTATAAACCCTAGTTCTTCAATATGTTTATATGTCAGTTTGATCTTTCCAGATTCTCTCATTAGCTCACTCATATACATTCCCTTGATTTTTGAAGTTCCCAAGTCCTGGATATGACAGTGAATATATGCCCTAATATCCTCTATGTACACAACTCCCTCCAGAATGTGAGAAAACACTCCAATTGAGTCTTCCAATGTAGCCACATGTGGATACCACTTGAAAATTGGCTTGGGGTAGTCCTTGATCTCTATGACAGTTGGGTTTGCAACAAAAACAAGAATAGAAGATGGTCCCACTTCCATGTTTTAAAGAAAAATACCTCTTGATTCATCTTGGTGAAAACCTTCAACAAGTTCTTCTAGACGCTGGTGAAATTGCTCAAGAAGAAATTTGATTGCCTTTGAATAGCCTTTGATCACACTTAGTCCTCTAAATTGCTCCGAAATCACTCTGAATGCAGGGTGATTAACAATGAAGTGTATTTGACCTTTTAACCTTCAAGAAAAACCCTAATCTTCCATTGACATAAATGACTGCTAGGGAAAGATACCGGATCTCGCTCAGAACATATCCATGCCAGATAATCCTCTTCAATATCTTCAACATCTTCCAAAACCTCTTCCCAGGGCATATGTATCACCTTCATGAATTTTTCCTACCCCTAAGGCATCTGCCTTAATTATCGGATGAGCTTCCTGTCGGTGCAGGAGCAACCTCTTCTATCAGATAAGTAACCAAGACATTCCCATCTAATGATTGTTCTTCAGTCTTTCTAACCCATCTCTGAGTATGATCTTTCTAGATTTCACTAACCTTCTCTTTTCCTTTTTCATTTGATCCTCCATTACTAACCGATGGATTTCTGCTTCTACAAAACTTAGCAATATGTCCAACTTCATTGCATGCATAACATGTAACATTGTTCTTCTAAATTGCTTTGCTAAAACTGGTGAAATTGCTTGACTTGCATTAATTAGCCATATATCCAAATTTTCCACAAGCATAACATTTAACATTCATTCTGTAATCTTTTGTCTTATGACCAAACTTATTGAATTTAGAACATTTACCGGTAGTAGAATCAGGGTTCTAATTTGCTTTATTTCTACATTGCCTAGCCATGTGACCAAATCTATTGCAAACAAAATATCTACCATTAAATTGATAAGCATTGAATTGTCTAGCCGGTGCCTTATGGTTTTGATCTTCATATGTAGTACCAGAATGCTATCCTTGCTCAAATACAAGTCCACTGGAATCTCCAATCTACCTCTGTCTCTTCAATAACTCATAAAGTTGTGCTCAGCTGATCTTGAATTTTTCTTTGTACTCACTTGTAGTAGTTAAATATTCTCTTAGTATTATCACATGTCTCTCAAGCTCTTTCTCATTACTGTAGGATTGTACCAAATCAATTCTCAACATATCATTTTCATGAACCAACCTACCACATTCTTCAAACTTGTTTTTCAGGGATACAACAAGATTTTCTTCCTTTTTCTTTCTATCCTCAATCTCCTAAGACATCCTCATAGTTATAACTTGCATTTCATTCTTCATAACCATGTTCTCTTGACTCAATTTTTGGCATTGCTCCTTAAGTACATTTTTCTCTTGATCATTCCAATTTTGCAAAAGTTCCTTCCTTCTAGCTTGAACAGATGATAGCCTTTCTTGTAGGATAGGAATGAATTCCTTAGCAGAATTCAATTGATCTTGTAGCTTTAAGTTCTTCAACCTTTCAGTATCATAATCTTCAAGTGCCATCTCAAGCTGTTTCTCCAAAGCCATATACATGGATTCCGGTTTTAGGATCTTCCTCAAGCTGTTAAACTTACTCCAAGGCACAAGGCTCTGATACTAATTGTTGGAAACCAATAACACTAAGAGGGGGGGTGAATCAGTGTTATACCGGAATAGTAGGTTTTAACCTTAATAAAACATGCATACACCAATCGGTATACCGATACATACAAAATTGAAAGAAGTAAAGAAACCAATAATCCAAACACATAAATGAGAATCATAACACATAGATTTATACATACAAAACCTCAAAGAGGAAAAACCATGGTGGTATTTGTGACCCACAATATCAATCCACCGGCCATATGAAGAGATATTACAAAAATATGAGGTGCCTACACTTGCAGGAAGGCTTACAGCCTAGAGCACACTGCTCAATCACAATAGAAGCCTCACTGACTACATAAAATTCCATACAACAATCTAGAGAAGTATGAACTGCTAAGATTGCATCTTCTATGCTAGAATATAGTTCCGGTTTAAGCTCTATCTATTCTGGTTGAAACCCCAAACCCCTTTACCGGAATAACCCTTCAATAAATTCCTCACATACATAATCTCTCTAAATAATTTTGCATCATATTACATTCTCATATCCATAATCTCTTATCTCATGTCTATCTCTCTATATCATAATGATCTAATCAAACTGCCCTATATACCCTATACAAATTTATGTCTTATGTCTGCTTACAAAGATATATACAATATCAGATTACATGTCAGCCAGATAACATAAATATATAAATATTAAAACAAATTGCCAATTCCGGATCCAGGATATGTCAACCTCCAATACCAATAACCTTTACTATACCATGTCAGCTTGTATTGTCGGTGACGAAAGAAATCTTCTAACTTGTCGATGCCAGTGTCGGTGTCGGTGTAGAATTTGTGATTTTCTGTTGGTACACCATAGAATCAAAACATGAAGTTGGAACACAAAATCATGTTGCCATCAATGACAACATAGAGAAACCAACCAAGAGAGTGTCAATTGCCAACATTTAGAGCAGGTGATATGCTAATGGCTTTGTGGTATGCAATCCTTGTATTATATCTTAAGTTGATTAATGTCTAATTGGGGTAATCCATGAGTGTCTAATATGAATTCATTATCAATGTTGTGAAGTCATCGAGAGTATGGTGATAGTCATACTTATAGGATCCTCTCAATACTGTCCAAATCAATGACAAGTAAGACAAAATTCTTAGTCACACCTTGGGTGTAAGTGAATGATATTACATATACTTTGGGATGAACACCATTGAGAGTCATAGACCCAAGTTAGTCTAAAAGAAAAGTAACTATCCATTCCCATGCTCATGCATACTTACATGAATAAGAAAGGATAATTTATGTCATTCTCTACCAAGATTAATAACTTTCTAATGCTGCCCTTGTGTATCCTAAACATTGGAGAGACCTTATTTGACTTGCCTAATCAATGTGGTTGTTGTCCTAATATGAAATACTAATTTCTACCCTTGCCTCTGCATCAAAATTCTCACATCATGTTTCTTCACCAAAACACACTATTCCCAATCTTCCTCAATACCCTCAAAGGTTAGGACTCAAACATTAGGCCTCAATACACATCGACTTGTTGACTCAACCAACCTTCCAAGAACAATAACTTTGCCTACTCAATTCACTTGAAGTCACAAACCAGCCTCACAACTCTTGAACAACCTTGTACTCTTAGGACAACAACCTTACACCTTGATTGACAAATCAGCAACCCTCACAAAGACAACATGACACTCCCTTCAGCATAGTGTCCTTCATAAAAACATGCAACACAAACATACTAAACAACTATTGCCAATACATTGACAAATTCTTGAAAAATTTCTACAATTGGAATTTATCATTGCCTATTTTATCATCTTGGGTTATCTCTGCACTTTTGTGTGTTGGCATTTTTGATGATTGATGTTGTGATTGTCATTGATGGACAGACACTTGCATTGAGATCACTTTTATATGTATGAGTTATGCTCAATCGACATTTGTTCCAACTGGTATGATGCATTATAGTCTTTAGACTATCGGTGTTTTGTAGAATGTGTTTACTGATCTGAAGCGGTATGAAGACCCCAAGTGGCTCAGTGATCTAAAGCGGTACAAAGGAATGAAGTAGCACAACTCATATTTCTTAGTCTTCATTTTGTCAAACTGGCAACGGGTATTTTCCTCAAACCGGTATTTTGTATGAACCAGTAATACTCTATGATAAGTTACCATCCACCGAATGTTTGATGGTGCTGACATTTTAATGATGCTTTTTGTGTCGTGTTACAAAATATGTCTGGATGTATTGAACCTAGGAAATTGTATTGTAATCCTATTGGATCGACATGAAATCAAATTCCTTTATAAGGACATCATGTCTAGGGTTTTAAGTTGTTGCTAGGGTTTAAGGTGGTTGATGAGTTAGAGAGAGTGTGAAGGTGTTGAAGATTGAAGTAATGCTGGAATGCATTAGGAATGAGCTATCAAGGATCTAACCAAGCAATCCATGCTATTTGCCAGATCACTCACTTGTTGATTACTCACATCTTCAACAAGTCTGAAGCCCTTAATTGGGTAGGCCCAAAAGCCTTTTTGTAAGTCCTCTAACAAGGTGGTTCGCATCTGTGGATCTAAAATCCTCTAGTAAGGTAGTCTTTAATTAGACTTATCTCCTAACAGAGATTGAGATTCCTAACAGGAACTGTAATGGTAAAGAACATTGTATGACCTTAACCGGTCTAGTTCCTATTCTGCAGATAGTTACTTGTGAGTTCCATCTCACCGTGGTTTTTCCCATTTGGTTTTCCACATCAAAATCTCTTATGTTATGGTGTTTGTGCTTCTGTGGGTGAATGCATTATTTTCTATTTGGTTTGCATGTGTGCTAACCAGTTTGTGTGCTAAACTATTTTATCAGTTTACTATTAGTCTAGTAAAGTGTTTAAGTACAGTGATTTTTGGCATACTAATTCACCCCCCCCTCTTAGTATTCGTCAATTGGTATCAGAGCCAACCTTTCTATAAGTCTAATGACTTGGAAAAAGATATGGGGGAATACACTATGAGGGAACTTACTCATCGGATCACTCAGTCTGAGCAAGCCTATGATGATGTTATGGTGAAATATAAGGCCTCTCAAGCAAAAAGGAGAGAACATGCTGAAAAATTGATTGAGCTATCTGAAAATAATTCTTTTGATGAAGTGGACATGGAAGCCCTAATTCAAGAAGTAGAAAAGCTGAATGAATCCAATTCCAACCTAAGAAAAGAGTTGGAAGGATTGACTATTCGAATGTGCCAAGAGCTTGAGAACTAGAGGAAGCTAAAGATCTGGTCAAAGACAAAGATCATGAAACCTCCAAGCTGAAGCAAGAGATCAGTGCCCTAACTGCTCAACTCCATACGAGCAAAGTGGAAAAGGAAGACATGCAAGGAGAACTGAACATGGCCATCTTCAAGAATGAAAACTTGATGGAAACAAATGCTGCCATTTCCAAAGAACTCTCCGAGTCAAAGGAAATACTTGCTAAGTTCAACAAGAGTACTGTTAAGATAGAGAAAAAGCTTGAATTTGCCAAACCTGTTAAGAATACTGATGGACTTGGTTATTCTGGTCATGAGGAAGGTGAGACCTCTAGTACAAATGCTGGAGCATCGAAGAAACAACTGGCATCAAAGGATAAAGGTAAGAAAAAGTTTAAACCTGTTTGCTTTAACTATCTTAAAGAAGGACATACTGTCAACGTGTGTAGGAGCAAAGCCTACAATAATTTTCCTTACTTTATAAACAATGTACCTAGATCCAATAAGTTCAATGGTAATTGTTATGCATGCAACAAATTTGGGCATAGAGCATCTGAATGTAGGTCTATTATGAACAACACTAGAAGATATCCTTAGAGGACTCAAGGAGTTGGTTCGGAACCTTTTGTGAACCAGAATCACAACTAGTTTAATGCCTTTAATCATCAGTCAGGAAGCGGTGGCTATCAAGTAGCAACCCGATTGAGAGAAAACTGTTTGATCTATCATTGTCATGGTCACACTACTGCAACATGCAGGAGAAATAATGGTAACATGAATAATGGACCTTGGAGAGCACCTGGAATGGTCTGCTATCATTGCAACAAACTGAGTCACATTTCTAGATTCTGTAAAATAAGAAAGAACATATCAGA
Organism: Cryptomeria japonica; assembly: GCF_030272615.1. Classification (NCBI taxonomy): domain Eukaryota; kingdom Viridiplantae; phylum Streptophyta; class Pinopsida; order Cupressales; family Cupressaceae; genus Cryptomeria; species Cryptomeria japonica. The sequence continues at coordinate 325,097,829 of NC_081410.1, forward strand.
TGACATACCGGTCACTCCAGAAGGAAAGATTGATATTGAAACTGTTCAAGCGGATATGAACAAAACTTGGAAAAAGAACAACAGTGTTGCAAGAAGAACCGGTTTCTACACCTAGTGTGGAAATCACAGAACTGGCAAACTAAGCATTAGAAAAGCTTAGGGGGAGAAAATGGTGAAATGTATTGAACCCCCAATTTATACCGATAAAAGACCTTAACCGGTATGTGATACCTGTCATTTGGCACAAGACCAGAAATAGTAACATGCAAATTAGGGTTTACGCCCTAATGGTGGAGCATTTATTATGGTAGGTGAGGAATATGTTTAAAAGGAATTTTCAAATCATTTCTTACTATCATTTTTCAAGCGAAGAAGTATTTCAAGTGCAGAGTGAAGAAAAAGTGATTTGTGTTGCGATTCAAAGAAATTTTGAAACCCTAGAGAATATTTAGAAGCAAATATCAAACGGTCAAGAGAAGAACTCAAAGTGGTGATTCAGCAACTGACGAAGTGTGAAGCGAAGTGGAATTTGCAAGCCCTAAATTCTCAATTTCTGAAAGGTATTTCTCAAGTTTTCTATTTTATCATGGCTTCTACATCACATGCTAGCTCTAGTGCACCTGTTGATTCTATGAACTTCATTCAATGCAAGTCAAAATACAATGCCTTGTCACAAGTACCTGCTGGTGTAATAATGGAAGAAGGCATTTCTGATTATATAGATTGTAAATTGAAGACCTAGGGTCTCTCGCCATCCATTCTCAACTAGGTCTATTCTATGGGAAGGATAAAAAGATCAAGCCAAACTATAGAATCTTGGAGAAGAAGAAGCTTCACAATGCGGTTTACTTCCTAAAGGATTTCATAGATGACCACATTGGAATCATTCTGAGTAGAGTTCATGGTGACAAGATGTATCTTGAGAGAACACATGATATCACACCACAAGCTATTCATGTCATCATCAATTTCTGCAACATCGGTGAAGTGCTAGCCCTGAGAAAGGTCATCAAGACCAAAATGACCAAGCTCACTGGTTCAATCAGCGACTCACAAGGAATGACTATCAATTCCATCAAGGATGACCTGGTGAAATATGCATATATGGTGATAGGATACCGGACGTTTCATGCCAGCAGAATTAACTCTGTATCTATTGCACCGGTAAATGTCGCTTATAGGATGATCAAGGAAGATTCATCGTTTGATCTGTGCACCTGCATGCAAAGATAACTTTTGTTAAATCTCAAATCAATCAAATAGGATAATGCATTGAAACTTAAGTTTGGACAACTACTGGTAGGGTTATTCTTCTACTTTCAAGGTTATTTCCCAGGAGTTGGAGATATTCAGTGGTCTGCCAACCAACCAGTTACCAAGTAGATCAAAGAGAGTTTGCAAGCAGTTGGAACTGGTTACCCTGAAGTTCTAAACAAGTACTTTGATGAGTTCAGAAGCAAGATGAGCCTAAGAATGAGGATATCCAGTGACATTGTCAAAAAATATGAAGAGGACATCTGCTTTATCATCAAAGTGGATGAATGCATAATGGAGGTCATTGAGCCCAAATAGGAAGAAGTGGAGCCTATGGGCTATGAGGTGATGTATGATATGCTAAATGGGTATGCCTCTACCCTATTTGCCTTGCCTCTTGATCCGAAGGAAAAGAGAACAGGCACTTATCTGGGAAGGGTGACACCAGTTAAAGAACCCTTAGCAAAGAAAGGGAAGGTAGTGCTTTCAGCATCGACATCAGTTACTCCATCAAGTCCCAAAGTGACCAATCAGTCACCTGCAAAGAAGAAACTAGAAGCGACACCTGCCAAAGTCTTCGAGAGGAAGAGGAAGACAAGGAATAATTCACCAGACTCAGAAGAAACTATGTCTGAAGAAAAACCCAAGAAGACAAGACAAACAAGGAAAAAGACAAAGAATGAACCGACATCATTGGCACCGGTAAATATTGACATTTCTTCCTACAAACCTTTGACACATTGTCAAAGAACTATTAAAAATATTAGGATAAAGTTATTGAATGATTTATTAGATCATTTTGATGATTTCAATGATGAAGAAAAGGAAGAAGTTGAGCAGGAAATTATTAAGTATTTGTGTGCTAATGACCGGTCACCTTCAGAAATTAGATCTGAGACACCGGATTCTTTGTATAAGTCTTTAGACAATAAATGGCACATTTCCATAGAGAAGGAACAAGAAATAAGGGAGAAATGTTTTGCCCAACACTTTCCTGACCTGTCCAATTCTGAGCTATTTGAAGTCATCAATCAAAATAAAGGACTCTTCTTCACTAGAAGGAGAAGACTCTGGTTATTAGAAGGGAGAATTGATGATGTCAAAAAGGACACTCATCTGCATTTGACAACTATTGTTCATATGCACAAAGTGCTTCAAGCCAACAAGAAGGATGAGCAGGAACCGGCAATAACAAAACCAGATGAAGTGTTTGATAATGAAGGAAACCCGGTTATAGAACCTATAGACACTATTGATTTTGATGCTCTAGATGTAGAGGATGTTGCTCAGAGTACACCATCATAAGCAATAGGACAAGAGAAGCAAGAAGAATAGGTAGAAAAGAAATAGGAAGTAGAGGACAAAAAGGAGGAAGCAAAGAAGCAAACAGAGGATAAGAAAAAGGAAGAAGATGAGGAGAAAAGGAAAGAGGAGGAAAAGAGAAAAGAGGATGACAAGAAAAGGAAAGAGGAGGAACAAAGAAAAGAGGATGAGAAGAAAAAGAAAGAGGAGGAAAAGAGAACAGAGGAAGAAGAGAAAAAGAAACAAGAAGATGTGAAGAAGAAGAAAGAAGAAGAGGATAAAGAAGAGGAGAAGAGAAAGGAAGCAAAGAAGAAGAAAGCAAAGGAGGATAAGGAAGAGGAGAAGAGAAAGGAAGCAGAGAAGAAGAAAGAAGAGGGGGATAAGGAAGAGGAGTGGCAAAAAGAAGCGCAGAAGAAAAAGAAGGAAGAAGAGAAAGAAGAAGTGGCAAAAAACACTTAGATGGAGACTCCAAAGGCAACCAGTAGTCAAGCCAAACCGGCTGACCTCACCAGACCTATTGACCTCTAGTCTACAAATGAAATGGAACTTCTACAGAGCATTAAGGTTTCTCAAGAATTCATTGAAGTGATAAGAAGGAAGAAGGAGAAAGATGTGATCCAAGCTGTGGTGGACACTCTTACCGATTTGTTACCTAGCACAAACCTCCCCAATACTGATTCATCACTGGCACAATTGAAGCTCCTATGCACCATAGTGGATGATTAGGTGTAGATCCTAGAAGAGGTAGTAGAGGCAAATGCCAAGAAAGAGCATCAAAAGGCTCTCAACATTGCCCTGGTGAAGAAGCTAAATGAGCTCCGGTCCGATCTGCAAAAAGCTCAAAAAGATATAAGGGATGCTCTGAATGAGGAGAATCTACTACTGAGTAAGATTTTCCAACCCCATCTCTTCTGTGATGATGTTCTTGTATAGAAGCAAAAGCTACAATCAAATTTGCAGTTATACATGAGCACCTTCAAGACACCATATGACTCTTTTACAGCTTATGGGCAAACCATTCACCGGTTTCATATATAGTCTGCCAAAATAGAGTTGGAAATCAGCAACTGGACTCAAGATTTGCAGGAACTACAACTGGTTCTACTCCCATGCCTGCAAATACTTTAGAAATTTTATCTCAATCTGGATGCCTTAATGGTGACTCAAGAGATGAGCACAATAGATGCCATGGAAGAACAGGTCTCCCAGATGCAGATAGAGAAAGAAGTGGCTACCTCCCTACTTGAGTCCTGGTCCTTATCTATGAAACAATTTTTGTAGGACTTTAAATTAGTTTTTGACAAGTTTTACTCTTTACTGTCATAAACACTTATTCTTTTAATACTAATGAAACAGGGGTTAGTCTGTAATATTTTGTTGTCATTGTTGGCAAAGGGGGAGAAGTATAAATTTTGAATGTTTTGATGTATACTTTCATGTTATTTATGTTAAGAAGTAGTATACATTGTATTTTCTGCAAAAGGGATGGTGTATATGCTTAGGGGGAGTAATTTTGATTATGGCATATTTTTGTTGTAAAACACTTAGATGTCAAAATTTTCCTAAGTGTTGCCATCAATGCCAAAGGGGGAGATTGTTGGCATTTTTGATGATTGATGTTGTGATTGTCATTGATGGAGACACACTTGCATTGAGATCACTTTTATATGTATGAGTTATGCTCAACTGACATTTGTTCCAACCGGTATGATGCATTATAGTCTTTAGACTATCGGTGTTTTGCAGAATGTGTTTACCGATTTGAAGCAGTATGAAGACCCCAAGCGGCTTGATGATCTCAAGCAGTACAAAGGAACAAAGTAGCACAACTCATATTTCTTAGTCTTCATTTTGTCAAACCGGCAACTGGTATTTTGCTTAAACCGGTATTTTGTATGAACCGGTAATACTCTGTGATGAGTTACCAACTGACATTTTGTGATGAGTTACCATCGACCGATTGTTTGACGGTGCCGACACTTTAATGATTCTTTTTGTGTCGTGTTACAGAATATGTCTAGATGCATTGAACCTAGGAAATTGTATTGTAATCCTATTGGATCGACATGAAATCAGATTCCTTTATAAGGACATCATGTCTAGAGTTTTAAGTTGTTGCTAGGGTTTAATGTGGTTGATGAGTTAGAGAGAGTGTGAATGTGTTGAAGACTGAAGTAATGCTGGAATGCATTAGGAACGAGCTATCAAGGATCTAACCAAGCAATCTGTGCTATTTTCTAGATCACTCACTTATTGATTACTCACATCTTTGACAAGTTTGAAGCCCTTAACTGTGTAGGCCCAAAAGCCTTTTTGTAAATCCTCTAACAAGGTGGTTCACATCTGTGGATCTAAAATCCTCTAGCAAGGTAGTCTTGAATCGGACTTATCTCCTAACAGAGATTGAGATTCCTAATAGGATCTATTCTGGTAAAGAACATTGTATAACCTTAACTGGTCTGGTTCCTATTCTGCATATAGTTACTTGTGAGTTCCATCTCACCATGTTTTTTCTCATTTGAGTTTCCATGTCAAAATCTCTTGTGTTATGGTGTTTGTGCTTCTATGGGTGAATGCATTATTTTCTATTTGGTTTGCATATGTGCTAATCAGTTTGTCTGCTAAACTATTTTACCAGTTACTGTTAGTCTAGTAAAGTGTTTAAGTACAGTAACTTTTGGCATAATAATTCACCCCCCCTCTTAGTATTCATAATTATGGGCCTCTTAAAAATTTATGATCATTAATATTTTAATGGTTGCACTATAGATTTGATTCCTACTTGACTTTATACTATTTAGGTTTTGTTGCAGGGCCTGTTTTAGCCTGCCTAGCTCCAACTAAGGAAAATTTGTCAAAAGTTAAAATTTGAATTTTTTTTTATCCTAAACTGTTTTCTAGGTCCTAGTTAAGTAAATTTCAATAATACTTTTAAGTTTTGGGTCATTTAGTCTAAAATTGCAAAAAATGTCAAATTTGCAAAAAAGTTGTCAAGCAACTTTTTCCAAAAATACAAAAAATGTAAAAAATCAACCAAAGGAAGTTGAAAAGCCATTTGTTTGGCCCATGTCAGTTACTTTTAAGATCCTAAGGATTATTTAGGTCAAATGAAGCCATATTATATGAAATTTTTGGTTGAAGAGCAAGTTTTGCATGAAGAAATTCACTTTTTTGCCTTGTTTTCTGACTTTTCAGTCTGAAACACACATTGTGCATCAAATTTTGTTCATTTTCATGATTAAAAAATGATTGAGAGTGAATTTAAATTGAATTTAGTTCATTTTTGTTTTATTTTTTCAATTTTTCATTCTAATTTGTGTTAGTTATCTCATTTTCTGTAAAAACCAGTTAAAACCCTACCTAGGGTAAGCTAAGTGCAAGAAAAATGTAAAGCTTAGCAATCCCATGGTGGATTGGGCTAGGATTTAGATATGTGTGTTGTTTCTATTCCTTCTTTATTAATCCATAGGTGCAGCTACTTGCAAGAAGGTTTGACATGGTTTTGGGGCAGATAAAGGACTGATATCAGCATGTATTAGTCCATGCATGAAGTGATTTTGTAATTTCATGGTGTATGGGAGGATGGTGGATGAAGTAAATGGTTGGGAGGTGTCATGGGATACTATTGATACTCAAATCATTGAAACCCCTTTCTATTTCATGGTTATTTAGGCTATTTACAGTGCTTTACATAGTGAACCCATGTCATTATTGATAAAATCTTAGTTATTGATAGCAACAGTCAACTAAACTTTGTGATATTCCTCCAAAGGAAATATCTTTTATGATTAAAACATGTGATGTATATGTGCTTTTCATGCCTAACAAGTGTTTTTTCTTGGTTGAAGAACAAGACTTAGTTCACAGTCTTTATTACACTGCTTAAACCCTTGTAAAACCTTCATACTTGGTGTGTGGTTGCATGGCAACATTTTGAGCAAAAAGGCTTGAAGGGGGGATTTGCATCAAAAATTCAATCCACTATAGACACCATCCCATACATGAATACAAACCTTTTGTTGACTATACAGCTAGACTATAGACATAATATAGTGCTTAAGTCTGAGAATTATTGGTTTTGGTGAGGTTTTGCCTCAAAGACAGATTTAGCAACTTGTGTGCAATCTTAAGAAGGTATAAAAAGTCTAAATGAAGTTTAGAACCAACAAAAAACACTCCTCAATGGTCAGTATAGATAAGAAGAGAGGGAAAATCTTGTTTCATGTTTAATGCAGTCATAAGACAGTCTAAAGGGCAGATTACCCTTGATTGGCCAAAACACCTTGCTAAGTGTAATCTTCTTTTGGGATCGAGTTATCCTTGCATGTGAAGAGAGAGTCAGAGTCTACTTCAACACCTATTGAAGTAACTTCTCAGTTGGACCATTTATGAAAACCATTTGTTGGGTATCTCAGGCTTATACATAATTTAAAGACAACCTAGCTCAAGTTTCCTATTAAGTATTCCCTCTAGCATTTTGTGTTACTTTGGGAGGATGGTAATGGTGGTCAAATAGAGTTAGGATTTACTTGAAGCATAGAACCACTTGACACTTTTGAAAGTTAATAGGAGTAGAAGGAAATCTTTTTTTTTTTCTGTTTCACTAGCTTTGTAGAGTAGAGTTTAAAACCTTCCTAATACTATCCTTTAGACTGCTATTAATGCAAGAGCCAAGCATTCCTTGGGACTTATGGGAGTGTACACAAAGCCTCCAAGTTTATAAATACCATGTTGGATTGGGTTGAGTCACATAATGAGTCATTCCTTATAAAAATGTTAGTCACTCTAATGATGTCCTCGATGGTATCAAGTAGAGGAAACATCAAAACTACTATGCACTAACCTTATTATGTTATGCCCTTAAATAAAGAGTTGAGACTTTGGATTGTTCAATCACCTTTAAAACAATGATAAGGTGTTTGTTCAATGTCTTTTCCCTGTATCTAACCTTACTATGAGTGTCAAGAAAATTGAATCCTCTATCTAAGTGATTTCATGCTTTGAGTCTCTTTTTTAGTCTCTTATTTATCATTTTAGCCTTCTTCTCTATCATACTTGGTAGGTTTTTGAGTCGTAGATGACTATATCATGTGACTATAGTGTGACATCTTGCATATATAATGACCGAAAGTTAGGAATAACAATATTTAAAAAAATTAAAATTAGGGTATGGTCTAATGACCGAAAGTTGGTTGCAAATAATGAGAAAATTCAAAATGGATAGCATTAGGAGGAAACAAAGCTATATACCCTCAGATCAGAGAGGGTATCAAAACTTAGAAAATACTAAAATTGTCCTTCTCCATAGAAAGACAAAGAACCAAACTACCGAGGATTGCATTTTTCCCACTACTAATATTTAAACTGAATGTTTTAGGCCTACATGAGGCTAATTTAGCAAACACAAAGCAATAGATAAACACACTATTGCTGAGAAGGTCCCACAAATTATATAATGTATAGTAGAATAGCTTACAAGGATTATATCATACTTTTCAATAATGATTTGTATAAGGATTATAACATACATTGGTCAGAAAGAGGTCAAGTTAGTAGTAGTTATTATCAATCAGAGTAGAGTTCTAAGTTTGAAATCCAAAGGTTATAAAGTTTGAATAAGAAAATATGAATATGAAAGAGATGATAGTGCATAGAGAAACTATAGTATGCATTCAAAAGGTACAGTGAGGTAGCAAATAGAGAAAAAAATTCACCATGAATCTTAGTAAGGAGCTAGTAGTTTTGATAGAAAGAATGAAGGTTAGAGACTAAAATAAAAAAGTATCCATCTTATTGAAGGCATTCATTGCAAAATAGTTAAATACATGGATGAGATAGAACCATGCTTAAGAAAAAAAAGTTGCATAGAAAGATAATTCCACCAAGATATCATATCAATGAAGAGAATCATGTTTTTAAAGGGGACAAAAAATTCATGATTGAACATAGTGATTTAATTCCCTATGAAGTCTGGCATTTCCTTCTAAAAATTTAGTTATCTCAGCAATAAAATAGGGATTTAACAAAAATATAGTCATGGCAATCAGTTTTAGAGATCAAAATTAGTTATCTAGGTACAAAGAACAAAGTCCAATGTTCAAAAGATGTAGTGATTTATATTTTTGGCAAATGGGAAATTCTTAGTAGTTTTGCTTGTGAGTTAATGCAAAAGGGAAAAACTTTTCCTAGTTTAAGTAGCAGTACTGGTGAAAACAGTCACAAAGGCAGTCTTCTATAAGCATTAAATATATTTTTAGTATTATAACAATGAGTTTAAAGTCTATTGTTAGTGATTTCATACACAACAAAAATAGCCCAAAATAGAAAATCAGGAACTGTAGGAAATTGATGTAAAGAAATGCCCATCTGGATAATCTTCGGTTACATTAGCTTATATTGATAGGAATTTCCAACTATAATATCTAACAAAAACCCCTTTGATTATGCTATGATGGATAATCATACTCATTAACAAACATGAAACACCACAGTTAATAGAAAAGGATACCCACCATAAACTCAAATTTCTCAATTCCTCTTGATTTTTGAGAAGTAGAGCCTAACCTTTTAGTTGTTTTGCACGAAATTCCTAACTCAATGCAAGAGATTGCATGTAAGGTTGCTTTGGGTTGATTAGGGCCAGAGGTCAATGCCAAGTTTGCATAGGATTTCTTTGGGTTAAAATGAATTGTGGTGTTTTTTGTTTATTTTAAGTAATGCCCGTGTTCATCGAAATTTCGATGAATGCGAGCACTTTTTTTCAAAAAAATAAAATTTAATTAGTAATGCCTTCTCCGTCAAAACCAAATGTGAAATTATCATTGAAATTCTGATTAATTTGGGCATTTTTTCCAAAAAAAAATCAAATTTGGTCACAATATACCTTCTCTATCAGAAACCTCTGTCAAAATTTTAGGCTAAATGTATTACTAACTCTACCCTATTCTATCCTATTTTACCCTCTTCCTGTATCTAGGGCATCTCATTGTATGCATGTTTCCCTTCCTGACCATCCCCTTTTCTTTCCTTTATTCCATTTTTCTCTTTGGTGGAAATGATCTTCTGCTTTAGGCGAAGACACTGAAACCGCTCTTTATGTGCTAAACTGCAAAATGGAGATGTCATTCTGCAGTCCACCCCCTTTTCCCCTCTTTTCGATAGGCAGAGACATTGACCACTTGATCAGTGTCTACACAGACATCAAACATCTACATAGGAAGGGAATACCTATGCATGCATTGATCCCCCATGTAGATGCCAAAATGATGAGCGATGTCTATGCCTTGACAGGTTCCCTCCCCTAATTAATGCATTAATTAGTGCTAATCTACTAAATCAAAAAGATGGGTTGGGGTACATATCGGTGGGTCATACTCGATCGGTCATTGGTACTATCTAACCGTCTTTTCATGATTCTCATGACGATGATGCGATCCATGGATCGTGAGGGCTCTGGTCAATCTCAATTCTCCAAAGGGTGTGTGTGATAATGACCCTTCATTGGCCCCTGTGTGGCTTATATGGGACCCCTCTTTTCCCTTTTTCTTCCCCTTTCTCTATTTTCTTCCAATGTCTTCCAAATTGTTTTTCTATATCTCATTCCCTCTTCTTTCTTTCTTTTCTCCTTCCTGCTATTTTCTTGTTTTCTCGAATTTTCTCGAATATTTTTTTAATTCTTGGTTAAATTCTCAAGGGGGCATATACCACCCATGAAGAGCACAAATGGACACTAAGAGGGGGGGGGGGGGGGGGGGGGGGTTGAATAATTATTGTAATGTGGAAAAAAAAGGTGATGGTGAGGAGATCAAGTGGAAAGATTTACTCCCCAAGAAAGTAGTGAAAGTTTCACAAAGGATTCCCTTCAACTTCTTACACATATTACATTTAAAAGAGGGGGGTTGAATTCACTAGATCCAATCTCAATGGATAGATATTTAATGCTAAATGAATTGAAAATGATTTGGAAATTAAAGTAACCCTCTTTTAAAATAGACAAGTTGAATTAAGTGAATTGAAGCTAAGCATGAATATGACAAAGAAATGATTACATCTTGAGATAGAGATATGGGATGAAGCTGTGCACCTAGAATTAGTGGTAAAATATTGAGACAAATCTCCCTTGAAAATTTGAGAGAAAGTTGTTGGGACCGGGTTGAAAGTGTACTTGGTCCTTTGAAAAAATCTGCGGTCCAAAAAGGGTTTTTCCATCTCTAAAAATGAAGCCTAAACTTGCAATTACAGTTGCACACCTGCAACCTACACACAGAAAAGATAGGAAATGTTGTTGGGATTGGGGGTTTGCCTTTAGGTCAAACCCCATTTTTGGAATTAGCCAAATGATGAAAAATAATTGCAAGTAAATGAAAGGAAATTTCTAAAGTATAATTAACCTCAAGAGAGGATGCAATTGAAATGTAGATAGAGTTGTTTGGAAGGATATGTAGAATTGAATTTCTTGAATGTTGGTAGGGATTTCCTCTTCAATGGTTGAATCCTTGACTTGACTACAACACCTAACCTTGAAAGGAGACTTGAGATGCTCAATGGATGCTTGAATGTTTGAAGACTTGAACGCTTGCACTTTATTGAGCTCAATTTCGCTTATTTCCCTTGAGCGTACTTATGAAAATAGGAGGGGAAACTTCTCCTTATATACTTGCCAATTAGGGTTTTTAAGTGATTTTTCATTTTAGTCCAACATAGGAATACCTTTTTCTTCTCGCAATTGACAATCCTAATGCAATAATAGGTCAAGGGAGTCCTAAAATAGGACAGGGACAAGGGCACCATGCCCCTATCCTAGGAGGACATGGGTGCCACGCCCCTATCCTAGGGGGGACAGGGGCACCACTCCCCTGTCCTAGGGGGGACAGGGGCACCACACCCCTATCTTGCCCTAATTTAGGATAGGAAGTGAGAACAAAAGTGCAAGGTGAAAGAAAATGCAAGTTTATGATGGTATGAGAATGTCTCAGGTCTCCAGTCAGGCTTGGAGATTCGTCCGCCAATGCGAAAACCCAAATGCGGTCGAAAATTGTAGGGTCACAATTTTATGACGCTACAAGTGTATTTTTAAATTTTTTAACTATGTGTACAAATACTTAAACTACAAATTAATAAAGAACACACACACACAAATAAAACCACAAAACTATATTTACGAGGAAAACCCAATGTGGGAAAAACCTTGGTGAGAATAGTTGATGGAGTCTACTAGTCCAATCTAGCCTCATAGTGAATAACAGATTACAAATCTTAGGGCACCAACCTAAGGAGCACCAACCCTTGAATTTTAGGGCACAAACCTAAAGAGCACCAACCCCTGATTTTATGAGAACATACTCAAAGGAGAACCTACCCCTACACTGAGCACACACTCAAAGATTTTAAATGGTTATCAAAATTTACAATGCATTGATAAAGCCTTGTTACAAATAAGTTTTGTAACACTTACAAATTCCTCACACCTAAGAATGGATTTTTCTGCCTGCAAATGTTCTTCCTCTTTTTCCTCTGTCTAATTATCTTCTTCTCTCTACCTCTTCTTATTCTTATCTCTGCTTCTCCTTGTCGCAGTATTCTATCTTCTCTATTATCTATCTTTTTGCTTATGTGGCTTCTACTTCTTCTCTTGGCAGAAATTCCCACTCTACTCCAACTTTTCTTCTATCTTTTCTCTTCACACCTGCACTTCACTGCATCATCTCACACACACAACAACACACATGTAGTTCAACTAAGATTTGTCTATGTCCTCCTCTATCTCTATCTCAACTAACCAACTACCTCTTACAAGCAATAAATTCTCTGACAAATCAAGGAATGTTTTTCCCTCCAAATACAACATTTAAAAATTAGTTCTTATATCTCTTGGTGATCACCACTATGTCAAATTGGATTCTTTATCTTGGATCAACTACCTACAATAAATACATCTCCACTATTCTCTAATTGTTCTCTTTACTTGGTTTTCTATATTTAGCAAACTCAATCTATCTAACAGATTTGATTTTGCCTCTATCAATCACCTCGAGCCCTACAACCATCTCCAACTAATTCGTCATTAATAAAATCTCCATCTTCTTGCATAGATCAAAGCAACCACAACTACCCTCATTAGTGAAATCTTCAGATGGAGATCAGATCTTCAGAGAAGAGTCGGCAACCAACCTTGGTAATCATCTGAATTGAGTTTTTATTCCTCTATGTGCAATCAGCAAGCTCCACGATATCAAAATGCATTCCAATTAGTCGGTCAACCCTTGCCCAACTACCACATTGATTATCTTCCCTATTGACATGCGAATGTGTCATCTAAATTTCTCACTTAGTGTCGGTCAACTGCCACATGGATATGTCTATTGACATGCATCTGTGGTGTCAAAGTCATCATATAGGTATTCAAGTCAACCCTAGTCAACCATCTATGTGGGTAGTTCATCTAGCAACCTACATACATGGCATCGAAATTTTCCTTAAAAAACGTACAATTAACTCATTCAACCTGCCTTTTATTCATTCTGTGCATGCCACATTATTGGGTCAAACTTGGTCAATGCCCATGTGGACCATTGTGCCTATTGGGTTTCTATCATTGTTATCTCATATCATCATTTTTGTGTCTAACTTACTTGTGCAGGATAACCATCTTCAAGTGACTTTAGTCATTCTTTTTAGCCTGCACATGACTCACCATAGCCCCTTAACCTATGCAAGATAAGAGATTTCATTGTTTCCTTTGTTCTTAGTTACCCTACATTGTCATTTGTATGCTCATTTAACCCATGTGGGATAAGGAATCCCTTGTATTTCATGGCATCACACTATCTTGCATTGTCATTTCTATGTCTAACTTACCCATGTGGTGTAAGCAACTTCAGGAGATTTCTCTTAAATTTCTTATCCTGCATAGCCATTGCTTCTTTGGATTTGAGTTACCTAGTGACACGAGATAACAGTGGTCACCTCATTTCATATACATTAAGTTACCCCACGTGACCTTTTCCACTCTGACTCACATGATTCAGGATAAGTGTGGAGTCATTATCCTCTTTGAAAATTTTTATCCCACACGACCTTTTTCACTCTGGCTAAAACAATGTAGGATAACTAGAGTCTTCATCCTCTTTGAAGCTCTTATCCCACACGACCAACCTAGACATGACAACCATGTCATGGGGTAACACCTTAGTGAGATGGTGATAGTCAATAACATGGTTCAATAACCTACATAACCATCATGTTATGCAATTCTTCTGCAATTCATTTGATAACCTGTGTGTTATGTGATTCTTCTTCTTCACTCTTCAACTATGATAACCTTCATGTTATTGATATCTTTTGTCTCAAGACCAACATGACTAACCTATCGTGTTATTAACAACTGCGTTCATATATCCATCATGTTATTGACATTTGTAGTTATATAACCCTTGTGTTATTGACAACTCGGTCACCTTTTGCCGCTTCATATAATGTGATAACTTATGTGTTATACGCAACAATACTTTACTTCTTGTAAATGTATGTGACCAGTACAGTGATAACTTGCGTGTTATACACAACTACAACTGACTTTTTCTATGTCATTACTAGATTGCACACTAACTTAATAATTCAATGGCCAATGACTTCTTTGTCCATTTTTATGTCCCAAAGGCACATTTCATGCATTCCTCTTGTATCTCCTTGTGCGTATAACATGGTCTGTTATTTGATACTACAGTAATGTACTTGACAACACCATCTCTATCATCCCAATCTTTGCAAGTCTCTCCACTACATCTTCTCAATTCTTGACATCAATAATAATCTAATTCCAATAATCTCCTCCTTTGGCATTGATTTCAACACTCAAACCAAGCTTTAATTCTCCCCATTTGACAATAATGGCAAAGAGCCTGACAGACAATACACTTTCACCCCCTATGATCATCTAAGATCCATGTATCATCTAAAGGCTAGATGAACTATTATTACAATATAAAAAGTAGTGCCAATACTGTTTATAAAAATATATGATCTCCCCCTGAGACCAAACATGAGGTTCAAGGATGAAAAATAGTAAGAAAGTGTACTCCCCCTTAACCATAGACCCCAATATACACTTAAGTGTTGAAGGAAGGTGGGAAAATGCCCAACTTGTGTCTTATATATTTAAAGGTGTCTTTTGGTAGTGTCTTAGTGAAGATATTAGCTACTTGTTCACAAGTGCACACATATTCAACTTTCACCTCTTTCTTTGCAACCTTTTCCTTGAGAAAATGATACTTGATTGCAATGTACTTGGTCCTAGAATGCATGATATGGTTCTTTAATATATTTATAGCACTTGAATTGTCACACATGATTAGAATGGGATCTAAAAATTTTAACTAAATATCCTTGAGATTCTGCTTCATCCACAAGAACTAAGAACAACATGTGGCAGCTGCAATATATTCTACTTCAATAGTTGATAATGAAATGGACTCTTATTTCTTGCTATGCTAGGACACCAACCTATCTTCGAGGAAGAAATCTCCACCATTGGTGCTCTTCCTTTCATCTACACATCCTACCCAATCAGCATTAGTATAGGCTTGTAGAGTGAAATCTCCTTTCTTTGGGTACCATAAGCCATAATTAAGTGTGTCATGTAGATGCTTGAATATTCTTCTCACTTTATTAACATGAGATTTCTTAGGGGCATCTTGAAACCTTGCCACAATGCACACTGCTTGAACTATATCAAGCCTTGATACTATGAGACACAATAGGCTTCTAATCATGGATCTATACAAGGTTTGATCAACACTAGGTGACTCATCATGCTTACTTAGTTTGCATCCAGTCACCATTGGGGTACTAACCTATTTCTATCCTCCATCTAGAACTTCTTAAATATGTTTTTATCATACTTGGTTTGTGATATAAATATACCTTTATCTAACTGAGAAATATGCAAACCAATAAAATATGACATCTCACCAAGCAAAGAGATTTCAAATTCTAACTGCATCTGATCAACAATCTCCTTACACAGGGCATTCTTATTGCCTCCAAATATGATTTCATCTACATATACAACCACTATGATCATATGATTACCTTTTGTTTTTATGTATAGGTTTCTATCAGCACTCCCCCTTTTGAATCCTTGTTGCTAGAGACAATTGTCTAACCTAGAATACCATGCTTTTGGTGCTTGTTTTAGCCCATACAAAGCTTTCTTCAAGCTGCACACAAAGTTCTCATCTTCATGAAACTAGAACTCCTCTATCTTCTCTATGTATATTTCTTCCTCAAGATTTCCATTCAAGAATGTATATTTGACATCCATTTGATATACTTTATATCCTTTATAGGTTGGGAATGCCATGAACATTCTGATCGCTTCAAGTTTTGCAATTGGTGCAAATGTCTCCTCAAAGTCTATCCCTTCAACTTGAGCATATCCCTTGCACACAAGACTTTCTTTGTTCCTTATCACTTTGTATTCTTCATGCATCTTGTTCTTGTAGACCAATTTAGTCCCAATGACAATCTTTTCAGCAGGTCTAGGCACCAATTCCCATGTTTTCTTCTTATCAATTTGTTGTAGATCTTCTTCTATTGCATTCATCCACTTCTCACTCTTGTTGGATTTATCATATGTCCTAGGTACCATCTCTATCATGAGGTAGAAATTTACTTTCTCATTGTTCCTTTCTCTCCTTTTAGTTTGCACACCATCATTCTTGTTTCCAATAATCTAATCCTCGGGGTGATTCTTTTGTACATATCTATTTGGGGCTTTGTTTGGTGCTTCTTCTTCTTGTTCACTCATAGATTGATCTTCATCTTCATAATATGGTTCTTCAGTCCGAGTTAGTGATTTTTTCTTTCCTTTGTGCATATCCTCATCAATTCTCACATGTACACTCTCAACTACCTTCTTTAGCCTCTTGTTGAAACACTTGTAGGCCTTGACGTGAGTAGAGTATCCTAAGAAGATACCTTCATCACCTCTTGTTTCAAAACTACCTAATCCATCCTCATATATTTTGATAAAGCATTTGCTACCAAACACCTTGAAGTACTTGACTAAGGGTTTTCTATCATACCATAACTCATAAGGTGTCATTGTGTTGTTCACTCTTACTTGTACTTTGTTTAAGGTGTATACCGGTGTGTGAACTACCTCTTTCCAATAAACATCAGGTAGGTGGGCTTCATTCAACATTGTTCTTTCCATCTCTTTAGTTGTCCTATTTTTCTTTTCCACAACATCTTTTGTTGTGGTTTTTTGGGGGTTGAATATTGTCTTTTGATTCCATGCCTCTCATAGTAATCTTCAAATTTATTTGGTGAACTCACCTCCATGGTCTAATCTCAGACATTTCAGCTTGCATCCACTTTCTTTTTCAACCATTTTTCTTTAGATTTTGAACCTTTCAAAGGCTTGTGACTTATCTTGCAAGAAGGTGACCCATGCCATTCTTAAAAATTCATCAATAAGAAGCATACACTATTTTTCTCCATTTAGTGCTCTTGTCCCAGTTGGTCCACACAAGTTAGTATGAACAAGTTCTAGTGGCCTTGTAGTTGAATATTCTTTAGTCTTGAAGCTTACTTTAGTTTTCTTCCCTCTTTGGAACTCAACACAGAAGGTTCTTGTAGGTTTCATAATCTGTGGTATGTGCCTTAAATATCCTTTCTTGCTCACTTTGACCAAATTGTCCAAATTAATGTATCATAATCTTCTATGCCACAACCAGCTCTCATTAACTTGTCCCATCATGCATTGAGACTCAAAACACTCCTTAAGGTTATATACATTGCCATCTATCCTTTTGCCTTCAACAACAAGTTGACCACTGCTCTCTTTTCTAATTTCATAGCCCTTGTAATTAAAAGTAAACTTATATCCTTTGTTGCACATTTGACTCACACTTGGAAGATTGTGTTTTAGACATTCCACATAATATACATCATTAGGTTTCAACTTGCCATCAATGTTTAGGGTATCTTTTCCCTTGATTTTGATTGATGAGTTGTCTCCAAACCTAACTGACCCACCATTATAGTCTTTAAGTTTAATGAAATTTTTCTTGTCCCCAGTCATGTGGTTGGAGCAGCCATTATCTGCTACCCATAAGTCCTTCCTTTCTGCATGTAGGGCAATTTGGACAATTAAACTTGACTCAGCATTGTCCTTTTTTTTTCCTATCCAAACTTATTTTGATTCTTTCTTTCTCTCTGTTGTTGTTTCCTGATTAGGATTGACTCTCAGTTCCAAGGTTGACACAAATTTATTTTGCTTAGCAATCCTAAGCTTATAGTGTTTTGCAATGTGACCCAAGTTTTGACAATGATAGCATTTAACATTTTCATTGAACAATGAATTTGAAAAATTGTTGTAGGACTGAGATACATTCCTCCTACATTCATAACTCCTATGACCATACCCATTGCAATGATAGTAAATAACAGTCATGTCCCTAAGAGAAGAAAATAAATTTCTACTTTCAAAACTTGGTGGAGACCTATGTATAAGTTTACAATCAGCAATTATATGACCATAAGTATTACATTTATCATAGTACCCATGGAATTGAGATACATGCCAATCATTGTTGAAGTTGCTTCCCATTTGACTTCTTGGAGAAGCATAACTTGGTATTCCTGAGCTCTTCCTTCTTGTATCCTTGACCTTTGTGAATCCTCTATCATCAACATTGGCTTTTCTTTTAGAATCAGCATGTTGGTTCATTGACTAATTCTTTGTAGCAGCAACATATGTCTTCTTCTCATTGGGCTTGCTGACTGTGAATGTTTGTTTGACTTCACTTTCACTTGAAGAGGTGAAGTGTATCTCCTTTCTTGATGAATCTTTACTATTAGAACATTGTCCCTTTTCAAATCCAACACCATTAATGTCCTTGGTGTGCTTTTTCTTACTTAACATTTTATCTAATGCCTTAGTGTTGCCAACATACTTAATCCTCATGTTGAGTTTATCTTTGTTCTTTTCCAATTCCTTTCTAAAATTTGTAAGATCTTCTTCCAAATTTTTATAGTCCTTATCCTTCCTTTCTAAATATGATTTTTCTATTTTATACATTCTTTTTCTTCTTCCAACTGGATTCTCAAATAAAAAATTATTGTCTTTGCCTCAAGTAATTTGTCTAGTAGATCTCGTTCTTCAGCAACAACATTCTTGCACTTTTTATATTGTTTTCTCACTTTTATAAGTTCTTCTAGTGCACTTACAAGTTCACTCTTAAGGTCAACTACAACTTCAACTTCCTCTTCTTCATCATTAACAATAGATTCATCAAATAACTCTCCTTGTGCCATGAAGAGATTGACTTCTTTTTCACCTTCACTTCCACAATCTTCAAAGACACTTTCTTCATCAGATGAATCATCTTCAAATGAGTAAATATTGGTCTTTCTCATAAAATTTATTCTCATTGCCTTATAAGAATTCTTCATCTTTTCCTTGCCAGGACCCTTCATGTTTTTCTTTTCATCTTCATCTTTTTCTCCATAAGGGCACTTAGATGCAAAGTGTCCAATCTTGCCATAGTTGAAACATTTGAAAGGTAGCTTGCCTTTGTACTTTCTTGAACCTCTTTTGAGATTTCTTACAAAGTTTTCTATAGCAACATTAGAGTCATCTTCATCTTCATGAGAAACTTCTTATTTTTCTTTCTTGGTTATGTTGAATGTTTCCTCTCTCTTTGATGGTTCTTCATTTGTTGTTCTCATCTCATAAGCTGACAGAGAGCCAAATAGTTCATCCATAGAGAAGGTGGTTAGATACTTATCTTCTTCAATGGTAGAGAATTTGGTGTCATACTTTAGATTGAGATATTTGACTACCCTTTTTGCTATAACTTCATCTTTGACTTCTTCTCTAAGTCCTCTTATAGCACTCACATTTTCATCCACTCTTTGCAGATAGTTAGCTTGTTTCTCCTCATCCTTTATTTTTTAGGTTTTTAAATTGAGCTCTCAAATTTTGTAGTTTGTCTTCTTTCACTTTGGTATCTCCTTCATAAATACTTTGAAGTTTGTCCCATGTTTCTTTTGTCGATGTGGAGTGAACGACTTTCACAAACTCTATATCAGACAAGCCACTCAAGATTGCATTCTTATCTTTCGCATTGTTCTCATATTTCCTTTTACCATCAAGGTCAGTAGGAGGAACTTGAGGAATAGTGTAACCATTCTTCATTGACATCCAGACATCAAAGTCTAAAGAGGACAAGTAAGTTTTGATTCTTCTATAATTGGCATAGTTAGTGCCATCAAACATAGGGGCTTTAGAGGAGGATTCATCTCTCGACATTGTGTTCACAAGATAGGATCTATCTAAGCTAGAGGAAGCTTTTCACTAAGGGAACCTAGGGCTTTGATACTAATTGAAGAACACAAATGGACACTGAGAGGGAGGGTGAATCAGTGTATTTAAAAAAAAATTAACTATGTACAAATATTGAAACTGCAAATTAATTAAGAACACACACACACATAAAAATCAAACCACAACACCAGATTTACAAGGAAAAATCAATATGGGAAAAACTTCAATGAGAATAGTTGTTGGAGTCTACTACTCCAATCCAGCCTCACAGTGAATAACATATTACAAAGTTTAGGGAACCAACCCAACGAGCACCAACACCTAATTTCATGAGCACCTACTCAAGGGAGCACCTACCCCTGCTATAATTTCCCACTCAAATATTTTCAATGGTTATCAAAATTTACAATGCAGTGATAAAGCCTTGTTACAAATAAGTTTTGTAACACTTTCAAATTTCTCACACCTGAGAATGGATTATTCTGCCTGCTTATGTTCTTCCTATTTTCCTCTATCTGATTATCTTCATCTCTCTACCTTTTCTTCTTATCTCTGCTTCTCCTTATTCTCATTATTCTATCTTCTATGTTCTCTATATTTTTGCTTTTGTGGCTTCTACTTCTTCTCTTGGTAGTAATTCACACTCTACTCCAACTTTTCTTCTATCTCTTCTCTTCACAACTGCACTCTACTGTGTCATCTCACACACATGACAACACACATGTAGTTCAACTAAGAATTTTCTATGTCCTCCTCTATCTCTATCTTGACTAACCAACTACCTCTGATAAACAATAACTTCTCTAACCAATAAGAGAATGTTTTTCCATTCAAATACAACATTGAAAAATTAGTTATTTTGTCTCTCAGTGATCACCACTATATTAGATTGGATTTTATATCTTGGATTGACTACCTGTAATAGATATGCCTCCATTGTTCTCTAGTTTTTCTCTATACTTGGTTTGCTAAATTTAGTAGACTCAATCTATCTAATAGATTTGATTTTGTCCATTTCGATCACCTCAAGCCCTACAACCATATGCAATCGATTTGTCATTAACAAAATCCCCATCTTCTTGCATAGATCAAAGAAACCATAGCTACCCTCATTAATAAAATCTTTAGATGGAGATTGGATCTTTAGAGAAAAGTAGGCAACCAACCCTAGCAATCATATTAATCAAGTTTTCATTCTTTTGCGTGCAATCAACGAGCTCCACGACATAAAAATGGTGTTCCAATCATGGTCAACCCTTGGCCAACTACCATGTTGCTTATCTTCCCTATCGACATGCAAATGTGTTTTCCAAATCACTTAGTCAACATTGGTCAACTACCACATGGACCCCTGTGTCTATCGGCATGCACCTGTGGTGTCAAAGTCATCATATAGGTCTTCAGGTCAACCATAGTCAACCATCTATGTGGATAGTTCATCTATAAGCCTGCATATGTGGCATCAAATCATGCCTTAAAAAAACTATGGTCAACTTAGTCAACCCGCATCTAATTCATTCTATACATGCCATGTCTTTGGGTCAAACTCGATCAATGCCCATGTGGAGCACTATACCTATCAAGTTTCTATCGTTCTTATCCCACATCATCATTTTTGTGTCTTACTTACCCATGTGGGATAAGAATCTTCAAGTGAATTTTGTCATTCTTGTCAGCCCACACAACACTCGGCATGGCCTCTTAACCTATGCGGGATAAGAGATTTCATTGTTTCCTTTGTTCTTATTTACCCCACATTATCATTTGTATGCCCATTTAACCCATGCGGGATAAGGGCTCCCTTGTATTTCATGGCATCAATCTCTCGCATTATCATATTTGCATTTGACTTACCTGTGCGGGGTAAGAAACTTCAAGAGCTCACTCTTCAATTTCTTATCCCACATAGCCATTGCTTCTTTGGATTTGAGTTACCTAGAAATGTGAGATAACAGGGGCCACCTCATTCCATATACATTAAGTTACCCCATGCAACCTTTTCTAGTCTTACTCACACGATGTGGGATAAGTGTGGAGTCATTATCCTCTTTGAAAAATTTTATCCTGCACAACCCTTTTCACTCTAGCTAACATGACACGGGATAATTGGATTCTTCATCCTCTTTGAAGCTCTTATCCCGCACAACCAACCAAGGCATGAAAACCATGTCATAGGGTAACACCTTAGTGAGATGGCAAAAGTGAATAACACGGTGTGATAACTTGCATAAGCATCATGTTATGCAATTATTCTATAATTCATTCGATAACCTACATGTTATGCAATTCTTCTTCTGCACTCTTCAATAATGATAACCTTTGTGTTATTGATATCTTCTGTCATAAGACCAACATGACTAACCTATTGTGTTATTGACAACTGCAGTCATATATTCATCATGTTATTGAAATTTGTAGTTATATAACCCTCGTGTTATTTAAAACTCAATCACCTTCTGCCGCTTCATAGAATGCGATAACTTGCATGCTATACACAACTTTACTTTACTTCTTGTAACTGTATACACCCAATACATCAATAACATGCATGTTATACACAATTGCAACTGACTTTCTTTTGTGTCATTCCCAGATTGCACAGTAACTAATTCAATGGTTGATGACTTCTTTGTCCATTTTTTATGTCCCAAAGGCACATTTCATGCATTCCTCCTATATCTCCTTGTGTATATAATACGATGTGTTATATGATACTAAAGTAAGACATTTGACAACACTATCTCTGTCATTCTGATCTCTACAAGTCTCTCCACTTCATCTTCTCAATTATTGACATCAATGACCATCTAATTCCAACAACCCGCTTCTTCACATTGGGGCATCTTTTTCTATCTTTTACCCATCACCAATTTTGTCGCTGTGTAAAAGAGGGGCAAAATGTAGATGTCTAAAATTAATTAAATTAAATATTTAATTAATTTATCCTTTCTACATAGTTAATTTATTTAATTATGTTACCCTTATTCCTCTCAAAATTAATTAATTAAATTAAATTAATTTTGTCACTATAGTCTAATAATTAAGTTGTAAATAAATAAATTATTTATCTATTCCTTTGTAGTCATCTCAATCATTTATTCCTCTAAACTGCTTTTAAGATAATTAACTCTAATTAATTAACTTAAGTGATTCATAAAAATCACTTTCTCTAATCCTCACTTAACCTAATTAATTCTTCTAGAAGCCTAATTATTATTATTCCTCAATTTTAAATTCCTCCACTCATTCCCTCTCCTCATGTCACATCCTCCTAACTTATCCACTTGCTCTCTAATCTCTCATTAATCCACCTAATGTCCCCTCTTAATCATTTGCATAATCCTAATCACCATGATTAGGAGCAAGTCAATCATTTTCCATAAATGATTTTTCCCCTCTGTTGGGAGTGTTAAAAATTTCTCCGTTGTCTGTGTTTTTTGCTTCTTGAATGAGCTTGATAAGTAGGGTTTTAGTAGGGTTTAAGGACTTTGTCATTGTTTTTTGCAAAATCCCTACCTTTGTTATGTTTTTGATTGACTAGTGATGGCAAGTTCACTGGTTTTAATTTTTCATGTGAAGGATCTACTGTTGTGTGATTACGGACCCCTTGTGTTGTGCTTAGCTAGTCGAGTTGGTGGCTTTGATTAAAAATTTGATAGTTTATTTTTTCTTATAATTTCAAGGAAAAATCCACAAGCCTATCGGTCCTAGCATGTACCCCAACCATGCCCCTTCTAACCCTCTATAAGTCTCCATGTGCAAAATAATTTCACTTAAGGGCCCCAACCTCTAGTTGTGCAAGATGGTGGGATCAACCTTTTAGAGTTGAGGAGGCTTACTTTGTAATGATCACATGTCCTAGTTTCAAGTTGCATGGGATAGCGGGGAGTGTTATTGTTGAAGGGAAGGTCTACTTTGTGCAGCCTTTACATCTAAAAAGTTGCTTGTGTGGGCTAAGAAATTGCTCAGTAGTAATGAAGATGCTCATCCCGCATGGCAATATATGAACTTATAATTATGAAGGAGGCAGAAAAATAGAGGTACCCTATGAGATAGAAGGAACTAAGGAATTGCATCAAGAAGTTTACCCTGCAGGAGTCATGGGCTACATTTTTTGGCATTGCAGGATAGGTAGTCGGGAGGAAATAAGAGATCCCCTTATGATTGGAGAAGAATTGTTATGACCGAGTGAAAAGAAGATCTAAGGACATCCTATGGGATAGCGGGAACATTGGCAAATAAAAGAGATTCATACCCCATAGGGTTCAAAGGTAAAGAATAGAAGTGGTGTAGGGAGAAAAGGGCTAAGGAGTTTAGTTCTCACCACCATCCCATGTCTAACGATAAATGGATAATACAAAGGAAAGAAAGGCCAAAGTATGAAAAGCTAAAGAAACCTGTGTGAGATAGCAGGAACCATGAGATGATGAACAAATTATTTCCCTACAGGGGTAACATAAACATGTGAAGGGTGACACAGGATAAAAGAAAGGAAGGGAGATAGTAGTCCCTGCTATCTTGTGATGACAAAAGCCAAAATGAAATAGAAGGAAGATCACTCCCTCTAGTAAGAAGAGATGATACCTTGCAGAGCAATAGGATGTATTGAGACATGGAAAGGGATTTTCCCCGCATGGCAATAAATGAATCCTCGAAGGTGATGTGAAGCAATGAAAGATGAGACACAAAAGTCTCCCCGCTATCCAGCAGGAGAAAGATCTAAAGGGAGACGTATATTTTGAAATCAAAAGTAATCAATGGTGGCTTATTAGCCACTATGTCAATAGTTAGAGGTCATCAAAGGGCAATCTTAACTATTCATTTTTTTATCAATGACCAAATTTGAATTTCTAAGCCACCAACTCAATACGCCATGCATGTAGGAATTAATGGTGACTAGCTTGTGTGCCATAAAAGAAAAATTTGAGGGTATTCTCATGCACCCTGCATTAGAAGAGAAACCAGAGAGATTGAAGAGAAAGCTAAGAGCTAACTAGTGTATCCAAAATGACAAAATTACACCTTGAAAAGCCTACAAGTCATTTCTAAGCCATTTATTTATGTTTTGCAAGAAATTTTTAGCTTTTGGGTAGAGTTTTAGAAGGAAAGGTTGTGTTTCTTGCCCTGGTTGTGGGAGGGTTTTATTTGTCTGGATTGTGTCTTATTTCTCTAATTAAAAGAAATACAATGAAATCATCTACTAAGAATACTCCTTCCTCGTCCACTGCAAAAACCTCTGAAATGGGAACAAGCTCCTCCATGCCTGAAATTACGCATGCCATCCTATTAACCATAGTAATTCCCATGCCGAAAATTGCAAATACACCTATTATTGTGTCCACCCCTGCAACCACTCCTCATCCATCCCCAAAGGTTGAACCAAGTTCTCCACCTAAGAAAAATCCTCCTCAGCCTAAAAGGAAGAGGGAATCCAAGAAATTAAATGTCATTTCAACATATGAGGAATTGTCTGATGATCCTAGCCCTCCCCCAAAGACTAGGAAGCTAACTCAAATAGGAAACGGGGTTAGTGCTAAAACATCCTCCAAAAAAGAATCCATAGAACCTTCCCCCACAGAGGATCCACAAGTTAAGGGGACTAACTCACAAGAGGAGTCTTCAGAACCCAAGAAGAAAATGACTCCTACTAAGAGGGCCATTCCTAGGGCTACCAAGAAAACCAAACAGACTTTTGTAGAAGTTATGCAAGAGCATCCTTGGTTCACAACAATATTGCATCAACCAAACACATTTCCTTTCTGTTTGTTTTCAGTTTTAGTTTTCCTTTCTGTGTGTCTCAGTTTTGGCTCACCAGATCCTGTGGAGTTGGATTCTACTTGAAGACTTGATCATCTTTCTTGATTTCATGCCGCATCTCTTTTGGATCACTTTCCGACAAGATATCTCTACTAGTTTCCATGACAGTTTCTTGTTACCAGTTGTTCCTTTGTTACCGGTTGCCTGAGACCTATTCTGGTGATCTACCAGAACCTATTTCAAAGCTTGTAGAGCCTTGGGAATTGATCTTGATGTTTCTTGGTGTGTGCCCGACCTTCTACATTCCATCCTTTGGATTTTTTGGAGGAATCTCTTGGCAGAAGTTGACCTTGTTCATTTTGCACATTAGGTCTTGTTTTTTGGGTTTTGATCCCTTTCAAGCCGACTAGATCCTTTGGATTTCTATATATATTTTTAATCATGCTTTAGAATGAAATCAATCGGAGAATTAAGAAGTATCAGATACATAGATTATGCCTAGAAGATAAATCTTTTGATTGAAGGTCCCAGTGTGAACTATTCTACCAGGCTTGTGTGCCAGTATGTTGTAACCTGGTTGTTACCAGTGGGATGTAATTAACTTTTATGCAATAAAATTATCTATTCTGCATTGCCTCCATCATGTCTGTGTGTTTCCATTGTGTTTACTCTTGCTGACTAGTTTGGACTGATTTCCTTAAGATCCCTCCTCACTAGTGACTGCTTCAAGTGGTATTAGAGTGAAGTTTCATTTGGAAGGTTGTGTGTCTTGAAATTTTGTTGTAGGGTGTTGGATTGTGGTTCCAACCTACAATTGCAGAGGAGTAGCGTGAATCAATGGTGCAAAGAGGAACAACAAATGGTGGAGCACGTGGGAATGTACACCCTATTGTAATGGAGATATTGCAAGGAATAGAAGCCTGATTAGAAGTCATGGAGACAACCCAGAGAAGAGGTTGACATATTGAGGATGTGAGAAAAGATGAAGGAGAAGAAGCCCTGATAGAACAAGTGAACCTACCGGCAGTTGATCTAGAGGAGGAAATTTTTCTAAGGGTTTTGAGTAGGGAGAACACTAAACCTCATTTTACCCCACTAGAATATGATAGGAAGTTAGATTCAAATGAATTCATGGATTGGATCTCAGAGATGGAGAAGTATTTTGATTTTGAAAAAACTACAGAAGAGAGGAATGTGAAATATGCCTATACCTGTTTGAAAGGTCATGCATCTCTTTGGTGGGAGCATTTGCAGGTTGATAGATAGAGAAGAGGTAAAGAAAAGATTAAGACATGGGATAGGATGATTTCTAAGTTAAAATCAAAGTTTGTCTCATTGAATTATCAAGTATATTTATTCCAGAAGTTGTAGAACCTAAGATAGAAGGAGTCTAGTGTGAAGGAGTACACTAGATCATTTTACAAGTTGAACATCAGATCTAGACATGTTGATAATGAAGTTGAGAATATTGCAAAATATTTGAATAGATTGTAGATGTGTATACAAGATGAACACAGTATGATCAAATTGGAGAGTGTTGAAGAGGCTTACCAGTATGCAATAAAGGCTAAATAGAAATTGAACAAAAGACATGAGCAAAGACAAAGAGGTAGAGGTGGAAGGTTTACCAAAGGAAGATTTCAAGGAGGAAGAGGATATACTGAAGGAAGAGGAACCAATATAGATCAGAACAAGGACAAGGAAGTGAGCAAAGAAGGTAATTCATACCGGAAGAATGATAGAAATTTCTATCAAAGGAGAGAACCAGATGGTTACCAGAATGAGAACTTTGGAAGACAAGACAAGAGGACATTTAGAGGAACCTACTTTAAGTGTGGAGGAGAAGGACACCATGCATTTGAATGTAAGAAGACATAGGCTACCAGAAGAGAAACAGTGGTGGAAGAAAACCCCATCGGATTAGACAATAAACTGGAAGATGGAGAAATTTTGATGATGAGGAGAGCTTTGTGTTATACCGAAGGAGATGAAGAACTCTTGCAAAGGAAGAACCTATTCAAGACAATATGTAAGGTATCTGGTAAGTGTTGTAATGTTGTTATTGATAGTAGTAGTTCAGATAATCTTGTTTTAGAAGAGATGGTGAATAAGTTGAAATTGGAGAGATTGAAACACCCTAAGCCTTATCAGATAGCATGGATTCAGGAAGAACATAAGTTGTTAGTAAGTGAACAATGTTTAGTAAAATTGAAAATTAGGAATTATCATGATGAAGTTTTCTGTGATGTTATGGCTATGGATATTTGTCATCTTTTGTTGGGAAGACCTTGGAAGTTTGATGGATAGGCAATGAATGATGGGAGGAAGAATACATAAACTATTGTGGCCAATGGGATGAAGCAAACCTTGTTACCTTTGGAGGAACCTTTGAAGAGTGAAGTCTGTACAAATGCTAGAATTTGTTTAGTAGATGGAATGAAATTCATGGATGGAATGAGACATGAGAATGTGCATTTTGTCTTAATTCCTAAGAAAATAGAGAGACCAGAACCAGAAGGAGAACACCCGGTAGAGATAAGAACTTTGCTGACAGAATACGAGGATACCATTTCAGATAATGTACGTGATGGATTGCCACCTGTTAGAAGTATTAGTCATTGCATAGACTTGGTTCCCGGAGCTAGTTTGGCTAACAAAGTTGCACACCAGTTGACACCGACAGAGAATGAAGAAGTGAATGTACAAGTGCAGGAGCTATTGAAGAAAGGTTTGATCAGGGAAAGTCTGAGCCCTTGTGCAGTACCATCAGTATTAGAACCTAAGAAGAATGGAGAATGGAGGATGTGTACTGATTCAAGAGCAATAAACAAGATTACAGTGAAATACTATTTTCCTTTTCCTAGGATGGATGACATAATGGACTGTTTGAGTGGAGAAAAATACTTTAAAAAGATAGATTTGAAGAGTGGATATCATCAGATCAGGATCAAAGAAGGTGATGAGTGGAAGACAACATTTAAGACAAATGAAGGACTATATGAATGGTTGGTGATACCTTTTGGATTGACTAATGCACTAAGTACTTTCATGAGGTTGATGAATGAGGTACTAAAGAAATTTTTGGGTAAGTTTGTTATTGTGTATTTGGATGATATTTTGATTTTCAGTAAGAAAAAGAGGAAAATTTGTTGTAGTTAAGACAAGTTTTGCAGAGGTTGAGAGAAGAAAAGTTGCTAATTAATATTAAGAAGTATACTTTCATGAAGGATGAGTTATTATATTTGGGCTTTGTGATATCTGAGGATGGTTTGAAGATGGACCCTGAGAAAGTGAAAGCCATTGCTGAGTGGCCTACACCAGAAAGCATTGGAGAGGTATAATTTCATGGATTGGCTAGTTTTTACCAAAAATTTATTAGAAATTTCAGTTCAGTTTGTAACCCTATGACTGAGACCATGAGGGTAGATCAGAAGGAAATCAAGTGGACCACCTGAGTGTAGTGCCCCTACCCTAGTCAACTTTGCAAAACCAGTTTGACCTTGGCTGATTTCCTATGTGGCATTCTTGAATGGTTGATTTACTGTGATGTAATGTTGTAGATTAGATAATATGAATATTGTGCATACCTGTTATTGTGCTTTCACATTGATTCTTGTGTAAGTTTAATTATTTCCCTAATTCTTGTTATAAATCTTGAGCTAACACCTTCATTGAATATGTGTGTGTGTGTGTGTGTGTGTATGCTTGCGTCACTCATGGTTGCAGGAGATTGCAGGTACTGTACTGCCTAGGTGTGAGGGTCATCTCCATCAGGATTCGCAGGGTTGAGTATACCTCTTTCATCCTTAGAATTTGGATTAGGTGGTCGTAAAACCCTTGTCTTTCCTTAGTCATGCTCAAGTGAGTGTCACGTGTGGTCCATCGATTTCCCTTTTTGTTTGGGTTTGCGTGTCGTGTGATTGGTTGGCTTTCTTGGTTTGCATGCCTTGCATGTGGTAAAATTGAGTATTTTGTCTTGAGTATTTAATTTGATTTAATGTGTTCATTTACACATTAGTAACTGAGAAATTAAAATAAATAGGTTTCTTTTATGTGATTAATCATTAATTAAAAAGATCGCTTTATTTATGTTTGTAGCGAGTTTAATTTAAATGGTTAATTTTAAATAATGAATTTAATTAGTTTATGCGTTTTAAAAAGGAAAGATTTAAAGTTATTTGAAATAGAAATAATTTAATCTCCTTTGCATTTTGGAAAAAGAAAGGTTAATTTTTATTATTTAAGAAAATCAATTTTTATTAGAAAAGCAAGTTAGAATTATTTGAATAGTTGAAAAGAATGATTATTTTCATTTTTTTTTGTTAAGTGTTTAAATTCAAAATTAGAAAATTAGGTCAAAAAATTTCATTCTTTTAACCTAGGTTGGAAAAACATTTTGGGGGTGGTTGATTTTTTTTGGATGGGAAAAAAATTGGGGATTTTGGAAGAAAGGAGGGATTTCTATAGTTGTAGGTTGGGTTCGTCTTCAAAATCTTGCCAGGAATGCGAAATGAGGTAAGATTCGAATGCATCTCTTGATTTCTTGTGATATTGGGTTTGTCTCTTCAAAAAAAAAGGGAATGGGTTTTCTTGAAGATTTCTTGCTTTAAACCTTCATGAATGAAAATCATGGTCTTGCTGGGAAAATTTTCTCATGTTGTTTTTTTTTTTGAACAATCTAGAAAATATATGGGGTTATGAATAAAAGGAATTGGGGGTTTTAGTTTATTATTGTTCTAGTTTAATTTTATTTCATTTGAGGGTTTTGTTGAGATTACAAAAAAAAAATATACATGTCTGAAGATTGAAAATGAAATTTACCTCTCAAAAAATTTTTAGTTTGAGACTGCAAATTTGAGGGTATAGGTTTTAATTAAAATCAGATTTTAAAATGAAAAAAAAAATGAAATCTAAACTTTGTTTTGGGGCTAGGGTTTGGCAGGTGGAGGAGCCGAGGTTCGACTCATGCCACCACCTCCCCCCCTTCCCCTCCTCCACATGGAATTCCCGCAGTGAGCGGTGCCCGCGGTGGCCGTTGCGAGCGGCGCTCGCGGTGGCCATTGCGAGCGGCACCCATGGTGGTCGCTATGAGCGGCACCTGCGGTGGCTGCTGGGAGCGGTGGCCATAGGAGGGGAGCTACGGGGGAGGTTTCCATCTCTCCCGTGATTGGAGGTGGGCCCCGCAGAGGTCTCCCCAACACTTTTATTTTTTATTTAAAAAAAAAAATTAGTTAAAGTTTTTTTTTAAATAAAACAAAACTTGTTTATTTTGCAAAGTATGATTTAAATAGTTTTTATTTATTTATTTATTAATAATTGTTATTAATATATATTTTAATAATAAGGTTTAATAAATATATATTAAATAATAATTAATTCAAAATCTACGATTCATTTAACAATTATTAACATATATATTTTATTAATGAAATTAATACATATATATATATATATTAAATAATACTTAATTTGAAATCGTGTGTTATTAAATTTATAATTGTTATATTTTATTTCCTGGAGTTAATATTTTAATTGGAAAATTGCTTGGGATAAAATATATCTTATTAATTTCTACATAATATGTTATTCAAGGATATATTATTATTGGATTTGAATATTCTAGGAGACCTAGGAATTTTAGAAAAGAAATACTTATCAGTGGATGTCTTGTAGACTTAAATGATATGCTATTAGATTTATTGAAAATTTAATGATGTGTCGTTTTGAGAATTGGTAAGATATTGATGTTATCATTAGTGAAATAAATGGTTTAGATATACTTTCGCTCTATAATGAGAATTAGACAAATGGTAATATTGCAATTGTGGCATTATATTCACCTTGTAATGGTGATTTTCTGTTAAGGTATTTGGAAAACTTAGATCATTTAGAAAACTTGATCAACTTTTACTGTTTAAACCAGTAGGAAAGAAGATTGTTCGTTTTCGATTATTGCCTATGCAAGTTAAATTATGTTTTTGCTTTTGTTTAAAGTCATGGAAAGACCTGGATATGCGGTTTGGACCCAGTCATATGGTTGGTTTGTGGTTGGCCATAGTTGGTCAAGTCCCCTAGTTAGAGTACCATCGGACAAGAGACCTTTGTAGTTGCTTTTAATATGTTCAGTTGGATCCATTTATATGTAGGGATCATTTATGTTTTTATTGACCGAAGTGGCCGTATTGTGTATTGGTTATGTTAACATGAACCTTATGTACCTTTAACTTATTTAATTATTAGAGGGGTCTTGCAGTTGAGCAGACGCATAGATGTAGCCATCTAGGGGTGAACTCCGAGATCATTTGGGTGTTATGTGATGCTTTTGTTCTTATGTTTCATGGTTAGTGTTAGCATGTATGGATGGCATTTTGATAGAATGTATAACTAGGTTAGATGAGAATTATTGTAATGCATGTATGCAGTTGTCTTTTAAATGCAATAAATAGATCATGAAGGAATGTACTCTGTTAATGTTAATTAAAATAAGTATGCATGAAATGACCTCATAGTTATGATGATATTATAGATCATTTTGGAACAAGATGCATGGTATGAGTTTAATGCAAAATTGAACGTAATGGAGGGATAACGAATATAATGGATGAACTCATTGGTTATTTACATCTTTACTTTAATAAATGAATTTCATCTTCTTAGCAATATTTTAACTATAATGGATGAACTCATTTGACCTTAATAAATGAACTTCATCTTCTTAGCAATATTTTTACTATAATGGATGAACTCATGGTTATTTACATTTTAATCGTAATAAATGAACCTCATCTTATTAGCTATAATTCAACTGTAATGGATGAACTCATTTGGTTATTTACAATTTAACCTTAATAAATGAACTTCATCTTCTTAGCAATACTTTAAATATAATGGGTGAACTCATTGGTTATTTACATTTCAATCTAAATAAATGAACTTCACCTTATTAACTATATTTTAACTATAATGGATGAACCCATTTGGCTATGTACATTTTAACCTTTATAAATGAACTTCGTTATATTAGCTATATTGTATCTAAAATGGATGGACTCGTCAAGTTAACCATATTTTAACCTTAATGGAAGAACTTACATGTTATCTATGTTTTAACTTCTATGGGTAAATTTCCTCATGTTAGCCTCATCTCCAACCTCAATGGATGAATGCGTCCTATTATATATTATTTTAATTTACTGAACAAATCATATCCGTGTTTATAGTAATATCATGTAATTAAGATAACTTGCTTAATTGGATCAAATGTCATGAGTTGAGTTAATTGTTAAGTTACGTAATCACGTTGGGAAACTCCTTAGGATTGTATAGTCTTCCGCTATGTTATTGAAGCTTTAGATAACTCAATGTATCATCATGTTGTGTCTTATTATAAATATATATATATATATATATTTGTACTCCATTTGTGCACTTTAGCTCTATCCCTTCGAGGTTTCCTGGTGGGGCATTACACGGAGCAAACAAATTTTTTAAATTGTTGAAGCAGAAAGTGACTAAGAAGCCAGTATTGGCTTTACTGGATTTCAATAAGGTATTTCAAGTGGATTGTGATGTAAGTGGAACAACAATAGGAGAATTTTTTAGTCAAGAAGGGAGAGCAATATCATATTTTAGTGAGAAATTGAATGATGCTCGAAAGAGATATTCAACGTATGATTAGGAATTTTATGCCATAGTTCAAGCCTTGAAGAAATGGAGACATTACTTGTTGCCTAAGGAGTTTGTGTTGTATACAGACCATCAAGCTTTGTAGTATTTGAACAGTTAGAGTAAGTTGAATCAGAGATATATGAGAAGGGTAGAATTCTCGCAGAGTTACACCTTTGTGTTGAAGCATAGAAGTGGAAAATCTAACAAAGTTGCTTATGCATTGAGTAGGAGAAGGAATTTGATGACAGAGATGAGAGTGACAGTATTGGGTTTTGAAGATTTCAAGACCTTGTATGATGAAGACCCAGATTTTGTAGAATCTTGGAAAGCATGTAGAGAACCGGTTATGGTTGATAGAAGAAAATAGTTGGATTGTTTCATTTAGGATGGAATGTTATTCAAGGGAGTTCAATTATGCATACCTAAGAGTTCCATGAGAGATAACTTGATAAAAGAAAAGCATAGTGGAGGTTTAGCTGGACATTTTAGCATTTATAAAACAATTGCATTGGTGAGTGAGCAGTACTTTTAGCCCTAGATTCATAAGGATGTTAAGAGATATGTGCAGAGTTGTAGAGTTTGTCAAGTTGCAAAAGTTAGTAGTCAAAATGTGGGATTGTATAAATCTTTGATAGTATCGGTAAGACCTTGGGAGGATATAAGCATGGATTTTGTACTTGGATTGCCTACGACACCAAGATGGAAAGATTCTATATTTGTGGTAGTGGATAGATTTTCAAAGATGGCTCATTTCATACCTTGTAAGAAGACATTAGATGCATTGCATGTAGCAAACCTATTTTTCAAGGAAGTGGTGAGATTGCATGGATTACCTAAGAGCATAGTTTCAAATAGATATACTAAGTTTGTTGGCTATTTTTGGAGAACACTTTCGAAGAAGATGAAGACATATTTGAAGTTTAGTTCAACCTTTCATCCACAAACTGATGGACAAATAGAAGTAGTTAACCAAAGTTTGGGAAAATTGTTGAGATGTTTAGTGGGAGATAAAACCGGAAGTTGGGATTTGATCCTTGCACAAGTAGAGTTTGCCTATAACAATCAATGAATAGAAGTACCAGAAAAACACCTTTTTAGATTGTTACCAAAGTGCATCCTAGAGGAATAACAAAATTGAGAGACATTAGTAGTGAAGACCAGAAGATTTTAGAAGAAGAAGATTTTGCAGATCACATGGCAGCATTGCATATTTAGGTTAAACAACATTTGGAAGACATGAACAAAAAATATAAGGAGAAGGCAGCTGAGAAGAGGAGACATAAGGAATTTGAAGTTGGCAATGAAGTGATGGTATACTTGAGAAAAGAGAGATTCTTGGTTGGAACTTATAATAAGTTGTAGATGAAGAAGTTTGGACCCTGTAAGATTTTGAGAAAGTTCAGTTCTGGAAATGCATATGAAGAGGAGCTAATAGATAGTCTAAGTATTTCACCTATATTTAACATTGTTGATCTTCATGAGTACCATGAACTAGAATTTAGTGAGGACAATATTGCAGACCTTTAGAGACAATTGCCCTGGAAGGAACCAGATCGGGTTGAAGAGATTTTGGATAGTAGGATTGGGCATAGTACCCGGAACAGTCAATACAAAGAATATCTTATGAAGTGGAAGAGAAGACCAGTTGAAGATTCATCTTGGATTTCTCAAGTAGAGGTAGACCACCTTGGTTTCCCTCTGACCTGAGAAAAGTGAGAGGCTCATGTTTTCTTTAACCCCATATGATTGATGCAGGAGCATCCCCGGTTCACAACAATCTTGCATCATCCAAAAACATTTCCTTTCTATTTGTTTGCAATTTTAGTTTTCCTTTCTGTGTGTCTTAGTTTTGTCTCACTAGATCCTATGGAGTTGGATTCTACTTGAAGACTTGATCATCTTTCTTTCTTTCATGTTGCATCTCTTTTGGATCACTTTGCGAGAAGATATCACTATCGGTTTCCATGACAGTTTCTTGTTATCGATTGTTCCTTTGTTACCAGTTCCTTGAGACCTATTATGGTGATCTACCAGAACCTATTTTGAAGCTTGCTGAGCCTTGGGAATTGATCTTGATGTTTCTTGGCATGTGGCCAACCTTCTATGTTTCATCCTTTGGATTTTCCAAAGGAATCTCTTGGTGGAGGCTGACCTTGTTCATTTTGCACATTAGGTCTTGTTCTTTAGGTTTTGATCCCTTTTGGGTCGAATGGATCCTTTGGATCGATATATATATTTATAATCATGCTTTAGAATGCAATCAATCAGAGAGTTAAGAAGTATTAGATAGATAGATTGTGCCTAGAAGATAGATCTTTTGATTCAAGGTCCCGATGTGACCTATTCAATTAGGCTTGTGTGTTGGTATGTTGTAACCCGGTTGTTACCAGTTGGATGTAATTAACTTTCATGCAATAAAATTATATTTTCTGCATTTCCTCCATCATATCTATGTGTTTCCATTGTGTTTACTCTTTCTGATCAGTTTGGACTGATCTCCCTAAGGTCCCTCCTCACCAGTGACTGGTTGAGGAAAAGGAGCAAGATCCTACCCAATCTGAGCATCCCGCAGAGGCCTCAACTCCAGTTTCCCCATCAAAAACAATAGAGGAAGTTTCCAAATAAATAGAGGAGCAACTAGGAGAGATGGATTAGAAGAAAAAGAGGGAAGTGAGGGGCCTCCATAAGGATCTCCTTGAACTATTCTAAGGCTCGACTATGTAGGAGAATCTCAAGACTACATTCGATGACCATGAGTCAGGGTGAAGAGATGGGTATACTGACGACCTTGGATGGGACATATTTAATTATTTCTATGAAAATAGAGACAAACCAGTCAAAGTGTCAAACCAATGGAGCCTCAATTTGAGAAAATTGGTGGTCCCAAATGTATTTGTAGATCCAATATTGATTAGAGAGCTTGGTAAGAGGTATCACCATTAGAGAATGACTATCAAAAAAGCTAGTGGTCATGTTTTGGTGGATATAACTAAAGAGGCCATAGATGGATATTTTAATTTGAAAAGGAATTCCCTCAAAGGGATTAATAAAGATAGGCTGACAAGAGAATATTATGCCAAAAAAGACTTTTATAGGAAGAAGGTGATACCTCTTTTCTTGAAGAGATTGTATCAAGGGGGAAAGGGTTACCTCTTAGAATTAGAGAAGAAGCCTCTTAGTTTAACCCTCTTTGAGGATTATTTTTCAAAGAAATATTATGCTTTGTGTCAAGTTTTGGGCAAATATTGTGGATTAACAATGATGCCTGTGGATTTCACGATGATGGCCATGAAGATCTAACATTCATATTCTAATGAGTTATATTATTTTTCCACAATCATTTAAGAAAAACTACATGAGGGGTTAATTAAAGAAAAGAACCCCAAAGAGGGATTAAATTTCAAACATTATTCTTTGTTGTGTCATCTAATTATTTTTCAAAATAAAACCAGATGGGAGGAATCCTTTAAGGTAAATATTTTTTATCCAAGGACTAATGTAGGGTGGTCAATATGGCTGATGCAAAGTGTTGGCATTATGTGAACTGGTATGAGGACATGATGACATTGTATGTTGTCATTGATGTCAATATGTTGAAGAAGAGAGGACCGGTATGTTACCAAGAACAGGTATATGTGAGAATCGGTATAACATTGTGAACCGGTATATGTGCCAAAGTGAAGCAGTGTGTTTGTTCAAGGTGAACCAGAATGTCGTTATGGGAACTGATACATGGAAGCTTTGTATGACTACCAGTTGGTAGTCTCAACTTCAGGGTTTCCAGTTGAAGTACTTCAAGCTTGTGTGACTCAACTGGTGACTTTGTGTGATGAGTTAGCATTGTAATGAAGAATAGATAGTGTTGCCACGTCAGCCTTGTGAGTGTGAAGGATCTTGCATGAAGGAGATTATTCCTATCTACCTCGGGAATGTGCGAAGTCTGTAAACGGTGATAACACGTGATGGGTTATCAACCACCATGAAATCAATGGAAAACAAACAATGGAGAACGTCTTGAGATTGGTTCAAGACTGTTGCATTTAATGCAATGTGCTCAACGGTTCAACCCCTCTTTTGATTGTAAAGTCTCCCCTAAGTGAAAACCATCAACCCTAGTGACTCTCCCTTCTCTCTCTTTGGAGTTGGGGAGGGGAGAACGACTAGGGTTTGATTTTTCCGCTTTACATTTTGGTGAACCTGACGTGAAACATCCTCATTCTGATTATTCATGGTTAGATCTGAAAATTTTGCTTTCCTAATTATATTTCCATGTTTGATCTTTTGCAAATTTTAGAGGTTGATTGCATAAAAACCCTAAAATTTTCTTTTTAGTAATTAAACTTGTGAAATGTTTAATTGTTAATGCTTGTTTCAGATCTACCCTTCTATTGCAAATTGTCAATTCATATTTGTGCTTTAATTCTGAAAATTAAGTGGTTAAATGTCAAAACCCTAATTTTTAAGACCTCCTTGATTCAACCTTTGACTAATAATTTCACTGATCAAAACACTTCCAAATCGGCTGTAACTTTGGATTCCGCAACAAAATCACAATATCTCTCATCCCTGAAAATTTGGAAAAAAGTTGCGAGGACCGTGTGCACCCCGAGTGCCATCGTCCTCGACATTTTTTCCAAAATTTTGGGAGCTAGATCTTACTGTATTTTTCTACTAAAATCCAGAATTTTGGCTGATTTTATCAATTTTAACACCTTCAAAATTAAAGTCAAAGTTGGTCTAGCGATTGCTTGGATTGAGGCTTCTAATCATTCAAAAATCATTGAAATTGAAATTCATATCAAAATTGTGTTTCTTACAATCCTAAATCTGAATAGTGTGTTGGCATTTATTCAAAATTTTTGTACTTTATTCAAATTTTTGCAGTTTGTGACTTTTGAAATTAAGTGTTTAATTGCAACAACCTTGATTTCCACTTTCAAAATTGAATTTTGCATGAAATCAAGTCAACTTTTAAATTTCAAAACTTGCATTGCTTATAGTATTCCCTCTAAAATCATAAAATTCAAAATTTCAGTTTCCCCCTCTTTTTCAAAATTCAAATTTTACATTTTTCAACAATCTTGGTAGGGTTCAATTTTGAGATTGCAACTTTAATTTGGCCTATCTACAGATCGTAAAATCACTCAATTTTTTCAGATTAGCTTTAAAATCATCATAACTTTCATCCCTGAAAATTTCGAAAAAAGTTGCCAGGACCGTGTGCACTCCGTTTGCCACGGTCCTAGACATTTTCTCTAAAATTTCAGGAGATTGTCCTGATTGCATTTTACAGCTTAAATCTAGGAGATTGGCTGATTTTATTGAAATTTGCTACCTCTAAAATTCAAAATCTTCTCTCTCTCTTTAGTGCATGAGTTTTACAACAATAAGCCCTACTTACACTATTCCCGTTAGATGAAGCCTTAGAATTAGGTCTTTCCAAGGTGTAATTATCGAGGAGATGGAACCTAATTTGAATGGCCTTTTTAACGAGGACATGGGTAATTCCTCTAATCCTCTTAATGATGAAGAAGCTCTCCATGAGGTTTCTATAGAACAACTTTCGAAATTGGATAACCAATTTGATGATTTTCAACAATGGATGTCTCAAGAATACCCTGATAGTGAAGCTCTTTCATTAATTGATGGTCTAAAACGTATGGTTCAAAGTGATAAGAATGGAATCGATATTTTGCGTGGTATTGCACACATTGTGGATTTGAATGTGATGCCTATGAAAAGTTGTTCCGAAACCTTAGGTTATACACAACCTCCTACTCAAGTTAATCATTCTATTCCTTTGACAACTCCTATTGCTAGTATACCTACTTTTACATCAAACATAATGACTACTTCAATACAAGACATTCCTCCTATGATCACTAGTCATGGGGGCAATCCTTCTTCTTCAATCAACCCTCTTCCTTCATTCAATCCAACTTCTTCATTCATTCCTTCAATGAGTGTTCCTCTTATATCTCCACAAATGAACATGACGCAAGGGGGCAATTCGTTTAATTGTTCCATTCCTCCTTGTAGTGTTCCTCCTTTCCAATCATCTCCTATGACTAACTATCATAGTGTCCCAACACCTTACTCTCTACCTTCTTTCAATAACATAACACCTCCATCACAATCTAACACGTCTAATATGAACTCTTCGACTGAATCGACCATTAACAATCTTGCACAAACTGTCTCTTCTTTACAGCAACAAATTGCCTCTATGAATCAATCTAAGTTTAGTGTGCCCACATTTGATGTTGCGAGCCCACTTTCTCTTGACATTGTTCGAGCTATTCCCCCTAAACATGTTGAAATTCCGCATTTGGAGCTTTATAATGGTAAGGGTGACCCTCTAACACATGTTAAGACCTTTCAAACAATATGTACCGATTTTGCTTATGACCAAAGGTTGCTTGCAAAACTGTTTACTAGAACATTAAGAGATAAAGCCCTACAATGGTATTTCTCGTTGCCTTCCTATTCTATTACTTCTTTCGAACAACTTGCCAATGCTTTTATTCAACAATTTCAAAACAATATAAGTCCTAAAGTTACTTTGATTGATTTAATGCATTGTAAACAAGGTGTTAAAGAAAAAGTGACTGATTTCATTGGTAGATATAAGCATTTGTATGCTCAAATTTCTTTTCCAGTACCTGACAATGATATTCAAAGAATCTTTATTTCTAATTTACAAAAAGATATTAGAGAAAAACTCCTATTTTCTGAGTTTACTTCTTTCCAACAGTTGTGCACAACTCTTCACAATTATCAACTGACTGTGAGTCAAATGGAACAAGCAAATCCTATGGCTCCAAGTGATAAGGGTGATAGTAGTCAACAACCATTTGGGAAGTTTAAACCGAATAGAGAGTCCATTAAATTCAATGAAAACATCATCAACAACAATGTGAATGCAGCATCAGGTGTGCTTCCTATCTCTAAGTTTTTCAAGAAAGAAAGAAAGTTTACTCCTTTGAATGAATCATTGCATAGTATTATGAATAAGTTATTGGAACAAAATGTGCTTACCCTTCCTCCTATAAGGCAAATAGATCCTGCAAAGATTAATTCACCCTATTTTGATAACAAATCTTTTTGTCAATTTCATCGTCATCCTGGGCATGATACTTAAAAATGTTTTGCTTTAAAGGGTAAAATTCATGTTTGATTGATAATAATACTATCTCTGTTTCTGGTGTGAATGATAAAGGCAACAAATCTGTAGCTGCTCCTAACCAAAATCTTCAGATTTTTATTGATCCATTGCCTTCTCATACCTCTAATGCGATTGATACTACTGATTCCTCTGTCTCACCTGATGATCTTGTGTCTATGACTCCTAATGTGATTAACTTTGTGGAGCAGCAGAAAATCCCTAAAGAACCTTCCATCACATTTGATTCCAATGAAACTATCAGGGCACCTGATGGTCCTTTATATATAGTTGCAAAAGTCAAGAATACACCTTGCCGTGGAGTGCTTATTGATCCTTCTTGTATGGTTAATGTCATTACTGAAGAATTTCTTTTTACTTTGCAATTGAATCAGGTGATCTATGATGAAACAAATGTGGTTGTGAAATTATTTGATGCATTTTCTTCTCCTGCGATTGGTTCTATTACATTACCTATTGAGGTCCATAACAAATCCCTTGATATGAGCTTTGCTATTATTCCATCATTTGAACAATTTCATGTGAAGCTAGGCTATCCTTGGCTATCTTCCATGAAAGCTATTGCTTCTCCCATTCACAAGTGCTTGAAATTTCCCCATAATGATGAAGTTGTTACTGTCAATCATAGTCTTTTTAAACCAGCTGAAAGAACTTCTAGCGTTCCTATTGATTACTTTTGGCCTAAACAATTCCAATCTCTTCCACCGCAAAGTGATCATCTTTTCAAATCTTATCAAAAGTGGAAAAAAGATATGATCCTATCTCTAAGTGAACCTAGAACACCCAAACTTGACATTCCTATCATTCTTGAGAAGGAAGTTCTTCCTTTGAAAGATAAAACTAATGTCTTTCCTCAAGAAGATTCCCAACCCATCCCTATGGATGTGACTATGCCTATATCTAATAAACTTCCCAAAAGTAGACCTATACCTCCTCGTCATGATGGGCTTGGTCTCCTTCCTAAACCAAATATTCCTCCCTTATATGGAGTAGTTCCTCCTCCTTCCTCTTATGGAGAGAAGAGACCTTCCTCTTCTCCTATTGTTCAGCCTAAGAGACCTCAACCTAAACACCCAAGTGATAAGGATGAGAACATTCCTCCTCCTCAATCTTCTCAACTTCCTACTAAGACTAGATGAAATCATTCTGCACGTGAATGCCGACGAAAGCGTCATCTTAGAGCTCGGGCAGCTGCTTCTCAAACTTTGCAATCCCCAAAAACACCTTCAGCCAGTATTATTCCATTTTCTCCTCAGCCGACGATTGAGCTAAAATATTCTAAACATAAGATGCATGATGGTCTTGATCTTGTGCGAGTTAAAGATCCTATTTTTATAAATCTTGATGATGATATAGATGAAAATGTTATTCATGATGAAAATGTTACTCCTGTTCATTCTGATAGTGAGTATGAATATGTTGATGTTGATAACCATTTATCTAACGAATTTTCTAAAGCACTTATCCTAGCTCCTAGACAAGAACAACGTGGCTCGGAACGTGAACATAGCCCTTGTTTGGATCTTGTGATAGCTCCATCTGCTGTGTTGGATGTTCCTCCTCTAGCATGTTTCCTACCTTCCTGAAATATTGATCAGCAAGATCAGGGGGTAGATGACGTGCTAGA
Organism: Cryptomeria japonica; assembly: GCF_030272615.1. NCBI lineage: Eukaryota > Viridiplantae > Streptophyta > Pinopsida > Cupressales > Cupressaceae > Cryptomeria > Cryptomeria japonica. The sequence continues at coordinate 325,139,952 of NC_081410.1, forward strand.
CTAGTAACATTAGCATAGCAGATTCTCTCCTCCTCTCTTGATCTCTTTTGTTACTTCTTCTATGTGTTATTCTCATTCTTCTATTTGTTGTCCTTAGTGTTGTCTACTTGAGGACGATGCAAAGCATTGAGATCTCTTTTGGTCTCTCTCATGTTGACTCAAAAGACACATGTGTTCCCTTCTTCTAGGTGACCTTCCTTGATTGGGGAATGAAGAACAATTATGCATACATACATATGATATACATGAATTATCATACAGCATACTGACCCCGAGGAAATCGAAGTCACCTTGTGCTTTGTGTTTTGTGTCTATTATCCTTGGGCTTATCTCACACTTGGGGGCTAAATCCTTGTGATAACATGCTCCTTTCCTTTCTCAGTTCTTATATGTATCACTACCTTAAAGCAATCACCCCTGGTGAGGCATGTGCGATCGCTTTAACGTAGGGGGGCATACATCCCGTTCATATCTTTTCAAGATACTTGAAAATTTCTTGACAAATTTAGCTTTGCCTTAAAAAATTTTGATATCTTTCTTGCATGACTCATAGTGAGGGAACCTTACTACTGACAGTCATGGTTCTCCCTCATGATCTTCCCTTTTACTTTTTCAATTGGAGTCGTAAGATCCTTAGTCCACTGGGGGCTTGGTATATCTTGCGTTCTTGACGTGGTGAAAGTTTTTCAATGTTGTTTCCTTGTACTTTACTGGAAGTATTGGCGTACGATTATACTCCCGCTAAAGTGGGGGCTAAATGTAGCATCCTAAAATTGTGACACTTGCAATTTCGACCGCATTTGGGTCTTCATGATGGTGGCGCAACACTGAATCTGAATGGAGACCCCGAAACTTGTTCATGACACCAAAAACTGCATTTCTCAGCACCCTGGCTTGATCCTCCTTGCACCCTACTATCCCGGGAGGTGGGACCATGGCGCCCAGTGCCCTGGTCCTTCTGGACTAGGGCGCCCAGTGCCCTGGTCCTTCTGGACTAGGGCGCCCAGTGCCCTGGTCCCTGGCCCTATTTTGGGCCCGGTCTCTTTTGGGGCTTCGGGTCTTTAAGTTTGCAAATTGGAAAATAATGTTTCCTGGTCGGCCTAAGGTCAGGAAAATCAGTCTATCAGCCCTAATTGACAAGTATATAAACTACATTTCCTCTCCCATTTGGGGAGGTCGAAAAGAGGAAATAAGAAAGAACAAAAAGGTGAAAGCGTCATTCAAACATTCAAGCATTCAAGCATTCCTTCAAGCAATTGAGCATTCTAAGTCTCCATTCAAGGCTAGGTGTTGCATTCAAGACAAGGATTCAACCATTGAAGAGGAGATCACATACAACATACAACATACTACATACATTACACCTTCGCATGTAAGAATACAAACATTCTTACAACAAGGTATCAGTACTTGTTTACATTACAAACATTTACATTTACAGCATTCTCATTTCTTGGTTAATTCCAAAACCGGGGTTTGATCTAAAGGCAAACCCCTCATCCCTAACCCCCCAATCATCCTCTCTTTTCTGTGTTTAGGTTGTAGGTACGCGGCTGTAATTGAAGATCTGGAATCCTTGTGTAGAGACGAATCGATCCCCCTTCGTTTCGCGGATTTTTTGGAGGACCGTGTGCATGCTGGGTGCCATCGTCCCGCAAAATTTCGCTCAAATTTGCAGAACAACACCGTCTCAACATTTTACTGCTAATTCCAGGTCCACAGCTTCATCCCATATCCCTATCTTTGTTTATAAGCGAATCTTTCCTACTTCATATGCATTCCTAGTTCAATCATTCTATCTACATTTCTTTACAAAAGAGGGTATCCTTGATGTCTAAACCCTTGAAACTCATTTAGAATCCAATCTTGCATTGCGAGGGATTGGATCTTGTGGGTTTCAACCCCTCTTTTGAATGTAAAGTCTCCCCTAAGTGAAAACCATCAACCCTAGTGACTCTCCCTTCTCTCTCTTTGGAGTTGGGGAGGGGAGAAGGACTAGGGTTCGATTTTTCTGCTTTACAGGTGCAAAGGTTTCATTGTAATCAACTCCTTCTTTCTGAAAATATCCCTTACACACTAGTCTTGCTTTATTTTTGACAACTTTACCATCTTCATCAAGTTTGTTTCTAAATACCCATTTGGCTCCAATTACATTTTTATCTTTAGGCTGGGGAACTAATGTCCAAGTATTATTTTTCTCAATTTGTCCTGATTCTTCTTCCATAGCTTTAATCCAAAATTTATCTTCACATGCCTCATTGATAGATGATGGTTCAATTTAAGAAATAAGACATACCTCTTCATTTGCCAATCTTCCTCTTGTCATAACTCCTTTAAATTTGTTTCCAGTTATCTAATCTTTAGAATGATTCAATCTTACATAATGGGGTGTCTTAGTTTGTTGTTGTTTTTCAATTACTGTGGAATCCTCTGATGGTACCAGGGTAACTGGATCTTCATTTTGTACCAGTGGATTTAGTGTAGGTTCACTTGTCACAATTTTTGTTGCCAGTTCAGAGTTTATATACCTTGAAGTTTCTCTGAATTGTTCATCAATCTTCAGATTTGTACTCTCAACAATTTTCTGTAATCTCTTATTAAAACATCTATATGTCTTGCTCTTAGATGAATAACCAAGAAATATTCCTTCATCACTTCTAGGACCAAATTTGCCAATATACTCATCTCTTCTAATAGAACATTTACTTCCAAAAATTTTGAAATACTTAAGAGTATGAGTATTACCAAACCATAGTTCATGAGGGTCTTACCGGTTTCACCTTTGATGTGAACTTTGTTGAATGTATAAACAGCAGTGCTAACTGCTTCTCTCCAATACACATGTGGTAGATTTTCTTCAGATAACATACTTCTTGCTGCATCCAAGATAGTTCTATTTTTCCTTTCAACAACTCCATTTTGTTGTGGTGTCTGAGGTGCTGATAACTGTCTTCTTATTCCATTCACTTCACAAAATGTATTAAAGTCCTTAGATGTGAATTCTCCTCCTTGATCTGATCTTAAACATTTGATTTTCTTACCGGTTTCATTCTCAACCATTGCTTTGAATAGTTTGAACTTTCTAAGTGCTTCTGATTTTTCTTTGAGAAAAGTAACCCAACACATTCTAGAATAATCATCAATAAATAGCATGAAATATCTATCACCTTGTAAGCTTTTAGTTCTTGCTGGACCACATAAATCAGTGTGAATCAAATCAAGAACATTATTGGATTTGTCTGGAATACTTTTGAAACTAGCTCTAACTTGTTTTCCAAATTGACATTCCTTACAAATTATATTCTGAGGTTTCACAATTCTAGGGAGATCTCTAACTACCTTAGAAGTACTGATTTTTACGATGTAGTCAAAGTTTACATGACATAGTCTTTTATGCCATAACCAACTTTCATCTATATCTGCAATCAAGCATGCCTTTTCACTGTTATTCAAATGAATGATATTACCTCTAGTCTGATTACCGGTTGCAATTTCCAAACTAGTTCTATTCATGATTTTGCATTTTCCATTTTTAAATTGCAACTGAAATCCCTTCTCAACTAATTGATGAACACTTAAAAGATTATACTTTAATCCTTCAACATAGTAGACATTGTCAGTGTTATGCTTACCATCAAGAGATATTGAACCCTTACCTTTGATTGAACAAGCTTTGTCATCTCCAAATCTTACTAAACCTCCATTGTATTCTTGAAAGTTCAAGAATTTACCTTTGTCTCTTGTCATATGATGTGAGCATCCTGAGTCAATAATCCATTCATCCTTTTCTTCAACTTTAGCTACTAGGGCTTGTTCTATCGATTGAGCAGTAGGTGTCGGTTGATATTCTATTATAGCAACAAAATCCCATCCATTGTTTGTTGGATCCTCATTAGAATCATCAGTCACACCTTCATCAGCAATGTAACAAGATTTGTCTTTGTTCTTCTTAAATCTGTATCTCTGATATTCAGGATTAGGCTTGTATGTTCTTCTAGCTTCTTCTCTTAGTCTAGCATGTCTATCAGGGCATCTCGAAGCCATATGACCAATTTTTTTGCAATTGAAACATTTAAAGGGTGCTTTACCTTCATACTTACTTCCAACTGGACCTTTTGGCATTTTCCTTGCAAATAGTGCTTCAAGTTCTTCAATCTCTTCATTCTCCTTCCTAGTTTCTTCAAGTTCTCTTTCATAAAAGGCTTTCTAGTCTGATTTGTCAAATGATGGAGCAGATGATGTTGATGCTTTAAAGGCCAAATCTATCTTTATAGTAGCAACAGGACCAAATTCCTCAATTTCAAAGGCTGAAAGTTTTCCAATCAATGTATCCCTAGTTATTGATGTATTAGGCATTGTTCTCAACTCATTTATAGCAGTAACCTTCATTTTATATGCTGGTGGAAATCCTCTTAATATTTTTGAAACAATTTCATCCTCACTTAGGGTTCCTCCACAACATTTAATACCCAAAAAAATTTCATTTACTCTTTCCATAAAAGAAGAAATTCTTTCATCTTCTTCCATTTTCAGATGTTCATACCTGACTCAAAAGCTTTCAAGTTTTGCAATCTTGACTATGGAATCTCCTTCATTTAGTGTTTCCAAATGATCCCAAATAGCTTTAGTAGTAGACCTATCTGATAATCCCATGATTTGTTGATCTGATAATGTGCTCAAAAGTGCTTCTCTTTCTTTGCAATCATTCTCCTCATCTTTAGCTAAGGTAGTTCGAGCAGTCTGACCAGCTACAGTAGCAGTATAACCATTCTTTGTGACTTCCTATATGTCTTTACCAATGCAATTTAGATGTGTCTCCATCCTAATCTTCCATATCCCATAGTTGGTTCCATCAAGTTTAGGACTATCCTTCCTGAAATAATTAGTAGAAATTGGATCTCCTCAAGTTGTTAAACTTCTGCAAAAGAGGACTAGACTCTGATACCAATTGTTAGGTCCCGGAGACAACTAAGAGGGGGGGGGGAGGTGAATCAGTTGTCTAATAAATTCAAACCAAAAACTATTTAACCAACTTAATGCTTAATATCGGTAAACCAGTTAAGTATGCCGGTAGACAGTGTTAATAGTAATTTGCTATACTGGTAAAGATTAATGCATGAAACATAAACATAAAGTCATCCACAACACATAACACCAATATTTGTATGTGGAAACCCTGTAAGGGGAAAAACCATGGTGGGAAACCTTACCCACAATCAGATGATACTACTACAAATAGTAAGTGTACATAAATGGGGTCTGCACATGTAGAAAGGCCAACAACCTAGAGCTCACTGCTCAATCACAAAATGGGAGTCACACTGACTACAGTTGGATGGTTAAATCCAATAAGAATGTACTATACAAAATAGCATCTTCATATGATGGATTCAGTACCGGTGTAATGCTGATATGCTTCTACAAAAACCTAGCTTCACCTTCAAATGATGTCTTCGTGTATACCTCTACTTAATTTCACATATACCTTCTCACAAATCTTCTTCGCATTCCACATTCGATCTTACAAATAAGATCTTACATTTATACCATACCCTAAGACCAATTTTAGTAGGTTAGCTCTACAAGATATTACAATAAAAACATTTTACAAATAATATAACATCCGATGCATAACCGATTGAACAAGTCGGCTTAATGCATTTACAACAATAATAAATCATCTCTATAGTGTGCCATGTTGATCTGAAAAAGATAAGCCTATCGGTGTAACCCTAGATAACCCTGGACCTATTTGCCAGTAAAATCAATTATGCAAATATGAATATACCAATGATTAATTCTTCAAAACAAAGTGTCCACACAATGTCTTCGACATTACCAAGTGTCTTCCATATCATTCCAAGTGTTGGTGAACATTATATCCTGCTGGTGAACCATATACCAGTAACTGTGCAATAGTTACTTGCTTGCCGGTGAATGTTGCTGGATCTCCAAAGTGCTAGTGTTTCAGTAGGTGTTGACATCAATGACAAAACCATACCAAAATACCAACATTCAAAACATAACATTCAACTAACTACTCCCCTTGAGAAGTAGCTCTCCTTCATCAAAGCCGGAAAAAGATTTTTCTGTTAGTCCCTGTCGGTTTGATGCCAATCTTCATCATTCAAGTCTCTACCATTGGGGAAATTACCCCAAGTTTCTCTCTAATATATTCAAATGTTTCCTTAGGCAAAGGCTTTGTAAAGATATCTGCAATTTTCTCTTTAGTATTCACATAAACCAATTTCACTTCATTTGCTTCAACATTCTCTTTCAAAAAATTGTACTTAATAGAAACATGCTTTGTCTTAGAGTGAAATACCGGATTCTTTGATATATCAATTGCTGCTAAATTATCACAACAAATGATTATTTGTTCTTTGCATTTTACCTTTATATCCTTCAACATTTGCTTGATCCATAATACCTGAGTACAATTAGTTGTTGCTGCAACATATTCTGATTCTGCTATTGATAATGATGTACAAGTTTGCTTCTTACTTATCCATGAAATCAATCTTCTGCCAAGAAAGAATGCTCTACCAGTGGTACTTTTTCTATCATCTACATCTCCTACCCAATTTGCATTAGTGTATGCACATAAATCAAAATTTTCATCTTTAGGATACCATAAACCAAGATTTGTTGTGCCTTGTAGGTACCGAAAAATCCTTTTAATTGCAGATTCATGATTTTCTTTATGATTACTTTGAAATCTTGATACAATACATATTGCATTCATTATATCAGGTCTAGTTTGCGTCAAATATAGTAATCCTCCAATCATAGATTTGTACCTTGTTAGATTAATAGGAGCAAAATCATCCTTCGATGTCAATTTATCAGTTGTATTTATAGGAGTACTTTGTTTGGCATATGAATATACCTTTATCTATTTGTGAAATCTACAAACCTAAAAGGAATTTTATCTCTCCAATCATAGGCATTTCAAATTCTTCTTGCATCTTGTTAGCAAAGTCCTTACATAATCCATCTTCACCTCTAAAAATGATATCATCCACAAATACTTCAATAACCAAAATATCATCATTGGTAACTTTGTAATAAAAATTGTTGTCAGCATTACCTTTTGTGTAACCAAGCTTCAAAAGATATTTATCCAATCTAGCATACCAAGCTTTGGGAGCTTTCTTCAATCCATATAAAGATTTCCTTAACCTGCAAACCATATCCTTATTATCTGTCAAAGAAAATCCATCAGGTTGTTCAATGTAAACTTCCTCCTCAAGATCTCCATTCAAAAATGCACATTTTACATCCATTTGATAAACTTTATAGTTCTTATAAGCTACAAATGTAAGAAATAGTCTAACTGCCTCAATTTTGGCTATCGGTGCAAAGGTTTCATTATAATCTATTCCTTCTTTTTGTGAATAACCTTTACATACTAATCTTGCTTTGTTCCTGATTATTTCACCATTCTCATTAAGTTTATTTCTATATACCCATTTAGTTCCAATTATATTTTTGTCTTTAGGATGGGGAACCAATGTCCAAGTATTGTTCTTTTCAATTTGTTCTAATTCATCTTCCATTGCTTTTATCCAATGTTCATCCTGACATGCTTCAATAACAGATGCTGGTTCAACTTGAGAAATTAAACATACCTCTTCATTTTCCAATCTTCCTCTAGTCATAACACCTTGCTTCTTATTTCCAATTATCTGATTCTCTGAATGATTCAATCTTACATACATCGATTTATTCTAATTTACATTCACAGGCTATTGTTCTTTAGTCACAGTTGAGTTTTCTGATGATGTCGGTGTGACTGTATCTACATTTTGTACTGGTGCAATTTGTGCAAGTTTATTTATAATCATTTCAACTATCGGTTCTACAAATCTTGAATCTCCTCTAAAGTGTTCATCTATCTTCAAATTAGTACTCTCAATGATTTTTTGTAACCTTTTATTATAACATCTATATGCCTTACTTTTAGATGAATAACCAAGAAATATTCCTTCATCACTTCTAGGATCAAATTTGCCAATATACTCATCTCTTCTAATATAACATTTGCTTCCAAATATTCTGAAATACTTAAGAGTAGGAATATGACCAAACCCTAGTTCATAAGGGGTTTTACCGGTTTCACTTTTGATTTGAACTCTGTTGAAAGTATAAATCATTGTATTCACTACTTCTCTCTAGTACACATGAGGTAGATTTGTTTCCATTAACATGGTTCTTGCCGTATCTAGAATAGTTATGTTCTTCCTTTCCACAAATCCATTCTATTGGGCTGTCTAGGGTGCTGATAGTTGTCTTTTGATTCCATTCACTTCATAGAATGAATTAAATTCTCTAGATGTAAATTCTCCTCCTTGATTTGATCTCAAACATTTGATTTTCTTGTTGGTTTCATTCTCTACCATTGCCTTGTATATCTTGAATCTTTCAAAAGCTTCTGATTTCTCTTTGAGAAAAGTAACCCAACACATTCTAGAATAATCATCAATTATTAGCATAAAGTATCTATCTCCTTGTAGACTTTTTGTTTTTGCTAGACAACATAAATCAGTATGAATTAAATCAAGAATATTATTGGATTTCTCAGTAATGCTCTTAAATGTTGTTCTAACTTGTTTTCCCATTTGACATTCCTTACATACCAGATTATGAGGTTTCACAATCTTAGGTAAATCCCTTACTGCCTTAGTTGAACTGATCTTTACAATGCAATCAAAATTCACATGACAGAGTCTTTTATGCCATTACCAACTTTCATCAATGTGTGCAATCAAACATGTCTTATCACTGGTATTCAAGTGAAAGATATTACCTTTAGTCTAATTACTGGTTGGAATCTCCAATTCAGTTCTATTTATGATTTATGATTTTTCATTTTTGAATTGTAATTGAAATCCTTTCTCAAATAACTGACCAACACTCAAAAGATTATGCTTTAAACCTTCTACATAATAAACATTGTCAGTATTGTGCTTACCATCCAAAGATATAGTGCCTCTTCCTTTGATTAAACAAGCTTTATCATCTCCAAACATTACTAGACCTCCATGAATTTCTTGAAATGATAAGAATTTTCTTTTATCACTAGTCATATGATGTGAGCATCCAGAATCTATTATCCATTCATCCTTTTCTTCAATTTTTGCTGCCAGTGCCTGCTCTACTGGTTTGACAATAGGTGTTGGTTGATCTTCTTTTATTGCAACAAAATCCCATCCACTATCTATTGGATCTTCATCTGAATCATTTGTAACACCTTCATTTGCATAGTAACATTACTTATCTCTGTTTTTCTTAAATTTGTATCTTTGATATTCAGGGTTAGGCTTATTTGATCTTTTTGCTTCCTCCCTTAGTCTTGCATGTCTATCAGGACACCTAGAAGCTATATGACCAACTTTATTGCAATTAAAACATTTTAAAGGTGCTTTACCTTCATACTTACTTCATGATGGACCTTTAGGCATCTTCCTTGCAAATTGTGCTTCAAGTTCTTCATTTTCCCTTCTCATATATTCAAGTTCTTCATTTTTCCTTCTCATATCTTCAAGTTATTTTGCATAAAGTGCTTTCCAATCAGTTTCATTAGATGATGATGATGTTGATGATGATGATGATGATTCTTTGAAAGCTAAATCAATCTTGATTGTAGCAACAGAACCAAACTCCTGAAGTTTAGATGTAGGAAATTTTCCAACCAAGGTATCTCTAGAAATTGAAGTATTAGGCATTGTTCTCAACTCATTAATAGCAATCACTTTCATTTTGTAGGCTGATGGGAAAGCTCTTAAGAATTTAGACACAATTTCATCTTCACTTAAGGATCCTCCACAACATTGTATTCCTAAAACAATTTCATTAACTCTTTCCATAAATGTAGAAATTTTTTCATCTTCTTCCATTTTCTAATTTTCATACCTGACCCAGTAACATTCCAGTTTTGCAATTTTGACAGTGGTATCTCCTTCATTCAATGTTTCTAGTTTATCTCAAATATCTTTAGTAGCAGATCGGTCTGATAATCCCATGATTTACTGATCTGATAATGCGCTGTGAAGTGCTTCCCTTGCTTTGCAATCATTGTCCAAGTCCTTAGCCAATGTTGGTGGATGAGGTTGATTTAGAGTAGGACCAACATAGTCATTCTTTGTAACATCCCATATATCTCTTCCAATGCAATTCAGATGTGTTTCCATTTTGATCTTCCATATACCATAGTTAGTTCCATCAAGTTTCAGACTGTCCTTCCTGAAAATATTTGTTTCCATAGGATCTCCTCAAGTTGTTAGGCTTCTACAAAAAGAGGAATTTTCTCTGATACCAGTTGTTAGGAACCCTGAAGGACAACTAAGAGGGGGGGGGGGTGAATCAGTTGTGAACCAGTTGTCAATAAATTGTAATCCAAATGCAAATTATTTCAACTTAAACTTAGTGCCGATAAACCAAACTTAAGTGTTGGTAAAATAGATTAACAGTTATAGCAATACCAGTTTAACTTAATGCATGAAACATAAAGAGAAACAACATCCACAACACAAGACATAGAGATTTTGACATGGAAACCCAGTAAGGGGAAAGACCACGGTGGGAAAACTTACCCATAATCAGATGATACTATTGCAGATAGTAAGTGTATACAAATGGGGTCTGCACATGTAGAAAAGCCAACCGCCTAGAGTTCACTACTCAATCAAAAAATAGGAGTCACACTGACTACAATTGGATGGTTAAATCCAATGATAATGTACTACTCAAGATAACATTTGCAATGCTAGATTTAGTACTGGTTTAAGATCTAAACATGAGTGCCAAACACCTTCATAACCTCCTTCAACCTTCAAATAATGTTTGCCTTATTCACACAAGGATCTACTTATTTTATCTCTTCAATATTCGAACACACTCATACCATATATGATCTTCAATAAGATCTTACAATCATTTATACAAAACCTAAGACCAAATGTATAGGTCAACTCACTAAAGATATTACAATTAAAATCAATTACAAATAAGTCTTGATGTGATAGAACATGTCAGCTCAATACATTTACCACACAATAAACCATCTCCATAATGTGCCATGCTGATTTGGAGTATCGGTCCATAACCTAGACCTATCTGTCGGTAAAGGAAAATGTGTCAACCCGATTAAACCAATAAGCTAAACACCAAATCAAAACTTTTAATTCATTTCTTCGACATAACCAAATGATCTCCAAGTTATCATTGCTGTCGATGAACCATATAACCTCTGGGTGAACACATATCGGTAACTATGCATAAGCCACTATCCATGTCGGTGAACACAATATGTCAGTTCAACAATAAACCAATATAACCATAGAGCCAAATCAACAATGTAGACTTCCAAGAAGATAAGTGTTGACATCAATGACAAAAACAATGCAACACATGATGAAGTCATCTATAATACCAATAGATAGATTATGGCTAATGAGAGAAAGGGAAATTATGGCTCAATAAATCTTGAATTTGGCTTCACAGACAACTTTTCCATTCTCATCCCTTTCTAGTGAACCTAGTAACAATGTGGAAAGTTGAACACATATTATTCCCACTATTGGAAGTGGTAGATCCTCATCATCCTCTTTTCCACCACCAATTGCACCTAGTGTTAGTAGCATTCATGTTAGTTTTGTTGTTAGTACCAATACCTAGGCTTTTGTGGTTAGCTCAATTACATTGCAACCTATGGGTCATACTCGTAGTAATACCAAAGAAAGTGCTTCAAATGTTGCCATTAGTACCATGCCAATGCATGTCCCATGGACTACCGGTATGCCAAGTATGCCTTCAATGTCTACAAGTGTGAGTTCAGTATTCACAAGTACTCCGAGTGTGAGTGCTAATCAAGCAACTACTAGTTAGCAGCATGTCAGTCAGCAACAAAATTTTCAACAATAGCAAACCAATTTAGTAGAGCACCATCTGGGAACATTCCTCTTCCACCCTTTACAATATCTTTTGTTTCCTTAGTTCCCTGAATTCTTACCTACAATACCTATAATTTTTGCAACATCAGTAGTAGCTGGCAGCTCAACATCAACAACATCAACAAATTGCTATACAATAATTTAATAATCAACAACAAAAACATCAACAAGAAATTCCTAACCAAGGGAATATGCAACAACACCAACAAATTCACAATTAGTATCAAAATCAATTTGCCAAGAGACCTATGCAACTAGATAGATATAAACAAATTGATTTCACTGGAATTTAGGGTTATCCTAATGCTATCAACAATTAGCTGAGGAACACCATTCTTAAGTTCTCTAGAAGTAATGCAATCACTGGTGAAGACCATATAAAATATTTCCAAAACATAATGGACAATTTTGAGGTTGAGCATGAGAATGTTTTCATGAAGATGTTCATGCAATCCCTCACAGATGACACAAGAGAGTGGTACAAAAGTCTGCCTAATTTATCAATCAGATCCTTTTAGGATTTCAAAAGGATGTTTAAGGACCAATATGGTGATTAGTTAGATCCAAAATTTGCCCTACGAGAATTGGATAACATAAAGAAGGGGCATAATGAGAAGGTATCAAGTTTTAACAATAGATTCATCAAATTATTCAACAAAATACAACCTTATTTGAAGCTAATTAATCACATGTATTTTGTCTTTTATTATGATTCCTTTGACCCCAAGATTGATTATGAACTGGGATCTAAGAAACCTCCTACTCTTAATGATTCATTTAAAGAATCTCTTACCATAGAAAATAATAGAAAAGCTTATGGTAAGGCAACATGGAGAGATGATGTAAGAATCTTGCAAAATCCCAAGGAGCATCACAATAAGCAACCAAAAGAAGAAGACAAAATGGATAAGGTCATGAGTGCACTCAAAGAATTAAATTATAAAATATCTAGAAATTAAAATGAGGTATCTCATGACAAATAGAACTATCCAAGATATGACAAACCACAACTACATGATATACCATACAACACAAATTGGAAATATGGGAAGCTTGTGGGAACTAATCCAAAACCTTCAAGTAGCAAGGATGCCCCAGATCCACTCAAGAGGCCTAGTGCACACTTTGCTGAGAAAAATCCTTGGTGTATTGTGTCTAATCTGCCTCATGTACAAGATCAATGTGCCATTGCAAAAGTATGGAAGAAACATAAGAAATTTATGCTAACTATATGGAGGATGGGTTTGAGCAAGATCATATGGTTGATATGATCTTTATTGGTTCATTTCATAATAATACTACATATTCTTCTTCTGAGGATGATGGAACTGAAATAGAAGTTGACACCCAAAGGAGGTGGAACATAGGATATTAGCAAGAGGTCTTCTCTGATAATGAGGATACAAAATATTATAGAATGCATGCAACTAATGCACAATTTGAAGAAATGAACCTAAGAAGACCATCTGAGGAAGATCAGATAGTTGAGTGTAGCTGCAATTGCTCAAGCTAAGAATGATTATAACTTGAGATCAAAAGGTGATTTGCCTAATCAAGGAAGGCTAGGAGGGCTCTTTATGAGGAATAAGAAGTCTGATCCTAAGGTGCAACAAGATTCCCAAAATACAGATGACAAGAAATAAGACAACAAAAATAAGCTAGACCCAACAATACGTTCTGAAAACCAAACAAAAGTCTACAAACCCTGACAAGGAGGTCCTAGGAGATGCATCAACAAAGCCTACAACAAGAGAAAAGGACAAGCAGCAAAAAGTAACAACACAAAAGGAGATGAATCTAGGTACCTCAAGCACACCAACTTTTTATATGGTGCAAACCTTATCTCAAATTAAAATTTATGTTCCTTAATTAGAAATGAGGAAAATCCAAGAGCATAAAGATAATTTATTATCATTAATATCTAGTGTGCTAAATGCATTTCACAAGATTGATGTTAATAATGTCATAGAGCACAATAATGCATATGTTAATGAGGAACAATTGGAGATCATACAAGTCTTAGAGGTTTACCTAGGTACTATTATAACCAAGAACCCATCCTAAGTGGACCTTCTTTATTTGACTCTATTGATTAATAACAAGTTTGTGAAGAATTGCATGATAGACTTAGGTGCAACTATTTACATAATGCTAGTAGGAGTCATGAAGGAATTGCAGTTATGGGTTGATTTTAACAATGGGAGATGTTATGCTATGGATAATAGGCCAGTATCGGTTATAGGAATTTTAAAGAACTTAGAGGTCAAACTTGCAAACTTCCTAGAAGCTACATATCATGTAGATGTGATTGTGGTTGACGTTCCCCTACATTATAGAATGTTATTATCAAGAAAATGGACTATTATTGTGGGTGGTAATGTGAAACTTGACCTATCTTATGCCACTATACTTGTGAATGGTCAAGATGTTAAGCTTGAGAGAGAGTCAAGGTCTGACACCATAGTAGAAAAGGTGGATCTAAATAATATGGTAAATTTCTGTGACATCAATATGGGAAATTTTAGAGTTGAGCTAGCTCAACCTCTCTTAAAGAATTCAGATCCTGATAGCATTGAAGCTCAAAAGGATCAAGGAGAATTGTGGCATATGTATTTTGATGGAGCATGTAGCAAAGAGGGCTCATGGGTAGGTGTGATATTCATTGCACCTAATGGGAAAACTAAGTATTATTTTCAATTGTTGTTTGAGTGCACAAACAATGTGGCTAGGTATGAAGCCTTGTTATTAGCTTTCAATCTTGCCACCGAACAAAATCGAAATGTTGTTAGTTTGGGAAGACTCTGAGCTTGTTATATCCTAGATCAGATCAAGGTATTCCTCAAAGAATAGAAGATTGAAACAGTATTGTCATGTTGTTTGGGATTTGATAGAACTCTTTGATGCATTCAATATAAGTTGGGTAGAGAGATCCAAGAACATAATGGTTGACTTCTTAGCCAATTTATCCTTGAAAAGTGATGATATTAATTTAGCTAGAATTTCAGAAGTGGAAGTAAAAACTAGACTATCTATTCTGGACAATATTTACAATTGGCAAGTGTTCAATGATGACAATGATTTGTTGAGTTCCTTGCACTATGTGGATGAATATGAAAATTAAAAAATAGACTTTAATGCTTTTGTAGAAGTTGCAGATGGTGTGGAGACTATTTTTGGAAATGAGGTAATCCAATTGAAGACAAATAAAATCCCAAAAGGGTATTTGACAATAGGGACAACCAAGTAAGTAAACCATCTGTTATCAACAAAGAGGATTTGGAGGAAATCAATTTAGGGACTGAGTTGTTTCCTAAAAAGGTCTACATTGGCAAGAAGATAATGCCTCATATTAGATCCATGTTGATTGCATTGTTAAGGAAATATAAGCATGTATTTACATGGTCTTATAATGATTTAAAAGCCTATAGACAAGATCTATTTCAGCATGAGATTCCTCTAGATCCAAATGCAAAGCCTTTTAGGCAAAAGCAAAGGCCTATTAATCCTATGCTCAGGCCTAAGATACAAGAGGAATTGATGAAACTTGGGGATGGTGGTATTATCAAACCAATAAGGCATTCATCTTGGGTCTCAAACCTTGTCCCAGTGAGGAAGAAAAATGGTGACATTAGATAATGTGTAGATTTCAGAAATTTGAATATGTCATCATTAAAGGACAATTATCCTTTACTAAACATGGAGGCTATGCTACAAAAGGTAACTTCATATCATCTATTATCCATGATGGATGTTTTTTTAGGTTATAATTAAGTGAATGTGAAAGAATCCGAGTAGTACAAAAATGCATTTACTACTCCATGGGGGACCTATGTTTATGTAAGGATGCCCTTTGGTCTAACTAATATCGGTGCCACTTTTTAGAGGCCCATGGATGTGGCGTTTGTAGACTTGATTGATATCATTATGGTTGTATATCAAGATGATTTGACAACATTCTCCAAGAAGGCTAAGGATCATTGTTTTCACCTTGAGAAGGTATTTATAAGAGCCCTAGAGTATGGCATATCACTCAATCCCAAGAAAGATCATTTTGTTGTGACTGAAGGAAAGTCGTTAGCCTACATTGTGTCAAAGGAAGGAGTTAAAATTGACCCAGAGAGAGTTGAATCTATAGATAAAATACCAATTCCCAAGACTGTCAAGGCAATACAATCCTTCTTTGGCCAAAATAATTTTATTAGAAGATTTATCTCAAACTTTGCTGAAATTATAAAGCCCATCTCTAGAATGCTCAAAAAAGGTATCAAAATTGATTGGACAAATGAGGCTTTAGAGGCTTTTGTAGAAATCAAGAGAGAAATTAAGGAAGCCCCTGTTCTCAAAGATCCTAATTTTAGTAAGCCATTTGAATTTTTTTTCTTTTGCATCATTCCATACTGTTGTTGTAGGCATACTCCAAAAAAATGATGATGGTTATGAGCAACCTATTTCATTTTACAGTAAGTCCCTCCAAGCAGTTGAACTCAAATATGAAATAGTGGAGAAACAAGCATATGCTCTAGTAAAAGAGGTTAAGAATTTTAGATCATATCTTGTAGGAGCCAAAGTTATTGCTTATGTCCCAAATGTTGTAGTCAAGGACATTTTTGTCCAGTTTGAAGTAACTGGCGAAAGGTGCATATGGAAAAATAAGATTCAAGAATTTAATATTAACATCCAAATCACTAAATTGGCCAGGGGAATGTGTTTGTCAAAGCTTATGGCAGAGGAAAAATTGGATGTCATTCAAGTAAATAGTATAGCCATTCTAGAAGATAATGTTTAGAGTCTTCAACAAACACCTTGGTATACTAATATCATCCATTTCCTGAAGTACATGAAATGCCTAGATGATATGATAGAGAGCCAAAAGAGGACCTTGAAGTTTCAATGTCAAAGGTATGTCTTTATTAATGGAGACCTTTATTATAGGGATAAAGATGGCATTTTGTTACTTTGTTTGGATTAGCACCAGGCTTAGGGTGTGCTTAACGAAAAACATTATAGAATATGTGGAGGTCATTTCACAACTAGCACTACAACACACAAAGTGTTAAGGTCTTGTTACTTTTGGCCCACCTTATTTATGGATGCACACACCTATGTGAGGACATGTGAACATTGCCAAAAGTTCTTAGGAAAACTCAAGTATTCATGAGCACTTCCTCTTAGACTTGTTCAGGTAGAGGCTCCATTTTATCAATGGGGCGTTGATTTTATAGGAGAGATAGTTGAGCGGTCAAGTAGTGGACACCAGTGGATCTTAGTAGTCATAGATTACATCAGAAAATGGGTAGAGATTATTCTAGTTAGACAATGCACAAGATAGATTGTCATAGACTTCTTGGTCACTAATGTTATAACCCCATTTGGGGTTCTAGTGAGATTGATTATGGATAATGCAATGTGTTTTAGATCTAAGGAGTTTACAATTTTTTGCAAATCATATGAGATTTGTATATCATATGCCTCACCATATCATCCTCAGGGAAACAGACAAGATGAATCTAGCAATAAAATCCTCATGAAGATCATAAAAAGGACATTGGAAAAGAACAAGAAAGCATGGGATTCCAAGTTGAATATGGCAGTATGGGTAGACCAAATTATAGTTAAGAAGGCAACTGGGAAGTAACCTTTTGAGTTAGTATACCAGACACAAGTTAGGCTACCTATTAACAACTTTCTTCCTGTATATAAATTTCTAAATGAAAATGACTTGGAAATAATTGACCCAATGGAAAAAAGGATAGAACAACTTATGGAATTTGAGGAAGTCAGGAATGATGCTCAAAAAAGAAACATGAAGTTGCAGCAAAAAATCAAGTATTTGTTTGACAAGAAGGCATCTGAGAGAAAATTCAATGTTGATGACATTGTGTTTGTCATGCCCTACCCCGACTCATCCTAGCAATTCAATGTTTTTCATGTTGAGACTATTATGGATGCTTTATTTTTATGCATTATGGATTTAGAACTTAAATGATTCCATGATTTGGATAACATTGATATATATTGATGCTTCATTTCTATGCATTATAGATATAGAACTCTATATGATTCTAGAATAAGATAAATTTGGAATTATGTATGTCATTATTGGATTTGCAGGACTTTACTATGATGATAGAAATAGGATGCATGTTTTATGTATGGAGAAAATTTTTGACGATTATGATAATTACTTATGTGGATTTATTTGGATATAAGATATATTGATTTGTTTAATATCATTTGTATGCAGAGTGTTTGATGTGTATTCTTATTCATGTGTTTAATTCTATATGAGGTTATTTGGAATTACTAATGTGTAATTGAGATGCACAGGAAAATTATCCATGTGACCATGGAAACATTATGGAGAACCAAACCTAGACCTATGTACGTTCATAAAACAAGGGGTTGTCTATTTGGAGAGACAACACCCCATATGTACCCTATTTTGTTTGGGAAATTAAATGTTGCATGTGTGTTAAATTGAATTATTAATTTGTGTAAATCCAACAAGAGACAAATTTCATGTGTAATTTTGTAAAGTATTTTATTGTGTCACTTGACACATGTGTTGATTTATGTCTTGATTTTTGACTTGTCTCTTGGAGGGAGTTGTTTCAACCATAGATTTTTCAAACATTTGAATGTGGTTCTAAATTTTCTTTGGGTAGAGAGTCTTTGAAGTGGTCAACTTAGGTTTGACTCGAAAGTTAACCTCATATGGGTTTCTAAGGGGTCAAATGGACTCCTAGGGGTAGTTTAGAGGTGTTTCCTAAAATCCATAAGGTATACCTATGGGTTAGGAGTATTTTTAGGCATGTGACTATTTAGTCACCTCAAAAAGTGGGTTTCCTAAGGTGAGCGAAAATTCAATTTAGAAGGTGCCATCTAGGTTAGATAACCATCCCTTTTGATGTGAGATCCTTTTTCCCACTTTCTCTTACTTTTTCCTTTTTCAATTTTAGAAACCGATGAGAACTCTCACTGAGGTCTTTTTAGGAAAGAATGAGAGACTTTGTGGGTAATCACCCACTCTCCATTTTTGGAGATCATGCAATTTTGAAAAGAATAGTTTTGGGATAGAAATTTGGTTAAGTGTAGAAGTAAGGATTGTGGAATTGGGCTACTCATCCTCAAACTAGTTCTAGAAAACCTTTGGGCAGATTGAAGGTTGGTTCATCTTCTCCTTTTGTTTCTTTTTACGTTGCATGTTTATGTTGGAAAGATTGTTTGTATGTAAAAGTTGTTTTTTTGTATTTTCTTTTGTGAAAATTATTATGTGACCTATCTTTTATTCTTTTGTGCATTTCCTGTGATTTGGGAGTAACCAAGGCCTTCTCCTCTTGGGAAAGTAGGATGGTGTTGCGGGTGGTAGGAGTTTGACAGCCCTCGAGTGAGAGGCTCTCATTATGAGAGTGAGCTCAAGGGGTGTATATGTGACCCTTAGTGCATGGCCTAGTTTATGCATTTGGGGGTCATAAGGAGAGAAAGTATGGCATGAATGCCTTGGGGGGGCATAAGGATGTGGGGTTAATGAACTTATGATATATCTTTATTTGCCATGAGGTGGCTTTGTGATCTACCATTCTTGCAGTCTGCTCAGGGTATTTGGTCCACTACCACCCATGTAAAAACATCACATTTTGTGATGAAGTGTAGCCTTGGTTGCGAAAGTGTTGTTCTATGTTTTTCCCTTTCTTGTTGTGTTTGCATGTGTGTAACCTGTCTAGGGCTTGGTTCTCCAAGCTCGGGGGTGGCTTATAGTAAGCCTAGGCTTGGAGGTGAGCACTCCATGGTCATAGCCTCATGATTTATTTGTAGGTTGCTTGGAAAGAAAAGAAAAAGACAAGCTAGGAATTGTTGGTTTTTACTTGATTTGCAGAAAAAGATTAGGGAATGGGATACTATATTTAGTTATAACAATGTATATAAAAAGTTACATGTTGTATTTATTTTGAAAAGAAATGTATTTATTTGTTGAGCCTCCTTTGATAGTAAAGAGAGGCTAAGTGGGGTTTTCTTCCCCTTTGTAAAAGTTACTATTTTGGAAATGATAACAATTTTCTATTTCTTGTTTTATCAAAAAAAAAAGATATTCTTCTATTAAGTTATTATTGCAAAAATGAAATGTTTATATTTGGAAATATGTTCCCATAGCTATTGAAATAATGTCTGTTGTATTTATGTTTATTCTGAAAATAAAAGTCCATTTCATCTCTTATGCATAATGAAAATAGTGTAGATACATTAACTAGAATAGCATGTAAGTTATTAAGCTAGAAATGATCTCTTAATCCTAGTTATTTAATTTCAAGTGCAAATATAGTAAATCAGAGTGTAGTATGGATATTAATGTGGTATTCATCTTAGTAAAATAGTTTTACATGAAATTTTAAGTTGTATTAATGTTGCTGTAAATTATCTAAATCTGCCAGTTGATTCCTTACAAATATTGCAGAAAACAAACCTAGATAAAATAAACAATTTGTTTAAAGTAAATAAAAGAAATTTTGCCCCTATTATCATGCTGTCAATATTTATTAATTTTTGCATGATTTAAAAAGGTTAAAAAAAAAATATAGATTGCTTAAGTGTATAATATATATATATATATATATATATATATATATATATATATATATATATATATAAGACTACATATTTTATGTAAAAATATTCTCAGCCTGTGAAACTATTTTTTTGGAAAATGTGATAACCACAGAAAAATATATATATATATATATATGAAAAAAAAAGAGATTTAAATTTTATTTTTCTAATAAAATAAATAAATAAACAAAAAAAGGGGAGCCTCGCCCCCCCCCCCCTCCCCCCCTGCACTGTGGGCGGGGACCCCATGCAGCAGCCGCAGCCACACTATGGGCCGCAACCTACAGACGGGGTGGCTTCAGCCCCCCCTATGGGTGGAGCCCCACAACAGCGGTGGCAGTCGAGCTGCGGGTCGCATCCCACAACGATGGCCAAGGCCACCTCTATGGGTTGTGACCCGCAGGCTCGACTATGGCCGCCCCTGCGAGGAGCCCCCATGGCCTCCACCATGTCGCTTCCTGCACAAAGACAAAACTCGTGGCCCCCCCTCCTCTACCATGCTATTCGACCACCTCCTCATCCCTGCAAAACAATAAAACCCTAACCCGGTTTGGGTTAGGGTAGTTTTGGGTTTTTGTAAAAGAAAGAAAAAAAAAAGGGAAGGGTTAAGTTATAACAAGAAAATTAGGTTATCATTTTTTTATAATATTCTAAGTTAAGTTACATGGATATTTTTATAATAATGTTTGTTTAGAAAATAAATATCCTCATATATATATATATATATATATATATATATATAGTTTAAAATATGAATGTATAAAATTAACTTGAGTTTAATTATTTTAATTAAACATTCATATTTTATATATATGTTGAATAAACATTTAAATATGATGTTTTAAATATTAAATTATTTTGGAGTTTAATATATTAGGAAATTTATAATGACTTCGTAAGTTATTTTGGCCATAGGGGTTTTTTTTTTTTGTTCACCTAAATTTAGGATTGTCGAGAATAAACTTTATAGGGCAAATTTTATTATGGATTTATTTAGCCCTTTAGTCAAATTTTAGACACATTATAATTATTGTTTAAATAATTCATGGGATTTAAAAAAAATCCAATTGCAAGAGTTAATTTAATTAATTCCTACTATAATTAAAAAGATTAATTCAGAGTAATAATATCTCTTGTCAATTAATTTAGGGGTTTTTGCTTAAATGAATTTATTATTTATTAATCGATGAGATAATAATAAATTCTTTGGAGGGTTAATTTTCAGCATGTAATTTAGATTATCCCACTTACTTAATATAGTTGTTTAAATTAACTTAGTTGAAGAAGAATTCAAACGTAGTTAAGACAAGACTTGATACGACGTTATTTTAATAAACTTAGCTTCATTAGGTTATGTTTTAAAAAAAAAATTATTCCGTTCGTGCCCAAAAGTTTGGGCATGACATTTTGGTGTCAGAGCCAAGTTTCCAACACTAGGAACCTTTCTCCATTACGTTTCGCTTTAATTATTTAATTAATTATATTATATTAATTTTCTATGATATTCAATTTTAATTAATTAAATATTTCTCCAAAAAATTATTTATTTAATTGATTTTATTTTATTTTTCTCATAAGGATGCCTCTGACAATGCAGCAAGCTCGCAAGTGCGGAAAGGGGTCCTAGGTGTGTACGCATGGCACGTGAAGAGGTGGATAGGGAGGAATCGGTTCCGGAAGGGAACCCAGAGCCTCCTCCTGAACAGTCGGTTGACCCAAACCAAGACATCTTAGTAGCTCTCCAGAACCTAATTGGTATAGTCTAGGATAGGCTTCCAACAAGGGATCATCATGTTGAAAACCAAAAATCAGGGAGTCATAAATCGATAGATAGGGAATAGAGTAGGAGTCCACCTCCTAATCCTGTAGAGAGTCAAGCTGGGCAAGAGCCTGAGTCCATTCACCTACCACGACCACCTACAGTAGCAGAGCTAGTGTATCATGAGAGATCACATCAGGATCCAAGGGATCTAATCAAAGAGGTTATGCACCTCCAGCCACCATCTTTTGGGGGATCTATCGAGGGGGTAGAAGCTGAGGCTTGGCTTTTGAGCCTAGATAGGTACTTTGCATTGCACTCCTATGAGATCAACCTAAAGGCACATGTAGTAGTCCACCTATTGAGAGGAGTGACCTCTACATGATGGAGACAGGAGGAATACAAGTGCGGTTTAGTTGCAGATACCCTCACATGGGAGATTTTTATAGAGAGGTTCAGGGAGAGGTACTTGTCAGAGCATTACAGATAGTGTAGGATAGATGAGCTCCATGACCTCTAGCAGAAGGGTCTCTCAGTGACCTAGTACAAGAGCAAGTTCTTTGAGCTCTTGCCATATGTGGACTACCTAAAAGATGAGAAGCTTCTCATCAACCATTTTATCAGAGGGCTGAATGCCAGCATAGCAGGACTAGTGAGGATGTCTGCTCCAGGGAGCCTTCAAGTTGCCGTGGAGAAGGCCTTGATAGCAAAGGAGATTGAGGTCATGCCATAGGATACAAGGGATCAGTTCCAGAACCGAAACCCTATACCCCAGACATACGAGTTTCAGAAACCCCATTGGAAGGGTAATAACAGACACGCATCGGGGTTCTCCAAACCCCCTCCTCCGTAATAGTCATAGCAGAACCAGAGGCAGAGGCCTCCATAGAGTCACCAGGGCGCAAAGCCCAAGCAGTGGTAGTCTCAGGGTCAGAGGCGAGATCAGCGATCTCAGGTTCCTTACACACCTCCAGTGAGGACTCAGTAGTCCTCCAGGCGTGGGTACAGTGGTTCTAGCAGGACAGGGGGACAACCTTTCTCTAGGCCTCAAGGCATCCAGTTTCAAGCACATGGTGCTTGTTTCACGTGTAGGGCCATGGGGCACATGGTGAGAGAGTGTCCTCAGGGTCAAATGGTAGGGAATCAGAGGATGAAAGAATGAGAACCTATAGTTGGAGATATGGGCAGGTCCCACAGAGTCTTTGCAGTGGTTGACAACTGCCAGGTAGAGCACCAGGCCATAGTCATTGAGGCTATAGGTAAGATCAAAGGTAGCAGTGTAACTATATTATTTGATTCAGAAGCTATTGAATCCTTTATATCTCCATTGGTTGTGGAGCATTGCAGGCTAGTGGCAACTAGACAAGGTGTCAGTTGGGAAGTGGAGTTAGCTTCAGGGGCTAGAGTGTCAGTGGAATCAGAGGTTAGGGCATGTCAGCTTCAGATTGGCAATACCACCACCTTAGTAGACCTTAGTGTTACACCACTTGGATCATATGGCATCGTACTTGGCATGGATTGGCTTTATGCCCATAGAGCCAAGATGGATTGCCGCTTGAAAGAGATCGAGTGTGAGGATGATCATGGTTCGCCCATAGTAATCACTGGGATTCAGAGACCCATGTCTCTTCGTATGATTTTCGCAATGCAGTTTTAGTGGAGCATGTGAAAGGGATGTTAGTTATTTTCCATCACCAACAGTGATAGAGAGGAAGAGAACGAAAAGGAAACATCGATTGATGACCATCCTATCCTTAAGGGATATTCAGATGTGTTTCCTTCAGAGCTACTAGGAATGCCACCCCGTAGGGAGATTGACTTTCATATAAACCTTGTACTAGGAGTTAAGCCAGTTTCAATAGCACCTTATAGGATGACCACAAATGAGCTTAATGAGCTCAAGATGCAACTTGAGGAATTCCTAGAGAAGGGTCACATACATCCTATCATATCCCCTTGGGGTGCACCAATCATCTTCATGAAGAAGAAGGACGGATCTCTTCGGTTATGCATGGATTATCGTTAGTTGAACAAAGTAACCATCAAGAACTGATATCCCTTGCCCAGGATCAATGATTTATTTGACCAACTTCAGGGTGCCAAAGTATTTTCCAAAATTGATCTGAAGTCAAGATACCATCAGTTGAGAATAGTGGAAAGCGATATCCACAAGACCACATTTTGCACTAGATATGGCCACTATGAGTTCACCGTGGTTCCATTCAGTCTTATGAATGCTCCAACTATTTTCATGAGCCTTATGAATGGGGTATTCTACACATTTCTTGACTATTTTGTGATTATGTTCCTCGATGACATATTGATATATTCTCAGAATGAGAAGGAGCATGAGGAGCACCTGAGACAGGTCTTGCAGTGTTTGAGGGACAATCAATTGTATGGCAGTTTGTCGAAGTGTGCATTCTTTCATTCAGAGGTCAAGTACCTTGGGCACATTATTTTTGATGATGGGATCTAAGTTGACCCATCAAAGATCAGAGCTATTATGGATTGGCCAGTGCCAACCAGTGTGACAGAGGTCAGGAGCTTCATGGGCTTAGTAGGTTATTACCGACACTTTGTTGAGGGATTCTCTAGAGTCGCACATCCTATTACTTCTCTTCAGCGTAAAGGGAAGAAATTTGAGTGGACAAAGAAGTGCGAGAGGGCCTTTCAGGAACTCAAAAAGGCACTTACTAGCACACCTATCCTTGTTGTACCAGATCCCTCAACTGACTTCATGGTTTTCACAAATGCTTCCCTAGAGGGTTTAGGAGCAGTCCTTATGCAGGATGGCAGGGCTATAGCTTTTGAGTCTAGGAAACTTAAGACTCATGAGCTTAACTACCCTACTCATGACCTTGAGCTTGCAGTAGTAGTGCATGCACTTGTGAGGTGGAGACACTTCCTTTTGGGTCATCATTTTGAGCTTCATTCAGACCATCAGAGCCTTTAGTACATATTCACTCAACCGAACCTTAATGCACGTCAGAGGAGATGGATGGAGTTCTTGTGCGAGTATGATTTTGACTTTCACTACATCAAAGGGAAAGAAAACATAGTTGCAGATGCTTTGAGTAGGAGACATCATGAGGTATACACCATATCTATGGGCACAGATTTGAGAGATTGTATATTGCAGCAATTGCCAGAGGATGGATGGTATTTAGAGGTTTGTCAGATGGTTTGATCTTAAGATACTCTAGAAGGGAAATATGTGGATTATTCCTTGGAGTTTGATGGACTATTACACCATAGAGGGCGCATCTATGTACCTTTTTTCCAGGGGATTGCGAGAGTTCATTATCATGGAGGCTCATAGAGCTCCTTATGCAGAACATCCTGGAGTTAAGAAGATGCATGCTGACTTGAGACAATTATATCATTAGCCAGGAATGTGGCAGCTCATTACTGAGTTAGTAGCCCGATGCCTCGAGTGTCAGAGAGTCAAGGCGGAGCATCGCCATCTAGCTAGGTTGCTCCAGTCTCATGCTATACCAGAGTGGAAGTGGGATACTATATCCATGGATTTCATCATTGGTCTCCCTATGTCATCTCGTCGCCATGATGCCATCTTGGTGACAGTTGACAAGTTGACCAAAGTGGCCCACTTTTCGCCAGTTCAAACTACCTTCACAGCACTAGCAGTAGCACAGGTGTTCTTGCGAGACATTTTCAGACTTCATGGCGTTCCATGCAAGATTATTTTTGACAGGGATTCCCTCTTCACTTCTTCCTTTTGGAAGACATTATAGGTAGCTATGGGCACCAAGCTCAATTTCAGTACAACCTATCATCTGGAAATGGATGGTCAGACAGAGAGGGTTAACTAGGTGTTAGAGGATATGCTTCGCATGTATGTCATGGATCATCAGACTAGATGGGAAGAGTACCTTCCCTTAGTGGAGTTTTCCTATAATAATGGGAATCACACTTCGTTGGGAATGCCACCCTATTAGGCATTATATGACAGGCCTTCTAGGACATCGTTGAGTTGGGACCACATAAAGGACGGAGTTGCTATTGGTCCTGAGATAGTTTGGGATATGGAGCAGCAAGTGGATTTGATTAGGCAGCGTCTTAGAGAGGCATAGGATAGACAGAAGAAGTATGAAGATGTGAAGAGGATAGATCGTAGCTACTTGGTTGGAGACAGAGTCTTCTTGAGAGTGCGGCCGCATAAGAGTCCAATCCATTATGGAAAGGGTTCTAAGCTCGTACCTCGCTTTGTAGGACCATTTGAGATCCTTGAGAGGATAGGACCAGTTGCCTATTGTTTAGCATTTCCACCTAGCCTGTCACGCATCCACGATGTGTTTCATGTATCAGTTTTGAGGAAGTATATCTATGATGAGTCTCATATTTTAGATTGGGATGCCTTGTAGGTGGAGTCAGATGGATAGCTAGCTTTGGAGCCCATTCACATTTTGGCACGCTGGACATTGGCCCTTTGAGGTTGAGAGTTGGACCAAGTTAGGGTCCAGTGGGATTGCTATGATGAGGTTATGACTTCATGGGAGGACGCAACATGTATGAGATCATAGTACCCCATATTTTTGATGAACTCCAGGAGGAAGTTCATGCCTAGAGGGGGAGGGTGTGAGGCCCTACCTCGAATCATCCTAGCATTTCAGTGTTTTTCATGTTGAGACTATTATGGATGCTTTATTTTTATGCATTATGGATTTAGAACTTAAATGATTCCATGATTTGGATAACATTGATATATATTGATGCTTCATTTCTATGCATTATAGATATAGAACTCTATATGATTCTAGAATAGGATAAATTTGGGATGATGTATGTCATTATTGGATTTGCAAGACCTTACTATGATGATAGAAATAGGAAGCATGTTTTATGTATGGAGCAAAATTATGAGGATTATGATAATTACTTATGTGGATTTATTTGGATATAAGATATATTAATTTGTTTAATATCATTTGTATGCAGAGTGTTTGATGTGTATTCTTATTCATGTGTTTAATTTTATATGAGTTTGTTTGGAATTACTAATGTGTAATTGAGATGCATAGGAAAATTATCTATGTGACCATGGAAACATTATGGAGAACCAAACCTAGACCTATGTATGTTCGTAAAACTAGGGGTTGTCTATTTGGAGAGACAACACCCCACATGTATCGTATTTTATTTATGAAAGTAAATGTTGCATGTGTGTTAAATTGAATTATTAATTTGTGTAAGTCCAACAAGAGACAAATTTCATGTGTAATTTTGTAAAGTATTTTATTGTGTCACTTGACACATGTGTTGACTTATGTCTTGATTTTTGACTTGTCTCTAGGAGGGAGTTGTTTCAACCATAGCTTTTTCAAACATTTGAATGTGGTTCTAAATTTTCCTTGGGTAGAGAGTCTTTGGAGTTGTCAACTCAGGTTTGACCCGAAAGTTAACTTCAGATGGGTTTCTAAGGGGTCAAATGGACTCCTAGGGGTAGTTTAGATGTGTTTCCTAAAGTCCATAAGGTATACCTATGGGTTAGGAGTACTTTTAGGCATGTGACTACTCCCATGTGATTGTTTAGTCACCTCAAAAAGTGGGTTTCCTAACGTGAGCGAAAATTCAATTTAGAAGGTGCCATCTAGGTTAGATAACCTTCCCTTTTGATGTGAGATCCTTTTTCCCACTTTCTCTTACTTTTTCCTTTTTCAATTTTAGAAACCTATGAGAACTCTCACTGAGGTCTTTTTAGGCAAGAATGAGAGACTTTGTGGGTAATCACCCACTCTCCATTTTTCCAGATCATGCAATTTTGAAAAGAATAGTTTTGGGATAGAAATTTGGCTAAGTGTAGAAGTAAGGATTGTGGAATTGGGCTGCTCATCCTCAAACTAGTTCTAGAAAACCTTTGGGTAGATTGAAGGTTAGTTCATCTTCTCCTTTTGTTTCTTGTTACATTGCATGTTTATGTTGGAAAGATTGTTTGTATGTAAAAGTTGTTTTCTTGTATTTTCTTTTGTGAAAATTATTATGTGACCTATCTTTTATTCTTTTATGCATTTCATGTGATTTGGGAGTAGCCAAGGCCTTCTACTCTTGGGAGATTAGGATGGTCTCACGAGTGGTAGGATTTTGACAGCCCTCAAGTGAGAGGCTCTCATTATGAGAGTGAGCTCAAGGGGTGTATATGTGACCCTTGCTACATTGCCTTGTTTATGCATTTGGGGGTCATAAGGAGAGAAAGTATGGCATGAATGCCTTGGGGGGGGGGCATAAGGATGTGGGATTAATGAACTTATGATATATCTTTGTTTTCAATGAGGTGGCTTTGTGATCTACCATTCTTGTAGTCTCTTGAGGGTATTTGGTCCACTACCACCCATGTAAAAACATCACATTTTGTGATGAAGTGTAGCCTTGGTTGGGAAAGTGTTGTTCTGTGTTTTTCCCTTCCTTGTTGTGTTTGCATGTGTGTAACCTATCTAGGGATTGGTTCTCCAAGCTCAGGGGTGGCTTCTAGTAAGCCTAGGCTGGGAGGTGAGCACTCCATGGTCATAGCCTCATGATTTATTTGCAGGTTGCTTGGAAAGAAAAGAAAAAGACAAGCTAGGAGTTGCTGATTTTTAATTGATTTGCAGAAAAAGATTAGGGAATGGGATACTATATTTAGTTGTAGCAATGTATATAAAAAGTTACATGTTGTATTTATTTGTTGAGCCTCCTTTGATAGTAAAGAGAGGCTAAGTGGGGTTTTCTTCCCCTTTGTAAAAGTTACTATTTTGGAAATGAACAATTTTCTATTTCTTGTTTTATCGGAAAAAAAAGATATTCTTCTATTAAGTTATTATTGCAAAAATGAAATGTTTATATTTGGAAATATGTTCCTATAGCTATTGAAATAATGTCTGTTGTATTTATGTTTATTTTGAAAGTAAAAGTCCATTTCATCTCTTATGCATAATGAAAATAGTGTAGATACATAAACTAGAATAGCATGTAAGTTATTAAGCTAGAAATGATCTATTAATCCTATATATTTAATTTCAAGTGCAAATATAGTAAAATAGAGTTTAGTATGGATATTAATGTGGTATTCATCCTAGTAAAATAGTTTGACATGAAATTTTAAGTTGTATTAATGCTGCTGTAAATTATCTAAATCTGCCAGTTTATTGCTTACAAATATTTCAGAAAACAAACCTAGATAAAATAAATAGTTTGTTTAAAGTAAATAAAAGAAATTTTGCCCCTATTATCATGCTGTCAATATTTTATTAATTTCTGCATGATTTAAAAAGGTTAAAAAAAAATATAGATTGCTTAAGTGTGTGCATATATATATATATATATATATATATATATATATATATATATATATATATATATATATATATATATATATATATATATAGGACTACATATTTTATGTAAAAATATTCTCAGCTTGTGAAACTATTTTTTTGAAAATGTGATAACCACAGAAAAATACATATATTTATATATATAAATATATATACATATATAGATATATATAAAAATATATACATATACATTTATATATATATGAAAAAAAAAAGAGATTTAAATTTTTTTCTAATAAAAAAAAAGTAAACAAAAAAGGGGGAGCCTCAGCCCCCCGCATTGTGGACGGCGACCCCCAGCGGCGGCCGCAGCCACACTGTGGGCCGCAACCCACAGATGGGGTGGCTTCGCCCCCCGCTGTGGGTGACGCCCCACAGCAGTGACAATAGTCGGGCTGCAGGCCGCATCCCACAGTGGCGGCCAAGGCCACATCCCACAGTGGCGGCCAAGGCCGCCTCTGTGGGTTGTGACCCACAGGCTCGGCTGCGGCCGCCCCTGCGGGGAGCCCTCATGGCCTCCACCACGCCACTTCTTGCACAAAGAAAAAACTCGTGGCCCCCCCTCCTCTGCCATGCTATTCGGCCACCTCCTCTTCCCTGCAAAACAATAAAACCCTAACCTAGTTCGGGTTAGGGTAGTTTTGGGTTTTTGTAAAAGAAAGAAAAAAAAGAAAAAAGGAAGGGTTAAGTTATAACAAGAAAATTAGGTTATCATTGTTTTATAATATTTTTAGTTAAGTTGCATGGATATTTTTATAATAATGTTTGTTTAGAAAATAAATATCCTCATATATAAATATATATGTGTTTAATGAAAGTATATATATATTTATATATACATATATATATAGTTTAAAATATGAATGTATAAAATTAACTTGAGTTTAATTATTTTAATTAAACATTCATATTTTATATACATGTTGAATAAACATTTAAATATGATGTTTTAAATTTTAAATTATTTTGGAGTTTGATATTTTAGGAAATTTATAGTGACTTCGTAAGTTATTTTGGCCATAGGGGATTATTTTTTTTGTTCACCTAAATTTAGGCTTGTCGAAAATAAACTTTATAGGGCAAATTTTATTATGGATTTATTTAGCCCTTTAGTCAAATTTTAGACACATTATAATTATTGTTTAAATAATTCATGGGATTTAAAAAAAATCCAATTGCGAGAGTTAATTTAATTAATTCCTACTATAATTAAAAAGATTAATTCAGAGTAATAATATCTCTTGTCAATTAATTTAGGGGTTTTTGCTTAAATGAATTTATTATTTATTAATCGATGAGATAATAATAAATTCTTTGGAGAGTTAATTTTCCACATGTAATTTAGATTATCCCACTTACTTAATATAGTTGTTTAAATTAACTTTAGTTGAAGAAGAATTCAAATGTAGTTAAGACAAGACTTGATACTACGTTATTTTAATAAACTTAGCTTCATTAGGTTATGTTTTAAAAAAAAAAATTATTCCGTTTGTACCCAAAAGTTTGGGCATGACAATGTTACTGTCGAATGTTAGAGATCAAGAGAAGGGTAAACATGGAAAGTTTGAAGCTTTATGTATAGGCCCTTATGTTGCAAAAAAAATCGTGATGATTCTTACTTCCTCACAGACATGAATGGTGAAATGTTGGAATTTCCTATGCATGGATAGTTCCTAAAGTATTCCTTTGCTTGATTTATTTTCATGCATAGAAGTGTTAGGGTTGTACATAACTGTAAATATTCCTGGCATTTTTTGTGTTGGTCTTCTTCCATAGAGATATGAATTTCTGCCTTGACCCTAGGAGTCAAGCATCCCCAACTAGAGCCATCGTTGGGAGTGTTAAAATTTTCACTCTTGTCTGTGTTTTTTGCTTCTTGAATGAGCTTGATAAGTAGGGTTTAGTAGGGTTTAAGGACTTTGGCATTGTTTTCTACAAAATTCCTACCTCTGTTATGTTTTTGATTGACCAACAATGGTAGGTTCACTGGTTTTAAGTTGTCGCATGAAGGGTCTAATGTTGTGTGATTATTGGCCCCTCATGTTGTGCCTAGCTGGTTTGGTCGGTCACTCTAATTAAAATTTTGATCTTTTATTTTTTCTTACAATTGCAAGGAAAAATCCCCAAGCCTATAGGTCTAACTATTGGCAATATGCAAGAATTGATTATGTGTTGTAATTGATGTCAACATTGCTCTGGTTGGTTGTTGACCTGCTCCGGTTGGACATGGTTTTGGTAGAGGTTATCAAAGATTCTCCTTTGGTATGTTAATATTATTGGATTCAGTTTGGAAGGATATTCATGATGATTATATGTATGTCATATTCATTTGGTTCATGATTTGGTGCTTCGAAAGCTATTGATTATGTTCTAGACTACCAGTTGATAATCTTGGTCCCGGTTGGTGATATTTGATGAAATGGTTAAGTGATTTTGATGCAGCTTCTAGAAATAGTTCTCAATAAGCTAAAGGTGTTCTTGATTGTGTCCTAGTTGTTTGGTGGCTTTTCATTGGCTAGTTTGAAGATTTGGTGATCCTATTTGGGTCTGGTAGGATATTTTGTGTTATTGATTTTGAGGGTTCTTCTCGGTTGGTGTAACGTGTTGTGGTTGATCTTGGCAGGATTTTCAATGGATATAATTGTTTGGGAATTTGAATTAGGTCCATGCTATGAAATGTAAATCATATTTTTTGGTCTGGTGGTCGATCTTTGTATCATATAATGTAATTTTTATAATTATGAGTTGACGGTTGAGGGTTTAGCCGACCTTATTATCAAGGTTGATGATTTGTATATATAGGAGATATGTTTATGTAAATTTGTAGTCAGTATTTTTCTCTACATTATCAGAGAGAGGTAAATGTGAAAACAAAGATATATCATTCAACAAAGTTTTGTATAAGGATTTAGTCCTCTGGTTGTATTGCAGACACTATGCTTAACTGGAATTGTAACCAAGCATTAGGATATTTTATTTCCATAGTTCATTTCCTCCAGATTGTAGTCTAATGATTATATAAGTCTGTGAGACTTCCCTTTTATATTAAGGAGTGTCCTCTAGGTAGTTGGCCTGATTGCAAGTGCAATCCCCGTTGTAATATTTTCACATACTGCTGCAGAAATATTATCTGATTGTGGGCAGGGTTTCCTACCACAGTTTTTCCCTTCACCGGGTTTTCCACATCAAAATATTAGTGTTGTGTGTTGTGTGCTTTCATGATTTATCTTTCATAGTGTTGTTCTCATTTTTCTCTGGTAGAAGGTTTATAATCTACAATAATTGTTTAACTTGTGGAAAACTGATTCACCCCCCCTCTTAGTTTTCCTCCAATTCATTCTAACAATTGGTATCAGAGCAAGGTCCTCTCTGGAGAAGCCTAACCACTTGAGAAGATCTGATGGCATCAAGTTCTTCATCTAATTTCTACTAGAAGGAGAGTCCTAGATTTGATGGTACAAATTACAAATTATGAAAGGAGCAAATGAAGATTCATCGATGTCTTGGAGCTGAGATATGGGAGATAATAGAAAAAGGTTATACACCTCATGATCCTAGTTCTGGAACTCTGACACCTGCTGATGAAAAAAATTATGTTGATAATGATGTCAAAGAAAAAGAAACATTGTTAAGTGTTGGCCATTTGGTGGAATTTATTATGTGTTGTATTGATGTTTTGTCATTGATGTCAACACTAGCTGTTTGGATGCTTTACTGACACCCTTCTGGTCCTGGTAGGTTAAGTGTTTTATGGTCAACTTGGATCAGGTATGATCTAGTAGGCTCCAATTTAGTCTGGTGATGGAATTGGCTTGTTCATGATACTAATACTAATATTTGGTCAGCTGGTTTTGGTTTGGTGATTGGATGCTATCCTACTTGCTTAGAAGCTTGGTTTCTGGTTCCGACAAGGATTTCACTGGTAGAGCTTTTGATGGAGATCTTTGATGAATTGCATAAGTGATGTTGGTGCAACTTCTGATGGAGTTTCAAGATGTTGTTGGTGATCATGTTCGAGACTTGGTGGTTGGAGATTATTGCTGAAGTGTGTGGACTTATACTTGGTCCCGGTTGATCTAGGTTATGGATTGGCTTTAATGTAACATGTGGATAGGACCTATTGATGTATTTTTGGGATGTCTTATGTGTTGATATTACTTCTTTGGTCTAAGGCTGACATGGTTTGTAATTATGTAATTGGTTTATTGTCTGGTGGCCAACCTGATTGTTTATGGTTGAGGGTTTACATATATAGATATAAGATCTTATTGTAGATCATCATGGTTAGTGTAAGAGGTCATGGTCAAGGAATGTAATGTGCAAATAATGTAATATCATTCAGGAAGAGGAGTTGGTAGATCATTGGAGATTGAATTGGGTTTATGTAAGAGGATTTAGTCCTCTGGTATTGAGCTTAACCAGAACTGTACTCTAGCATAGGAGATGCTATCTTTTGTAGTTCAACACTTCTCCAGATTGTAGTTGTATGTAGTCAGTGAGACTCCTTTTGCAATGAGAAGTGTGCTCTAGGATGTTGGCCTTCCTGCAAGTGCAGGAACCTTCATTGTAATTTGCATACTTACTACATAAGTATTATCTGACTATGGGTAGGCTTCCCACCATGGTTTTTTCCTTTACTGGGTTTTCCATGTACAAATCTTGGTGTTGTGTGTATGGCTTTTATTATGTGATTATTTTTTATGCTTAATTGGATTGACTGCTATTCTAGTATTATTCTTTTGGGCTATGGTATTAAAGTTTAATTGTTGAATGTTCTTGTAATCTGTGATAATTGATTCACACCCCCCCTACCCCCCCGTCCCTGCCTCCCGTCTTAGTTATCTTCTGATTATCTGAATTGTCTAACAATTGGTATCAGAGCTTTGGTCCTCTCTACAGAAAGCTTAACCACTTGAGGAAGAACCTAGGGTGACTAATAGTTCAAGTTCATCTAGTTTTTTTGGAGCTATCTTTCAAAGGGATATTTTGAGGCTTGATGGAACAAATTACACAATATGGAAGATTCAGATAGAGACTCATCTAAGATGTCTTGGCAAGGAGATTTGGGAGATCACACAAAATGGTGTCACACCCTTTAATCTGGGATCTAGAAATCCTCCTCTGGTAAACCTAGACAAGGAACTTGAGAATGATTATAGAGCAAGAGAAGCCCTCTTGTGTGCACTTTTTGATTAGCAAATAATGGGATTAACAGACAAATCATCTGGAAAGGCTATATGGGATAAATTGGAGACTCTTAATGAAGGTGACCCTATAGTGAAGATTGATAAACTTGATGGTTACCGGGTGAGATATGAAAACCTGAAGATGGAAGAAGATGAAAGGATTACTGCATTCATGGAAAGGGTAAATGAGATTGTTATGGGAATTCAATGTTGTGGTGGAACTCTGAGTGAAGATGAAATTGTTTCTAAAGTCTTGAGAGCCCTACCACCAGCTTACAAAATGAAGGTTACTACTATTAATGATTTGATAACAATGTCTAATACATCTGTCAACATAGATACCTTGGTTGGGAAGCTATTTGCTTTTGAACTTGAGAAATTTGGACCTTCTCGAGTTGTGAAGATAGAACCTGCTTTTCATGCATCTACATCTGCAACTAGTAAGAAAGATTGGAAAGTTTTATATGAAAAATAATTAAAAGATGTGAAGAGAGAAGATGATGAGTTTGAGTAACTTGAACCATTGTTTGCTAGAAGAGTACTGAAAGGACCGATAGGAAGTAAGTATGAAGGAAAAGCACCTTTTAAATGTTTTGCATGAAATAAGATTGGTCATTTTGCATCTAGATGTCCTAAAAGAAATTCAAGATTTGAAGAAAGAGTTAAAAGATCTTTTAAGCCTAACCCTAGATATCAGAACAAATATAGATTCAAGAAAAACCTAGACAAATCATGCTACATAGTGGATGAGGAAGGCATTACTGATTCAGATGATGAACTGACAAAAGACTTTGCTAATGGATCTAGGAATGGGAAGGAATGGGTATTCTTGGCTATCAAGGAAGATCATCCGACACTGGAAGAGAATGTACCAGAGGAGAAGGCACTTGCTACTAAAATTGAAGACAAGGATGAATGGGTAATTGATAGTGGTTGTTCACATCATATGACTAGAGATAAAGGGAAGTTTTTTGTCTTTGTAAGAATTTTATGGTGGACTAGTTAGATTTGGAGATGACAAGGCATGTATGATCAAAGGGAAAGGAACTATATCATTGGATGGTAAGAACAATACTAACAATGTTTATTATGTTGAAGGTTTGAAGCATAATATTTTGAGTGTAGGACAATTGGTAGATAAGGGATTTCAAATATAATTCAAGGATGGAAAATGCAAAATCATTAATAGATCTAGCTTGGAGATTGCAACTAGTACAGAGACAATAGGTAATATATTTTATTTGAACTCCAGCGAGAAGACATGTTTGATTACACAAATTGATAAGAGTTGGCTATGGTATAAAAGGCTATGTCATGCAAAATTTGATTGTATTGTGAAGATCAGTTCAACTAAGGCTACTAGAGATATACCTAAGATTATGAAGCCTTATAATTCGGTATGTAAAGAATACCAAATGGGTAAATAGGTTAGAACCTCTTTTAGGAGTATACAAGATAATTCAAATGATGTTCTTGATCTTATTCATACTGATTTGTGTGGCCTTGCTAGAATTAAAAGTTTTCATGGTGGTAGATATTTCATGCTAATCATTGATGATTATTCTAGAATGATGTGGGTTACTTTTTTGAGAGAAAAATCTGAAGCATTCGAAAAATTTAAAATCTTTAAGGCTAAGGTGGAAACTGATATAGGCTTGAAGATTAAAATGTTTGAGATTAGATAATGGTGGAGAATTCACATCCGGTGAGTTTAATAACTTTTGTGACAAGCATGGTATAAGAAGACAATTTTCTACTCCCCAGAAACCTCAGTAGAATGAAGTTGTGGAAAGAAAAAATAAAACTATCTTGGATGTTGCTAGAACAATGATGATGGAATCTAGTTTACCTCATATCTACTGGAGAGAAGCATTGATTACAATGGTTTATACATTCAATAGAGTACATATAAAAGGAGAAACCGGTAAGACACCTTATGAGTTATGGTTTGGCAATACACCTAGAGTTAAGTATTTCAGAATTTTTGGTAGTAAATGTTATATCAGGAGAGATGAAGCTATTGGGAAATTTGATCCTAGATGTGATGAAGCCATATTTCTTGGTTACTCTAATGAAATCAAAGCATATAGATGTTATAAAAAGAGATTGCAGGGAATTGTGGAGAGTGCTAATGTCAAAGTAGATGAGCTGAGAAAAAGTCAAATCAAAGTTTATGAGAAGGAACCAATAGTGGAAATGATTATATCTAAATTGGTAGTGCATTTACTTGAACAAAGAGCTAGAAGAATTCTATAGTAACTGAAGAACGGGGAAGAGGAACAGAGAGTTAGAAGACTCCTAGGTATGCGAGATTGAATCATTCTAAAGATCAAATCATTGGGGATACGAACAATGGAGTGATGACAAGAAGAAGACTGGAAACTAATGAGGTATGTTTATTTCATAAGTTGAGCCGGTATCAGTAATTGAGGCATGTAAAGATGAATATTGGTTAAAAGCTATGGAAGAAGAATTAGACCAGATTGAGAAAAATAACACATGGACTTTGGTTCCCTAGCCTAAAAATAAAAATATTATTGGAACTAAATGGGTTTTTAGGAATAAATTGAATGAGGATGGTCAATTTATAAGGAATAAGGCTAGACTGGTTTGTAAAGGATATTCTTAGAAGGAAGGAATTGATTATGGAGAGACTTTTGCATCGGTAGCTAGGATTGAAGCTGTAAGATTATTTCTTGCCTATGTTGCTTATAAAAACTACAAGGTTTATCAGATGGATGTTAAATGTGCATTTTTAAATGGGGATCTTGATGAGGAAGTTTATATTGAGCAACCTGGTGGTTTTTCACTATCAGATGATACTGATATGGGTTGCAGGTTAAGGAAAGCTTTATATGGATTGAAACAAGCACCTAGAGCTTGGTATGCAAGGTTGGATAAATTTCTTTTGAAGATTGGTTTTACTAAGGGAAATGTTGATAGTAATTTATATTATAAAATCACTCATGATGATATAATGATTGTTGAAGTATTTGATGATGACATTATGTTTGGAGGTGAAGATAAATTATGCATAGAATTTTCTAAGAGCATGGAGAAAGAATTTGAGATGTCTATGATTGGTGAGATGAAATTTTTCTTAGGTTTGCAAATTACTCAGACTAAAAAAGACATTTTTATCTGTCAAACTAAATATGCTAAGGAATTATTGAAGAAGTTTGGTATGGGAGATTCTAAATTGGTAAGTACACCTATGGTTACAAGTGAGAAATTGACAAGAAAAGATGTTTCTGCACTGATAAATCCTACAAGATACAAATCTATGACTAGAGGTCTACTTTATTTGACTTAGACTAGGCTTGACATTATGAATGTTGTTTGTATTGTTTCAATATTTTAGAGTGATCCTAGAGAAAATCATGAGGGCGGTGAAAAGTATTTTTAAATACTTGCAAGGATAACTTCACTTTATGTGCATATACAGATGTTGATTGGGCTGGAGATGTTGATGAATGGAAAAGTATTTCCGATGGAGCTTTCTTTCTTGGAAAAAAGTTGGTTTCATGGATCAACAGGAAATAGTCATGTACTTCTCTATCTACTGTTGAAGCTGAGTATGTTGTTGCTGCTACCAACTGTACACAAGTTTTATGGATGAAGCAAATTTTGAAGGATATAAAGGTGGATTGTGATGCACTGATAATTTTTCATTGTGATAACTCTGTTTCTATTGATATATAGGAGAATTTGGTATTTCATTCTAAGACAAAGCACATATCTATCAAGTATAACTTTTTGAAGGAGAAGGTGGAAGCAAATTAAGTTAGACTGGTTTATGTGAACACTAAAGAGCAGATTGCAGATATTTTCACTAAACTATTATCCAAGGAATCATTTTAGTACCTGAGAGACAGATTGGGGGTTTCTTCCCCTCTGGTAGAGACTTGAATGATGCAGTTTGGCATCAGTCTAGCATACATTATCTGAGATACTATTTATTCCGACACTGATGTGGGATGCTACTTCTCAGGGGGAGTAGTTAGCTTTGATATTTAAAGGCTTATGCTTTTGCTTTGATATTTCTGTCAAATTTCTACCATTGATGTCAAAGGGGGAGTGATATTAATGTGAAAAAGTAAAAGTCAAAGGGGGAGAGATATTGATATTCAAAGCTGCATGCAGGTGATTGTTGATTGTCTTCCACAGGGGGAGACTTTTTTGGCATTTCTTGCTACTTATATATTTTTCACATCTAGTGTTGCCATCAATGCTAAAGGGGGATATTCTTGGCCATTTGGTGGAGTTGATTATGTGTTGCATTGATGTTTTCTCATTGATGTCAACACTAGCTATTTGGATGCTTTACCGAAACCCTTTTGGTTCCCGTAGGTCAAGTGGTTTCTGGTTAACTTGGATCCGGTATGATCCGATAGGCTTTAGTATAGTCTAGTGATGGAATTGGCTTGTTCATGATACTAATACTCATATTCAGTTAGTTGGTTTTGGTCGAGTGATTGGATGCTATCCTGCTTTCTTAGAAGCTTGGTTTTTGGTTCCAGCTAGGGTTTCACCAACAAAGATTTTGATGGAGATCTTTTATGAATTGTATAAGTGGTGTTGTTGCAGCTTCTAATGGAGTTTCAAGATGTTGTTGGTGATCATGTTTGAGACTTGGTGGTTGGAGATCATTGCTGAAGCATGTGGACCTATACTTGGTCCCGGTTGATCTAGATTATGGACCGACTTTAATGTAACATGTGGATATGACCTATTAATGTATTTATGGGATGTCTTATGTGTTTATATTACTTGTTTGTTCTAAGGCCGACATGGTTTGTAATTATGTAATTAGTTTATTTTCTCATGGTTGACCTGATTGTTTATGGTCAGGTGTTTGTATATATAGATGTAAGATCTCATTATAGATCATCATGGTTAATGTAAGAGGTCATGGTCAAGAAATGTAATGTGTGAATAATGGAATATCATTCAAGCAGAGGAGTTGGTCTATCATTGGAGATCAAATTAGGTTTATGTAAGAAGGATTTAGTCCTCTATTATTGAGCTTAACTGAAACTGTACTCTGGCATAGGAGATCCTATCTTTTGTAGTTCAACACTTCTCTGGATTGTAGTCTGGATTTATATGTAGTCAGTGAGACTCCTTTTGTGATGAGCAGTGTGCTCTAGGCTGTTGGCCTTCTTGCAAGTGTAGGCACCTTCATTATAATTTACATACTTACTACAAAAGTATTATCTGACTGTGGGTAGGCTTCCCACCATGGTTTTTCCTTTTACCGGGTTTTCCAAATACAAATCTTGGTGTTGTATGGATGGCTTTTATTATGTGATTATTGTTTATGCTTAATTGGATTAACTTCTATTCCGGTATTATTGTTTTGGGTTCTGGTATTAAAGTTTAATTTTTGAATGTTCCTATAATCTGTGACAACCGATTCCCCCCCCCTATTACTTATCTTCTGCTTATCTGAACTATCTAACATTAAGTGCACTATCAAATTAAAAATTGTTGGATGTCATACACTTGGAAAATGCAAAGCAGATCTAGTTGAAGCTTGAAACTCTATATCAAGGCAACCAAGTAGTAAAGATTGCAAAACTTGAAGGTTACGAGATGAGATATGAAAATTTGAAGATGGAAGAAGATGAAAAGATAAGTTATTTCATGGATAGAGTGAATGAGATTGTCATGGGAATCAAATGTTATGGTGGAATAGTTAATGAGGATGAGGTCGTTTCAAAAATTCTAAGAGTTTTACCTCTGGCTTACAAAATGAAAGCTACTACAATAAATAAACTTTAGACAATGTCAAATACCCTTGTTACCAGAGATACATTACTTGGGAAATTGATTGTTTTTGAACTTGAAGAGCTTGGAGATCATAATGTTACTAAAACAAAAACTGCATTTGAAACACCTACCTCTTGGAAGCAGAAGATAGATTGGAAAGAGTTATATGCTAAAGAGATGGAAGACATTGAAAGAGAGAATAGAGAACTCAAAGAATTGGAAGCCCTAATTGCTAGAAGAATCCCTAAAGGACCAGTTGGAAGTAAGTATGAAGGAACGGTTCCATTTAAATATTTTTCATGCAGTAAGATTGGTCACTTTGCTTCTAGATGTTCTGAAAGAGCTGCAAGAATTATGAAAGTTTTTTGAGCAATTATAAACCTAATCCAGAATACCAGATCAAACCTAAATATAGAAAGAATAAGGAAAAATCATGTTACTATGTTAGTGATGATGATTTTGGCATTAATGATGATTCTGATGATGATGAGCCTGTAAGTGGATCTAGTAATGGAAGCTCAGGTAGTGGAAAAGAATGGGTCTTTATTTCTATCAAGGATGAATCTCTAGAACCTGTCAGTGACACAACTCATACTGAGGAGAAAGCCCTAGCTGCTAAAATTGAAGAGAAAGATGAATGGGTTATAGACAGTGCTTGCTCACTCCACATGACCGGTGATAAGAGGAAATTTCTAGCTATGCAAGAATTTGATGGTGGACTAGTTAGATTTGGAGACAACAAGGCATGAGAGATCAAAGGAAAGGAACAATATCCTTAGATGGTAAGAACAATACTGACAATGTTTATTATGTTGAAGGTTTGAATCATAATCTCTTGAGTGTAGGATAGATGGTGGATAGAGGATTTCATTTGCAATTCAAATATGGAAAATGCAAGATTATCAATAGATCTAGATTGGAAATTGCATCTAGAACTCAGACCAAAGGAAAAATATTTTATTTGAACTCCAGTGAGAAGACTTTCTTGATTGCTCAGATTGATGAAAGTTGGCTATGGAATAAAAGGATGTGTCATGTGAATTTTGATTGCATAGTAAAGATCAGTTCAACCAAAGCTATCAGAGATTTGCCCAAGATCATCAAGCCTCATAATCTGGTATGTAGAGAATGTCAAATGGGTAAGTAAGTCATAACTTCTTTCAAAAGTATGCATGACAAATCTAATGAAATTCTTGATATTATTCATACTAATCTATGTGGTCTAGAAGGACTAAAAGCTTTCAAGGAGATAGATACTTTATGTTGCTTATTGATGATTACTCTAGAATGATATGGGTTGTATTTTTGAAACAAAAATCAGAAGCCCTTGACAAATTCAAAATATTCAAAGCTATGGTTGAGACATAAACAAGATTAAAGATAAAATGCTTAAGATCAGATCATTTTTGTGAGAAATATGGAATCAGAAGACAATCATCTGCACCTAGAACTCCATAGCATAATGGAGTAGTGGAAAGAAAGAACAAAACTATCTTAGATGTTGCAAGAATAATGATGATGGAATCCAAATTGCCTGATATTTATTGGAGAGAAGTTGTCAATATTGCAGTCTACACTTTCAATAGGATACACATAAAAGGTAATACCGGCAAGACTCCTTATGAATTATGGTTTGGTCATACTCCTACTGTCAAGTATTTTAGAATTTTTGGAAGTAAATGCTATATCAGAAGAGATGACAGAATAGGGAAATTTGATCCTAGATGTGATGAAGGAATAATCCTGGGTTATTATACTAAGAGAAAAGCATATAGATGCTTTAACAAAAGATTGCAAAGGATAGTGAAAACCATAAATGTCAAAATGGATGAGCAAAGCAACAATCAGATTAGATCATATGACTATGGACCGGAAGATGAGATTGTCAGATCAGAACTGGTAATGCAAGAATTAGATCAGAGCATTGATCTAGTTGCTCCAGTAACATCAGAAAATTCCACAGTAATTGTTGAAGAGCATAAAGAGTTAGAAAGTCAAGATAATCCAAAGACTCCCAAGTATGTAAAGATGAATCATTTTTAAGATCAGATCATTAGAGATAAGAGAAAAGGTGTGATGACAAGAAGAAGGTTGGATGCTGAAGAGGTATGTTTAATCTCACAAATTGAACTGAAATCAATTATTGAAGCATGTAAAGATGAGAATTGGATGAAAGAAATGGAAGAAGAATTAAATCAGATATAAAATAATAACATATGGGAATTGGTTCCTAGCCCTAAAGATAAAAATGTTATTAGAACTAAATGGGTATTCATAAATAAATTAAATGAAGAAGGACAGGCTATAAGAAACAAAGCTAGATTAGTTTGCAAAGGATACTCACAGCAAGAAGGAATTGATTATGATGAAACTTATGCTCCAGTTGCAAGGATTGAAGTAGTAAGATTATTTCTTGCCTATGTTGCACACAATAACTACAAGGTATATCAAATGGATGTTAAATGTGCATTCCTAAATGAAGATCTTGAAGAAGAAGTCTACACTAAGCAGTCTAATGGATTTTCACTATCAGAGGACAAGGACATGGTTTGCATATTGAGGAAAGCCTTATATGGAGTGAAAAAAGCCCCTAGAGCCTGGTATGCTAGATTGGATAAACATCTTTTGAAGCTCGGATTTAGAAAAGGTAATACTGATAGAAACTTATATTATAAGATTGATCATGGTGACATATTGATAATTGAAGTCTTTGTTGATGATATCATTTTTGGAGGAGAAGAAAATCTATGCATGACATTTGTTGATGACATGAAGAATTAATTTAAAATGTCTATGATTGGTGAGATGAAATTTTTCTTACGTTTACAAATCACTCAGACTAATAATGGTATTTTCATTTGTCAAACTAAATATGTGAAAGA
This sequence comes from Cryptomeria japonica, assembly GCF_030272615.1. Taxonomy (NCBI): domain Eukaryota; kingdom Viridiplantae; phylum Streptophyta; class Pinopsida; order Cupressales; family Cupressaceae; genus Cryptomeria; species Cryptomeria japonica. Next base: position 325,183,440 of record NC_081410.1, read on the forward strand.
ACTGCTAAAGAAATTTGGACTTGAAAACTAAAAACCAATTGGAACCCCTATGATAACCAGTTGCAAACTGTCAAAGAAAGATGAATCTCCTAAAGTGAACTCAACTAGATACAAATTAATGATTTGTAGACTACTATACTTAACTTAGACTACATCAGATATAATGAATGATGTCTGCATTGCTTCTAGATTTCAGCCTGATCCAAGAGAAAATCATAAAATTGTTATTAAAAGGATATTCAAATATTTGAGAGGAACAACAGATTATGGGTTATGGTATCCAGAGGATGATGATTTAAGATTATGTTCCTATACAGACTCAGATTGGGAAAGAGATGTTGATGACCAAAAGAGCACTACAGGTGGTGCATTCTTTAATGGGAAGAAATTAGTCTCATGGCTTAGCAAAAAATAATCATGCACTTCATTATCTATTGCTGAAGCTGAATACATAGTTGTTGCAACAAATTGTACTTAGATCTTATGATGAAGAAAATGTTGAAGGATATAAGGGTAACTTATGATGAGCCTATTCTTATTCACTGTGATAATACAACTACTATTGATATGTCAAAGAATCTAGTATTTCATTCCAAATCAAAACACATATCTATAAGATATAATTTCTTGAAAGAAAAAGTTGAATCAAAGGAAGTCAGATTGATATATGTGCCCACTCAAGAATAGATTGCAGATATTCTAACAAAACCATTACCTCAAGATACTTTTGAATATCTCATAAATCAATTGGGGGTCACCACCCCTCTAGAAGAGACTTAGAGATGCATAGATACATCAATCTGGCGAGCTTACCAAAAATTTCTTCTGATCTGGATGAGATGATGCTGCTACTCAAGAGAGTAGTTAGTTGATTGGTCCAATACCTTGGCATCAACCCTTTTTCATTGATGTCAAAGGGGGAGAGATGTCCATGTGAAAAATAGAAAAATATATTCCAGTATGGGGGAGAGATATTTTCAAAAAGTAAGAACCTGATATATCAGATCAGTCAGAGATTAGTTAGTTCTTTTGTTGTTATCTTGGGAGAGAGTTTCCTAGAGATTGTTGGTATTCCTTGGCACTTGGATGTTTTTCACATTCAGTATTGCCATAAATTCCAAAGGGGCAGATTTTTGGCAATATGTAAGAATTGATTATGTGTTGTCATTGATTTCAACACTTCTCTGGTTGGTTGTTGACCTGCTCCAGTTGGTTGTTGACTTGCTCCAGTTGGAAATAGTTTTGGCAAAGGTCATCAAAGATTCTACTTCGATATGTTCAGATTGTTGGATTTGGTTTTGGAAGGATATTCATGATGGTTATATATATTTCATATTCAATTGGTTCATGATTTGGTGCTCCGGAAGCTATTGATTATGTTATAGACTGTTGGTTGATATTCTTGGTCCCGATTGGTGATATTTAATGAAATGGTTAAGTGATTTTAATGTGGCTTCTAGAAATGGTTCTTAACAAGTTAAAGGTGTTCTTGATCATGTCCCAATTGTTTGGTGGCTTTGCATTGGATAGTGTGAAGATTTGGTGATCCTATTTGGGTCTGGTAGGATATTCTATGTTATTGACACTGAGGGTTTTTCTCGGTTGGTGTAATGTGTTGCGGTTGAACTTGGCAGGATTTTTGATGGATGTAATTATTTGGGAATTTGAATTAGGTCCATGCTATATAATGATAATCATAATTAATTTGGGGGTCGATCTGTGTATCATGTAATGTAATTTTTGTAATTATGAGTTGAGGGTTAAGGGTTTAGTTGATCTTGTTATCAAGGTTGATGATTTGTATATATAGGAGATATGCTTATGTAATTTTGTATTCAGTATTTTTGTCTACATTATTAGAGAGAGGTAAATGTGAAAACAAGGATATATAAAATTTAGTGAAGTGTTGTATGAGGATTTAGTCCTCCGATTGTGTTTCAGACACTATGCTTAACCATAACTGTAACCAAGCATTAGGAGATCCTATTTCCATAGTTCATTTCCTCCAAATTGTAGTCTGATGATTATGTAAGTCTATGAGACTTCCCTTTTGTGTTGAGGAGTGTCCTCTAGGTGGTTGGCTTGATTGTAAGTGTGATCGCCATTGTAATATTTTCACATACTGCTACAAAAGTATTATTTGATTGTGGGTAGGGTATCCCACCATGGTTTTTCCACATCAAAATATTGGTGTTGTGTGTTGTGTACTTTCATGCTTTATCTTTCATAGTGTTGTACTCATTTTTCTCTAGTAGAAGTTATATAATTTGGAATAATTGTTTAACTTGTGGAAAACTGATTCACCCCCCCTCTCAATTTTCCTCCAGTTCATTCTAATACTAGTCTGTACCCCAACCATGACCCTTCTTACACTCTATAAGTCTTTTTTAGTAACAATCAAGAAGGAAGACTGAGATTAGGGGGGGGTGAATCAGTCTTCACTGGATCAACAAAATTAAACTCTAAAATAATAACTGATAAATTGTAGCAATGAATAGATAAGCAAATTAATAGCACAACACACAACACCAATATTTTTGACATGGAAAAACCGGTTAAGGAAAAAACCACAGTGGGAACCTACCCATAGTAATATTATACTCTACAATAGTATGTGAAAATATTACAATGGAGAATGCTCATGCATTCAGGCACACTTCCTAGAGCTCACTTCTCAAAAGATATTTTCCTGGAAGAATACAACCCTTAGGGAAGTCTCATTGACTTACAATAGGATTTAGAATACAACTTGGAAGAAATGAACTGCAATGATAGCATCTACAAATGCCTGATGATAATTTTGGTTAGCACAATTGTCTGTTCAGCAACACCAATCTCACCTCAATACTTCACTGAATGATAAATATCTTCTTTGCACATTCACCTATCTCTGATAATGCAGACACAATAGTGACACCTAAATTACATAAGCATCTCACCTATATATACCAATCATCAACCTTGATAACAAGGTCGGCTAAACCGTCAACCCTCAACTCATAATTACAAATAATACATTACACAATACAAAGATTGATCACTGGACCAATATTATGATTTACATTACATAGCATGGACCTAATTAAAATTTCCAAATGATCACATCCACTGGAAATCACACCAAGACCAACCACAACGTGCTACACCACTAGAAATACCTTATAACATACAAATCATCACTAGTTGATAGAAATCACCAAAAAATTGCACAATGATCAATGTTGATCACCAAAAAAAATAGAAAATGATTAATAAACACCAACAAGCACATTAAAACCATTTGGAACAGTTGCACCAGCACCACTTTTCAAATCTTCATTGATCAACATCAGAAATCTCAAGAACACAACCAATCAACAACTATCACGAAGAAAAATAACTTGCAGAACACCAAATCATGAACTTGAAATTAAGATACACAAGATCATCCCAAACAATATCCCAAAGTATCAGCACAATATCTGATCACACTGAAATATACCAGAGAAAATACCAAACTCTGCAAAATAGTGATCAACAAAACCAAACTACAAAAGTGGATCAAAAGATCTTCCCAAACTCGTCAGAATAAATCACCAGAATATACTTACATCAATAAAAACAACATATCCCAGTATCATTAATGAACAACCATATCAAACAATCTCCCCAGCAATCCAATAGTCTCCACATGCAAAATAATTTCACTTGAGTAAGGGCCCCAACATCTAGCCATGTAGGATGGCGGGATGAACCTTTGAGTGCTGAGGAGGCTATTGGCAACAACAATGAAAAAAAATAAGAGGGGGGTGAATCAATTTTCACCTAATTAAACAAATTTAGCACAATCTCAAATCTGATCAATTGCAACAAGAATAAAGATAAATACAATAACAACAACACACATAACACCAATATTTTTGACGTGGAAAACCCGATTAAGGGAAAAACAATGGTGGGAACCTACCCACAATAAGATGATACTCTATAGTAGTATGTGAGAATATTAAAATGGGGAATGCACATGCATTCGGGCACACTTCCTAGAGCTCACTACTCAAAATATGATAACCCAGAAGGCTACAACCCTTAGGGAAGGTTCACTACCTTACAATGAAATTTGGACTACAATCTAGTTAAGATGAACTAAAGAATAACATCTGCTAATGCCTAATGATAGTTTGATTAAGCTCATTTGTTTTCTTTGCAACAATCTCTACTCAATACACCACACTGAAAGATAAACTCTCTTATTCATGCATACACCACTCTCTGATAATGCAGACACAACACCCATACACCAAATTACATGAATATAACACCTATCTATACAAACAATCAACCTTGACTACAAGGTCAGTCAAACCCTCAACACCCAATTACCAAACTACATCACACGATACATAAATAAACCATCGGACCAATACAATTCCGTAGACAACATAGCATGGACCTAAATCAACTCCTTGAATGCACATCACCATCCGAGATCCCACCATGATCAACTGCAACATGTTCCACCACTAAAAAATATCACATAAAATAAAGAATATCATCAAACCTAAAAGATCTTCAACAATGTGCACAATGATCAATGCAGACCACCAAGACAAATAGAACATGATCAAGAAACACCAACATGCATGTTAAAACCATGTGCAATAGTTGCACCAACACCACTTAATCAAATCTCCATCGATCAACACACTAACACTCAAGAATACTCAACAACAATAATCAAACAAGAAATATAGTTTGTGAAGGACCAAATCATGAACCATCTAAGATTAATATACACATGAACATCCCAAACACTCCCAAATCTTCTACCAAAGATATGATCATACTAGAGCACAATATATCAATCACTAGAACACTGCAATATTAAACACTAAAAACCAATCTCCATATTGGAATCCATAACTCAATCAAGTCACCACATAACATAATGAAATCAATAAAGAATGAATTATCTCTAGTTAATTTAACATAGAAAATAGATAAACCAACTGGAGCAACTCACTACAATCATCAGATCACCAAAATAACTCTCTACAACACCAAAACATATGAATATGTTGACATCAATGACAACAACATATATCCTAGTAGCAACAATATCCAACAATCTCCCCCTTTGGAATTGATGGCAACATATGAATGTGAAAAATAATCAATGCAAAGGAATAAATCATCACCAATAATCTCCCCCTCAAATCATGCACATAAAACTCCAAAGATAAGGTAGTTTTTCACATGCTTCTCTCCCCCTTTGATAGCAATGCCAAAGACAAAATGCAAATCATGCTTCTCTCCCTCTAAGAAGGACAATCTCTCCTCCTTAGGATAAAATAACAACTTAATACCTGAACCACACACTGACTACTCCAGTTGAGTAGCAACATCAATCCGCAAGAGAAGATAAGCTCTAAAGTCCACCGGATTGATGCATTTCAATGCATCTAATTTCCATCAGGAGGGGTAGAGACCCCTAACTTGTCTCTCAAGTAGACAAATGTAGCTACAAGCATAGGATTAGTAAAAATATTTGCAATCTGATCCTTTATAGATACATATTCTAATTTGAATTCTTCATCACTGACTTTCTCCCTCAAGAAGTGATACTTAATTGATATATGCTTTGTTTTAGAATGCAGTAGTAGATTCTTTGAAATATTAATAGCACTTGAATTATCACAATATATAACAGTAGGCTCATCATACACAACTCTGATATCCTTCAATATTTGCTTCATCCAAACTACCTAAGTACAGTTGATAGCAACATCAATGTATTCAGATTCAACAGTAGATAGAGATATAGTTTTTTGTTTCTTACTCACCTATGAAACTGACTTCTTCCCCAAAAAGAAAGCTCCACTGGTAGTGCTCTTTTGGTCATCAACATCACCTTCCCAACCAACATCAGTATAGGCACATAACATGAACTCATCATTCTTCGGATACCATAAACCATAGTCAATTGATCCCTTCAAGTATCTAAAAATCTTCTTCACAACAGTAACATGGGTCACTTTAGGATCATCTTGAAACCTTGTACAAAGATAAGCAACGTGCATAATATCTAGTCTAGTCTAAGTTAAGTACAACAATACACCAACCATAGATCTATACAAAGTTTGATTAACTTTATGAGATTAATCATTCTTAAACAACTTGCATCCAGACACCATAGGAGTTCCAATAGGTTTAGAATCAGCTAACCCAAATTTCTTCAACAATTCCTTCACATACTTAGATTAAGAATTGAAAATACCTTTGTCAGTCTTTGTAATCTCTAAGAATAATTTCATCTCACATATCATATACATCTCAAATTCCTTTTGCATATCATCAACAAACTTAATACTCAAATCATCATCTCCTCCAAAAATAATTTCATCAACAAATACTTCAATAATTAAAATGTTATCATTATCAACCTTAAAGTATAAATTACTATCAGTAGTACCTTTACAAAATCCCAACTTCATCAAGTACTTATCTAATCTAGCATACTAGGCTCTAGGGGCTTGCTTAAGTCCATATAATGTTTTCTTCAGTTTACATACCATGTCTCCTTCATTTGATGATGAAAATCCATCTGGTTGCTCAATGTAGACTTATCCTTCCAAATCACCATTCAAGAAGGCTGACTTGAGATCCATCTGATATACCTTGAAATTCCTATAAGCAACTTATCCAAGCAGCAATCTAATAGCTTCAATTCTATCTACCAGAGAAAAATTCTCCTCATAATCAATGCCTTCCATCTGAGAGCATCCTTTACATACCAATCTTTCTTTGTTTCTAACCACTTTCGACTTCATTCAGTTTATTCTGGAACACCCTTTTAGTGTAAATCACATTCTTGTCTTTAGGTCTCAGAACAAGCTCCTATGTGTTATTCTTCTGAATTTGATTCATCTCTTCTTCCATTGCTTTTATCAAATTCTCTTCTTCCATTGATTTTATCAAATTCTCATCTTTACATGCTTCAAAAACATCTTTAGGTTTAATCTTTGAAATCAAACATATCTCTTCAACAACAATCCTTCTCCTAGTCATCACACCTTTATTCTTATAACCAATAATGTGATTTTTTGAATGATTCAATCTCACATACCTCAGAGTCTTCTGAATGTTCTAATTGTCAATCTCTTGAACTTCTTCACTGGTAGCAACAATGTCTGAATTAATTGTCTCTACCAAAACATTCTTCTTTAAGATCTCAGTCTGCACAGGTTTTGAAATGACATCATGATCATCAAACTCATATATGCATGCTTTGTTATTCTTTCCATGATATTCATCAACCTTCTTATTTACACTCTTTACTATCTTTTTCATTCTCTTATTCTAACATTGGTAGGCCTTGTTCTTAGTAGAATAACCCAAGAATATTCCTTCTTCACATCTTGCATCAAACTTCCCTATATCCTCATCTAGTTTGATATAACATTTTCTTCCAAAATCTCTGAAATATCTAACTATAGGAACATGACCAAACCATAGCTCATAAGGAGTCTTACTGGGATAACATTTTATATGCACCCGATTGAATGTGTAAACAATAGTGCTAATAGCTTCTCTCCAAAAATTTTGTGAAACATTTCCTTCAATCAACATAGTCCTAGCAGCATCCAAAATAGTTTTTTTTCTTCCTTTCAACAACTCCATTATGTTGAGGGGTTCTAGGAGCATATAACTATTTTCTAATTCTATTCTTCTCATAAAATATATCAAACTCACCTAAGGTGAATTCTCCTCATCTGTCAGATCTCAGACACTTGAGTTTCAACCCTGTCTCAGTCTCCACCTTAGCTTTTAATAACTTGAATTTCTCCAACGCTTTTGATTTCTCCCTTAAAAAGGTAACCTATGTCATTCTAGAATAGTCATCAATCAACAACATGAAATATTGTCACCATGCATGCTTCTCACTCTTGTAGGACCACCCAAGTCAGTATGCACAAGATACAATAAACTATTATATGTATACAACTTACTTTTGACTGAAGTTCTTGTTTTCTTTCCCAACTGGCATTATTTACATACCAAATTAGCAGGTTTTACAATTTTAGGCAAATCTCTAACAGCTTGAGTAGAACTTATCCTTATCATGCAGTCAAAATTAACATGAAAAGTCCTTCTATGCCATAACCAACTTTCATCAATCTATGCAATGAAACAACTTTTCTCACTGGAATTCAAGTGAAATATATCAGCTTTAGTCTTTGTCTTTGATGTAATCTATATTCTAGAGGAATTCAAAATCTTGCATTTACCATTCTTGAATTGCAAATCATATCCCTTGTCAACCATCTGTCCAACACTTAAGAGATAATGTTTCAGACCTTCAACATATAAGACATCATTAGTATTATGCTTACCATTGAAAGAAATATAGCCTCTACCATGAACCACACAAGCTTTGTCATCTCCAAATCTCACTATACCACCATCATACCTTTTCATATTCATAAATTTTCTTTTATCACCTATCATATGATGTGAACAACAGCTATCAATTACCCATTCATCTTTCTCTTCAATCTTAGCAGACAAATCTTTCTCCTCAATAATGCAGCTTGTATAATTTACTGGTATTGGATCATCTTCCTTGATAGAAATAAATACAAATTCTTCTTCTAAATTCCCATTCTCAGACTCTTCATCTATCACACCTTCATCAATAGCATAATAACATCTCTCTTGATATTTGTACTTCCAGTTAGGCTTATAGGACTTATCATACTTATTATGCTTTTCATATCTATCATTCTTATCAGATCTATCATACCTTTTAAATTTATCATACTTATCATATCTAGACATTCTTTCAGGATACCTAGATGCAAAATGTGTTATCTTATTGCAAGATAAACATTTCAGAGGTAACTTTCCATCATACTTACCAGCTCTCTTAGGCAATCTTTGAGAAATAAGTGCTTCAAGCTCATCCAAATCCCTTTCATGTTATTCCATCTCTCTCATCTCTCTCATATCTAGAAACCCTAGATTAACTCTCTCCTAGATCAGACTTCTCCTTCTTGAATACAGAGGCTTTAAATATAGTTTCTAACTTACCATGTGATTCTCTAAACTCACTCAATTCAAATGCAGCATGCTTACCAACCAACATGTCTCTTGTCACATTAGTCACACTTCAAATCTCATCAACAACAACTACTTTAGGCTTGTAAGTAGGAGGAAAAGATCTCATCACCTTAGCAACAATCTCATCTTCTTCAAGAGTTCCAATGGCACATTTTATGCATAACAAGTTCATTCACCTTAATCATAAAGGGTGTTATGTTCTCATCTTCTCCCATCTTGAATGTTTCATACTTCCCTTTCAAACTCTGCAACTTAGCAACTTTAACTTGTGCATATCCTTCATACAAGGTCTCTAACATTTTCCAAATCTCATGTGTAGTCTGCAAACCCATAATATTAGTCATCTTTGAATTAGTCAAGGCACTCAGCAATTCTTCCTTAGTTCTTATGTTATGTTCAACATCCTTGATCTCATCAGCAGTAACTGGACAATTCTAAGGAACATTGTAGACATTCTTTGTAATCTTCCAATATAAACTTTAATACCAGAACCCAAAATAATAATACTAGAATAGCAATTAATCCAATTAAGCATAAACAATAATCACAAAATAAAAGCCATCCACACAACACCAATATTGTACGTGGAAAACCTGATAAAGGGAAAAACAATGGTGGGAAGCCTACCCACAATCAGATAATACTTTTGCAGTAAGTATGTGAATTGCAATGAAGGGGCTTGCACTTGTAAGAAGGCCAACAACCTAGAGCACACTTCTCATCACAAAAGGAGCCTCACTGACTACATATAAATCCAGACTACAATCCAGAGAAGTGTTGAACTGCAAAAGACATCTCCTATGCCTGAGTATAGTTCTAGTTAAGCTTAGTACCAGAGGACTAAATACTCTTCCATAAAACCAATTAGATTTCCAATGATAGTATCATCTTATTGTGGGTAGGTTCCCACCGTGGGTTTTCCCTTAATCGGGTTTTCCACATAAAAAATCTTGGTGTTATGTGTGTTGCTATTATTGTGTTTATATTAATTCTTGTCACAATTGATCAAATCTAAGATTGTGCTAAATTTGCTTAATCTGGTGAAAACCAATTCACCCCTCCCCCCCCCTCAGTTTTCCTTCATTGTTGTTGCCAACAATTGGTATCAGAGGTAGATCCTTCGGAAGAAGACTGATCACTTGAGAAGATCTGGGATGGAAACCTATGTGCTCAAGAAGGAGAATTTAAGATTTGATGGAAGCAATTATATAGTATGGAAGGACTGGATGGAAGTTCATTTGAAATTTCTTGGAGATGATTATTGGTGTTTTCCATTTGGTAGAATTGATTATGTGTTGTATTGATGTCAACACTAGTTGTTTGGATGCTTTATCGACACCCTTCTAGTCCTGGTAGGTTGAGTGGTTTCTAGTTAACTTAGATCCGGCATGATCTAGTAGGCTCTGGTATAATCTGGTCATGGAATTGGCTTGTTCATAATGCTTATACTCATACTCATATTTGATCATTTGGTTTTGGTCTAGTGATTGGATGCTATCCTTCTTGCTTAGAAGATTGGTTTCTAGTTTCAGCGAAGGTTTCATCTGCAGAACTTTTTGTTGAGATCTTTTATGAATTGTATAAGTAGTGTTAGTGCAACTTCTGATGGAGTTTTAGGATGTTGTTGGTGATCATGTTTGATATTTGGCATTTGGAGATCATTGCTGAAGCGTGTGGACCTATACTTGGTCCCGATTGATCTAGGTTATGAACCGACATTGATGTAACGTGTGGATAGGACCTATTGTTGTATTTTCAGGATGTCTTATGTGTTGGATATTATTTATTTTTGTCTAAGGCTGACATGGTTTGTAATTATGTAATTGGTTTATTGTCTGGTGGCCAACCTGATTGTTTATGGTCAAGGCTTTGTATAAATAAGATATAAGATCTCATTGTAGATCATCATGGTTAATGTAAGTGGTCATGGTTAAGGAATGTAATGTAGTATATGAGAATATTACAATGGGGAATGCACATGCATTTAGGCACACTGCCTAGAGCTTGTTGGAAACCAATAACACTAAGAGGGGGGGTGAATTAGTGTTATACTAGAATAAAAGATTTTAGCTTTAACAAAACATACATACACCAACCGGTATACTAGTATAAACATAATTGAAAGAAGTAATGCAACCAATAAGCCAAAAATATAAATGAGAACCATAACACACAGATTTATAGGTGGAAAACCTCAATGAGGAAAAACCACGGTAGGATTTGTGACCCACAATATCAATTCACTGACCATATGAAGAGATATTACAATATATGTTGGGGCCTACACTTGCAAGAAGGCTTACATCCTAGAGCACACTACTCATCACAAAAGGAGTCTCACTGACTACATACAAATCCAGACTACAATCCAGATAAGTGTTGAACTGCAAAAGATAACATCTCCTATGCCAAAATACAGTTCCGATTTAAGCTCTGTCTATTCCAGTTAAAACCTTAGTACCAAAATAACCTCTATAACAAATTTCTCACATACATAGTCTCTCTGATATATTTCACATTACATTACATCCATAACCTTATATATATCCATCCCCTTTTATTTTTCTATCTATGCATATCCTATATATACCCTATACAAATTTATGCATTATGTCAGCTTAAAAGGATATATATAATTACATAATGCATGTCGGACTCCAATACCAATACCATGTTGGCCTACATTGTCAATGACCAAAGAAATCTTCTATCCTCCTGGTGCTAGTGCTGGTGCTGGTGTAGAGTCTGTGAAGTGCCTGTCAGTATACTATATGAAGCTCGAACCCAAAAATATGTTGCCATCAATGACAACATAATAAAACTTAACCAGTAGAGTGTCAATTGGTAAAAATATCCCCTTGGCATTGATGGCAACACTCATGTGAAAAATGGTCATGGTTTCAACTATTGGTTTCATCTTGCCCTACTCCCCCAGAGTTGAATATGCAAAATGCTCCAATACTCCAAAATTCCAAGGACTTTGTAACTCCCCCTAATGTATGCAACCCTTCATTCTTTTTCACATGTATACTACTCCCCCTTTGACATCAATGCCCAAATATTGTAAAAACAAATGTCAAAGAATGATAATTGTACACTGAATATCTCCAAAAAAATGTCTTACCAAAGCTTGACCAATTTCATGATTTCCAAGTAAGATTTCTCTAATAACTCCACATAAGTATCCCAACTAGTTTTGAGTGTGCCAGAGATACATACAAGTCTACTCAGTAAATATGCAAGTGATTCTTTCTCATTAACTTTTATTGGTGTGGTCTTACCAAGTATATCCATTCATTCTCTCTTATGAACACCAAGTGAATCCAATCTTGGACTCGCCAAACCTCTAAGACTTCTGGCTCTCTGAATGATCTTATCTCTTTCTTTTTCAAGAGCAGAAATTTGATTGTCCAAAGTTAAAATTTGTCCATCTATGGATGTGGTCAGTGAAATTAGTCCATGAAAAGAGTTAGCAATACTAGCAATTTTGTCATGTACATCTTTTATCTTTTCATCCACTTTTGTTGTAACAATCTTTATATTGCAACATACCCTATATATATTAGTACTTTGTTTCAAATAATTTTCTATCAGAATTAACTTCTCCTCAATATTTTTCTTCTCTGTCAATGATCTGATCAAAAGCATCTTTCTTAGCCAAAGTAAATTTTTCAAGTGCTAGACAGTTAGAGATATGTTGTAATGATTGAAAATCTTTAGAGATGTGTTTTCTATCTTAAGCTTGTCGAAAGGGCTCGCTTCATTCTCAATCTTACATTTTGGGACCAATCTATGCAAACTAGTTATGGATTGATCTATAATCCCTTTGTCTATGGTTCCTTCCTTCATCAGTTTCTAAGCAACCGTCATCATCAGTTTTGTGGGACTCATCTCTGTGATGTTTTTCTTTTTCACTAGAGAAGTGTTAATTGTCAATAATGATGTGTCAGCAACTGGTTCCCTATCGGATTCCCCTATTTTCTATTGTGATTCATCTTGTATTTCCTCCTCACTTGCACTGGTGGCTTCGCCATTTGGTGCAGTCTTTGCAACTGTCAGTTCCTCTCTAGGAACAGTAACCTCAACCTATGCATTATTATCTGGAGGACAAGTGTCCTCAATGTTAATATCTTGTACAATGTTTTGTGCATTAACCAATGTCTCTGTATTTGTCTGTACATTTGACTCAATTTCCACTATCTTGATATTCTTTAAAACTTAGGGTGGTGTACCCATAATTCCTTTACCTTTCCCTTCAACCAGTGTACCTACAGTATCAATCTTTATCTTCGGTGAAGTGAAGAATCTTCTATGCTCTCCCAAAAAAATTATCCAATCCTTCTGTGTTTCCTTTATTATCTCATTCATCCTTCCTAACATCAGGCTAGTTATTCTATGTTTGTTGTTGAATACTTTCATATCTGTAGCCTCAATTGTCTTCTCCATCTCATCTGGCATTATAGTAACACATATAGCTAAGAGTTCTTGTATCTTAATGTGTTTTTTTTCTAGCATTGCAGATAACCTTGTAGCATCTAATTTGTTGTATAGCTTTGTTGGTATTTGATTTTCTATTTCAATTAATGCTTTCTTATAGATGTCTAAATATAGAAGAATTTCTTCTTCTACCTCTCTCTGTTCATTAAATATAAATGTATCATAATAAGACTTAACATTATTCAACATCCCATCCTTAATTATTTCATCTACAATTTCAGCACAAGTCTTAGGCAGAGTAATTGTTACATTACCAGTCTCCAGTGCCAATTCAGTGTCACTCTCCTTCCTCCTTCTAGTAGTGCTAAATATAGCTAATGGTGTAGCCTTGGGTGCCTACTTCTGTGTCGGTACTTTGATGGTGATTTTCCTAATTAGTTGTCTCTTTGGTTCCACTTTAGATTCTTTCGGTTTCTTTCTTACAACACTTTTGAAAGATAAAGGTGTTTCATCATCAGTCTCAGAATCTGTAGCCACAAGTTCAATGTGAACTATCCAATCCTTCCTCTTTCTCCCTTTCTTCGGGATAGTATCAATGAGTTCCTTAATTTCCTTAGAAACCTTTTGTACAAACTTTCTTTCCTTAGCTTCTTATTTTTCCCTCTTCTTTCGGTTGAGCTCAGTTTCAACCTCAAACGTCTTTTATTGTGTTGTTCCATAAGGTTTTTCTACTTCATCTATTTCTGCATCTATCAGAATTTTTGCATAAGCATCAAGGATTAATGCATCCACCTCATATCCCATTTCCTCTATCCAAATCTTCTGGGGCTTAACTACCTCCATGAGAGTCACATCCTTCTTAACCATGAAATTGTCGGCATTTTGATGATGTTTTGATTGTCATTGATGGACACACACTTTCTTTGTGATGGACACACACTTTCTTAATGTATGAGTTATTCTCAACTGGTAATTTTTCCAATCGATATTATGTATTATAGTCTTTAGACTATCAGTGTTTTGTAGAAGATGTTTACCAGTCACAAATTGACTGAAGATCTCAAGCGGTATGGAGAACCCAAGCAGTATGAAGACCTCAAGTAGTTTGAGGATCTCAAGGGGTTCGAAGGAACAAAGTGGTAGTTAAACATTTTTTAGCTTCATTTTTGACAACCGGTAATCGGTATATTGTATGAATCGGTATTACTCTATGATGAGTTACCAACCAGTATTTATGTGATGAGTTATCATCCACCAACACTTTGGTGGTGATTTTGTGTCGTGTTAACAAATGTGTCTAGATGCAGTGAACCTAGGAACTTGTAGTTTAATCCTATTGGACCGACATGAAATCAGTTTCCTTTATAAGGACATCATGTCTAGGGTTTGTATAGTTGAGAGATGTATGATGTATGAGAAGGTTATGTGCAATTTTTGCAGAGAAGATTAGGTCTTTGTGAAGAGTTAGAGTGTGGAGATATTGAAGACTGAAGTAATACTGAAATGCATTAACAATGAGCTATCAAGGCTCTAACTAAGCATACTATGCTAGTATCTAGATCACTCACTTGTTGATTACTCATATCTTTGACAAGTCTGAAACCCTTAACCAGGTAGGCCTAGCAAAGCCTTTGTAAATCCTCTAATAGGATGGTTCACAATTGTGGATTTGAAATCCTTTAGCAAGGTATTCTTTAACATGACTTATCTCCTAACAGATATCTAGATTCCTAACAGGATCTGTTCTGGTGAAGAACATTGTATGACCTTAACCGGTCTGGTTTCTATTCTGCAAATAGTTACTTGTGAGTTTCTGCTCACCGTGGTTTTTCCCATTTGGGTTTCCATGTCAAAATATTTTGTGTTATGGTGATTGTGCTTTTATGGGTGAATGATTTATTTGCTATTTGGTTTGCATTTATCTTAACTGGTTTATTAGTAAAACTGTTATACCGGTTATTTGCTAAATTGTTTAAAAGTTTGAGTTCAATATTTTTTGGTATACTAATTCACCCCCCCCCCCTTAGTATTCATCAATTGGTATCAGAGCCAACCTTTCTATAAGTCTAACCACTTGGAAGGAGATATTGGGGAATACGCTGTGAGGGAACTTACTCATTGTCTCACTCAAACTGAGAGAGCCTACGATGAACTCAAAGTCAAGTATAAAGCCTCTTTGGCCAAGAGAAGAGAGTGTGCTGAGAAACTAATGGAACTTACTGAAAATAGCTCTTCTGATGAAGCTAACATGGATGCCTTAGTTGAAGAAGTTGAAAAACTGAATGAATCTAAAGCCAACTTGAGAAAGGAGTTGGAAGGACTGACTATCAGAATGTGTCAAGAGCTTGAGAACCAAAGGAAAGCTGAAGATCTAGTAAAAGACAAAGATCATGAGATCTCCAAGTTGAAGCAAGAAATTAGTGCCCTTACTGCTCATCTCCAAGAGAGTAAAGTGGAAAAAGAAGAAATTCAAGGTGAACTAAACATGGCTATTTTTGAGAATGCAACCTTGATGGAATCTAATGCTGCTATTTCCAAGGAGCTTACTGAGTCAAAGGAGATACTTGCCAAATTCAATTAGAGTACTGCTAAGCTATAGGAAAAGCTTGAATCGGAAAAACCGGTAAAGAATACCACTGGACTTGGTTTCTCTGGGTATGAGGAAGGTGAAACCTCTAGAACAAAAGTTGAAGCATCAAAGAAGAAACCAACATACAAGGATAAAGGTAAGAAAAATTTTAAACCTATTTGCTTCAATTGTCTCAAGGACATACTGCTAATGTGTGTAGAAGCAAGGCCTACAATAATTTTCTTTATTTTCTAAACAATAAGCCTAGATCCAATAGATTCAATAGAAACTGCTATGCATGCAACAAGTTTGGGCATATAGCATTTGAATGCAGGTCTATTTTACACAACACTGGGAGATACCCTTCAAGGACTTGAAGAGTTATCCCAGAACCCTTTGTGAACTAGAATCCCAACTGGTATAATACCTATGACCATCGGTCAGGTGGCTATCAAGTGGCAACTGGTTGGAGAGAAACCTATTTGATCTGTCATGGTATCGGTCACACTGCTACAACATCAGAAGGAAGAATGGCAGTATGAATAATGGACCATGGAGAACACCTATAATGGTATTCTATCATTGCAACAAACTGGGACACACTGCTAGAACCTACAGAATGAGAAAGAACCTATCGGATGATATACTGATCACTCCAGAAGGGAAGATTGATGTTGAAACCATTCAAGCGGGAATGAATAAAACTTGGAAAAAGAAACCTGAAGAAGTGTCACAGGATGAACCGGTTTCTGCACCTAGTGTGGAAGTCTCTAAACTAGAAAAATGAGCTTCAGAAAAGCTTAGGGGGAGCATATCAGTGAAATATTTGAACCCCTAGTTTATATCAGTAAAGACCTTAACCTATATACGTTACCTATCAATTGACAGAAGATTTGAAGTAGTAAAAGGAAAAATCAGGGTTTGTACCCTAGCGGTGATGCATTTATTATGGTAGGTGAAAGATTGTTTAAAAGGGATTTTTGATGCCATTTTCAGTTATCTTTTTTAGAGCGAATAATTTTCAAGAGAGAGCAACAAAGAGCAATTCGTGTAGTGATTTAGAGCGAATTCAAAAATCTTGCAGAGGAATCCAACAAACTTTCAATCTATCGGTGAAGAACACTAAGTGGTGTTCCAAGCAACCAAAGTGGTGTGTTGTGAGTAACATTGGCAAAACCTAAATTTTGAATTGTGAAGGTATTTCTCAAAATTCTTGTTTATCATTTAATCATGGCTTGTACATCGTACTCTAGTTTGAGTGTACCTGTAGATTCAGCTGATTTTATTCAAAAGAAGATGAAATACAATGCCCTATCCCAGATACCCACTGGAGTTATAGTTGAGGAAGATATTTCAAGATATATTGATTGTAAATTGGAAGACCTAGGATCCCTATTGATCCATTCTCGGCTAGGTCTATTATGTGGGGATGACAAGAAAATCAAATCGGAATATAGCATCCTAGAGAGGAAGAAACTACACAATGCGGTTTATTTTCTAGAAGAGTTTATTGAAGATCACATCTGCATCATCCTGAGCAGAGTGAATAGTGATTAAATGTATCTCGAGAAGATGCATGACATCACACTACAGGCAATTCATGCTATTACCAATTTTTCTAACATAGGAGAGGTGTCAACCCTAAGGAAGGTCACCAAGACTAAAATTACTAAGCTCACCAGTTCTTTGAGTGACCAACAGACGATGACTGTCAACACCATCAAAGATGATTTGGTTAAGTATGCTTGCATGGTGATTGGCTACCAAATGTTTTATGCTAGCAAAATGAACTTTGTCCCTGTTGCTACAGTGAATGCTGCCTACAGAATGATTAAAGAAGATGCCTCATTTGATTTGTGTACCTATTTGCAGAAGTAATCGCTACTAAACCTAAAGTCCATTAAATAGGATAATGCCCTAAGGTTCAAGTTTGGACAACTTTTGGTCAACCTATTTTTCTACTTTCAAGTCTATTTCCTTGGAGTAGGTGATGTTCAATGGTCTGCTAACCAACCGGTCTCCAAGAAAATTAGGGAAAGTCTTCAAGCAGTGAGAACCGGATATCCTGAGGTTCTGAATAAATATTTTGATGAATTCAAGCGAAAAATGAGCCAGAGGATGAGGATATCTAGAGATATTGTGAAGAAGTATGAAGATGACATCTGCTTCACCATAAAAGTAGATGAATGCATAATGGAAGTGGTGGAACCAAGAAAGGAAGTTGTTGAGCCAATGGGGTATGAAGTAATGTATGATATGTTGATCGGGTATGCCTCTACCCTGCTTGCCTCACCATTAGATGCGAAGAAAAAGAGAACCGACACCTACTTAGAGAGGGTAACACCAGTTGAAGATCCTACATAGAAAAAGGGCAAGGCAGTGCCATTGGTATCGACACTGATTACCTCAATCGGTCCAAAAGTGACCAAGCGGTCACTTGCTAAGAAGAAACTAGAGGTTGTTCCTGCTAAAGTCTTCGAGAGGAAGTGGAAAACCAAAAACAGCTCACCAGAGTCAGAGGATACTGAACCAGAAGTACAGCCAAAGAAGACCAGGAAATCAAGCAAGAAGGTAAAATCTACTGATAATGCACCTACAACCTCTGCACCGGTAAATATAGATATTTCCTCTTATAAGCCGATGACACATTGTCAAAGGACTTTAAAGAATATTAAGAGGAAGGTGCTTGATGATTTAAAAGAATATTTTTATGATTTTTCTGATAGTGAGAAAGATGAAGTAGAACAAGAGGTTATTAGATATTTGTGTGTCAATGACCAGTCACCATCTGAAATCAGATCAGTCACACCTAATTCTTTATACAATTCTTTGGACAATAAATGGCGCATTGCCATTGAGAAAGAGCAGGAAATAAGGGAGAAAGTATTTGCACAATACTTTCCCGATACCTCTAATTCTGAATTATTTGAGATAATGGATAAGAACAAAGGTCTCTTCTTCATGAGAAGAAGAAGACTCAGGCTACTAGAAGGTAAAGCTTCTAAAGTGGAGAAGGACACACATTTACATGCCAAAGTTGTTGTCTAGTTACACCAAGTGTCTGAGGCAAATCTGAAGGCTAAACAAGCACCTGATCTAACATCAGGCAAACCGGATGAAGCATTTGATAGTGAAGGAGAAAGAGTTACAAAACAAAATGACACTATTGATGTGGATGCATTAGATATTGAGGATGTCACTCCTGATAAAGAAGAATATGAGAAAGAAAGACAGGACAAAGAAAAAGCAGAGAGAGAGAAACAGGATAAGGAAAAGGTTGATAAAGAGAAAGTGAAGAAAGAGCAATTGGAAAAAGAAAGGCAAGAGGAAATAAAGAAGAAAGAGGAAGACAAGAGAAAAGAGGAAGAGAAAAGGAAATAGGAGGAGAAGAGGAAACAAGAAGAGGAGAAGAGGAAACAAGAAGAGGAAAAGAGGAAACAAGAAGAGGAAAAGAGGAAACAAGAAGAGGAGAAGAGGAAACAAGAAGAGAATAGGAAAGAAGAGGAGAAGAGGAAAGAAGAGGAGAAGAAGAAAGAAGAAGACAAATGGAAGGAAGAAGAAATGAAGAAGGAGGAAGAGAAGAAAAAGAAGGAAGAGGACAAGAAAATGGAAGAAATGGAGAAGAAAACACAAGAAGAAGAACAAAGGAAGAAAGAAGAGGAAAAGAAAAGTGCTAAAGAGAAAAAGGAAGCAGAGAAGATCAAACAGGCCAAGGCAATCGGTGATCAAATCAAAGTGGTTGACACCTCCAGTCCTATTGACCTTCAATTTGCAGATGAATCAGAGCTGCTTCAAAGCATAAATCTTGCACAAGAAATATTAGAAGCATTGAAGAGGAAGAAGGAACAAGATGTCATTCAAATTGTTGTTGACACCCTCATCAGTCTAATTCTCGGTACTAACCGCCCTAGTATCGATTCCTCTTTAGCCAAGCTAAAACTTCTTTGCACTATAGTAGAGGACCAAGTACAATGCTTGGAAGTTATTGCTACAACCAGTGCCAAGAAGAACCATGAAAAGGCACTCAACACTACCTTAGTCAAGAAACTAAATGAGCTTAGGTCACAACTTCTAAAATAGTAGAAGGATATAGGTGTTGCTATGGATGAGGGCAAATTACTGCTGAGTAAAATCTGCCAACCCCATCTATTTTGTGATGATGTGCTTAAGCAGAAAGATAAACTCCAATCGGAGTTCTAGGCATACATCACCAACTTCAAGATGCCATATGATTCATTTACTACATATGGGAAAATGGTCCATCATTATTAGCTGCAGATTGCCAGGGTGGAATCAGAAATATGCAACCGGACAAAAGATTTGCAGGACCTTCAACTGGTCTTATTACCCAGACTGTAGATTGTTCATAAATGTTTTCTCAGTTTGGAAACCATCACGATAACTAAAGAGATGAGTACCATTGATGCTATGGAATAACTGGTATTCCAGATGCAGACAGAAAGTGAGGTTGCTACCTCATTACTTGAGTCATGGTCAATGGCCATGAAAACTTTTATGTGGGATTTTAAATCTTTTCTTGATAAGTTCTATTCCTTATTATCATAAACATTTACTCTATTTTTATATATAAGGAAACGGGGGTTATTCTACACTACTTTGTCATTGTTGGCAAAGGGGGAGTAGTATTTAAAATTTTGGTGAATGTTATGTATACTTTCATGTTACCACTTTGGGGGAGTAGTATACATTGTAATTTCTGCAAATGGGATAGTATATATGCTTAGGGGGAGTAATTTAGATTATGGTATATTTTTGTTGAAAAAACACTTAGATGTCAAATTTTTCCTAAGAGTTGCCATCAATGCCAAAGGGGAGATTTTTGGTATTTTGATGATGTTTTAATTGTCATTGATGGACACACACTTTCTTAATGTATGAGTTATGCTCAACCAGTAATTGTTTTGACCAGTATTATGTATTATAGTCTTTAGACTATTCGTGTTTTGCAGAAGATGTTTACCGGTCACAAATTGATTGAAGACCTCAAGTGGTATGGAGAACCCAAGCGGTATGAAGAACTCAAGCAGTTCGAGCATCTCAAGCAGTTCAAAGGAACAAAGTGGTAGTTAAACATTTTTCAGTCTTCATTTTTGACAACCAGTAATCGGTATATTATATGAACTGGTATTACTCTGTGATGAGTTACCAACCGGTATTTCTATGATGAGTTATCATCCACTAACACTTTGGCAGTGATTTTGTGTCATGTTACCAAATGTGTCTAGATGCACCGAACCTAGGAACTTGTAGTTTAATCCTATTGGACCGACATGAAATTAGTTTCCTTTATAAGGACATCATGTCTAGGGTTTGTATAGTTGAGAGATGTATGATGTATGAGAAGGTTATGTGCAATTTTTGCAGAGAAGATTAGGTCTTTGTGAAGAGTTAGAGTGTGGAGATATTGAAGACTAAAGTAATACTAAAATGCATTAACAATGAGCTATCAAGGCTCTAACTAAGCATACTATGCTAGTATCTAGATCACTCACTTGTTGATTACTCATATCTTTGACAAGTCTGAAACCCTTAACCGGGTAGGCCTAGCAAAGCCTTTGTAAATCCTCTAACAAGGTGGTTCACAACCGTGGATCTGAAATCCTTTAGAAAGGTATTCTTTAACAAGACTTATCTCCTAACAGATATCTAGATTCCTAACAGGATCTGTTCTAGTGAAGAACTTTGTATGACCTTAACCGGTCTGGTTTCTATTCTGTAGATATTTACTTTTGAGTTTTTTCTCATCGTGGTTTTTCTCATTTGGGTTTCCATGTCAAAATATCTTATTTTATGGTGATTGTGCTTTTGTGGGTGAATGCTTTATTTTCTATTTGGTTTGCATTTATCTTAACAGGTTTATTAGTAAAAAATTTATACTGGTTATCTGCTAAATTGTTGAAAAGTTTGAGTTCAGTATTTTTTGGTATACTAATTCACCCCCCCTCTCAGTATTCATCAGAAACAAATGTCGGTAGACTATTTCTCTACAATTTTCTCAGGTATCCTTATTCTAGACCTCATAAATTTCTGAAAAGCCTTGAAGTAACCCCATGCCTTGTCATCTCTAAGACTTCCCAATGCATCAATTGATTGCTTAAGTTGTCTTCCTACTGGGATGTCAAAAGCCCATTGCTTCCTTCCAGAACTAGGGGTATCATTTAGAAAGTATAACATTAAGCACACTAACAGATTTCCATACCAGAAGGTGTCCTTCTTCTTAGCTTTAATCTTTCCTAAATCAATCAAT
The DNA here is from genome assembly GCF_030272615.1 of Cryptomeria japonica. Lineage (NCBI taxonomy): Eukaryota > Viridiplantae > Streptophyta > Pinopsida > Cupressales > Cupressaceae > Cryptomeria > Cryptomeria japonica. The sequence continues at coordinate 325,205,813 of NC_081410.1, forward strand.
AACTCCTCAAGCATCTAGTCATAGAGATCTAAGTTGATATTTTCTCTCATCATTCTATAAGCGGCCAAAATACATAATCTGGAAACTGAATTCAATCAGTTAGACTAAGTTACCTTGTAACCTATGATCATGTTGCCAAATTTGATGATGGTGTTGGTGATAGTGTTCACCTTCATTGATCTCTTGTCTGATGTAGCGTCGGTGATCTTCCTTACTAAGTCATTTGATACTTTCTTATTTGGTTGTTTCCCTTTTGATGGTAAACCGGTAATTTCTGAATGGATTCCTTAGTGATTTTGTAGGGTCAGTCCAGCCATGAGAATTCCCCATGTACTCTGCTAAGTACATATCTGACAATCTCATCCTTGAATTCTGGAATATCCAGAATATCTGTGAACCCTAGATTTTTGATGTGTTTATATGCCAATTTGATTTTACTAGATTCTCCCATGAGTTCATTCATATGCATCCCCTTGATTTCTGAAGTACCTAAGTCCTCTATATGACACTAAATATAAGCCCTAACATCTTCTACATATACCACTCCCTTCGGGATGTGAGAAAACGCTCCAATCGAATCTTCCTTGGTAGCCACATGTGGATACGGTTTGATAATTGGCCTAGGGAGGTCCTTACATTCTACTATAGCTGGATTTGCAACAAATATAAGAGCAGAAGATGATCCCAATTCTATGATTCAAGAAAAATACCTTTAGAACTCTGCCAATGAAAACCTCTTATCAAATCCTTCTAGATGTCGATGTGATCATTCAAGATAAAATTTGATCGCCTCTTAATAGTTTTTGGTTGCACTAAGTCACTCTGAATTTCTCCAAAATTGCTCTGAATGCTGGGTGATTAATAATGAAGTGTAATCAACCTTTTATCCATAGAGAAAACCCTAATTTTTTGTTGACATAAATGACTGTCAGTGAATGATACCAGATCTCACTCTGAATATATCAATGTCGGATAATCCTTTCCAATCTCTGGAACGTCTTCTAGAATATCCTCTAGGGGCATATGCATCATCTTTCATGAAATTTTCTTACTCCTAAGGCATTTGCCTTAGTTACCAGATGAGCTCACTGCAGGAGCAGGAGTAGCCTCTTTTGCCAGATAAGTAACTGAGGCATTCCCATCTGATGATTTCTTTTCAGTCTTTCTAACCCATCTCTGAGTATGGTCTTGCCGGATTTCATGAACTTTCTCTTTGCCTTTATCATTTATTCATCCATTGCCAAGTGGTATTTTTTTGCTTCTACAGAACTTAGCAATATGTCTGATTTCATTGCATGCATAACATATAACATTGTTCTTTTGAATTGCCTTGCTAAAACTAGTGAAATTACTTGACCTGCATTGATTAGCCATATGTCCAAATTTTCCACAAGCATAGCATTTTACATTCATTCTACAATCTTCTATCTTGTGACCAATTTTATTGCATTTAGAACATTTACCGAGCAAAATCAGGATTCTGATTTGCTTTGTTTCTACATTGCCTCGCCATGTGACCAAATCTATTGTAAACAAATAATCTACCATTGAATTTATAAGCATTGAATTTCCTTACCAATGTCTTATGGTTTTGATCTTCATTAGCAGTACGAGAACTCTGTCCTTTCTCAAAACCAAGTCCACTAGAATCCCCAATCTGCCTCTGTCTCCTCAGTAACTCATCAAGTTGTGCTGAGCTGATCTTGAATTTTTCTTTGTACTCACTTGTAGCAGTTAAATCATCTCTTAGTACTGTCATTTGTCTCTCAAGCTCTTGCTCATTGTTCTGGGACTGTACCAAATTAGACCTTAATATCTCATTTTCATGAGTCAACCTACCACATTCTTCAAATTTATTCTTCAGGGATACAACAAGATTTTATTCCTTTTTCTTTTTGTCCTCAATATCCTTGGATAACCTCATAGCCATAGTTTGCATTTCATTCTTCATAACTATGTTCTTATGACTTAATTTCTAACATTGTTCCTTAAGTGCATCTTCATGATCTTGATTTTTCAAAAGTTCCTTCCTCCTGGCTTGAACAGATGAAAATCTCTCTTGTAGGACAAGAATAAATTTTTTCGTAGAATTCAACTCATCTTGTAACATTAAGTTCTTCAATCTTTCAACATCATAATCTTCAAGTACCATCTCAAGTTGTTTCTCCAAAGCCATATTCAATGATTCTAGTTTTAGGATCTTCCTCAAGATGTTAAACTTCCTCTAAGGCACAAGGCTCTGATACCAATTGTTGGAAACCAATAACATAGAGAGGGGGGGTGAATCAGTGTTATACCGAAATAAAATATTTTAGCTTTAACAAAACATACATACACCAATTGGTATACCGATATAAATAGAATTGAAAGAAGTAATGCAGCCAATAATCCAAACATATAAATGAGAACCATAACACGCAGATTTATACATGGAAAAACTCAATGAGGAAAAACCATGGTGGGATTTGTGACCCACAATATCAATTCACTGGCCATACGAAGAGATATTATAATATATGCTGGGGCTTGCACTTGCAGGAAGGCTTACAACCTAGAGCACATTTCTCATCACAAAAGGAGTCTCACTGACTACATACAAATCCAGACTACAATCTGGAGAAGTGTTGAACTGCAAAAGATAGCATCTCCTACGCCAAAATATAGTTCCGGTTTAAGCTCTGTCTGTTCTGGTTAAAACCTCAGTACCACAATAACCCCTATAATGAATTACTCACATACATAGTCTCTCTGATATATTTCACATTACATTACATCCATAACCTTATATATATAAATCCCCTTTTATTTTTCTATCTATGCATATCCTATATATACCCTATACAAATTTATGCCTTATGTCGGTGGTGCAGGAGCACCTTCACAATTTTGGCTTGTTTGATCCTGATGGGATCAAGAATTGAATAAAGGACTATTGTAAGAGTCCAATAGTGTGTTTTAGGTTTCATTATATTTTAATTTTATCTTAGAGTTGGTTAGATAGTTTTTCTCAAGTTTTCTTTCTAGTTTTGGCCCATAGTGCCTTGTAAGCCAAAAATGACATTATAGTGCAAATATGCTCAAAACCTTGTAACAAGCCTAGAAAGGAATTGGAGTAGGTGTATTTATTGATTTTAAACCATCTCAAATGATTAGGTGGAAGATATTTTTCTTATAGGTCAAAAATGCACTAAGAGTCAAAAATTGCCAATGTTGTCAAGCAATATTTTGACAAAAAGTGAGAAAAGTTGTAAAATCACTCCACAAGGTAGTTATGGATGCCATAAGGCTTGAAATGGTTTCAGTGTTCCTATATAAGGACACTTCAAACATTTTAAATAGGTTGACTTTGTATTAGCAAGAGGAAATTAATAAAATATGACCGTTTTTCATGCTTTTTAAGCTTAATCTACTATAACAGTCTGTAAAAAGAAATATTTCCATACTTTTCTTTCATGGGAGTTTTTGCCATGGTTGTATGAAGGGTTTTCATTCTTTTTTTTAGGGTTTTTACTATGTTTTGGTTTATCAAAAAAAATCTTTTAGTTTTTGCCAGTTCGCTGCCCTAAACTGGGGTTTTGAAGAAAATGGGTTGAAACACTTGGTCTCCATGGGTAACCATGCAAAAAAGAACCTTGGAGACCAAGTTGGACCTTTTTACATATTGTATTTTAAGTTTTTGTTGTTCGTTGTGATGGAAAGGGTGAATTTGAGTGAATACTAGGCAAGTATGGTTATTTGGCTAGTAGCATGAACAAAACTCAAGATTTGCACCCAAAAGAGATTTGGAGTGAACAAATGAATGAGGCAGAGGTCTGGGCATGTGACCAAGGTTTTTAAACATCATTTTATGTCTTATAATACCTTGTTTCATTTAATTATTCCTTTGTTGTAAGAAAAAAGTGAGTTCACTGTTTTTGGAATTTGTGTTTGTAAAAATGCTCGTGGAGTGCTTCAAACCATGATCCAAGCCTTGTAACTATAAAGGATATGTAATAGGAGAGTTCAAAAATGTTTTACAGACCTCATGGAAGTATACTTTCTAGTTCATACTCCTTGTCTTGCAGGAACAAAGAGATAGCAGCAGATTGACTGGTAAAGGGATAGTTTTGACCGTGATAGTGACAAATTGACTGATTTTGCAATTGTTGGCCAAGTGTTTGGTAAAATGATTGTATGGAAAGGGTAGGGGAAGCTCTAAATTTATATGGAAGAGGTATCCAAGTAGTATGGGAGGATGAAATAAGTTTGATGGAGTGAATCCATGGTGGAAGCACCTAAACCCTCTTGAAAACCCTTGTTTTGAGGCTACAAAATAGGATAGTCATAAATTGACCTTCCCAAGACCTCCCTTGGCACTAATTAATGATTTTGGCCAAAAGGGTACTTGAAAATATTCTCCTTTTTCAAATATTCCAAGTTGGAAGTGAGTAATGTGCAAAATAGTGTTTCAGGAGGGCTAAAAAGGTTTTATTCCTTGTAGCCCTGTTTTGCAAAAAGTGTGAACCCGATTTGTGCAAGGTTGATTGGTATTGAAGAAACTTTGGAATCCATTTTAAAACACTTGATAAAGTCTCCTAACACCTTAGTATGAGCAGTGGTACTATATTTGGGGTTTAGACCTATAGTAAGGGTTTGAGTAAGCCATGAGCAAGTGAGCTTGAACTAGGTCTTTGAGAACAAAACCAAAAGCAAGTTTTTAACTCCTTGTCTAAAGCTTTTGAAGAAGTCTTTTAACAAGAAGATTATACTTAGTTTTAATTGGTCCTCCTATGGGCTTCTCCCTATCAAATTGGTATCAAAACCAGCGAAAGGTCTAGGATATAGGAGCGAAGATGGAGTTAACAAAATCTGAGAAAGAGATAGTAGGTGCTCACAAGAAGTGGAAAGAACTAATGTTTGGTGGACAGAAGAAAAGAGAGGAAGAAGAGTTGAGGAAACAAGAAGTCGAAAGAATGAAGAGAGAAGAAGAAGAAAAGAAATGAGATGAGTTGAGAAGTTTAAGAAGGGCTTTAGAAGCAAATGAAGCAAGATTGAGGGAGCTTAAAGATGAACTAGAGAAAAAGAGAAAGGAAGATGTTGAAGAAGCAAATGGTGCAGCAGTACACAATGGAAGTTTAGTGGAAGAAATGATCCCAAGTACCATAGAAGGTGAAGTTGAAGAGGTAGATAGTCCATTCAATGACTTTGGGCAGTAGATGCATGCTGAAGTGAAGAGTGAGCAGCAAAGAGTTGAAGAGGAACCTTATATGCCAAAGGTTCTTGAGAATGAGCAAGGGTTAGAGACCAATGTGGCTAAAGAACATGGTGTTTATCCTAATGATGGAGTTGTTGAACAGATTAGACAAGAAGAAGACATGGTACAAAGGTCATGTGTACTTGAGAAGCCTATTGACAAGCAGGATACAAAGATAGTTGTTACTGATCATTATGTTACTACAAAGGTCTACATGCATGAACACTATCAGATTGGTATTATTCTTTATGAAGGTGTCATGACCTTTATGGGAAAAATGCTCTATCCTAGGTTCCTGAAGCATGACACCAAACACCTATATTGGTCCCCACAAATGAGCACTTCTCCTCACTTTGAGATGAAGTTCATTGAGATTTCTCATATCTATTCATGGAGTTGTTCTTGAACTGAGAGTTTTCTGGAATTACAGTTGATGGTATCATCTACACCTTATGAGATACAACAACTATGGTGGATGTTGATTTTTGAAGCAAGGCCTAGAGTGAAGATGAAGGAAGCAACTTTTCATTTGGCCATACATGATGAAGCTGAAGACAAGTACATGCCAAAGGTCAAGATGAAGCCTATATGATTTGTAGGTATCATTTGTTTTGCAGGTACCATTTCCAAGAGGACTTGGAACTTTTTCAATTTTGGGGAGTATGGTGCAGGAGCACCTTCACAATTTTGGCTTGTTTGATCTTGATGGGATCAAGAATTGAATAAAGGACTATTGTAAGAGTCCAATTGTGTGTTTTAGGTTTCATTATAGTTTAATTTTATCTTAGAGTTGGTTAGATAGTTTTTCTCAAGTTTTCTTTCCAGTTTTGGCCCATAGTGCCTTGTAAGCCAAAAATGGCATTATAGTGCAAATATGCTCAAAACCTTGTAACAAGCCTAGAAAGGAATTGGATTAGATGTATTTATTGATTTTAAACCATCTCAAATGATTAGGTGGAAGATATTTGTCTTATAGGTAAAAAATGCACTAAGAGTAAAAAATTGCCAATGTTGTCAAGCAATATTTTGACAAAAAGTGAGAATAGTTGTAAAATCACTCCACAAGGTAGTTATGGATGCCATAAGGGTTGAAATGGTTTGAGTGTGCCTATATAAGGACACTTCAAAAATTTTAAATAGGTTGGCTTTGTATTAGCAAGAGGAAATTAATAAAATATGACTGTTTTTCATGCTTTTTAAGCTTAATCTGTAGTAACAGTCCGTACAGAGCAATATTTCCATACTGTTCTTTCATGGGATTTTGTGTCATGATTTTATGAAGGTTTTTAATTCTTTGTGTTATGGTTTTTATTGTGTTTTGGTTTATCAAAAAAAATCTTTTAGTTTTTGCCAGTTCGCTGCCCTGAACTAGGGTTTTGAAGAAAATGGGTTGAAATACTTGGTCTCCATGTGTAACCAAGCAAAAAAGTACCTTGGAGACCAATTTGGACCTTTTTACATATTGTATTTTAATTTTTTGCTGTCTGTTGTGATGGAAAAGGTGATTTTGAGTGAATACTAGGCAAGTATGGTTATTTGGCTAGTAGCATGAACAAAACTCAAGATTTGCACCCAAAAGTGATTTGGAGTGAACAAAGGAATGAGGTAGAGGTCTAGGCATGTGACCAAGGCTGTTAAACATCATTTTGATGTGTTAGAATAGCTTGTTTCATTTAATCATTCTCTTGTTGTAAGCAAAACAGTGAGTTCACTATTATGTGGAATTTGTGTTTGTAAAAATGCTCATGGAGTGCTTCAAAGCATGATCCAAGCCTTGTAACTATAAAGGCTATGTAATAGGAGAGTTAAATAATGTTTTTATATACCTCATGGAAGTATACTTTCCATTTCATACTCCTTGTCTTGCAGGAACAAAGAGATAGCAGCAGATTGACTAGTAAAGGGACAGTTTTGACTGTGATAGTGACAAATTGACTGATTTTGCAATTGTTGGCCAAGAGTTTGGTAAAATGATTGTATGGAAAGGGTAGGGGAAGCTCTAAATTTCTATGGCAGAGGTCTCCAAGCAGTATGGGAGGATGAAACAAGTTTTATGGAGTGAATCCATGGTGGAAGCACCCAAACCCTCTTGAAAACCCTTGTTTTGAGGCTACAAAATAGGACAGTCATAAATTGACCTTCCCAAGACCTCTCTTGGCACTAATTCATGATTTTGGCCAAAAGGGTACTAAAAAATATTCTCATTTTTCAAATATTCCAAGTTGTTAGTGAGTAATGAGAAAAATATTATTTCAAGAGGGCTAAAAAGGGCTTATTCCTTGTAGCCCTGTTTTGCAAAAAGTGTGAAGCCGATTTGTGCAAGGTTGATTGGTATTGAAGAACCTTTGGAATCCATTTTAAAAAACTCAAGAAATTCTCCTAACACCTTAGTATGAGAAGTGGTACTATATTTGGGGTTTACACCTATAGTAAGGGTTTGAGTAAGCCATGAGCAAGTGAGCTTGAACTAGGTCTTTGAGAACAAAACCAAAAGCAAGTTTTTAACTCCTTGTCTAAACCTTTTGAAGAAGTCTTTTAACAAGAAGATTATACTTATCTTTAATTCATCCTCCTGTGGGCTTCTCCCTATCAGTCGACTTACAAGGATATATATAATTACATAATACATGTCGTCCTAATAATATAAATGTATAAACATTAAAACAAATTGTCGATGTCAGATCCAAGATATGTCGGCCTCCAATATCGATAACATGTTAGCCTGCATTGTCGATGACCAAATAAATCTTTTATCCTACCGGTTTCGATGTCGGTGTAGATTTTGTGAAGTGCCTATCGGTATACTATATGAAGCTTGAACCCAAAAACATGTTGCCATCAATGAAAACATAATGAAACTTAACCAATAGAGTGTCAATTTCTAACAGAGCTCACTTTTCATAATATGATAACCTGGAAGGCTACAACCCTCATGGAAGATTCACTACCTTACAATGAAATTGGTACTACAATCCAGTTAAGATGAACTAAAAGAATAACATCTACTAATGCATGATGACAGTGCTTGTTAAGCTCATTTGTCTGCTCTGCAATAATCTCTTCTCAATACACCACATTGAAATATAAACTCACTTATTTGCACATACACCATACTCTGATAATTTAGACACAACACCCATACACCAAATTACATGAATATAACACCTATTTATATAAATCATCAACCTTGACTATAAGGTCGGCCAAAACTCAACACCTAATTACAAATTTACATCACACGATACATAAATCAACCAATAGACCAATACAATGCCATAGACAACATAGCATGGACCTAAATCAACTCCTCAAATTCACATCACCATCGAAGATCTCGCCAAGATCAACCACAACACGTTACACCATCGAAAATACCACATAACACGAAGAATATCACCAAACCCAAAAAGATCTTCAACAATGCACACAATGATCAATGTGGACCACCAAGACAAATAGAACACAATAAAGAAACACCAATAAGAATGTTAAAACCATCCACAATAGCTGCACCAACACCACTTAATCAAATCTCCATCAATCAACATGCTAACACTCAAGAATACTCAATAGCAACAACTTGGACAAGAAAGATAGCTTGCAGATCACCAAATCATGAACCATTTGAGATGAAGATAAACATGAACATCCTGAACACTCCCAAATCTGAAACCAAAGTTATGGTCATACTAGAGCACAACAAATCAATCACCATAACATTGCAATATTGAACACTAAAAAATAATCTCCATACCGGAATCCATAACTCGATCAAGTCACCACATAGCATCATGAAATAAATAAAGAATGAAGTATCTCTAGTTTATTCAGCACAACAAGTAAATAAACCAACCAGATCAACTCACTGCAATCAATGAGATCAACATATTCTAGCAATGAGATCAATGAGATCAACATATTCTAGCACCAGAAATATCCAACAAAAGCTTACCGCACAATGATCACATGTCATGATTTTGAGCCGCATGGGATAGCGGGGAGTGTTATTGTTGAAGGGAAGGTTTACCCCATGTAGCCTTCACATCTGAAAAGTTGCCCATGCGGGCTAAGAAATTTCTCAACAGGAATGAAGATGCTTACCCCACATGGCAATATATGAACTTATAATTGTGAAGGAGTCAGAAAGACAGTGACACCCTACGAGATAACAGGAACTAAGGAATTGCATCAAGATCTTTACCTTATATGATTCATGAGCTACATTTTTTGGCATTGCGAGATAGGCAGATAGGAGGAAATAAGAGGTCCCTACCATCCTACATGATCGGAGAAGAATTGTTATGACTAAGTGAAAAGAAAATATGATGACATCTTGCAGGCTAGTGGGAATAGTGGCAACTAAAAGAGATTCATACCCTGTAGGGTTCAAAGGAAAAGGATAGAAGTGGTGTAGGGAGAAAAGGGCTAAAGAGTTTAGTACTCCCCTCCATCTCGCATCTAACAATGAATAGATAATACAAAGGAAAGAAAGGATAGAGTATTCAAAGCTAAAGAACCCTATGTGGGATAGCGAGAACCCCAAGATGATGAAAAAATATTTACCCCACATGGATAACATAAGCACGTGAAGGGTGGTGTGGAATAAAAAGGAAGGAAGGGGGATAGTAGTCCCTGTTATCCCGTGATGACAAAAGACAAAACAAAACAAAAGGAAGATCACTCCCTCATATAAGAAGAGATGATACCTTGCAAGGCAACGGGATGTATTGATTGAAAGAGATTTTCCCCACATGACAATAAATGAATCCTAGAAGGTAATGCGGGGCAATGAAAGATGAGACAAGAAAGTCTCCCTACTATCCCATGGGAGAAAAATATAAAGGGAGACATAGCTTTCAAAACCAAAAGTAATCATGGGTGGCTTATTAGCTTCCATGTCACCAGTCAAAGGCCATCAAAGGGTGATCTTAACCATTCATTTTTTGATCAATGGTCGAATTTGAATTTTTAAGCTACCAACTCAATACACCATGCACATAGGAATTAATGGCTACCAACCTATGTGTCAAAAAGGCATAATTTGAGGGAATTCTCGTGTACCCTACATTCGAATAGAAACCAGAGTGATTGAAGAGAAAGCTAAGAGTGAACCAGTGCATCTAGAGTGATTTAGTTATGCCTTGAAAAGTTAGTAGTCATTTATAAGCCATTTATTTACGTTTTGCAAGGATTTTTTAGTTGTTGGGTAGAGTTTTAGAAGGAAAGGTTGTGTTTGTTGCCCTAGTTGCGGGAGGGTTTTGTTTGTTTGTATTATGTCTTATTTCTCTAATTAAAAGAAATACAATGGCATCATATACTAAAAATAGTCCCTCCTCATTCATTGCAAAAACCTCCAAAATGGGAACAAGCTCCTTCATGCCTAGAATTACCCATGCCATCCCATTAACCATAGTCCATCTCATGCCATAAATTGCAAATACACCTACTGTAGTGTCCACTCCCGCATCCACTCCTTATGCATTCCTAGAGGCTGAACCGAGTTGTCCACCAAAGAAAAATCCTTCTCAGCTCAAAAATAAGAGGGAATCCAAGAAAGTAACTATCATTTCAACAGATGAGGAATCATCTGATGACCCTAACCCTCCCCCAAAGGCTAGGAAGCCAACTCAAAAAAGAAAGGAGCTTAGTGTTAAAGCCTCCACCAAAAAAGAATCCATAGAAGCTTCCCTCATAGAGATCCACAAGTTGAGGGGTCAAACCCATGAAAGGACTTCAAAACCCAAGAAGAAAAGGAATCCTACAAAGAGGACCATGCCTAGGGCTACCAAGAAAACCAAAAAAACTTTTTCAGAAGAGGAGCAAGCTCCTACCCAGTTTGAGTAACCCATAGAGGCCTCAACTCCACTTGCCCCATGACAAATAGCAAAGAAAGTTGCCAAGAAAGTGGAGAAGTAACTAGAAGAGATGGATCAAAATAAAAAGAGGAAATTGAGAGGCCTCTATCAGGATCTCCTCAAACTATTCCAAGGCTCGACTATGTAGGAGAATCTCAAGACTACATTCAATGACCATGAGTTAAGGTGCAGAGACAAGTATACTAACGACCGTGGATGGAACTTTTTTTAATATTTCTATGGAAATAGAGACAAATAAATCCCAATGTCAAACTCATGGAGACTCAACTTGGGAAATTGGTATTCTCAAACATATTTGTGGAGCCAATGTTGATTAGAGAGCTTGGTAAGATGTATCACCCTCATAGCATGACTATCAAAACAACTAGTGGTCATGTTTTTGTAGATATAACTAAAGAGGCCATAGCTAAATGTTTTAATTTGGATAGGAATTCCCTCAAAGGAATTAACCAAGATAGGCTAACAAGAGAATATTATGCCAAGAAGGAATTTTATAGGAAGAAGGTATTGTTAGATAGATCTGATACAGAGAGTAAACTGAGAGTGGGGAGTGAATCAGTTTACCATCAGAAATCAAAACTAATGCATATCAAAATCATTAAACCAAAGCACAAAGAAACCAACACAATGAAGGATAGAACATGAAAGAACAGTACACACAACACCAATATTTTTATGTGGAAAACCCGGTAAAGGGAAAAACCACGGCGGGAAACCCTACCCACAATCAGATAATACTTTTCCAGCAATATGTGAAATTATAATGGGGATTACACTTGCAATCAGGCCAACCACCTAGAACTCACTGCTCATCACAAAAAGAAGTCTCATTAACTTACAAAAACATTGGATTACAATCCGAAAAGAATGAACTATGAAAGTAGCATCTCCTAATGCTTGATATAGTTCCCATTAAGCACAAATGTTTGCCCTAAAATACAAAAACCTCACTGAATGATATATCTCTTGTTTGCACATAAACTAATAATGCAGACATAACCATCGATCCCATCCATATACAAGTTACATGAATAAGTCACCTATAAATACAGATCATCAACCTTATTGACAACGTTGGCTAAACCCTAAACCCATAAACCCATAATAACAAAAATGCATTACATGGTATCACCAGACCAATATTATGATTTACATTACATAGCATGGACCTAAATCAAGTAACCAAACAATTCAATCTATCTGAAATTCGCTAAGACCAAAATCCAACACGCTTCACCAACTAGTAGAAACCCTTAGTGAAGTAACACAAAAAGTCTAACCGGATCCAAATAGGACCACCATAACAACACACCAGCCATTGCAAAGTCACCAAACACTTAGAATATGATGAAGAAGAACCTTCAACATGATAGAAACTGATTCCATAAGACAAACCAAAATTGTCTAACCAAAACACCACATATCACTTACCGATAAAGCTAACTTGTACCAAGAAATACCAACCAGGAACATAAGTGATAGTTACCAGAGCACCAAAACATGAAACAATAGAATATGGAAAACAAATAACCATCTAGAGTAAGCATCCAAAACCGATTCCAGAGATCTAATCATATCGAATTAGAATCATAGTCAAAACCAAGATGATCACCAAGACTAAGTGGGATAGGTCCAACCGAGATACAGTGTTGACATCAATGAGAACACTTAACCAAATCCAACATATTGCCCACAATCTCTCCCTTTAGCATTGATGGCAACACTGGATGTGAAAAAAATCTAAGTGCCAAGGAACGCCAACAATCTCCCTCAAAGATATGACTGATTTTCACATGAATACCACCTCTCCCCCTTTGACATCAATGACAATGGATGGATACCAAATTAAAAATACTGAACCAAACATCTAACTACTCCCTCTGAGTAGTAGCATCATGTCATCAACTCGAATCAAATAAAATATATGATAAGCTTACCGGATTTATTTATTCCTACATCTCTAAGTCTCTTTCGAAGGGTTGGTAACCCCCAACTGATCTCTGAGATATTCAAATGTATCTTTAGGCAATGGTTTAGTTAGAATATTTGCAATCTACTCCTTAGTAGACACATAAACCAATCTGACTTCCTTTGCATCAACCTTTTCCTTCAATAAATTGTACCTTATAGAAATGTGTTTTGATTTTGAATGAAATACCAGATTCTTTGACATATCAATAAAATAGTATTATCATAGTGAATAATAATAGGCTCATCATAACTTACCCTTATATATTTTAACATTTCTTTCATCCATAAAATTTGAGTACAGTTGGTAGCAACAACTACATATTCCTGCTTCAATAGTAGATAATCAAGTACATGATTGTTTCTTGCTAAGCCATGAAACCAACTTCTTCCCAAGAAAGAATGCACCACCATTAGTGCTCTTCCTATCATCTACATCTCTTGCCCAATCAAAATCTGTATATGCACATAATCTGAAGTCATCATTCTTTGGATACCATAACCCAAGGTCTATTGTACCTGTCAAATACCTAAATATCCTCTTAACAACAATTTCATGAGTTTCTCTGGGATTTGATTGAAATCTAGAGGTAATACAAATAGCATTCATAATATCAGGTCTAGTCTGAGTTAAGTACAACAATCCACCAATCATTTATTTGTATCTACTTGGATTCACTTTAGGGGATTCATCATCCTTTAACAATTTGCAACCGGTTATCATAGGAGTACCAACATGTTGGGAATTATCATGTCCAAATTTCTTAAGTAACTCCTTCACATATGTAGTTTGATAAATGAAAATACCTTTATCAATCTAATTAATCTACAAACCTAAGAAAAAATTCATCTCACCAATCATAGACATTTCAAATTCATTCTTCATATCATCAACAAATTTCATGCATAGACTATCTTCTCCTCCAAAAATGATATCATCCACAAAGAATTCAATGATCGGTATGCCATCATGCTCAATTTTGTAATATAGGTTATTATCAACATTACCTTTTCTAAAACCAAGCTTAGAAAGATATTTGTCTAATCTAGTATACCATGCCCTAGGGGCTTGTTTTAGTCCATATAAATCTTTCTTCAGTCTGCAAACCATGTCCTTGTCTTCTGATAAACAAAATCCATTAGGTTTCTCAATGTAGAATTCCTCTTCAAGATCTCCATTCAGAAATGCGCATTTGACATCCATCTGATATACTTTGTAGTTCTTGTGTGCAACATAAGCAAGAAAAAGTCTTACCGCTTCAATTCTTGCAACCGAGGCATAAGTCTCACCATAATCAACTCCTTCTTCCTGTGAATAACCTTTGTAAAAAAATCTAGCCTTGTTCCTCACAATTTGACCTTTCTCATTCTATTTATTCTTGTAAACCCATTTAGTTCCAATAATGTTCTTGTCTTTAGGTCTAGGAACTAGTTCCCATGCATTATTCTTTTCAATTTGATCTAATGCTTCTTCCATTGCTTTTATTCAATTTTCATCTTTACTTACTTCAATAAATGATTCTGGTTCAATTTGAAAAATCAAACATACCTCTTGAGTAGCTATCCTTCTCCTAGTTATCACACCTTTGCTTTTATATCTAATGATCTGATCTTTAGAATGATTTAGTTTCACATACCTAGGAGTCTTTGAATTTTCTTGATTTACTGAATCTTTCTGTTGTTCCTCTGTCACCGTTGAGTTTTCTGATGTTATCAGAGTGACAGGTTCACTGTTCTAAGCATCTTTATGTATTACTGGTTCAGGTCTGATAAATTCATCTTTTGGTCCATAGTCATATGATCTGATCTGATTACTGCCATGTTCATCCACCTTGACATTTATGCTCTTTGTTATCATATTCAATCTTTTGTTATAACATCTATATGATTTTCTCTTAGTAGAATAACCCAAAAATATTCCTTCATCACTTCTAGGATCAAATTTTACCAATGCATCATCTCTTCTAATGTAACATTTACTTCCAAAATTTCTAAAATATCTGATAGTAGGAGTATTCCCAAACCATAATTCATAAGGAGTCTTACCGGTATAACCTTTTAAGTGTACTATGTTGAAAGTGTATACAGATGTATTGATAGCATCCCTCTAATAAATATAAGACAATTTAGCTTATGTCATCATAGTCCTTGCCATATCCAATATGGTTATGTTGTTCCTTTCTACCAATCCATTCTATTGTGGAGTCTCCTAGGTGTAGAAAGTTGTCTTTTGATTCCATTCTTCTCACAAAAGTTGTTTATTTCACCAGATTTAAACACACCACCTTGATCTGATCTCAAACACTTTATCTTTAGTCATGTCTCAGTCTCAACCATAGCTTTAAAGGTTTTGAATTTCTCAAAAGCTTCAGATTTTTCTTTCAAAAATGCTACACTCATCATTCTAGAATAATCATCAATAAGTAATATAAAATATATATCACCTTGAAAAATTTTAGTCCTTGTCATTCCACACAGATCAGTATGAATAAGATCAAGAATTTTATTAGATTTATCATGTATGCTTCTAAAAGAAGTTCTGAATTGCTTACCCATTTGATATTCTCTACATACCGGATTATGAGGTTTGACAATTTTGGGCAAATCTCTGATAGCCTATGTTGAATTGATCTTCACTATGCAATCAAAATTTACATGACACATCCTCTTATGACATAACCATCTTTCATCAATCTAAGAAATCAAGCAAGATTTCTCACTAGAGTTCAAATGAAATATGTTTCCATTGGTCAGGGTTTCAGAAGCAATTTCCAATCCAGATCTATTGATGAGCTTACATTTCCCATCCTTGAATTATAATGAAATCCTGTATACACCATCTGACCTACACTTAAAATATTATGCTTTAATCCTTCAACATAATAAACAATATCAGTGTTATTCTTACCATCCAATGATATTGTTCCCTTGTTGTTGATCCTACATGCCTAATTGTCTCCAAATCTAACTAATCTGCCATCAAATACTTATATTGATAGAAATATTTTCTTGTCACTAGTTGTGTGATGTGATCATCCACTATCTATAACCCATTCATCCTTTTCTTCAATTTTAGTAACTAAAACCTTTTCCTCAGTATGAGTTGTTTCAATGACAGGTTTCAGAGAATCATCCTTGATAGCAAGAAAAACCCAATCCTTACAGGAGGAAGCTCCATTACTAGTTCCACTCATAGGATCATCGTCATCATCATCATCACCAGCATAATATCATGGTTTATCCTTATTCCTTCTAAATTTAGGTTTGTTCTGATATTTTGGATTAGGCTTATAACTCTTCACAAATATTTCATGATTCATAGCATCTCTTTCAGGGCATCTAGAAGCAAAATGACCAATCTTATTGCATGAAAAATATTAAAAGGGAATTTTCCTTCATACTTACTTCTAGCTAGTCTTAGGAATTCTTCTAGAAATCAGGGCTTCCAGCTCTTCAAGTTCCCTTTCTTCTCTTTTAATGTCCTCCATATCTTTAGCATACATATCCTTCCAATCTATCTTTTGCTTATCAAAGGAAGATTATTTAAATGTAGTCTCAGTTTTAGTAGCACTTTGATCTCCAAGTTCCTCAAGCTCAAAAGTAGTCAATTTCCCATGTAGTGTATCTCTGGTAATAGAGGTACTTGAAATTGTCTTGAGTTCATTTATTGTAGTAGCCTTCATCTTATAAGTTAGAGGTAGAACTCTTAGAACCTTTGACACTATCTCATCCTCACTAACTTATCCGCCGCAACATTTGATTCCCATAACAATCTCATTTACTCTATCCATGAAAGAACTTATCTTCTCATATTCTTCCATCTTCAAAGTTTCATACCTTACCCGAAAATCTTCAGGTTTTGCAATTTTCAAAGCCTGGTCACCTTCATAAAGAGTTTCAATCTTTGTCCAGATCAACTTTGCATTCTCAAACTCTATGACATACAATAGATTTTCATCAGATAGGGTGCTTAACAATGCTTCTTCTACTCTGACGTCATTTTCAGCCTTCTTCTGTTCAACAACGGGTATCGGTGTTCCAGAATTAGGATCATGATGCAATACCCTTTCTCCACTATCTCTCAAAATTAAGCTCCAAGACATCTAAGATGAATCTTCATTCCAAAATTAGGATCATGATGCAATACCCTTTCTCCACTATCTCCCAAACTTCAGCTCCAAGACATCTAAGATGAATCTTCATTCGCTTCTTCCATATTTTATAAATTTGTACCATCAAATTTGGGACTCTCCTTCTGATAGGGATTAAATGTAGAACTAGATGCGGTTTCCATCGGATCTCCTCAAGCGGTTAAGCTTTTGTAGAGAGGACCTTGCTCTAATACCAATTGTTAGACAGATCTGATACTGGGAGTAAACTGAGAGGGGGGTGAATCAGTTTACCATCAGAAATCAAAACTAATGCATATCAAAACCATTAAATCAGAGCACAAAGAAATCAACATAATAAAGGATAGAACATGGAAGCATAGTACACACAACACCAATATTTTGACATGAAAAACCTAATAAATGGAAAAACCATGGTGGGAAACCCTACCCACAATCAGATAATACTTTTGCAACAGTATGTGAAATTATAATGGGGATTGCACTTGCAATCAGACCAACTTTCTAGAGCTCACTTTTCATCACAAAAAGAAGTCTCACTGACTTACAAAAACATCATACTACAATCTGGAAAGAATGAATTATGAAAGTAGCATCTCCTAATGCTTGATACAGTTCTGATTAAGCATAGATTCATGCCCTACAATACAAAAACCTTTACTGAATGATATATCACTCGTTCACACATAAACCTTCCTCTTATAATATAGACATAACCATCAATCCCATATATATACCAATTACATGAATAAGTCACCTATAAATACGGATCATCAACCTTATTGACAAGGTCGGCTAAACCCTAAACCCATAATAACAAAAATTACATTACACAGTATCACCAAAATAATATTATGATTTACATTACATAGCATGGACCTAAATCAAGTAACCAAACAATTTCATCCATCGGAAATTCTGCTAAGACCAAAGTCCAACACGCTTCACCAACCGATAGAAACACTTGTGAAGTAACACATAAAGTCTAACTGAATTCAAATATGACCACCATAATAGCACACCAGCCAATGCAAAGTCACTAAACACTTAGAATATGATCAAGAAGCACCTTCACCATGATAGAAATTGATTCCATAAGCTGAACCAAAATCATCTGACCAAAACACCAAATATCACTTACTGGTAAAGCTAATTGGTATCGAGAAATACCAACCGGGAACATAAGCAATAATTACCAGAGCACCAAAACATGAGCCAATAGAATATGGAAAAAAAAAAACCATACAGAGTAAGCATCCAAAACTGATTCCAGAGATCTGATCATATCGGATCAGAATCATAGCCAAAACCAAGATGATCACCAAGACTAACTAGGATAGGTCCAACTGAGATAGCCTCCAACTGGGATACAGTGTTGACATCAATGACAACACTTAACTAAATCCAACATATTGGCAATAGGTTCTACGTCTTTTCTTGAAGAGATTGTATCAATGGGGAAAGGGTTTCCTCTAAGAATTAGAGAAAGAGCCTCTCAGTTTAACCGTCTTTAAGGATTATTTTTCTAAGACATATTACACTCTATGTCAAGTTTTGAGCAAAGATTGTGAATTAATAATGATACCTATGGATTTCATGATGATGGCCATGAAGATCCAACATTCAGATACTAATGAGTTAAATTATTTTTCCGCAATCATTCAAGTATGAGGAGTTAATTAAAGCAAAGAACCACAAAGAGGGATTAAATTTCAAACATTATTATTTAATATGCCATCTAATTCTTTTTCAAAATAGAACTAGATGGAAGGAATCCTTGAAGGTAAATCTTTTTAATCCAAGGACTAATGTAGGGTAGCCAGTATGGTCGATGCAAAGATGGACCCAAGTATGGGACAAAGGATCCAAGTACTCTAATTATAAGAAATTATTTGATTGCTCTGTTATGAGGATCCTAATGATGATGGGGGTTACATTGCCAAGGCTTCCAAAGGACATAATAAAAAGCTTGAGAGTCAAGAGTGCTAAAGCTAATAACACTATATACCCTGAGGGAGCATTCACCCACAATTTTGGGGATTTCTTCTTTTATTCAAATTGTACATTAGTTAGAGTATATGGGTGTAATCAAGCACTTCATATGCTACCCATCACAATTTCTCCTAGGCTTGCATTCATAGGTTTCATACAAAAACTACTATGGTTAGAGAAGGACCAAATAAGGATAGAAAAGAAGGGACAACACCTCCCCCAAGTGACAAAGTTTAATGAATTCACTATGGGATGTGATACCCTTGATAAAGTGTAGGACTTCCTTGTAAATAATTATAGGCTAAAGGTTAGCCAAGCAAGGTGTTTTGATCTCGAGGGCTATATCAATGATGTAAAGGTGAATAAATTTAAAGTAAGGGGTTTTACTCATATCTTTTATGAAAGGGAATATTTAATTAGGAATTCTTACCCATGTGAGGCCCTACAAAGAAGGAAAAAATGGGATTATTTAAATAGATTGGGAAAAAAAAGAAAATAAGAGGTTCCTAAATTCTAGGGATTTTTGGTGAACATTCATAATGAATTTGTCAGTCTGTCATGCAAATTCAAGACATTTCATGAATTAATCGCAAGTGAACTAGCTCGAAGGTAGGCTAGGAAGCCTAATAGAGTCCGTGAGGAAAGGCCTACATTTAATCTCGTTGTAAGATACAAAGGGAAGGAAGTTATGATAGAGGGGCCTTCACAAGGTGCTTCCCAACAAGACCCCCAAGGAATAAAGCAACCAAGTGCTGGGGCAGTGAGAAAGATTGAAAAGGGGAAGGCTAGAATATCTTATTTTGCTGATATAGTGAGGAAGAAGTGGAATCTATTGTTCCACCACCTTCCCCTCCTCATGATGCTTTTCAAGAAGATGAGGCTACAAAAGTATTGATGGACATGGACAAGGAAATCATCCCGAGCATCATCCTTGGGGATGAGGTTACAGATGAAAGGGTAATTACTTCTAGACAATTTATGTCAAATGATAATTTTATCCATACAGATGAATTCAAATCTTTTTGGTTGCGAGAGAAGTTAAAGGAATTGTCTAAGGAGGAAATGCAAAACTTTGATAAGTATAATATTAAATGTGTTCCTCAAGAGGCTAGAGAATTAATTAAAAAGAGTGGCATCCTCTTGATACTAGGATGGGACCTCGAGAAAATTTTCCTTTTGGACCTAATAATGAGGCAAGACGACCCCATGTATGCACAAGAATTTGGAGAGCATGGATCCGAGGTCAGTCCAAGTATAAAATATTTTTCTTTATGGTCTAAAGCTCCTAGTACAAATAAGACCATGGTATTAAAAGGGGTGGAGCATAAAGAAGGTGATGTAGTTATTAGAACTTTAGTAGACACAATTCACTAAATTGGTCATGAAAGAGCAGGAAAAGCAGTATGAAAGGCTCAAGGCCTTACATGTGGCCCTTAATGTTGATCATAGGAGACTCTTTATTGAAAAATGAAAAGTTAAAGGCTAACTTGGCTAAAAGAGACTAGACATCCTCGATGGGTCCTTAACCTAAGGAGTTGGAAAAGATAAAAGAGGAACTACAAAAATTAAAAAAAGAGGCCAAGAAAAATTATTTTGAAATTAGGAGGTCCATGATTTTTTAGATTTCAAGTAGAGTCTTGAATAAACTTGATGAGGTCCATACCTCTTATTCTTTGGTGTCACAATTGTGTGACCAATTGGATGAAATTCTTTCATTCTTTCAACCTATCATAGTGACTGGGTTCCCGAAGGCACAACAATTGAAAGAAATTTTTTTGGCAGTATAAAATTACCCCAAGGCACCCAAAATGTGGGGGATACATGGAAGAATTATAATTTTTTAATCAAATAATTATCCCATTTGGAGGATGCAATAAAGGCATTAAATGAGAAGATCTGATCTTTTGAGGGCCTACAAAAGAGGGTCATTCTCACAATTTTGACAAATGAGAGGTAGATAAAGGATCTTGCTGGATGGAAGGAGGACTTCAAATCATCAATAAATGTAGTCCTAGATACACTAACCAATGCACCTAATCAGGAGAATACTTATCATTTGATTATTGATAAAATCATTGATGTGGATTCTCTACATCATAAGTTCACATTAGAGATTGTCATTGTACCAGCTCACAAGATGAAAGAGGCAATGAAAAAATTGGAGGGATTGAGGTCTTTTGTCTAACCAATGAGATTGAAGTTTGGCATAAAAAATATTTCTCTTTAGAAGAGGATCAACCCAAGGAGGATGTGTAATTAAGGCTACATCAATTTTGGTGTCCTTTTTTTATTTTTTCCTATGCAGGTTATCAATTTTGGCAAGTTGATTGGAAAGCTTAGTTACTTTGAGTTGTCCATGTGCATTTGCTCCAGCTTCCAAAAATATAACCCCCCCATGGTGGTCAATGCAAGTACAGAAAGAACCACCTAACATAATTAATCAGGGATGGAGCTCCAGTTTCTAGATTCAACCCTTGCATCTACTAAAATTAATGAGCCATGAAGACTTGCACATAGGGTTGATTAGAAGCTACTTTTGGTAGAATTTTTGTAAAATGTAATGAATGACATTTTGAAAAGTGTCACTCACGACCCGAAGCTTGTTTTTCTCCTGTGTGCTTATAATAGAGAATTCAGGGTTATAGTGATAGGATTTTGAAAAAATTCAAAGGGTAATATGTAATAGGCCAAAAGAAATAGAGAAAGACTGAACATTTCCTTTCTACAGATGTCTCTTGTAATGTATACTTATATTTTGAAAATTAATGAATAAATATCATTTTTAGATTGTCTCATATTTTCTGTTAGTTACCAAATTTTTATCACACCTAAATTTGGTGACCTATTACATGCCTTTTACATTGCATTTCGAAGAAAGGTACACAATTTTTTTTCAAGTTTGTTGTCTTTACAAATAAACATGTATGCCATATAAGTATCTTATTTCAAAATATACCAATTGTTTGAATCAAAAGAGATATACATGATTAAAACATCTGCATGTAACACATTTTTTTTTATAAAAATTAAACTTTTCATGAAATCCCACACAAGCCGTAGGAATAGCCAAGATGTATTTTTCTGATTATAGTATAGTAAATACATAAGAAACTAGAAGAATTTATGAAAGAAAGAGAGCGGGAACCCATCAATGCCTGGATAGGTTGATGAGTTATTTTTGGAGTCTTCAAAATAGTTTTATTGGTTCAAGTGCACCATTGTCCACTCCAAGAGATGACCTGAAAAGAGAGAGAAAATATTTGTTAGAGCTTTGAGTTATTATCTCATTCCTACATACATAATGCTAAACTCGATGTGCTTATAGTGCTACATCAGACTCAAAGCAAGAAGAAAGATCAATGCAAAGAAAGTGCCATGAGATAGCAACAAATATCATATTTTATTTAACATGTTTATTTTATGTGCATATACAAGTTTCATCATAAAGTATGTGGGTTAAAATGGGTTCCCACAAGGGTTGAGCTCAGCATACATGTCGTCATTCACAAGGTGACACTAATCAAGTGCCAGACATGGGGTACAATCACATCCATGGTACCATATACTGTCACTCAATGACAGTATAAACTATTGGCATTTAGCATAACCGATACAAATACAGGTGATGCAATTGAAGACTGATGGCTGCACCAGTAAAGGATAGAAGTCTATTTGTGATGAAGAGATTGAGATTCTATGAATAGATGACATGATTAGTTATTTGTGTTGTCATTGATGGCAACTGATGTCAAATGATGTTCCTAATGTTTTGTTTTGTCATCTTAGTGATTTGGTTTACCAGAAGATAGGGTTTACTGTTAGTAAACTAAAGTGTGTGAAATAGGCCTTTAACCGATAAAGTAGAGTTGTTTTGATTGAATCCAATGATCGGCGATGTTTGGTGATTTGCGGTTTGGATGGTGAACTTGTATCATGGAAAGGTGTATCTAACCAGAACTGAAACTTGTGAAGATTACCGGAAGGTGTGTTTCAAATTTCTGATGAAGTTTTGCTAATGTTTTAGTAGGGTTTTGTTAGTGAATAGATTTGTCCTTCTAAAATAACTGTACAAATAAACTCAAAATGCCCATAATGAAGACAAAAAGAACTAACAGTTGGATAGATTATCATTGAAGTGATAATCTTCCTCTGAATTGAGAGGTATAACTCCCACGTAGAAGATTTACAAGGAATTAAATTGCTGATATGCTTTTAACCAGAAAGCAATAAAGGAAAATAACATTCATCCATAGCCATGAAAATGAATGCCAAAGATTTACAAAATAGATATAAATGAAGACCATTAAGTCAAAGTTTAATTGTCTACACTCATGGATAACATTTGGAATAAAAACTAATAGAGAATTTTGTTGCTCCAATATGGCTTACTTTCAAGCACACAATCTTGTAATAAATCCACATACATAATCGATTATAGCAAAAAAGACATTAATAAACAACTGCAAAGGCTCAAAGTCTAGCTACAGTCATGAGAAGAATATCAACAACACAAAGATTGAAGATATCATCTGCATTCTATTCATTTCTGAAAATCAGCTCAAAGATTGATATTTTCTATACAAAACATTTCTTAGAAAAGCTTCAACTCCTCCCTTACAAATAAAAATCTATTCCCCCTCACCCACAGGCTGCTCAGAGAAAAGAAAAGAAGAACCCCACCTCCTTCAATCCTTTCACAATAAATAACTACATGAGATCTTTATTTAGTTTTATAACTGAGTCTTGAAAAACTTTTTAACTTATGCTTTTCACTTTCCCCATTACTCTTATTTATAAAATCAAATATTTATAAACATTAGAAATATAATTCTCTAAATTTTATAAGAATATTTGGACAGGTGGCACTTGAGTATTTTATCCTAAAATGAAAATATTCTTTATGTTGGGCGGACTGAAAATATTTGTGACAGTCAAAATCTGTCTCGGTACGGGGGCCATAACTTTTGTTTGCATCGTTGGATCTTTCTCAATTTTGGATATGTTGGTCATAACCTAGTTTTCTACATTCTGACCAAAGATATTTTAAACATAATTTCTGAGTAAAAAGATAGGTGCTAATGTGTGCGGGTCTATATGATTGTCATAAAATCAGACTTGTCAAAAATAATATTCTCAGTGATTTTCACTTCTTCTGCTCTCAAACACACTAATTTCTTTGAAATTAGAATCGACCTTCTATAGATTCTAATAATTATAGATATAGATGAGATGAAAAATGATAATTCATATGGGATTTAAATCCATCTGAAGTATTTGAGTTGTCTTATTGTGACAACTTTTGAACTTGGCCCTGTCAAACCATCTGTACCTAGGGAACAGTTGAACTACTTAAACTCTATCATACCTATTGAACTTATTGAACTGGTTGAAATTTGAACCCGCAGAGCTTGAACCTGATAGGTTCAAATACACAAATTGCACCCATATGCTTCATTGATTGCTTTGCCTTTCCATTTTGGTTGCGTGTTGAACCTTTGAATTTCATCGAACATTTTGAACATCACTAAACTGTTTGAACTAGGTTCAAATGGTTCATAGTCTAGAGAAAGAGTATATGAAACACCATCCACAACCATGAAATAGAGCTGCTGCAAAACACTTGATATGAATGTTAGCCTGAAAATGTCTTAGACACAACTTAGAACCTGTGGTACCTAAATGAACACTATTAACTCTTTTTCAGGATGGTTCAAGGGGTTCATGAGGTTCAAACCAACCATTGAAACATAATGCTAAGGATTTAGAAATGATTTACAAGAGGATTAGGGATTGAACCAATGAACTTTTAACAAGATTCCAAAAAAAGAGGGAGAAAAGGACTCAACTAAAATTTTTGCAAGGCGACTCACTCTTGTTATGAGGGACAAATGACAAGGTAATAGGTTTATGACCAGTGAAGAAATCATCAAACTGATAATGATTTTTATTATGATGATGATCGATGGCGAGTGTACATGAAATTGGTAACTCGGCACAACCCGCGTGAAATATTTAATTATTTTTCTTTGTTTTTGTTTTAATAAGTAAATAGCTGTAGAGGGGCAACACCCTTGTATTAATCAAAATAGGAGAATACAAGGCCTGGTTCAATGAGAGCGATAGTGGGAAAGAACCAGGAAAAGAACCTTTTACCCTATCTCTATTCCTTATACAAAAAGAAACCATCAATTGAGGTTGGACAAGTACAAAACACCAGTTGACAACCACTGGAAGTAGATAATAGAACCGAACAAAGGCAAAGAAAGGTGACACAACTAGAATCAATGGGATTCTTCAAAGTCATCATCCACAAGAGCATGAACTGCATCCAGGATTATAGGGCATTCAGTGTCATAGGTCGAGTGAGCCACCGATTCAGCCTTCTCCCTAGGGAGTCGGTAGTCATTTTAGAACCACTCCTCGCCAAGCCCAAACCCCTAGACATTGCCATCAACCAAATCTCCATTCTCTAGAATACCAAATTCTCTTGCACCTGCTAACCCTTCATCATGAAGATATTTTTCCCTCCATTCCAACGTGAATCCATTTTGAATGTTTATCGCCTTAAGCAGAAATTCAATATTCTTGGAAATATTTAATTATTATTTTAGAACGATTCAACGAATAATTTATTGGGAATCAATGAAACGCGTAGTAGAGTGTTTTGAGGGTTTCACTTTGGTACATATCAGATTTCTATGATGGGTTATGATCAATAAATGGTTGATATTGCATTGTAATTTGTTGTAATGATCTATATATTGATATGTGATGATCTCTTATGACTTGAATTGTAAATTCAAGATGTAATTAGGGTTTCATGGCCGACCTAGTTTAGATGGCTATTTAGGATGACACAGTTGATATTTATGGTATCGATGGTCTTAGAGAATGTGTTAAGCCATCCAAGTAAAGTGTGAGATTTTCCTGAGAGTTGCAGAGTGTTGTGTATAACTGGATCTGATCAAGCAAGCAGAGAAGTGCAAGTAATAGATCATTTTCTTACTATTGTTCCCTAACAGTTGCAGCAGGTTAAATCCCTTAACTGGGTAGGTCCTAATAGGCCTTAAAAATTAAAGTCCCCTAACAAGAAAGCTCTCAAAAGAGTGTTAAATCCTCTCATGAGGTTAATCCTAATGAATCATCAAGCTCTTAACTGGGCTGCAAGGCAAATCCCTTAACTGGGTGACTCCTAACAGGGTCTGCTCCTAACCGGACATATTGTAAGCTCCTAATAGGGTGTACTTCAAAAGAGTACAAATATTTGTGGGTTCCAACTCCCACCATAAATTTTCCCTATTTGGGTTTCCACATCAAAAACTAATGGTGTTCATGTGTGGAATGTTTTTCATGTGATGTTCTTGTTTATGTTTCATTTCATGCATTTTTTATGAGACACCAATTATGATGTTTTATAAAAAGTTTATTAGAGGTTACAGGTACTGATAAGGAGTTGTTTGAGAAAGTATTTGATCTCATTGATAAGGTTAATGAGTTGGTAAATGATCATGTTTATATGATTACTTTGGTGGTGAAAGTATTGATAGTTGTGGTAAATGATTTGATTAATGTGTTAATCAAATCAAATAAAGAGGTTATTAGATCTAATTAAAGAAGTTGAGATATTTGTTAAATGGTTTCAGATCTAAGATAAGTTTTTTTTTTATTTAAAGTTTCAATTGGTCTTAATACTGATTCACCCCCCTCTGAGTATTAACTGGATCCTCATAGGATTAACAATTGGTATTAGAGTGTTGGTCCTCTTTGTACAGAAAGCATAACCACTTGAGGAAAAGATTCAAAGGAAGTCAAGATGATGAAGAAAGAGGGTCCTAAGTTCAACAAGGATAACTACAAGATCTAGAAAGACATAATGAAGATCTACATCAAAGGTCTTGGTGCATAATATTGGAAGCAAGTTGAAACAACATATGTTTCTCCTACAACTATTCCCTTGACATCGGATGAGCTCAGAGAGCAAAAAGATAACATGCAAGCCCTAGAAGCTATTGTAAGTACTTTATCTGATTCAGAATATATTGATGATAAAGGATTGGAAACTGCAAGTGAGGTTTGGAAAAAGTTAGAGTCAATCTATGGAGGAGATGATCATTTTCCAAGAGCCAAAGAGGAAAGCTTGAGAGGAAAGTTTGAGGACATGAGAATGCTTGAAGGAGAGAATATTGTATAGTATGGTTAGAGAATCAAAGAAGTTGTTGGTGGCATAAAGAGTGTAGGGGGTAAAATAGAAGATGATGCAATAGTAAGTAAAATTATCATAACTCTTTAACCTCAGTATGCTATAAGAGTATCGGCAATCCAAGAACTTAGATCTATTTCAAAGGATAAGGTAGTTGTTGATTAATTGATTTGTAAGCTTACAACTTTTGAGTTAAATAGTTTTGACAATAGTGTGACAAAATCTATTGAATCTTCCTTTAAAACTTCTATTACCGGTTCATCTACTAGAAAAGAAAAAGATATATGTCAAAATCATGAGTGCAGGATAAGTCATGGAAGTAACTGGGGAAATGAAGACAATGAAGATCAAGTGATGGAACTTAAGGCACTGGTAAGTATAAAGGAAAGCTACCTTTGAAGTGTTTCTCTTGTAGTAAATTGGTCATATTACTGCTAACTGCCCTTACACCGATAAGAAAGAGAAGTTTAGAAGATTCAAAGGAAAGGGCAAGAAACATTGTTATGTTGCAGTAGATGAAGGTGTGATCGATGAGGAGTCAGAAGAAGAAGATGACAATGAAGAAATTGTGTTTGTAGCCATGAAGGAGGAATTGTCAGATGAAAAGGCACTAGTATCTCATATGGAGTATAGCGATGAATAGATTATAGATAGTTGTTTCTCACACCACATGATCGGAGATAAAAGTAAGTTCATAAACCTTAATGAATTTGATGGAGGTTTTGTTAGATTTGCAAATAACTCACCTTGCATGGTGAAAGGTAAAGGTTCAATCCCTCTGTTGGTGCCCAAAAATGGGTTTACAATGACTCAAAGGCAAAGACCAAGTTGTTTTCTCCTGAAAATATCTATGGAAAACCACTTCCAACTATTTAATATTCTTCAGACTTGGACCAACAATGACAAGGATGTGAGATCCTTCTGCACTTTAGGCTCTACAAAACCAAGGAGGGTGATCCCTATGCCTATTTGTGATTTTATGCCACACTCACAAATCATGCATGAAACAAAGCATATAATCTCATATAAAGAGTCAACAATAAGGGAGAATGCTTAGGAATGGAAAATTCTTTAGTGATCCTAACAACCAGCTTGGAGCATGAGATGATTAATACACATGACAACATTCATGTAAAATGAAAATATTCTAATATTCAACAAGTTATAAAAAACCAGTAGTGATTCTGAAAAGTAAATAAATACCCAAGCATTCACTTAACTATAATCAATGCCTTATTCCATTGGGTACATGAATTCATACTACATTAGACTATACTTTTGATAGAATTTATCTAACAACATATAACCTGAGATAATATTACCTTGCAATATTATCTATTTGTAATCCCCACCCAAAACTACTTATGAAAATCCCTGTAAAGATCCCTATCACTCTGCAATTTCATTCAAGCATTTAATTGACCTCTTATACCAAAGCATGAACAAAAAATTACATACACCACAATAGTGCAATGAATGATAAAATCCTTGATAATATGCATTCAAAACATGATAGAGCAATACACTAGAAAGAAGTGGGTTTGAAACATTTATTTATTTATTAATTTTGTCGCCTCTGTAAGAATAAAATCCATACATAACTCCTTCAAGAACCTACAAAAATTATAGACACGAGACTCTTTCTATTTTCTCTCTGTAAAATGACCTTTTACAATCCTTTTGTTTCACTTAGACTTTACTATTTGGAAACAAAAATTTGGAACACTAGAATTATGAACCCTATCTCATAGCCCTGAATTCCCTTATATAAAAAATACAATGGAGAAAACAAGCTTTAGGCCAGAGGAGACACCTATAATCTTAGATTGACTATACATAACAATATTCTGTTATACAAAATAATCATCCTCAAAGTTGCTTATACTAGATCAAAATCTGCAGCAGCCTTCTTCAAAACTCATGATGAATATTACCCCTATCCTGTCTTACGGGTTCCAAAATATCTGCCTCTAGGAAACAAAAATAGTTATGCAAATTGTTTACAACTTTCTATTCATCATTCGGATACATGCTACTCCACGCACTATAATATTCATCGATGGCCAATTTAAATTCATGACTTCATCAGCTTTTGCCCTATATGGAATATACTTAACGACTACTTGGTTTGCCTCTCTTACAAAAGTTTCAAAAAATATTCCTGTAGCAATTATTTTATCCATACTATCATCCAACATATCCATATTTAGCCCATCATAAATAATTTCTACCTGGGTATTGATAACTCTCTCTACCTCTTCCTTCCAAAATTAAAAAGGCTTAACTGCTCCTTCTCTATCTTTAATATCTGGCAAAAGACTTTATTCTAATTCACTAAAACTCTTCATCAATTCCCTTACCTTTCTTTCTATATTTTCTCAAAAAATTTGGGCTTCTTGCATTGATTTCACCAACAAATATGTTGGTTGGAGTGCATGTGGTCTCTCAACATGAAATTTAGAGGCAATAGACATCATTCTAAGCTCATTTCCCCTTTGTAACCACTTTGTAAATAGGCGATTTGCCATTTCTTTATCATCATTAAACTTTTGAATAGCATCAAAACGTAAAGAATATAAGACATGGATATTGTTTAACCCGCTTTCAATTTTCTCATTTAAATGTGTTAGCACTGAGCTAACTATATCCTTCTGCTACTCGGCTTATTGTTTTTTTGATTCTTTCAATTTACTTTCTAATTAAACAATCTCCTCTAAAAGATGAGACTCATTTGGTTCAGTTGATCTTGTAGTATTAGGCTCATAATGAGCATCATATGGGACTAATACCATGCCAGGGATATTAGTACTTGTATTTACTTGAGCTACTTCTCCCCCTTGGACCATAGGTGGCAACCTGGATGTTGATGGCTCAGACTGTCCTATAAGTGGAGTATAGGAAACCTTTATTTGTCCTTGCTCAAGGAGTTGCACTCTCATTTGCAACTCCACACACCTTTTTTGAGAGGCATTATAATCATTAAAAAGCTTATCAACCTTCTTCATTAGCTCAACCTTCTCTGAAGCTTCCTTTTTTTCACTCTCATGTGCTAGCTTAGCAAAATCAAAATTTACCTTTTTAGCCTCTACACTTGATGTGTTGGTTGCTCTCTTTATAATTAACCTTCCCCTTAAGTTTGGGTTTAAATCACTGATGTTAGGAATCCTAGGTCCTTCCTCTAGTGCCCATATGGCCAAGGTTGCATAATCATCTGCAAACTCTGATCCTCTTAATGCTAACCCCACTTCTTCTTCCTTTTATTTCCTAATTGTGTCAAATGCCACTACATCTGCTATCTCCCATTCTAGAAATATCAAGACTCCAACCTGACTTATAATCTTCCTGCCCTCATCAGTAGTGATTTTCTTGAACTTTTCCTTCATTCCATTCTTTACATCCTCTTGGATTTCTTGATCTAATCTATTTGGCCTTTGGGCCTTCCTCTTAGTAATCCTTCCTTTGTATTCCTCAACCCTTGTCTTTCATACTAACTGCAAAAATGTTGAGCTTCTTACAAAAGCATCATCCTCAAGGAAATTATCACATGCCTCCTTTCTTATATCTTTGAAGGCTTTACCCTGGATATCCAAGCGAGTAAGATCCAACTCCAAATTAGAAGGAAATGAAAGAATACCAATCTGCATTTCTACACTTGTTGCAACAAACCTATCTTCATCTACTTATTCCTCATCTTTCCTTACTAGTGAAAAGATATAGCTGATGGTGAAGGACTTCTGTTAGAATCTTCAAGATCAATGATCCTGACTCTTTGAAGAGGATTAGTTTGTATCTTGGGGAAAGGCTCTGAACTCATCATCTTCTTACCCTTTCTCCTTATCAATCTCCCACTGTCATTGCTCCTACTCTCTTCCTCACTTGTTTCTTCTCTAACTCTTTTGTGAGGAGATTCTTGAATAGGCCTCCCTACTATCACACCACTTGCTCTATGGGATATAGGAGGTTGTGAGCTTAATTGTTGTCAGCCATGAACCTCTTCAAGTCTGGCTAGGTTCTCCCTTAAGACCATCATTAATTCATCAAAAAATTTCATAACAAATTCAATATTGGCATGGAATGGGGAAAAATCATTTAATGGATCATATTTTGGATCCATCTTCTGAATAGTAGCCCATAATTTTCTAAAAATTATCCACTTCTCTTTTCTCCATTCCTGAGTCATGGGATCAAATTCATCCCTGATTAATTCCTCGGGAAAATTATGCACATGGGGAAACAAAGCTCCTTTTATTCTTCTTCTAAAATTGTTGTAAAAACCCCTAGGATCACTGTTTCTAGGTATACTTACCCCCAAATGATATGGAGAGAAGAATTTGTTGAAGTGCTCATATCCTCCCTTTATAATCACAAAGTAAGGGATAATGGTGTAATCCGAAAAGAGTGTCCCTTTTCCTTTTCCTTTTAAATATTTCTCTTGAATACATCCTATTTGCCACACCACCTCAACAAAACCCATTCTCAGAGGAACATTGAAGGGCAGTACATGAGGCTGTCTGGAATAGATTTTGATTACAGTACTTATAGAGTATGGGATAAAATCCCCCCAATTATGTTCAATCCTGGCAAGAGGCACCCTCTCCTTGGGTCTCACACAATCATACAATTCCTTAGGAATCCTTGGTGGATTCACTACCAACCTTTGTCTTAACCTAGAACCAAACTTGTTATCAAACCTTATATACCTAGCCTCTTGTCTATCCCATGACATGTATGTGCTCTAGAGCTTTATTAGAATCTTTTGATTATCTATTGTCCTTCTAAGGTTGATGGTACCTTCAAAATAATCTACATTCATTGAAAGGAACATATGCATGAGTAAAGAATACCAGTAGAATTTAACACCATCAACTTGATTTTTAATGTCTAATAACCCATCATGATTCTTTTCCTCAAGATAAGGGGCAAAGTAAAAA
Organism: Cryptomeria japonica; assembly: GCF_030272615.1. Classification (NCBI taxonomy): domain Eukaryota; kingdom Viridiplantae; phylum Streptophyta; class Pinopsida; order Cupressales; family Cupressaceae; genus Cryptomeria; species Cryptomeria japonica. The sequence continues at coordinate 325,238,143 of NC_081410.1, forward strand.
ACTACTGTAAAATGCAGATGTTGTATCTGCATAGCCATGCACATAAAATCAAGCGGCATCACTGTAATGGGACTAAAACCTAATATCTGGGACTAAATCAACATCCATGAAAACACCCGGTACTACCAACTTTCCCAAATCATACTGCCAAGGACTGGATAATGGGGAATTTAGTTTTCTTTGTCCATACCATAATTTGAAAATCTCTAACCCAGTTGCTAGTATATTAGCATCCACCAAGCTAAATGATTTTTTAGTTAACCCTTTCCCTAGGGATTTTCCATCCACAAACTTCTACCCCCATTGATTATCATTTGTAGAGGGCTTTAACAAGTCCAAGAAATCATCATAAAGATTTATTTTCATATAATCCACTTGCCCTAAATGTTTCAATGAGGGAGCCATCTTCTACAACTAGGGATTTATACTATATTTCAAAATTTAGGAAGGAAAACTAGGGCTAGTATAAGATTTTTTAAATTACCAGAGTAATTCAAACAAATTTCACTATTCTCTGTCTAGTATCTTAACCCTAGAACAAATTGAATTTTCTTTTTGCAACCTCACACACAATTTGTAATATCAATTTATTTCAAGAACATATGGAGAGCTTAGATAAACTTACTGCTTTTGATTTTCACTAGAGATGACAATTCTATGTTGGAGAGAGTCATTTCAGTCTCCTTCAGCAACAAGAAATTCTTCAGGATTGCCATGAAATCTTTTGCGAATCAAAAAACCTTTTAAGAGTCTTTTAATTTTTATCTCGGAAAGAACACTTTTCATCCGCCATTAATATTCACATGAGTGAAACAATGGCTCATAACTTTGTATTTAAGAAATTTTTTTGAAAACTACCCATCGATCATCCTCCAAGTTGGCCAATCCAACGATCATTTCTTGTCGACTCAACACTTGAATTTTTATTTGTAACAACAACCCCACAAAATCGTGACTAATCAACAACACCTCATCTTTCTGTCAAACTCCATCAGTGGCCCCACTGTAAGTCTTCATGTTCAACCCGAGACACATGGCATCATCTCCTGATGTCGTAGTCCATAACCACCTTGCAACTTCTATTGCGGGAACATGAGGGTCATCTGATTTGTTCAAACTTTACTGCCTAGCATAGTGCCTATTGACTCTTCCTAAACTTAAAAATCAAGTACCTTTTACCTCAAGATAAAACATCTCCATTCATTCTGAGCATGTGCAAATGGATGGGACTATTAGTAGATCAATTTTTACCACTTGCAAATTGGTAACACAATCCTTTCAACCGATTATACTACCAACCCTACCTATTTCTGCTAATAACACATGACAAAATCTCGTGATGCCACGATCATTAAAATCCTCACATCTTTGATCACGGGGAAGCACTATCTATTGGATCCATCCTATCTTTAGCAAACGATCAGAGTATTTAGGAATCTTTGGACTTAGGAAAATACAAGCGCGAGCACAAATATTTAAAAGGAAAATAGATTATAGGAAATTCCATGCAGATGACTTAGGAATATCATATTTCATGAACTGGTTAATCACCACTTAGTACTTAGGAAATGAAAAATGGCCTCATGAATGAAAGTGGAACCCTCAGCCTTAAGTGAGAAAAAAGTAAACGATGGGATATAAAAGGGACCAAAGACTTACCTTCAAACCAAGATTTAATAATAAAAGACATAGCCCCTATAGCCCTAAACCCTGATAACTTGAATAAGGGCAAAAATAAAACTAGGATGACCAAATTTTGCAAGACATAATTTTAGGTCCTATCAGTGGCTCTAGTTGGGGTCGGTCATTTCCTAGCAATGAGATGAGAAACCAAGATCTTTGGGTGAAGCAAACCAATTGTAGAGCAGACCAAAAAGAAATTACCTGGACAGGGTAACCTCAACTGAAAGGAAACTAAACTAATATATACAAAATCTAACTAATGCTCATGGAAAATAACTACTTTCAAGAAAAGTAGAGCTTCAAGAATTGTCCATGAATAGGCAATTCAAGAGTATCACCATGTATATCCTGGAGAATATAAGAATCTTCTCCCCATTTGCTTTGAATCGGATATGGGCCCAACCAAATGGCATTAAACTTGCCATGTTTTCCTTTGTCTTATATTTTGGCATTCCACATCATAACCAAATCATTAACCTAAAAAATCCTTGTAGTTGTTCTTTTGTCGTACATGTTTTTAACCCGCATCTGTAACTTTGTATTTCTAGTACTTGCTTCTCTTCTAGCTTCATCTAATTCCATTAAAGCCTCAATTCTCAACTAGATATCATCATCTATGTTATTGTTATAAGTTTGGACAAATTTATACATCTCCATCAGATTATTTTGGGGTAACCTTGTAGTTATACCATACACCAAATCAAAAGGTGCACATCCAATTGCTTTCTTGATTGTTACCCTGTCTACCCAAACAACTAATCTCAGCTTTGACTCCCAAGCCTTTTTATTCTTTTCTAGGATTTGTTTAATAATCTTCATCAAACTTTTGTTACTAGATTCAACTTGCCCATTTCCTTGTGGGTGGTCTAGATACCATATTTATTGCAGAAGTCTTCATATTCTTCTGACCTAAAATTCATTGCATTATCAAAGACTATCCTCTCTGGATATCCAAATCTTGTCAATATATTGTTTGTAAGGAAATTAATTACCACCTTACTTGTTGCCTTTTTAGTGGGTACATCTTCAACCCACTTAGTGAAATAATCAGTGGCCACTAAAATCTAAGAATGGCCACTACTTGATTTGCATGCTATTTCTGCAAAGAAATCTATACCCCACTGCTGAAATGGAGCTTGCACATTTATAGGTCTTAATGGAAAATTTCCGGAAAATTTTAGTTTTCCTGAAAATCTTTGGCATGGGGCATATTTCTTGACTAGTTGATGTGCATCTTTGAAAATTGTTGGCCACTAGAACCCAACTCTTAATACTTTGTGTGTAATTGTTTTTGCCATATAATGCCCTCCACAAACTTTACTATGTAGTTCAGACAACAAATTTTGAGCTTGATCCTGGTCCACACATTTTAACATGACACCATCACTGTTCCTCCATCAGAGCTTCCCATTTACAATGGCATATCTAATAACATGCAATTTTAATGTCATCCTTTTATTATCAGTCATGTCTTCAGGACATTTCATCCTCTCCAAATAATATATGATATCATCATACCATTGCAACCATCCATATCACAGATACAAGACCTGTTCTCTTCTTCCACAATATTTATATGATTGGTATCCAAATTACTCTGGGCCATTAACTTTGCCAATTGTAAGCCTCTCACTAATTTAGTGATTTGGATATCAATATTAAATTCTTGGATCCTGTTTATCCATCAACATCTTCTTCCACACACTTCATGTTGTGTGAAAATATCGTTAATTGCAGCACTAGGAACATATGCAACCACTTTTGCTCCCATCAAATAATTCCTAAAAGCTTTAACAACCTTCACTAGTGCATAAGCTTGCTTTTCATTTAAATCATACTTCAATTTTGCAGCTCTCAAAGACTTACTGAAAAATGTTATAGGTTGTTCGAAAACTTCTAAATTCTTTTTCAACAATACATAAACAACAGTATGAAAAGATGCAAATGAAAATATCTGCATAGGTTTTCCATAACTAGGCATTTTAAGAATAGGTGCATTTATAATAGCCTGTTTAATCTCTTGGAATTCCTTGACTGGCTCCTCATTCCACTCTTTTTTTGCACCTTTCTTTAACATTTTGGATATAGGTCCACTAATTTAAGAAAAATTAGTGACAAACCTTCTTAAAAAATTTATCTTCCCAAAGAAATATTGGGTACCTTTCACTATTTTGGGCTGAGGGACTTTGTCTATCTCTATCACCCTCTCTGGGTCAATTCTCACACCATCTTTTGAAATAATGTGACCTAGCAGCTTACCTTCAATTACCCCAAAAACACATTTTTTTGGGTTTAAGGATATCCTATATTGAACAACTCTGTTAATTTTTTTTCAAGGTGACCATAGTGACCACTTTCCTTCATGGAATAAGCTGTTAAATCATCTTGATATACCACTAAGAATACATTTATAATATCAGAAAAAGAAACATCCATGGCTCTTTGAAAAGTTGCTCCTACATTTGTTAAACCAAAAGGCATTCTTATATAAACATAGGTTCCTCAAGGTGTAGTAAATGTTGCTTCGTATTGTTCTGACTATTTAACCATCACTTGGTTATAACTTGAAAATCCATCCATCATGGATAAAAATTTATAGCTTGTTACACTTTGTAACATTGCTTCCATATTTGGAAATAGATAATTATCTTTTAATGAAGATATATTCAGATTTCTGAATTCAATACATAGTCTGATATCTCCAATCTTTTTTCTGACAAGCACCAAGTTAGACACCCATGATGAATGTCTGATAGGTCTTATAATCCAGCATCTCTTAGCTTCACTAGCTCCTCTTGCATTTTAGGTGCTAATGTTGGATTAATAGACCTTTGTTTTTGCCTAAAAGGCTTGGCATTTTCTTTCAAAGGAATCTCATGTTGAAATAAATCTTCCTTATAAGACTTCAAATCATCATATGACCAAGTAAAAACATGCTTGTATTTTCTCAATAAATCAATTAACATTTTCCTAACCCTAGGTGACATTTTCTTTCCAACATATACCTTCCTTGGAGCTTCTTTCATCCCAAGGTGAACTTCTTCTAAATCTTCAGGGTGTGGGGCAGTAGTAACGACCTTAGCTTTATCTTGACTATCAAACACCCTCTCTAAAACAACCAAACCTCTGGGAATTTTATTTGTCTTCAATTGAATCACTTCCTTCCCAAAGACTATTTCCTTATCATCCTTTGTTTGCACAAAAGCACTAAAATCAATCTCCTGATTTTCATATTCATCTACACACTGTAGAAATCTTAAAATATTATCATCATCATTAAAAACCTGCCAATTTTCATTGTTATCAAGGATTGAAGGCCTTGTCTAAATCTCAATCTTTGACATTCCATCAAAAGTGATGTCCTCTGGCCTTAGAGCTATATTTTCTAAGAGATCAGCCATTCTGTTATGACTTCTCTCTTTCCCTTCAATACCAAATGCATCAAAATTCTCAATTTGGTCCTATACAACATTTCTATACTGTTTCAGCTTTTTGTTTTTTGATGCATATTTAGATCTGATTTGGGATATGACTAACTCATAGTCTCCAACCACCTTGAGATTATTTATCCCATGTTTTTCAGATAACTTCAAACTAAGAAACAACACTTCATATTTTGCTACATTATTTGTCCATGCAAAGGACAAAGTAAAAGAAAACTTAAAAGTTTCTCCATGGGTTGATATGAATAAAACACCTTCTCCTGAGCCCTCCTTAGAACTGGCTCCATCAAAATACATGGTCCACAAATCATCATCTCGTGATGATTTTTCTACTTCTTCATCCAATAATGCAGGTTGTTCCTTTTTCTTCAGTGGAGAGTCTTCAACTCTGAATGCATTTATCTCTGTGTCTACAAAACAAGTGATATCTTCATCAGATTGTGTTGTATGTACCATCATATATGGTACCTTGGATTCTCTTTTGACCTTTACATTTTTACCATCAATACAAAAAGTAGCATAAGACAGGTCACATTGCAAACTTCCACCCATAGAGGCACTCCATTTTCTCGATAATAGCATCCCATAATGAGGTGGCATATCCACGACTAGGACACTCATAACTAATTATTTCTCAGGGAAAGTAAAAAATTTATAAGGTAGTTCCTTTATAGTTCCTATCACAGGTACTTCTCTTGAATATATATCACAACATTTTCCGTGGGGAGTATCTACCTTCAAACCCATGGATTGCATTATCCTTATTGGCATGACATTATTTGAGGCCCCAGAATCAATTATACAATTCTTCAAAACTTCTCCATTTATAATAACACTTAGAAAGAAAGGATCTACATTGTCAGAGCTCTCCCCTACTGTATCTTCAAGCTAATTTTGGGGAATCTGAGAAACCATTCCCTCTAACTCTTTATCCTTTGTTTTATTTTTAATCATTTGTTCATTTATATTATGAGACACATTCCTATTTTCAATTTCAATAGAATGGGAAATACCTTTGACCCAAGCCATGGATTTCTCCCTATGCTCTTCAATTCTTAACATTTCTTGCAAAGGAACCTTAACTGTAATCTGAGAAAGCAACTGAAGCATATCCACAACCATGTAATTTGCTAATTCAAGTGACATACCTGATTGTTTTTAATATTTCTTGGGTATGTTGCCTAAAATATTTTGAGTCTTCTGTGAGTCTCCTTCAATGGGTGAAGTAAACTTTTCAACCATCTTTGATTTCATCTTAAGTGGAGAAATTTTTTCAATAGGTTTCACAACCTCTTCTTTCTTAGTCCACTCCTTTCTCTTGGCCTCCTTAATTTTGATTGCTTCTTTCATTGATTTATCCTCCTTGACCTCTTTTCCTTTATTTTTTAATTCTTTGACACATAGGCCCAAAGGCTTGCCCTAGTCTTCACCTACAAACCTGTTTCTCAATTGATAGTTGCTTTTAACCTGAGCTACCATAGCAACTATTATTTTAGAAATCTCTTCATTTGAGGGACTTCTCAAGGACACAAAACACTCGCCCTATTTAGCATTGCACATTCGATCATCAATAGATAATTCCTCATAAGAGAAAACTTGTTGATGATATGTTTCATTTATTTGCCTTTGATTATTTATATCAGTCTTGAGTCTCAATATCAGAAGAATATTCTTCTTCTCCAAGATAGGAAGAAAGCATAAGATAGTCAACATTGTCACCATCAAAATTTTCTTCCTCTTCTTCATGTGTCACATCCTTAGTAGAAATAAATTATGCTATGATAGAATATTCAGATGAATGTGGTGATTGACAAGCAACGCACCAGGGAGTATCATCCACCATGTTCACTGTATGTTTTTGTAATGGGTAATGGGTTTGTTGTTCTTATTTACCCTTTTTTTGTTGGAAAGGCTTTCCATCTTTCCAATTTGTATTGTAAGGATAATCTTGCAATCTTAGTGGTCTATTAAATTTATTGAACTATGGCTTTTCGGGTATAGAACTCTTGTCATTTTTTGCCATAGTGAATTTCAAATCCTTCAAGGTATTAAGTACCTTGTCCCATCTTTCTTCTTCTTTAGGTTTTGTACCTAAAGACTTTTCAATTTTATCTTTGGCACTTTTAGAAAGTCTAGGATCCTCTCTTCTTCTGAGCTTACCCAAAGCTCTTCTATTTCCTTCCACATTTATAGCTATTCTAAATGCATTTCTTAGAGTTTGAGGATCCTTGTCTCTAAGTATATATGCCATTTTTGCATCAAATGCATTTATATATGTTGTCAGACAAACATTGTCATCCAACCTTAACACTTGAAACAACTTGTGCATAGCTTTCTAAAATCTGATATTGAAATCAGACACATCCTCGTTCAATGACTTCTTGATGTTATTGAACTCATTTAACATGAAACTAGGGTTTGTTTTGTCACCATATTGCTTCTTGAAAAATCTCTCAAATTCCTCCCAGGAACTAATACTTGCAGTTGGCAATCCCCTATACCAATCCCTGGCATCCTCTATCAGAGATTGTACAAATAATTTCATAACCACATCTTCATGCTCCACCTCATAATAATTTAGCTTGTTAGTGAATGCCCTTAGGTGTTCCTCACCAGTTATAGCATTATTACCTGCAAATTTACTAAATTTATCCCTTAAGTCATTTGGGATAATATTGGGATATCCTGGGATCCGATCAAAATGCAATTTCCTATACCTCTCTAGGTGGATAGGTCTCATTTGAAATTGCCCCACTGCAACTTGTCCTACACCACTTGTTATAGTATTAGCTACAATTACATCTATGTTAATGTTAACCCCTGTAGTTGTGTTAAAATATATAGGAAATTGGGGATGATTACTATTTTGAGTAGTTACCTGACTTTTCTATCCAATAAGTGGAATCCCAGTGTTCTGGGCACTTTGGTCATTTTGAGATAGAACACTCGTAATGACATTTGGCATTGCACCAGAAATAGCCTAAGTTTTGGATGGACCAACAATAAATGAAGCACTGTTCAAAGTTGACAGCTTAAGGAAATCAATTTTCCTTTTCATCTCTGCATTTGAGGCTTCCATTTCAACTCTCTTCAACTCTTTTGCAAGAGTTTCATTTTCTGTCCTAGTTGTTTCTATCTCAATGTCAATTTTGGATAACTTTAGGCTTAAATATGGGATAGTTGAAGACTTCCTATCATCTATCTTAACAAAAGATACTTTATGTTTTCCCTTATCCAACTCTAATTTAGGAACCTGAATACTTGGTTGACTAAGATCAGCTAACCTCTGGTTATCCACATTATTCTTAGCCTTTTCCCTTATAACATTTTTAGATTTCTTATCTACAATCTCTCTTAAAATAGGGCCCTCAACACTAGGCTTATCATTTTCTTGCGCTAAGGCTTTGAGTATTCTGAACTATCTTATCAGACAATCTCTTTCTATCACAAGTCTAATAACCTTAGATTATTTTTTCATTTCTCTCTTAATTTTGAGATCTATCTATTCTTGGAGTTCTCTTCTCAATGTATCTATATCTCCAAAAACTTCTTCTAGATCTGGCAGAGTTATTTTAGATCCAAAAGTGTCATCTAAATCAATCAAGTTCACATCATTTTGTTCGCGTACTGATTCGTAAATACAAGAAAAATTTGTTATGAGACCTAGAGGAGGAGGTACACCAATAGAATTCTTTCTTTGATGACTTCTACTTCTACTCTAAACTCTTGCCTTCTCTGAATATTGAGCTTGAGTGCATTATTTTATTTGTGGTTGCATTTCTTCTTGTATAGGTGTATCAAATAAAGAATTGAAAAATCCTAAACTATCTGATTTAGAAATTTTGGAAGATGATGCATGAACCCTAGGACCAGAGTTTAACTGTGACTTCCTTGCATTATTATGCTTGGGCTTCCATGATGAGGGAGTGGCACTTGTATCTGCATTTCTTCTTTTTCCCTATCTCTTCAGAGCTCCTTGAAGATCTTCCAACTTTTCTTTAGGGTGCAGCCTCATGTAACCTTTGGTGTTCTTTGCTTTACTCATAGTAGCAGATTCCTTCAAAGATTTATTAGAATTATTCAAAGATATACACACTAGCATAAAACCCTCAAATTCACCACCCAAATTAATTTGGGATATCAAATAATACACTGCTTGATAATTCTTGAAAGAAATCTGTGAACCTTGTTCATAAACCAGAATATCTTTCTCACAAAATGTAGAACACCTTTTTCACAAGAAAACATGAACCAAAAATATAGAACTGCGAGCTCAACCGTCAAATCACAGAGATATTATGAAAACTTCTACTTTATTTTAAACAAGAACTATTTAATGAGAGACTCTTTATCATTCATTTCCCCAACAGAGACGCCATTTTTTGTTGGTGCCCAAAAATGAGTTTACACTGACTCAAAGGGAGAGACCAAGTTGTTTTCTCCTAAAATTATCTATGGAAAGTCACTTCTGACTATTTAATATTCTTCAGACTTGGACCAACAATGACAAGGATGCAAGATCCTGCTACACTTTAGGCTCTGTAGAACCGAGGAGGGTGATCCCCATGCCTATTTGTGATTTTATGCCACACTCACAAATCATGCATGAAACAAGGTAGATAATATCATATAAAGACTCAACAATAAGGGGGAATGCTCAGGAATGGAAAATTCCTTAGTGATCCTTAGCCAGCTTGGAGCATGAGATGAGTAATACACATGACAACATTCATGTAAACTAAAAATATTCTGATATTCAACAAGTTATAGCAAACCAGTGGTGATTCCGAATAATAGATAAATACCTAGGAATTCACTTAACTATGATTAGTGCCTTATTGTTAGGGTTCCCACAGATACTAAGAGGGGGGGGGTGAATCAATATCTGACTGATAATGAGATTTTCTTAAGACAGAACATGCAAAACATAAAGTAATAGTATACCGGTATGCAAGAATTAATATAATTAACAGAATCAAAAGCATCCACATGAAAAGAACACCATAACACAAGATGTTTAACGAGGAAACCCAGTGTGGGAAAAACCTCGGTGGGATTTGTGACCCACAATATTCACTTACTGGCCAATAAGAGAATATTACTTACAATAGGGGCCTACACATGCAGGAAGGCCAACTGCCTAGAGCACACTGCTCAATAAGAAGTCACACTGACTTACAATGAGGATTATACAAATCCAATATTCTCTACTGCTTTACAATAGCATCTTCAATGCCAGATTCAGTACCGACTCTTTCTCTATTCTTTACATATACCCTTGACCTATAATTCGCACATTAGGTCTACCTAATAAATTTCTTTATACTTTTTATCCATATCTTACAAATGTCTACAATGATCTCTTTTATATACAAGAGTCATTTTACAATTTACCAAGTCGGCTTACAATAATAAACAAAATATTACATATCAAAAATCCTATCAGCCTCTGTGTCGGTATACATCTTTTCTTCTGTGTCGATGTACATCTTTTCTTCTATGCTGGTGTAGAGTGGTCTTACTGATGTCGGTGCACTGTCTTGCTTGAATAATGCTTTGCCAGTAGAATGTCTTGCTGGTGCCATAGAATTGCAAGGTTGCCTATGTAATGCTTTGCTGATATAATGTCTTGCCGGTGCCTTAGGATTGCAAGGTTGCCTGTGTACTACTTTGTCGGTATAATGTCTTGCCGGTGCCATAGGATTGCAAGGTTGCCATCAATGACAAAACCTTCAATCACACACAATGTCTCATTAGAGTGTCCATATGCCAACAATCTCCCCCTTTGGCATTGATGGCAACACTCATGAGAAATTTCAAAAAGATATCCAAAAATGTGTAGACCAAAAAATGTTTACCAAAAATGTGAGTGACTCCCCTTGAGCATATGATCCCTATGTTTTGAATTTTCTCATCCTACTACTCCCCGTTTGGCATCAATGACAAAGGTTAGTAGGGTTTGTAGTTGTACCAGTCCATAACCTCAACCTTGTAGTTGGGTAGTTATTATCTGAAGAAGATTGCCCAAAATTAAGTTTATACCATCCATAAACTTCTTACTGTCTTTTATTGTTGTCTTTGTTCTTTTTACTATACCGGTGAGATACTGCAAATGCTCTGCCAGTGTTTTGCTTCCTTGTGTTAATGCCTCTGAAATTTCCTTCTGCATAGATGCTAAATAGTCCAATCTTGGACTTAGTTTAGATCTCAAATGTTTTGCCTTGTTTATTATTCTCTCTTTCTCTCTTTCCAATTTGAGCAATTCTTCCTCAAAATTTGCTATCTTCTCTTCAAAAACTGATAATGAACCAGGTGAGTTGACAAAATTGTCTACAAGTTTATTTATCTTATCCTGTGCCTTGCTTATTTTCTTGTCAATATCTATAGTCAAAAATTTTGTTTTACATGTATCTTTATACAAATTCTTGTATTCTTTTAACAAACTACACAGTTCCAGTAGAAGTGTGTCAAAATCTCTATTACACTTCTTTATTCCTTCCTCAAAGAATTTCTATTTCTCCTTTTCTACAATTTCCTTTATAGATTCTACCTTTATTTTCTCAAAATTTCCAGAAATGTATTTACATAGTGTATCCAACTGTCCTAAAGCATCTTTATTGTCTATATTACAATTAGGAGCTATTGATTTCAAAAATGGGATTGAATCATCTATTGCTTTGTAAGCTTGTGAGCTATAGTCAGTTATTTTCTTGATAGATTCAAGTAATACCTCAGTCACATTTGATGGTGACCCAACAAACTAAGTACCGGTGGAAGTGACCATGCTTGTATTGACCTCTGGTAGGTCTGTTTGTGTCTGCATTTCTTTAAGTACTGGTTTTCCTGCTTCATTTTTTATCAGTGGCATCTGTTCTGGAGCCTTTAGCTCTGTCGATTTCTCTGTTTGTGTTTCAGATTCCATCTTTTTCCCTGTATCCGCTACCGGTTGCTCTATATTTCCTATTACCGGAGGCTCTTTGGCTATATCTGTTTTATCTGTTGTATCTTTATCTACCACTATGTTGATCTTCTGAGTATCAACATTCACATTATATAGGACTTCAGAATTAGTATGGCCATCCATTGTATCCATGCTCTCAGTTGACGATTGATCTTCAGTAGTTGTTGATTTTACCAATGGAGTATTTAAAGGAGGTGGGGGTAAGTTGTCTCTAACCTTGATACTTGGTGGTCCACCAACTTTACCTTTCCCCTTGTCTCTATCTTTCTGATAAACCTTAATAGGTTTGGGGTTCCTGAACTCTTCTTATTTTTCTTTCTCAACCAAGAATATATCCCATCCATCTTTTGTTTCCTCTATCACTTCATTAACTCTTCCTACCATTAGTGAAATCTACCAGTGTACAGTAGAGAATACTAACCGGTTTGCTTGAGCAATTAGGTCATCAATTTCTTTAGGTGAGTTTACCAGATATACAACAAGTAATTTCTCAATTTTTATTTTCTTATCCAATTCTATCACTGCCTGTCTTCTTGCCTCTAGTCTTTGAAATAATTCATTTGGAATTTCATTGACAACTTCCATCAAAAACTTCTTGTACGTATCCATGTGTAATATAACACTATTTTCTACTTGTTCTTTCTCATCAGCTGTTAAAGTGTCATATATTTTCTCTATGTTTTTCAATTTACCTTCCTCTGTGATTTCATTTAACAAAATTTCTAGAGGTACCAAGTCAGTTGTGGTCTTTTTCTTTTTCTTAGGGGTCAACTTCTTTTTAGGTGTGACCTTTCTGACCGGAGATCTCACAGCTTGTTGCTTCTTCCTTGTCCTTCTAGGTGAAGGAGTGGTTGTCGATGAGGGATCTCTTTTCCTAACAACTCTATTAAAAGTTGCTGGTATATCTCCTTCTGAGGAAGTACCTACCGGTGATAGATGAGCTTCAGGTTGTGGGTCTGCCAACTCATCTTCAGTTATGCCGGTTTTCTTTAATATATCTTCCTTTATGGCTTTTGCTTGTCTGGATCCTTTTTTCACAAATGCCTCAACCTTTTTCACTCTCTTCTTAGATTGAATTTGACTTTCTATGGTCTCAGCACTACCAAATACTTCTTCTTTAGGCTCATTGGGGGCTTCCAGAAGTGCTTTGGCATAAGTTTCAATGATATGATCATCGGTCTCATAACCCATCTCTGTTACCCAAATTGTTCTTGGGATGACTGCTTCCATCCAGATCTCATCCTTTTTTATTACAAAACATATATCATCCTTGTATTTGTTGACAATTTCCTGTGATAGTCTGATTCTTTTGTTCATTCTAACCTTTAGTGCTTGAAAATACTCATTGATATTCTTTTCCTTATTTTCACCCATGTTGTTGAATAAGTCTGATAATTATTTTCCTACCGGTATGTCAAATCCAAATTCTTTGTTTCCTATACCAGGAACCTATTTTGTTATGTGTAGCATTAAGCATACAAGTAAATTTCCAAATCTAAAAGTTCCTTTCTTATCCTTTTTGATTTTGCCTAAGTTATCAATCAACTCATCTTTTAACCATTCACATACATCAATTTTCACATTTTCTTTTACCATATCATGAGCACTCTTAATGCATAAACTAGAAACTGAGTTAAGTCTATTTGCATGAGTTGCTTTGTACCCTAAAATCATGCTAACAAATCTAACATTTATATTGGTCACATCATTAACCCTTAGAGACCTTCTATCTGATGTTGCACCAGTTAAGTTCATTACTCGGTCATTGGAGACCTTCTTAGTCTTGTCGGGTCTGTTACTAGTGGAAGGCAACCCTGTTACTGCTTTCACAGCTTCCTTTGTAATTTTGTGAACTGAATCAAGCCAAAAGAATGAACCATGTACCCTTCTTAAAACTATCCTAATCACTTCCTTGGGAAATTTAGGATTGCAAAGGATTTCAGTGAATCCCAGGGTTTCAACAACTTTATATTCAGGTTTTACATTTCTAGAATTGTCACATATAACAATCTTATACATATTTTTAATTTCTTCATCTCCTAATTCCTCTATGTTGCAATGGATATAGATTCTAGGATCTTTTGCATAAACAACTCCTTTTGGAATTTGGGAAAAAGCACCTATATTGTCATCTTTCTTAGCTACCTCAAGAACTAGTTGAAATACGGGCCTAGGGAATTTTATAACCTCGACTACTGTATGGTTTTCTATGAATTCAGGTGCAGAGGAGGATGCCATGATGATAAATACCTTTTTCTGCCTTTGGATGGATTGATTGCTAAAATGCTTTGCCTCTTTGCTCGAAATGCCTTAGCTATGGAGATTTCACGCTCTTCGAATGTTTGAATGCTCGGTGAAGTGAAATGGAGCCAAAACCCTATTTTATAAAGTCTTTTTCGCTACCTACCACATTAATTGCTTGCCGATAATGTATTAGCTTCACTTTATTTGCCAGTAATGAGTGATTTTCAACTTCTTTTCTCTAACCGAGGGAATAATAGCACGTGTCATTAGATTGCCAAACCCTCAAGATAATTTTCTTGAATTAGATGAAGAACTTCTTGTTGGTGGAGCACTTCTCTATCCTACTGGTGGAGCATCACATTTTCTTTCTAGTGGAGCATTTGTTGGTTCTACCGGTGGAGGAGTATCCCCAGTTTTTAGATCAGCTTTTCTAATCCATTGCTTTGAGAATTCTTGCTTAACCTCTTCAACCTTTTCTTTACCTTTCAAGCTACTACTTTTGTTGTCTACCGGTGTACCTTTACTTCTAAAAAATTTAGCAATATGACCAATTTTGTTACATGCATAACAAGTTAAATTATTTTTCTGAATAGGAATAGCTTTCCCATTACCTATGCCAGTTTGTGTTCTGCATTGATTTGATAAATGTCCAAATCTTCCACAAACATAACATCTTACATTCATTCTGTAGTTTTTAGAGTTATGACCAAATTTGTTGCATTTGGAGCATTGACCGGTGGGAGGATTGATATTCTGATAATTCCTAGATCTACATTCGTTTGCCCTATGACCATATTTATTACAGTTAAAGCATTTTCCATTGAATTTGTAAGTATTAGGTCATCTTACCGATTTGCTGTGATCCTGAGTATTTGTAGTACCGGAGCTTTCTCCAACTTCAAATCCAATTCCAGAAGTGTCACCTTTGGGTTTTTGATTCTTCAATAAGGTACCAAGTTCTTCTGAGTTTTTCTTGAATTTTTCTTTGTGTTGATTTGCAGTTTCCAATTCCCTTTCCAAGATTTCTTTTTGTCTCATTAGTTCATTTGAGTCATTCTGAGTGTGCATCAAATCTGTCTTCAACATGTCATTTTCATAGCTAAGTCTTGTGTTCTCATTTGTTGCATCACTTAGTCTTCTGGTCAATTCTTCTTCATTCTTCTTTTTGTCCTCAATCTCTTTGCAAAATCTCATGGTCATATCCTGCATTTCATTTTTTGTTGTCATGATCTCTTGTTTCAATTTGCTTATCATATCATTAAGTGATTCCTTTTCATCATTCTCATTTTGCAATTTTTCACAAAGTTCTCTTCTCTTATTTCTTGTAACAGTAAGATTTTCTTGAAGCGCTTGAATAATACCCTGAGTTGCTTTTAAATCATCTTCTAATTTGATATTTTTCAACTTCTCTGCATCATAGTTAGTAAGAGCTCCTTCAAGTTGCTTCATCAAATTTTCTATCTTTATCGGTGTCAAGTTCTTCCTCAAGCTATTAGGATTTTGAAAATAGAGGACCAGGCTCTGATACCAATTGTTAGGGTTCCCACAGATATTGAGAGGGGGGGGGGATGAATCAGTATCTGACCGGTAATGAGATTTTCTTAAGACAGAACATGCAGAATATAAAGTAACAGTATACTGGTATGCAAGAATTAATGTAATTAACAGAATCAAAAGCATCCACATGAAAAGAACACCATAACACAAGATGTTTAACGAGGAAACCTAGTGTGGGAAAAACCTCGGTGGGATTTGTGACCCACAATATTCACTTACTGGCCAATAAGAGAATATTACTTACAATAGGGGCTTGCACATGCAGGAAGGCCAACTGCCTAGAGCACACTGCTCAATAAGAAGTCACACTGACTTACAATGAGGATTATACAAATCCAATATTTTGTACTACTTTACAATAGCATTTTCAATGCCAGATTCAGTATTGGTTCTTGCTTTGTTCTTTACATATACCCTTGACCTATAATTTGCACATTAGGTCTGCCTAATAAATTTCTTTATACTTTTTATCCATATCTTACAAATGTCTACAATGATCTCTTTTATATACAAGAGTCATTTTATACTTTTCCAAGTTGGCTTACAATAATAAACAAAATATTACATATAAAAAATACTGTTGGCCTCTGTGCTGGTATACATCTTTTCTTTTGTGCCGGTGTATATCTTTTCTTCTGTGCTAGTGTAGAGTGGTCTTGCTAACGCTGGTGCACTGTCTTGCTTGAATAATGCTTTGCCGGTAGAATGTCTTGCCAGTGCCATAGGATTACAAGGTTGCCTGTGTAATGCTTTGCTGGTATAATGTCTTGCCGGTGCCATAGGATTGCAAGGTTGCCTATGTAATGCTTTTCCGGTATAATGTCTTGCCGGTGCCATAGGATTGCAAGGTTGCCATCAATGACAAAACCTTCAATCACACATAATGTCTCATTGGAGTGTCCATATGCCAACACTTATTCCATTGGGTACATGAATTCATATTGCATTAGGCTGTACTTCTGACAAAATTTATCTAACAACATATAACCTGAGATAATATTACCTTGCAATATTATCTATTTGTAATCCCCACCCAAAAATACTTATCAAAATCCCTATAAAGACCCCTATCATTCTGCAATTTCATTCAAGCATTTAATTGACCTCTTAGACCAAAGCATGAACAAAAAATTGCATACACCACAACACTGCAATGAATGATAAAATCCTTGATAATATGCATTCAAAATAGGATAGAACAATACACTGGAGAGAGGTGGGTTTGAATCATATATTTATTTATTAATTTTGTTGTCTCTATAAAAATACAATCCATACATAACTCCTTCAAGAACCTACAAAAAATATAAACATGAGACTCTTTCTAATTTTGCTCTGTAAAATGACCTTTTGCAATCCTTTTGTTTCACCTAGAATTTTCTACTTGGAAATAGAAATTCAGAACATTTAAGGTACCCAAAATTCCGAACCCCGTCTCATAGCCTTGAATTCCTTTTTATAAATTAAATAAGGGAGAAAATAAGCTTTAGGCCAGAGGAGACACCTGTCATCTTAGAATGACTATACATAACCACATTCTTTTATACAAAATAATCATCCTCAAACTTTCTTATACTGGATCAAAATCTGTAGCAGCCTTCTTCAAAACTCATGATGAAAGTTACCCCCATCATGTCTTACAGGCTCCAAAATATCTGCCACTAGAAAACAAATAGAGTTATGCAAACTATTTACAACTTTCTATTCATCATTCAGATACATCCTACTCCACGCACTATAATCTTCATTGGATGGCCAATTGAAATTCATGACTTCATCAACTTTTTCCCTATATGGAATATACTTAATGGCTACTTGGTTTTCCTCTCTTTCAAAAGTCAAAAAATATTCCTGTAGAAATTATTTTATCCATACTATCCTCCAGCATATCCATATTTATCCCATCACACATAGTTTATACCTAGGTATTGATAACTCTCTCTGCCTCTTCCTTCCAAAATTGAAAAGGCTTAACTGCCGCTTCTCTATCTTCAATATCTAGCCAAAGAGTTTGTTATAATTCACTAAAACTCCTCATCAATTCCCTTACCTTTCTTTCTATATTTTCTGGCAAAATTTGGGCTTCCTGTATTGATTTCACCAACAAATATGTTGGTTGGAGTGCATGTGGTCTCTCAGGATAAAATTTAGAGCCCATAGACATCATTATAAGATCATTTCCCCTTTATAACCACTTTGTAAACAAGGAAATTGCCACTTATTTATCATCATTAAACTTTTGAATAGCATCAAAACATAAAGAATATAAGCCATGGATACTGTTTAACCTACTTTCAATTTTCTCATTCAAATGTGTTAGCACTGAGCTAACTACATCCTTCTTCTTGTTGGCTAATTGTTTTTCTGATTCTTTCAATTTACTTTCTAATTCAACAATCTTCTCCAAAAGCTGAGACTCATTTGGTTTAGTTGATCTTGTAGTATCAGGCTCATCATCATCATCATCATATGGGACTAATAGCATGCTAGGGATATTAGTACTTGTATTTAATTGAGTTGCTTCTTCTCCTTGGACCATAGGTGGTGACCTGGATGTTGATGGACCGAATGGTCCTGCAAGTGAAAGATAGGAAACCTTTATTTGTCCTTGCTCAAGGAGTTGCACTCTCATTTTCAACTCCACATGCCTTTTCTGAGATGCATTATAATCATTAAAAATCTTATCAAACTTCTTCATCAGCTCAACCTTCTCTGAAGCTTCCTTTTTTGCACTCTCATGTGCCAGCTTAGCAATGTCAACATTTACCTTTGTAGCCTCTACACTTGATGTGTTGGCTGATCTCTTTATAATTAAGCTTCCCCTTAAGCTGGGGTTTAAATCACTATTGTTAGGCTTCCTAGGTCCTTCCTCTAGTGCCCATATGGCCAAGGTTGCATAATTGTCTACAAAGTCAGATCCTCTTAATGCTAACCCTGCTTCTTCTTCCTTTGATTTCCTAATTGCATCAAATGCCACTAGATTTTCTATCTCCCATTCTAGCAATATCAAGACTCCACCTTGACTTACAATCTTCCTTCCCTCATCAGCAATGATTTCCTTGAACTCTTCCTTCATTTCTTTCTTTACTTCCTCTTGGATTTCTTGATCTGATCTATCTAGCCTTTGGGCCTTCCTCTTAGTAATCCTTCCTTTGTATTCCTCAACCTTTGTCTTCCATACTAACTGCAAAAAGGTTGGGCTTCTTACAAAAGCATCATCCTCAAGAAAATTATCACATGCCTCCTTTCTTCCATATTTGAAGGTTTTACCCTGGATATCCATGGGAGTAAGATCCAACTCCAAATTAGGAGGCAATGCAGGAATACCAATCTACATTTTTGCACTTGTTGCAACAAACTTGTCTTCCTCCACCTGTTCCTCATCTTTCCTTACTTGTGAAAAAGATACAGCTGATGGTGAAGGACTTATCTCAGAATATTCAAGATCAATGATCATGACTCCTTGAAGAGGCTTAGTTTGTATATTGGGGAAAGGTTCTGAACTCACCATCTTCTTTAACTTTCTCGTTATCAATCTCCCACTATCATTTCTACTATCCTCTTCCTCACTTGTTTCTTCTCTATCTCTTTTGTGTGCAGATTCCTAAATAGGCCTCTCTGCTATCACACCACTTGCTCTCTAGGATATAGGAGGTTGTAAGCTTAATTGTTGCTGGCCATGAACTTCTTCAAGTCTAGCTAGCTTCTCCCTTAAGACCTTTGTTAATTCATCAAAAAAATTCATAACAAATTCAATCTTGGCATGGAATGGGGAAAACTCCTTTAATGGATCATTTTTTGGATCCATCTTCTGAATAGAAAACCGTAATTTTCATAAAATTGTCTTCTCTATTCTCCATTCCTAAGTCATGGGGTCAAATTCATTCCTGATTAAGTCCTTAGGAAAATTATGCACATGGGGCAACAGAGCTCCTTTTATTATTCTTCTAAATTTGTTGTTAAAACCTTCAAGATCACTGTTTATAGGTCTATTTACCCCCAAATGATATGGAGCAAAGAATTTGTCGAAGTGCTCGTATCCTCCCTTTATAATCACAAAGTAAGAAATAATGGTGTAATCTGGGAAGAATGTCCCTTTTCCTTTATCTTTTAAATCTTTATCCTAAATACATCCTATTTGCCACATCACCTTAGCAAAACCCATTCTCAAAGGAACATTGAAGGGCAATATATGAGGCTATCTAGAAAAGCCATAGACTCTAATTATAGTACTTACAGAGTACGGGATAAAATCCCCCCAATTATGTTCAATCTTGGCAAGATGCACCCTCTCCTTAGTTCTCACAAAATCATGCAATTCCTTAGGAATCCTTGGTGGATTCACTGTCAACCTTTGTCTTAACCTAGAAGCAAACTTGTTATCAAACCTTATATAGCTAGCCTCTTGTCTATCCCATGACATGTCTATGCTCCAAAGCTATATTGGAATCTCTTGGTTATCTATTGTCCTTCTGAGGTTCATGGTACTTTCAAAATAATTTGCATTCCTTGAAAGAAACATATGCATGAATAAAGAATACCAGGAGAATTTAACACCTACAACTTGATTCTTAATGTCTAATAACCCATCATGATTCTTTTCCTCAAGATAAGGGGCAAAGTAAAAAACTACTGTAAAATGCAGATGTTGTATTTGCATAGCCATGTACATAAAATCAGGTGGCATCACTATAATGGGACTAAAACCCAATATCTAGTATAGAGAAAAGAAAGTAGCTTGGAAATAGGGAGCGCAAGCACCAACTGGGAATGACTCTTCGGAGCTAGGGCCAATATGGTATTTTGTACTTCCCGCTCTAGCTAAATGCATTGGAAGGAAATTGTTTCTAATGAATTCCTTCACTTTGTAATACTCTGACTTTTGTTCATTTAAATCTACTGGTACCAAGCTAGGGGATGGTTCATACAATTTAAAAATCTCTTGAAATTCCTTCCTTCTGATGGTTAATATAATGTCTCCATTATTTACCCTAATAACCCTTGAAATTGGGTCATATCTGTCTATAATAGCCTTGAGTAAATCGACATCCATGAAAACACCTGGTACTACCAACTTGCCCAAATCATACTGCCAAGGACTAGATAATGGGGAATTTAATTTCCTTTCTCCATACCATAATTTGAAAATCTCTGACCTAGTTGCCAGTATATTAGCATCTACCAAGCGAAATGCTTTGTCAATTAACCCTTCTGCTAGGGTTTTTCCATCCACAAACTTCTACCCCTACTGCTTATCATTTGTAGAGGGCTTTAAATGGTCTAAGAAATCATCATAAAGATTTATTTTCATATAATCCACTTTCCCTAAATGTTTTCGCGAGAGAGCTATCTTCTGCAACTAGAGCTTTAATCTATATTTCTAAATTTGGGAAGGAAAACTAGGGCTAGTATAAGATATTTTAAATTACCAGAGTAATTCAAACAAATTTCACTATTCTCTGTCTAGTATCTTAACCCTAGAACAAATTGAATTTTCTTCTTGCAACCTCACACACAATTTGTAATATCAATTTGTTTCAAGAACATATGGAGAGATCAGATAAACTTAGTGCTTTTGATTTTTGATAGAGATGACAATTTTGTGTCATAGATTCTTCAGGATTGCCATGAAATATTTTACAAATGAAAAAACCTTTTAAGAGTCTTTTAATTTTTGTTTGGGAAAGAATTCAAATGTCTTGTCTGCCATTAATATTCATGCAAGCAAAACAACGACTCATAACATTGTATTTTAAAAAAAGTTTGAAAACTAGCCATCATCGTCCTTCAAGTTGGCCAATCCAACAATCATCTCTTGTTGACTCAGCACTTGACTTTTCATCTGTATCAATAGCCCCACAAAATCGTGACTAGTCAACAACACCTCATCTTTCTATCAAACTCTATCAATGGACACACTGTAAGTCTTCTTGGCCAACCTGAGACACATGGTATCATCTCCCAATGTCGCAATCCATAACCACCTTGCAACTTATATTGCAGTAACATGGGGGTTGTCTAATCTATTCAAAGTTTACCGCCTAGTATACTGCCCATTGACTCTTCCTGAACTTAAAAATCGAGCACCTTTTACCTCAGGATAAAACATCTCCATTCATTCTAAGCATGTGCAAATTGATGGGACTATTAGTAGATCAATCTTTACCACCTACGAATTGGTAACACAATGCTTTCAACCGGTTACACTGCCAACCCTGTCAGTTTCCACTGATAACACATGACACAATCTCACGATGCCACGGTTATTAAAATCCTCACATCTTTGATTACAGGGAAGCGCTAGCCGTTGGATCCATCATGTCTTTAGCAAATTATCGGAGTATTTAGGACTCTTTGGACTTAGGAAAATACAAGCATGGGCACAAATATTTAAAAGGAAAACCGATTATAGGAGATTCCATGTGGATGACTTAGGAATATCATATTTCATGAACTGGTTAATCACCACTTAGTACTTAGGAAATGAAAAGTGGCCCCGCGAACAAAAGTGGAACCCTCAGCCTTAAGTGAGAAAAAGGTAATGGTAGGATATAAAAGGGACCAAAGACTTACTTTCAAACCAAAATTTAATCATAAAAGACACAACCCCTAAAGCCCTAAACCCTGATAACTTGACCAAGGGCTAAAATAAAACCAAGATGACCAAATTTTGCAAGACATAATTTTAGGTCCTATCAGTGGCTCTAGTTGGGGACATTCATTTCACAGCAATGAGACAAGAAACCAAGATCTTTGGGTGAAGTAGACCAATTATAGAGCAAGCCAAAAAGAAATTACCTAGACAGGGTGACCTTGCTAGGATTCCCAAAGATACTGAGAGGGGGGATGAATCAGTATCTGACCGGTATATTAATTTTCTTAACTTATAACATGAAAAGCATATTAAATCTATGTACTGGTAAACTAGAAATAATGCAGCAAATAAGAATAACAACCACAACATGAAAAGCACACCATAACACAATATTTTAATGAGGAAACCTGGTGTGGGAAAAAACTCAGTGGGATTTTTGACCCACAATATTCACTTACTAGCCAATAAGAGAATATTACTGCCACAATAGGGGCCTACACATGTAGGAAGGCCAAGTGCCTAGAGCTCACTGCTCAAATACAAAAGAAGTCACACTGACTTACAAAAATGGATTATACAAATCCAATGTCTTGTACTGCTTCAGATTAGCATCTGCTATGCCAAATTTAGTACTAGTTTAAGCTCTTCTACATACATAAACCCTTAACCAATAATTCGCATATTAGGTATGCTACCTTCTATTCATATTTTGCATCATATCATATCCTAAATGATCTACAATGATCTCATACATATATGAGTCATATTACAATCCGCCATGTTTGCTTACAAAAGATTTTACAATTAATTATAAAATACATTTATACAAAATTGTTGTCGACCAGGGTGTCGATATTCTTCCTTTTCGGTGTCAATGATCTGTATGTTGGTGTAGAGTCTGTTGCTGCCGGTGTCAATGTCTTCCTGCCGGTATCATATGATTGTAAGGTTTCCATCAATGACAATACCTTCAATCACCTACAATATCTCATTGGAGTGTGCATTTGCCAACAATCTCCCCCTTTGGCATTGATGGCAACACTCATGAGAAAAATTCAAGAATGTATCCAAAAATTGAAGTCCAAAAATCTTGCCAAAAACTGTACCAAATGTGTGCTCCCCCTGAGAAGATGATCTCTACTTTTGGATTTTTCTCATCTCTACTACTCCCCCTTTGACATCAATGACAAAGGTTGTCATTCGCTATCAGTGGAGTGCTGCCTAGATTCTTGTAACCGATGGCTTACAATCTGAAAAATGTCTGTCAAAACCAAATTTAAGCTATCACTGAATCTTTTGTTGTCTTTTAATGCCTCTTGTTTTCTCTGCATTGTACCGGTGAGTATGTGCATTTTCTCTTCCGGTGTCTTAAGTCTGAGAACCAGAGCCTCAGATATTTCTTTTCTCAAAGAAATGAGGTAATCTAGTTTGGGACCAAGTCTACATTTTAAACTCTTTGCTTTATCCTTTATTCTCTCTTTGTCCTTCTCTAACTTCTCAATTTTCTCTTCTAGCTCTATCATTTTGTTTTCTATCTCCAAAAATGAATCTAATGTACCTATCAGATTGTCAGCAATATTGTTAATCTTATCTTGTGCTTTGCCGATTTCCTTATCTACATATTCTATGAGAATATTTGTTTTAAAAGAGTATCTATATAGTCTCTTGAAATCCAAAATTGTCTCTCCAAGTTCTGGAAATAATGTGTCCATTTTCTCCTTGTTCTTCTTTACAATTTCCTCAAAGAATTTATGTTTTTCCTTAATCATTCTCTCCTTAAATGTATCCTCATTTATTTGGTCAATAGTCAAAATGTTGTCGGTGATGAACTTAGACAATGTGTCTAGTTGACCTAAAGAATCCTTATTATCCACAATGCATTTTGGTGCTATCAATTTAAGAATAGGAATGGTGTCATCAATAGCCTTATAGGCTTGTGCATTGCATTCTGTGATCTTCTTTATTGAATCCAATAAGACCTCTGTTACATTTGTAGGTCAGAATTCTGCTATAGAAGTACTAGATGTCTGTCCAATTGTTCTTACAATATCCATACTACCAGTTCTATTAATCACCTTGCTTGATTCAACCTTTGGTAGGTCAGTCTGTGTTTGCATTTCTACAAACAAAGGTTTGGGCTTTTCAGTTTTAGCCGGTGGCACTATTTCTATCTAAACTTGTGTCTCTACTTGCTTCTGTTCCATTTTTTCAATCTGTATCTCAGAGGGTTTCTTTGAGCTCACAACAGCCGGTTTCTCAATCTGTGTCTCTATATGCACTTCCGGTTTCTCTATTTGTACCTCTGCACTGTCCATTGCTGGTTCTCCTAATTGTTTTTCAGTTTTATCTACCAGTTTCTCTAATGGTTTACCAGTGGTGTCCTCTACCGGTTGCTCTGTTAGAGTAGGTTTTTTTGTGCTTATGTTTATAGTGTCATTAGCCTTAACCTCAACATCTGCAGCCGGTGACTCAGTAGTCACTTCTTCCTTCTTATCCTTAGTGGTTTCTCTATCAACCACAACATTTACTTCTTGAGTATCTATGTTTACAATGTACAAAATTTCAAATTCAAGATTAGTATCCTCTAATGGAATCTCCATACTCTCAGTGGCTGATTGACTATTTGTAGTATCTACCGGTGGAGTATCCGAAGGAGGTGGGAGCACATTATCAGTTATTTTCAGGATAGGAGGTCCACCTACCATACCTTTTCCCTTATCCCTATCCTTTTAGTATACTCTGATAGTCTTAGGTCTTAGTAACTCTTCCTATTTCTCTTTTTCTACAAAGAATATATCCCATGCATCTGTTGTTTCCTCAGATACTTCATTCACTCTACCTGCCATTAGTGCTACATGTCGGTGAGTAGTTCAAATATTATCCGATTAGCTTCATTGATTAGTTTGTCTATCTCATCGGGTGAGTTAACAGAATGTACTACAAGTAATTTTTCAATTTTAATTTTCTTATCCAGCTCAACAATAGCTACCCTTCTAGCTTCTAGTCTCCTATACAAATCATTTGGTATCTCATCAACAATTTCCATCAGAAATTTCTTATATATATCCAAGTGTAGAATTACACTATTCTCTATGCTTTCCTTGTCGTCAGCAGATAGTGTGTTATATATTTTATTGATGTTTTTCAACTTACCATCCTCTTTTATTTCACTTAAGAGTTTATCTAGTGGAGCAATATCTTGTTTTACCTTCTTCTTCTTCTTCTTCTTAGGAGTCAAATTTTTCACTGGAGGCCTCACTGCCTGTTGCTTTTGCCTTGTTTTCTTGGGTGTAGGTGAGGGTTATGGTGAGAGTTTTCTTTTCCTTTCTACCCTTTTAAATACCATTGGCATATCACTCTCAGAGGAGGTTCCAATCGGTGAAAGATGAGCTTCCGATTGAAGTCCTTCCAACTCACTTTCTTTTATACCAATTTGTTTCAAAACATCTTCCTTCATTTCCTTTGCCTGTCGGGTTCCTTTCCTTACTGTTTCTTCAACTTTCTTAACCCTTTTCCTAGACTAAATTCCACTTTCTATTGTTTCAGCATTTCCAAAGACTTTCTCATTGGGTTCCTTCAAGGAGGGATTTTGCATAAGTTTCAATAATGTTATCATCTATCTCATAGCCCATTTTAGTTACCCAGATAGTTCTAGGGACAACTGCCTCCATTTGGATTTCATCTTTCTTGATTACAAAACAAATTTCTTTCTGATATTTGTCCACAATATCCTATGATAGTCTTATTCTTGTTTTCATTTGAGCCTTTAATGCTTGAAAATGTTCATTTATGTTTTTCTCCCTGTATCTCTCATGTTGTTTAATAGATTCAATAGTTGCTTTCCTACTGGTATATCAAAGCCAACATTTCTTCTACCAATATCGGGTACTTGTTTAGTTATGTATAGCATTAGACAAACAAGCAAATTTCCAAATCTAAAGGTTCCTTTCTTATCTCCCTTAATCTTCTTTAGATTTTCTATCAATTCATCATTGAGCCATTCACACACGTCTATTCTAGCATTTTCATTTACCATGTCATATGCACTTTTAATACATAGGCTAGAAATTGAGTTCAACCTATTTGCATGTGTAGCCATGTATCCTAAAATCATACTAACAAATCTGACATTGATGTCCTTTACATCATTTACCCTTAGAGACCTTTTGTCAAAAGTTGCACCGGTTAAATCCATCACTGTGTCATTTGAGACTCTTTTGGTTTTGTCAGGTCTACTACTGGTGGAAGGTAACCTTCTTACTGCCTTAACGGCTTCCTTGGTGATTTTATGAATCGAATCTAACCAAACAAATTCACCATTAACTCTACTTAGCACAATTATTATAATATCCTCAGGAAAATCAGGAATACTAAGAATATCCACAAAGCCTAGGGTTTCTACTATCTTGTGTTCCGGCTTGACATTACCATCTTCATCACAAATCAGAGTGCTATATGTGTTTTTGATCTCATCATCACCTAATTCCTCTATATGACAATGTATGTATATCCTAGGGTCTTCAGCATATACTACTCCCTTAGGAATCTGAGAGAATGTACCTGTGCTATCATCTTTCTTCGCAATTTTGGGAACCAGTTTGAATACGGGTCTAGGGTGCTTAACAACCTCAATCACAGTAGGGTTTGCAATAAATTCAGGAGTGGATGAAGAAGCCATAGTTATAAATACCTCAATCTACCTTAAGGATGAATGCTTGGATGAATTGCTTCACTTCTTCGCTAAGGATGCCTTCGCTTGGGAATTTTTGTGCTCTCAAAGATTTGAATGCTCGATGAATGAAAAAAGGAGCCAAAACACTTGCTTTATAATGTTATTTTCTCCAACTACCACATTTAATGCTTGTGGGTTAAGTCACAACTTAACTCATCCGCCGGTATAGAAGTAATTTCAACTTCTCACCATCAACCGAGTGTATAATAGCATGTTTTTCATTTTGTTGCTAAACCCCCAAAGGATTTTCCTTCAGTTAGATGAAGAGTCTCCTATCGCTGGAGTGTTACTTTGTTCTACCGGTGGAGAGGTATTCCCATTAACATTCTAATCTAACTTTCTGATCTATTGTTTTGAGAATTCTTTCTTTACCTCTTCAACCTTTTCTTTACCTTTCAAGCTAGGACCTTTGTTATTTGCTAGTGGGGACGTGCTTCTACAAAATTTTGCAATATATCCAATTTTGTTACAAGCATAGCGAGTCACATTTTTTTTCTGAATAGCTTTCCCATATCCTATGTCGATATGTGTTCTGCATTGATTAGATAAGTGTCCAAATCTTCCACAAACATAACATCTTACATTCATTTTGCAATTTTCTAAGTTATGACCAACTTTGTTGCATTTAGAACATTGACCAATGGGTGTATTAGTGTTCTGATAATTTCTAGATCTACATTGATTTTCTCTATGACCATACTTGTTACAGTTAAAGCATTTCCCATTGAACTTGTAAGCATTAGGTTGTCTTACCAGTTTATTATGATCATGATTGTTTGCAGTACCAGAGCTTTCACCAGTTTCAAAGCCAAGGCCATTTGTATCACCATTAGGTTTCTGATTCTTCAGTATGTCAACAAGTTCTTCTGAACTTTTCTTGAATTTCTCTTTGTGTTGATTTGTAGCAGTCAGTTCATTCTCCAAGATTCCTTTCTGTCTCATGAGTTCAGTTCTCTCATTTTGTGTGTACATCAGATTTGTCTTCAACATATCATTTTCATGACCGAGTCTTGTGTTTTCATTTTCGGCATCATTTAGTCTTCTAGTCAAGTCATCTTCATTCTTCTTTCTGTCTTCAATTTCTTTAAAAAATCTCATAGTCATATCTTGCATCTCATTCTTCATTGTACTATTATCTTGTCTCAGTTGGTTCACCAAATCATTAAGAGTTTCCTTTTAATCTTCCTCTTTCTACATCTTCTCATAAAGTTATCTTCTTTTATTCCTTGCTATAGTGTAATTTTCTTGAAGTCCTCAAATAATATCCTAAGGACCCTTCAGATCATCCTCAAGTTTGATATAGAGGACCAAGCTTTCTCAAGTTTTCCATCTCTACCAGTGACAATATCTTCCTCAAGCTATTAGGCTTTTGAAAATAGAGGACCAAGTTCTGATACCAATTGTTAGGATTCCCAAAGATACTGAGAGGGGGGGGGGGTGAATCAGTATCTTACCGGTATATTAATTTTCTTAACTTATAACATGAAAATCATATTAAAACTATGTACCAGTAAACCAAAAATAATGCAAAAAATAAGAATAACAACCACAACATGAAAAGAACACCATAACACAATATTTTAATGAGGAAACCTAGTGTGGGAAAAACATCAGTGGGATTTGTGACCCACAATATTCACTTACTGGCCAATAAGAGAATATTACTGCTACAATAGGGGC
Organism: Cryptomeria japonica; assembly: GCF_030272615.1. Classification (NCBI taxonomy): domain Eukaryota; kingdom Viridiplantae; phylum Streptophyta; class Pinopsida; order Cupressales; family Cupressaceae; genus Cryptomeria; species Cryptomeria japonica. The sequence goes on from NC_081410.1 coordinate 325,267,038, forward strand.
CTACACATGCAGGAAGGCAAATTGCCTAGAGCTCACTGCTCAAATACAAAAGAAGTCACACTGACTTACAAAAATGGATTATACAAATCCAATGTCTTGTACTGCTTCAGATTAGCATCTACTATGCTAGATTCAGTACCAGTTTAAGCTCTGCTACATACATAAACCCTTAACCAATAATTCACATAATAGGTCTGCTACCTTCTGTTCATATTTTGCATCATATCATATCCTATATGATCTACAATGATCTCATACATATATGAGTTATATTACAATCCACCATGTCGGCTTACAAAATATTTTACAATTAATTACAAAATACATTTATACAAAATTGTTGTCGGCCAGGGTGTTGGTATTCTTCCTTTTTGGTGTCGGTGATCTGTATGCCAGTGTAGAGTCTATTGGTACCGGTGCCGATGTCTGCCTACTGGTATCATATGATTGTAAGGTTGTCATCAATGACAATACCTTCAATCACCTACAATATCTCATTGGAGTGTGCATTTGCCAATAGACCTCAACTAAAAGGAAACTAAACTAATATATACAAAATCTAACTAATGCTCATGGAAAATAACTACTTTCAAGAAAACTAGAGCGTCAAGAATTGTCCATGAACAAACAATTCAAGAGTATCACCTTGTATATCCTAGAGAATATAAGAATCTTCTCCCCATTTGCTTTGAATCGGATATGGGCCCAACTAAATGGCATTAAACTTGCCATGTTTTCCTTTATCTTCTATTCTGGCATTCCACATCAGAACCAAATCATTAACCTAAAAAATCCTTGTAGTTTTTCTTTTGTTATACAGGTTTTTAACTTGCATATATTACTTTGTCTATCTAGTACTTCCTTCTCTTCTAGATTCATCTAATTCCATTAAAGCCTCAATTCTCAACTGCATATCATCATCTATGTCATTGTTATAAGTTTGGACAAATTTATACATCTCCATCAGATTATTTTGGGGTAACCTTGCAGGTATATCATACACCAAATCAAAAGGTTCACATCCAATTGCTTTCTTGATTATTACCCTATCTGCCCAGCAACTAATCTCAGCTTTGAATCCCAAGCCTTTTTATTCTTTTCTAGGATTCATTTAATAATCTTCATCAAACTTTTGTTATTGGATTTAGCTTGCCCATTTCCTTGTGGGTGGTAAGGTGATGAATAAGAAATCTAGAGACCATATTTATTGAAGAAGTCTTAATATTCTTCTGACCTAAAACTCATTGCATTATCAAAGACTATCCTCTATGGACATCTAAATCTAGTCAATATATTGTTTGTAAGGAAATCAATTACCACCTTACTTGTTTCCTTTTTAGTGGGTACAACTTCAACCAACTTAGTGAAATAATCAGTGGCCACTATAATCTAAGAATGGCCACTACTTGATTTGCGTACTATTTCTCTAATGAAATCTGACGCCCTCCTAAATGGCACAAGGTTAGTGAATGATCAACAACACAAAAAGACACAAAAATGTTAGATTGTCAGTGTTAGTCAATCAAAAACTAATCTAAAAAGGCATACCAAGAGAGATGCTAAAAACAAGCTAATATATCTAACTAAAGAAGCAAAGATAACGAGGCATCTCCAAATGCCTCTTAGCATGGTTTTAGTTCCTTTCTCCCTTGTTCCTCTCCTCTCCAAGTTCCAAAATAGTGTAGCTCTCAGTAGCTTTTTGCACTATGGATGCTTATGGAGGATTGAGATTGTAATATTGAGCTTTGAATATGAAATGAGAAGCTAATGCTATGCTATTGATGCTAAAATGATATATTTTAACCAAAATAACAAGGTATTAGATGATTATGCTAAAAATGCTCTCTAAAATGTCTATAGCTTAGATGCATACAAGTTTTCAGGATATGGATTATGAAGGAATGAGCTCTATTTATAGGAAAAATGGAGCAACGGATGGTCAGGATTGAAAGATTCAATCAAGGGTTGAGTTTGAAAGTTGGGGATCCATGTGCACAATTGGCACCAATGAAATGGTGACAAGTGTCAACATAGGGTTGGGTTGAGAAAAGGAGTTGGAGGCATTAAAGGCCTGAGAAGACCTCATGGTTATCTAAAGGCTAAGGGTCAAGTCTAAATTAAGCTTACCCACTGGATTAAGAGTTAATCCAAGGATAAACCTTTGTGCAAATGATTAAGAGGTAATCATGGTCAAAGCATTAATGGCCTGATGAGACCCTTGGGTTGGATAGAGGTTGAGTCAAAACAAATGTTTTAACCATGTGGGAAGGTTTGAATTAACCATTAATGGTTATTGGAGACTTTGGAGATTAAGTGGTTGAAGGTTGAAAGCCTTTAAAGGTTATCAAAGACTTTGAGCCATTTAGTGGTTGAAGACTTGAAGCCTTTAATGGTTATCAAAGACTTTGAGGTTTTGAGAAGTGACTTCCCTTTGCTTAGGGATGTGACAAAGTTTAGAAGATGGATTAGGCTAATTAGGAAGGGTTTAGAAGAATCTAGAAGGGGATTAGATTTTGCAAGTGGATTTGGTGGGTGAGGGAAAATAGGAATTTATTAAAATAAAAATTCATTTATTTCAATAAATGAGTGCAAGTTGCATTTGTAGGAAAATGCAAGTGGGGTGGGGATAATGATTTAAATAAATGTTTTATTTAATTTATTTAAAAGAGGAAAAGGGGATTTTAATTAAATAAATAGATTTTATTTATTTAATTGATTTATATTTGGTTTAATGAATTAATTAAAATTAATTGAATAATTTATTTAATTAATAGAAGAATGTTTGGGGATGAATTAATTAAATATTAATTTAATTAATTGATGGCTAGTGGATTTTTAATCAAATAAATAGCGAATATTTATTTAATTAAGCTGGACAGATTTATGTGACTACATTTGCCCCTCTTTGAGACGGTGCGGTTTATCGCGTCGTTTCAAAGAAAGAAAAAAAGGTGTGAAGAAATGCCCCATAAAATGTGAATTTTATGGGTGGTATGCCCCCTCGAGAGATGGGTCGAGAAATTTTGAAAAATCGGGCGATCTCTCGAAAAAGAACGAAAATTGGCAAGGTGGTAGAAGAGAAGAAGTTAGTTATATGGGTGAAAAATAGAAGAAAATGGGGAAAACATGTAGAAATGGGGGGCTCGGGAAGTTCACGGGGACCACGACGATGAGCAGGGGAGAAGTTACGGTGACTACGAAGGGTATAAATGGGGTGAAAGGGGTGAAAACAGGATCATTTGTGACCGCGACCAGTTCAAAATGAGAGCTCTGATAGTGACATTTGGAGGAGCAAGCAGCAGCTACGATGTCGATCCCGATCACCGAGCACAGATTCGAGCGAGTCTGACAATTCCAGTGGCCAGATGACTACGGACCAGTGGTACACATATTCGAAAACTTAATTTTTGTGCATTTTTGCTAGGTTTTTAGCTGAGTCCAAGTCAAGTCGGAGCAAGAGCGCTGGAACTGTTGTTTTGGCACTTTTGTTTCATAAAATAGCGCTATTGTGCCGCAATGGCGCTATTGTCCCCTTGTTTGAGTGCTTTGGTCATGCATTAGCGCTATTGTATGTAAGTTTTAGCGCTATTGGTTAAGTAGCGCTATTGATGGGTTAATTGAGCGCTTTTGCTGTTAAGTAGTGCTAATGGGTAGCTGATTTAGCGCTTTTGTAGTTGTAACGCTTTTGTATAACTTTTTGAGCGCTTGTGATATAGTTGTAGCGCTATTGTTGAAAACTAGTGCTTTTGTTGGTAAAATAGCGCTTTTGCCTTAAGATAAAAAGATGCCCCAGTTTGGATGCAAAAAATCTCCTGATGCCAATGATTGATGGATGGCGAAGTGAAGTGGGAGTTGTTTTGAACTATAGCAGCCCGATGAGACTTAGGTCATTTGTTTAGGATAAATGCCTGTTGAAGTCTAGGTGGCCATGATTGTTTACCTATTGAGACCCAAAGATACTTGATCAAAGTATCTGATGATAGTCTAGGTTTAAACTTAAGAAAGTTTGAAAACAAAACAACTGATGGTTACGCGAGTGCCATCCTGCGACACAAGGGTTGCGGGACCGATTGACTCAGACGAAGATTGATTGTATTGCAGCGACTGGGCTCTACGAGGTGATGCAAATGCCCGTGATTCATATGAATCATGGATTGATCATAGCACTAGCGGAGCGGTGGCATAGCGAGACGTGCACCTTTCATTTGGCACAGGGGGAGATGACTGTGATGTTGGAGGATGTGTGGCACATCCTACGGATTCCGATTCGAGGGGAGCTAGTCACATATGATAGATCCTGGGGGACTGTGGCAATACAGAGGATTTTTGATGAGGATGTGTTCATTGATGATGGCTCGATCGCATGGGAGGATATAGCGACACTGTATGAGCCACTTCCAGCAGTGTTGTCCGGGATTGTGGGAGGACTCCTATGTCCAGACAGACGGTCACATGGGTTGGCAGTGGGATGGGGACAGGTTATTGAGATGATGATGACTGAGGGGACCCGATTTGCATGGGGGTCGTGCGTGCTGGTGCACATGTATCAGGAGCTCCACGAGGTAGTGTACCGAGGGAGGGGTTCTTTAGCAGTGGGCATGACACTGTTACACATTTGGGCTTGGGAGCACCTACCAGTGACTCGACCAGTGAGTCTTAGATTCCGGGTAGTGGACCAGCCGTACATGTTTATGTATAGTGGTATGATGAGTCAGCCCCACCTGGGGAAGTTAGAGTGGTGGCGGCAGGCACTGGATGATCTGGATGCAGTGATATGGCAGCCATACTTGGAGTGTGAGCCATGGGAGGATGACACAGAGGCACTTCCATATGTGTTTATGACTCGATTCCTCATTGGCAGGACGACATATCATGTGGAGAGACAGGTGCTAGGGAGAGTGATGAGGCAGTTTGGACGGTAGCAGGGACTGCCTAGCGGATCAGGAGAGTATGCACGAGTGATTTGGGAGAGGTATGCATGGGGTCTAGTGCTACCTTATGATCAGGCACTAGTAGATTTTCAGACACTACAGGAGAGGCCATGGGACCTATGACCGAGGGTAGTTGATGCAGGGGTTACAGATGAGTACACGTAGTATCGAGCAGCGCACCCGATCCTACGGATATCGGACCCAGCAGAGCCGATCCCAGCATTTGAGGATGAGAGGGGATGGAGACGAGGGAGGGTAGGAGGTCGAGGAGATGGAGGAGGAGGAGGAGGTGGAGGAGGTGGAGGTGGTGGAGGAGATGGAGGAGGTGGAGGTGGTGGAGGAGATGGAGGAGGAGGAGGTGGAGGATTAGGGATGCAGAGCCAGTGGAGAGGGAGAGGTGGACTGCCTCTACAGATCTCACAAGGACCATTGATTCTGAGAGGAGTGCAGCTGAGTGGGAGGGGGAGGGAGAGGGAGATCCCGATGGACAGAGGGGTGGGGACTTCTGGAGAGGGAGGTGTAGGGGAGGCAGCTATGGACACCAAGGAGGGAGCCACTAGAGATCTGCGGGAGCATATTATAGTGCGCTTGCAGACACAGATAGAGGATTTGGAGGCAGAGGTGGCAGCTAGGGATGTGCAGCTATTTGCACGGGAGTCAGAGCTGACAGTGGTGCGGCGGGAGAGAGATACTGCAGTGGAGAGATTGGCAGAGCTGTAGGAGAGAGTGCGGACTGGAGTAGGAGCTCAGGGGCCTACAGGGGAGGTTATGAGGCAGTTTGGATGAGCACAGGTTGAGATAGAGTATTGGCGAGGTTTATATGAGCAGGTGGTGCCACTCAGTCAGTGAGCTCTTAGTTATACCCAAATGTGGCAGACGAGATCAGAGCGATCACAGAGGATGCAGAGCAGTGGGGGAGTGATGGGTCCTTTGAGGCAGGAGAGATCAGGAGATGCAGGAGGGAGTGGGGGTTCGATGAGGCCTCCACGGAGAGATGGATCAGGTGGTGCAGGCACCAGTGGTGGAGCAGGGGGAGGTGTGAGGACAGCATCGGGCCAGAGCGACATTTGAGAGAGCATTCATGCCTATATGTATTTGTATCATTTATTTTGTGGACTGTATCTTGGATGGCTCTTGGTAGCCGATTTTGTAGACTTCATTGTACTCTGAGATATGAGATGAGATATATGAGGAGATCCCATATTTTGATGATATGCATTTGATTATGTATGGATGATGAGTTTATTGCTTAGATGGATATGTGTATATGTATGCAGTGATGATATGTTTCCTATATGCATGTTTTTATGATGATACTGACATATGAATGCAGGTTTATATATGTATGATTTGTTTGATTTTTTTTTAATGTAATGCTTTTATGTATGTAATGCCATGATGATGATGTATGCTTATGATAATATATGAACAGGAGTTTGGTGTTTCCTATTTTGATATAATGATGAAATGATTTATGTGATGATGTTAATGCAATGGTCGAATGAATGATGTTTATGGATGAATATGCATCGAGATGTTTGTTAAATGAATGTAAGATGGATAAACAAAATGTAAAGTACAAATGTTTATATGATAAGGTGTTAGATGAATGCAATATGGATAAACAAAATGTAAGGTACAAATGTTTATATGATAATGTGTTAACTGAATGCATATGCATAATGGCTAAAAAAAATTTTTTAGAACCAATGTTTTGTAAACAAATGGATTGCGATGTTTCTAAATGCTTTAAATATGTTTTAAGTACAAATGATAATGGGATGATATTATAACTAATGTTTTAATAACTGCACCTTAATGCAATTGAAAAGATGATAATGAATGCAATGCGAATGAATCCTTAAATGAGCATAATAAGATACTTAGTTAATGGATGAACGAATGTACTTGTTCACTAAATGGATGAATGTATACAATGATAAATGATAAAGGATAATAAAATGATAATGGATAATTGACACTAAATGAATGTCTAGTAAATGATTTAAAAGCAATCAAAAGACAATTTGATCCCATGAATGAATCTAATTATTTATGATTGATGCAATGATGCAAATGATTAATGAAAACTAAATGTCAAGAAAATGAACTATATGCAAAGTTTTTTTTTTTTAAAATGACATGAATGTTTAATGCAAGATGCGATTAAATGTTTAATGTAAGATGCGATTAATGTAAGATGCGATTAAATGATTAATGGATGGTATGATCATGAGGAATGCAAGGTTTTGTAAGACTTAGCATGATGTATTGATGATGTATCAGAGTACTCGATCGTGATTGTATCCAAGACCAGCTTAGTTTTCATATTTTGCATATAAAGCCTACATATGAATGAGCGAACGGATGGGTGTTATGCAACGGAATGCAATATATAAATAGATGAGATGGAATGATGATCCATAGTGCTCTATTTTCATCATTGAGCTTTAAAATGTTGTAAGAAAATACAAGCAATCTTGACAGAATGATTCAAGATGACTAGAGGATTTCTTACATGGATTTTATATAGCAAGTTAATACAAGCAACTTGATAATAAAATGAGGACATTAAAATTACATGCTATTAAATATGTCATTGTAAATAGGAAGCTCTGGTGGAGGAACAATGATGGTGTCATGTTAAAATGTGTGGACCAGGATCAAGCTCAGAAGTCGTTGTCTGGACTACATAGTGTAATTTGTGGAGGGCATTATATGGCTAAAACAACTGCACACAAAGTATTAAGAGTTGGGTTCTGGTGGTTGACAATTTTCAAAGATACACATCAACTAGTCAAGAAATGTTACCCATACAAAATATTTTCAAGAAAATTAAAATTTTCAGGAAATTTATGATTAAGACCTGCAAATGTGCAAGCTCCATTTCAACAGTGGGGTATAGATTTTGTAGTCACATAAATCTGTCCAGCTTAATTAAATAAATATTCACTATTTATTTGATTAAAAATCCACTAGCCATCAATTAATTAAATTAATATTTAATTAATTCATCCCCAAACATTCTTCTATTAATTAAATAAATTATTCAATTTATTTTAATTAATTCATTAAACCAAATACAAATCAATTAAATAAATAAAATCTATTTATTTAATTAAAATCCCCTTTTCCTCTTTTAAATAAATTAAATAAAACATTTATTTAAATCACTATCCCCAGCCCACTTGCATTTTCCTACAAATGCAACTTGCACTCATTTATTGAAATAAATGAATTTTTATTTTAATAAAATCCTATTTTCCCTCACCCACCAAATCCACTTGCAAAATCTAATCCCCTTCTAGATTCTTCTAAACCCTTCCTAATTAGCCTAATCCATCTTCTAAACTTTGTCACATCCCTAAGAAAAGGGAAGTCACTTCTCAAAACCTCAAAGTCTTTGATAACCATTAAAGGCTTCAAGTCTTCAACCACTAAATGGCTCAAAGTCTTTGATAACCTTTAAAGGCTTTCAACCTTCAACCACTTAATCCCCAAAGTCTCCAATAACCATTAATGGTTAATTCAAACCTGTTCTCTTCTTCCACAATATTTTTTTGATTGGCATTAAAATTACTCTGGGCCATTAACTTTGCCAATCCTAATCCTCTCACTAATTTAGTGATTTGGATATCAATATTGAATTCCTAGATCCTATTTATCCATCGACATCTTCTTCCAGACACTTCATGTTGTGTGAAAATATCTTTAATTCCAGCACTTGGCACATATGCAACCACTATTTCTCCCATCGAGTAACTCATAAAAGATTTAACAGCCTTCACCAGTGCATAAGCTTTCTTTTCATTTAAATCATACTTCAATTCTGCAGCTTGCAAAGACTTACTGAAAAATCCTATAGGTTGTTTGCAACCTTCTAAATTCTTTTGGAACAATACAACAACAACAGTATGAAAATATGCAAATAAAAATATCTGCATAGGTTTGCCATAATTAGGCATTTTAAGAATAGGTGCATTTTTAATAGCCTATTTAATCTCTTGGAATTCCCTGACTGGCTCCTCGTTCCATTCTTTTTTTGCACCTTTCTTTAACATTTTGGATATAGGTCTACTAATTTTAGCAAAATTAGTGACAAACCTTCTTAAAAAATTTATCTGCCCAAAGAAAGATTGGGCACCTTTCACTGTTATGGGCTGAGGGACTTTGTCTATCGTTATTACCCCCTCTGGTTCAATTATCACCCTATCTTTTGAAACAATGTGACCCAGCAACTTATCTTCAGTTACCCCAAAAGCACATTTTTGGGGGTTTAAGGATATCCCATATTCAACAGCTCTGTTAATTTTTTTTTCAAGGTGACCACAGTGATCACTTTCCTTCTTGGAATAAGATGTTAAATCATCCTATTATACCACCAAGAATACATTTATAATATCAGAAAAAGAAACATTCATGGCTCTTCAAAATGTTGCTCTTGCATTTGTTAAACCACAAGGCATTCTTATATAAACATAGGTTGCCCAAGGTGTAGTAAATATTGTATTGTATTGTTCTGACTCTTTAACTATCACTTGGCTATAACCTGAAAATCCATCCATCATGGATAAAAGCTCATAGCCTATTACCCTTTGTAACATTGCTTCCATATTTTGCAATGGATAATTGTCTTTTAATGAAGATATATTTAGATTTCTGAAATCAACACATAGTCTGATATCTCCATTCTTTTTTCTGACACGCACCAAGTTAGACACCCATGATGAATGTCTGATAGGTCTTATAATCCCAGCATGTCTTAGCTTTACTAGCTCCTCTTGCATTTTAGGTGCTAATATTGGATTAATCAACCTTTGTTTTTGCCTAAAAGGCTTGGCATTTTATTTCAAAGGAATCTCATGTTGAAATAAATCTTCCCTGTAAGCCTTCAAATCATCATACGACCAAACAAAAACATGCCTGTATTTTCTCAATAAATCAATTAACATTTTCCTAACCCTGGGTGACATTTTCTTTACAACATATACCTTCCTTGGAGCTTCTTTCGTCACAAGGTTAACTTCTTCTAAATCTTTAGGGTGCGGGGCAGTAGTAATGATGTTAGCTTTATCTTGACTATCAAACGCCCTCTCTAAAACAACCAAACATCTGAGAATTTTATTTGTCTTCAACTGAATCACTTCCTTCCCAAAGACTATTTCCTTATCATCCTTTGTTTACACAAAAGCACTGAAATCAATCTCCTAATTTTCATATTCATCTACATAATGTATAAATCTTAAAATATTATCATCATCATTAAAAACCTACCAATTTTCAATGTTATCAGGGACTGAAGGCCTTGTCTCAATCTCAATCTTTGAGATGCCAGCAAAAGTGATGTCCTCTGGCCTTAGAGATATATTTTCCAAGAGATCAGCCATTCTGTTATGACTTCTCTCTTTCCATTCAATACCAAATGCATCAAAATTCTCAATTTTGTCCCATACAGCATTTCTATACTGTTTCAACATTTTGCTTTTTGATGCATATTTAGATCTAATTTGGGATATGACTAACTCAGAGTCTCCAACCACCTTGAGATTCTTTATCCCATTTTTTTTCAAATAACTTCAAACTAAGCAACAATGCTTCATATTATGCCACATTATTTGTACATGCAAAGGAAAAAGTAAAAGAAAACTTAAAAGTTTCTCCATGGGGTGATATGAATAACATGCCTGCTCCTAAGCCCTCCTTAGAACTGGCTCCATCAAAATATATGGTCCACAAATCATCATCTCCTGATGATTTTTCTACTTCTTCATCCAATAATGTAGGTTGTTCCTTTTTCTTCAATGGAGAGTCTTCAACCCTGAATGAATTTATCTTCATGTCTACAAAACAAGTCATATCTTCATCAGATTGTGTTGTATATACTATCATATATGGTACCCTAGATTCTCTTTTGACCTTTACATTTTTACCATCAATGCAAAAAGTAGCATAAGACAAGTCACATAGAAAACTTCCACCCATAGAGGCACTCCATTTTCTCGATAATAGCATCCCATAATGAGGTGGAATATCCACAACTAGGATACTCATAAGTAATTATTTCTCAGGGAAAGAAACAAGTTTATAAGGTAGTGCCTTTATAATTCCTATCCTAGGTACTTCTCTTGAATCCATAGCACAACATCTTTTGTGGGGAGTATCTACCTTCAAACCCATGGACTACATTATCCTTACAAGGATGATATTATTTGACACCCCAAAATCAATCATACCATTCTTCAAAACTCCTCCATTTATAATAACACTTAGAAATAAAGGATCTACATTGTCAAGGCTCTCCCCTACTGTATCTTCAAGATAAATTTGGGGAATCTAAGAAACCATTCCCTCTAACTCTTTATCCTTTGCTTCATTTTTAATCATTCGTTCCTTTATATTATGAGACACATTCCTATTTTCAATTTCAACAAAATGGGAAATACCTTTGACCCAAGCCATGGATTTCTCCCTATGCTCTTCAAATCTTAACATCTCTTGCAAAGGAACCTTAACTATAATCTAAGAAAGCCAACTGAAGCATATCCACATACATGTAAGTTGGTAATTCAAGTGACATACCTGATTGTTCTTCATATTTCTTGGGTATGTTGCCTTCAATATTTTGAGTCTTTTGTGTCTCCTTCAATGGGAGAAGCGGACTTTTCAACCATCTTTACTTTCATCTTAAGTGTTGAATTTTTTTCAATAGTTTTCACAATGTCTTCTTTCTTAGCCCACTCCTTTCTCTTGACCTCCTTAATTTTTATTGCTTCTTTCACTGATTTATCCTCCTTGACCTCTTTTCCTTTATTTTTCAATTCTTTGACAAATAGGCCTAAAGGCTTGCCTTGGTCTTCACCTACAACCCTGTTTCTTAATTGATAATTGCTTTTTACTTGAGCTACCATAGAAGCTGTTATTTTAGCAATCTCTTCATTTGAGGGTCTTCTCAAGGACACAGAACACTCACCTTGTTTAGCATTGCACATTTGGTCATCAACAAATAATTCCTCATTAGAGAAAACATGTTGATGATATGTTTCATTTATTTGCCTTTGATTATTTATATCAAAGTCTTGAGTCTGAATATCAGAATAATATTCTTCTTCTCCATGATAGGAAGAAATCATAAGATAGTCAACATTGTCACCTTCAAAGGTTTCTTCCTCTTCTTCATGTGCCTCATCCTTAGCAGAAATAAATTGTGCTACGACACAATATTCAAGTGAATAGGGTGATTGACAAGAAACACACTAGGGAGTATCATCCACCATGTTCACTGTATATTTTTATAATGGGTCAAGGGTTTGTTATTATTGTTTACCCTTTTACTATTGGAAATGCTTTCCATCTTTCCAATTTGTATTGTAAGGGTAATCTTGCAATCTTAGTGGTCTATTAAATTTATTGAACTATGTCTTTTCAAGTACAGAACTCTTATCATTTTTTGCCACAGTCAATTTCAAATCCTTCAAGGTATTAAGTACCTTGTCCCATCTTTCTTCTTCTTTAGGTTTTGTACCTAAAGACTTTTCGATTTTATCTTTGGCACTTTTAGAAAGTCTAGGATCCTCTCTTCTTCTGAGCTTATCCAAAGCTCTTCTATTTCCTTCCACATTTATAACTATTCTAAATGCATCTCTCAGAGTTCAAGGATCCTTATCTCTAAGTATATATGTCATTTTCGGATCGAATGCATTCATATATGTAATCAGACAAACATTGTCATCCAACCTTAACACTTGAAACAACTTGTGCATAGCTTTCTAAAATCTGATATTGAAATCAAACACATCCTCATTCAATGACTTCTTGATGTTATTGAACTCGTTTAACATGAAATTGGGGTTTGTTTTGTCACCATATTTCTTCTTGAAAAATCTCTCAAATTCCTCCCAGGAACTAATACTTGCAGTTGGCAATCCCCTATACCAATCCCTAACATCCTCTATTAGAGATTGTACAAATAATTTCATAACCACATCTTCATGCTCCACCTCATAATAATTTAGCTTGTCAGTGAATGCCCTTAGGTGTTCCTCGCCAGTTATAGCATTATTACCTTAGAATTTACTAAATTTAGCCCTTAAGTCATTTGAAATAATATTGGGATATCCTAGGATCCCATCAAAATGTAATTGCCTATACCTCTCTAGGTGGATAGGTTTTCTTTGAAATTGCCCTGATGCAGCTCGTCCTGCAACACTTGTTATATTATTAGCTGCAATAGCATTTGTTCTAATGTTAACCTCTGCAGCTGTGTTAAAATCTTTAGGACATTGGGGATGACTACTATTTTGAGTAGTTACCCAACTTTTCTATCCAATAATTGGAATCCCAATGTTCTAAGCACTTTGGTCATTTTGAGATGGAATACTCGTAATGACATTTGGCGTTGCACCAGAAATAGCTTGATTTTTGGATACCAGTAATAAATGAAGTATTGTTCAAAGTTGACAACTTAAGGAGATCAATTTTCCTTTTCATCTCTACATTTGAGGCTTCCATTTCCACTCTCTTCAACTCTTTTGCAAGAGTTTCATTGTCTATCCTTGTTGTTTCTAGCTCAATGTCAATTTGGGATAACTTTAGGCTTAAATCTGCGATAGTTGAAGACTTCCTATCATCTATCTTAACAACATACACTTTCTATTTTCCCTTATCCATGTCTAATTTAGGAACCTGAATACTTGGCTGACTAAGATTAGCTAACCTTTGGTTATCCACATTATTCTTAGCCTTTTCCCTTATGATATTTTTGGATTTCTTATCTACAATCTCCCTTAAAACATGGCCCTCAACACTAGGCTTATCATTTTCTTGCACTAAGGCTTTAAGTGTTCCTAACTGTCTTATCAGACCATCTCTTTCTATCACAGCTCTAATAACCTCATATTCTTTTTTCTTTTCTCTCAGACTTTTGAGATCTATCTATTCTTGGAGTTCTCTTCTCAATGTATGTATATCTCCAAAAACTTCTTCTAGATCTGGCAGAGTTATTTTAGATCTAGAAGTATCATCTAAATCAATCAAGTTCACATCATTTTTTCTCATACCGGTTCATAACTACGAGAAAAATTTATTATGAGACCTAAAGGAGGAGGTACACCAATAGCATTCTCACTTTGATGAATTCTACTTCTACTCTGACGTCTTTCCTTCTCTAAATATTGAACTTGAGTACATTATTTTCCTTGTGGTTGCATTTCTTCTTGTATAGGTGTATCAAATAAAGAATTGAAAAATCCTAAACTATTTGATTCAAAAATTTTGGAAGATGATGCGTAAACCCTAGGAACAGAGTTTAACTGTGACTTAATTGCATTGCTATGCTTGGGCTTCCATGATGATGGAGTGATGCTTGTATTTGCATTTCTTCTAGTTCCCTATCGCTGTAGTGCTCCCTGAAGCTCTTCCAACTTTTCTTTAGGGTGTAGCATCATGTAACCTTTGGTGTTCTTTGCTTTACTCATAGTAGCAGAGTCCTTCAAAGATTTGTTATAATTATTAAAAGATATACACATTGGCGTAAAAACCTTAGAGTCGCCACCCAAATTAATTTGGGATATCAAATAATATATTGCTTGATAATTCTTGAAAGAAATTTGTGAACCTTGTTCATAAACCAGAATATCTTTCTCACAAAAATGTAGAACACCTTTTTCATAGGAAAAATGAACCAAAAATACAAAACCGTAGGCTCAACCGTCAAATCATGGAAGATATTATGAAAACTTCTACTATATTTTAAACAAGAACTTTTTAACCAAAGTCTCTTTATCATTCATTTCCCCAGCAGAGTCACCATTTTTTGTTGGTGCCCAAAAATGAGTTTACACTGACTCAAAGGCAAAGACCAAGTTGTTTTCTCTTAAAAATATCTATGGAAACCCACTTCCAACTATTTAATATTCTTCAGACTTGGACCAATAATGACAAGGATGTGAGATCCTTCTGTACTTTAGGCTTTGCAGAACCAAGGAGGGTGATCCCCATGCCTATTTGTGATTTTATGCCACACTCACAAATCATGCATGAAACAAAGTAGATAATCTCATATAAAGACTCAACAATAAGGGAGAATGATCAGGAATGGAAAATTCCTCAGTGATCCTCAACCAACTTGGAGCATGAGATGATTAATACACATGATAACATTCATGTAAAATGAAAATATTTTGATATTCAAAAAGTTATAGCAAAGTAGTGGTGATTTCGAATAGTAAATAAATACCTAGGAATTCACTTAACTATGATCAGTGTCTTATTCCATTGGGTACATGAATTCATACTGCACTAGATTGTACTTCTAACAAAATTTATCTAACAACATATAACCTGAGATAATTCTACCTTGCATATTATCTATTTGTAATCCCCACCCATAACTACTTATCAAAATCCCTGTAAAGATCCCTATCACTCTACAATTTCATTCAAGCGTTTAATTGACCTCTCTGACCAAAGCATGAAAAAATAATTACATACATCACAATAGTGCAATGAATGACAAAATCCTTCATAATATGCATTCAAAACATGATAGAACAATACACTGGAGAGAAGTGCATTTGAATCATATATATATTTATTAATTATGTTGTCTCTATAAGAATAGGATCCATACATAAATCCTTCAAGAACCTACAAAACTTATAGACATGAGACTCTTTCTATTTTTGCTCTGTAAATAACCTTTTACAATCCTTTTGTTTCACCTAGACTTTGCTATTTGGAAATAGAAATTCAGAACACTTAAGGGAATAAAAATTCTGAACCCCATCACATAGCCCTGAATTCCCTTTTATAAAAAAAACAAGGGAGAAAACAAGCCTCAGGCAAGAGGAGACACTTGTCATCTTAGAATGACTATACATAACCACATTCTGTTATACAAAATAATCATCCTCAAACTTAATTATACTAGATCAAAATCTACAGCTGCCTTCTCCAAAACTCATGATGAAAATTACCCCCATCCTATCTTATGGGTTCCAAAATATCTGCCACTAGAAAACAAAAATAGTTATGCAAATTGTTTGCAACTTTCTATTCATCATTCAGATGCATGCTACTCCATGCACTATATTCTTCATCAAATGGCCAATTGAAATTCATGACTTCATCAACTTTTTCCCTATATGGAATATACTTAACAGCTACTTGGTTTTCCTCTCTTTCAAAAGTTTCAAAAAATATTCTTGTAGCAATTATTTAATCCATACTATCCTCCAACATATCCATATTTATCCCATCACAAATCCTTTCTACCTAGGTATCAATGACTCTCTCTGCCTCTTCCTTCCAAAATTGCAAAGGCTTAACTACCCCTTCTCTATGTTCAATATCTGGCAAAAGAGTTTGTTCTAATTCACTAAAACTCTTCAACAATTCCCTTACCTTTCTTTCTATATTTTCTGGCAAAATTTGGGCTTCCTGCATTGATTTCACCAGCAAATATGTTGGTTGGAGTACATGTGGTCTCTCAGCATGAAATTTAGAGGCAATAGACATCATTCTAAGCTCATTTCCCCTTTGTAACCACTTTGTAAATAGAAGAATTGCCACTTCTTTATCATCATTAAACTTTTGAATAGCATCAAAACGTAAAGAATATAACGCATGGATATTGTTTAACCTGCTTTCAATTTTCTCATTCAAATGAGTTAGCACTGAGCTAACTATATCCTTCTACTACTCACTTGATTGATTTTCTGATTCTTTCAATTTATTTTCTAAGTCAACAATCTTCTCCAAAAGCTGACACTCATTTGGTTCAATTAATCTTGTAGTATCAGGCTCATCATCATCATCATATGGGACTAATACCATGCTAGGGATATTAGTACTTGTATTTAATTGAGTTTCTTCTCCTCCTTTGACCATAGGTGGTGACTTGGATGTTGACGGCTCAGATGGTCTTGTAAGTGCAGGATAGGAAACCTTTATTTGTCCTTGCTCAAGGAGTTGCACTCTTGTTTGCAACTCCACACACCTTTTCTGAGATGCATTATAATCATTAAAAATCTTGTCAAACTTCTTCATGAACTCAACCTTCTCTGAAGCTTCCTTTTTTGCACTCGCATGTGCCAGCTGAGAAACATCAACATTTAATTTTGTAGCCTCTACACTTGATGTGTCAACTGCTCTCTTTATAATTAAGCATCCCCTTAAGTTAGAATTTAAATCACTGATGTTAGGCTTTGTAGGTCCTTCCTCTAGTGCCGATATGGCCAAGGTTGCATAATCATCTGCAAAGTCTAATCCTCTTAGTGCTAACCCCACTTCTTCTTCCTTTGATTTCTTAATTGTGTCAAATGACACTGCATCTTCTATATCCCATTCTGGAAATATCAAGACTCCTGCCTGACTTACAATATTCTTGCCCTCATCAGCAGTGATTTCCTTGAACTCTTCCTTCCTTTCATTCTTTACTTCCTCTTGAATTTCTTGACCTTATCTATGTAGCCTTTGGGCCTTTCTCTCAGTAATCCTTCCTTTGTATTCCTTACCTTTATCTTCCATACTAACTGCAAAAGGGTTGGGCTTCTTACAAAAGCATCATCCTCAAGGAAATTATCACATGCCTCCTTTCTTGCATCTTTGAAGGCTTTTCCCTGGATATCCAAGGGAGTAAGATCCAAGTCCAAATTAGGAGGCAATGCAGGAATACCAATCTACATTTCTTCACGTGTTACAACAAACCTATCTTCCTCCACCTGTCCCTCATCTTGCCTTATTGGTGAAAAAGATACAGCTAATGGGGAAGGACTTGTGTCATAATCTTCAAGATCAATGATCCTGACTCCTTGAAGAGGTTTAGTTTGTATCTTATGGAAAGGCTTTGAACTCATCATCTTCTTACCCTTTCTCCTTATCAATCTCCCACTGTCATTGCTACTATCCTCTTCCTCACTTATTTCTTCTCTAACTCTTTTGTGATGAGATTCCTGATTAGGCCTCCCTGCTATCATACCACTTTCTCTCTATGATATAGGAGGTTGTGAGATTAATTATTGCTGGCCATGAATTTCTCCCTTAAGACCTTCATTAATTCATCAAACATTTTCATAACAGATTCAATCTTGGCATGGAGTGGGGAAAACTCATTTAATGGATCATATTTTGGATCCATCTTCTGAATAGCAAACCATAGTTTTTTAAAAATTATCTTCTCTATTCTCCATTCCTGAGTCATGGGGTCAAATTCATTCCTGATTAAGTTCTCAGGAAAATTATGCACATTGGGAAACAAAGCTCCTTTTATTCTTCTTCTAAAATTGTTGTAAAAAACCTTAGGATCACCGTTTCTAGCTATACTTACCCTTAAATGATATGTAGCAAAGAATTTTTCAAAGTGCTCGTAGCCTCCCTTTATAATCACAAAGTAAGGGATAATGGTGTAATCCGGGAAGATTGTCCCTTTTCCTTTTCCTTTTAAATCATTATCCTGAATACATCTTATTTGCTACATCACCTCAACAAAACCCATTGTTAGAGGAACATTGAAGGGAAGTACATGAGGCTATCCGGAAAAGCCATAGATACTAATTACATTACTTACAGAGTACAGGATAAAATCCCCCCAATTATGTTCAATCCTAGCAAGAAGCACCCTCTCCTTGGGTCTCACAAAATCATGCAATTCCTTAGGAATCCTTGGTGGATTCACTGTCAACCTTTGTCTTAACCTAGAAGAAAACTTGTTATCAAACCTTATATAGCTAGCCTCTTGTCTATCCCATGACATGTCTGTGCTCTAGAGTTATATTGGAATCTCTTCGCTATCTATTTTCCTTCTGAGGTTCATGGTACCTTCAAAATAATCTACATTCCTTGAAAGGAACATATGCATGAGTAAAGAATACCAGGAGAATTTAACATGAGCAACTTGATTCTTAATGTCTAATAACCCCTCGTGAATATTTTCCTTAAGATAAGGGGAAAAGTAAAAAACTACTATAAAATGCGGATGTTGTATATGCATAGCCATGTACATAAAATCAGGCGGCATCACTGTAATGGGACTAAAACCCAATATTTGGCATAGAGAAAAGAAAGTAGCCTAGAAAAAGGGAGTGAAATCACCAATTGGGAATGGATCTTTTGAGCTAGGGCCGATATGGTATGGTGTACTTCCCGCTCTGGCTAAATGCATTGTAAGGAAATTATTTCTAATGAATTCAAAATTTTGTAATACTCTGCCTTTTGTTCATTTAAATCTACTGGTACCAGGTTAGGGGATGGTTCATACAATTCAAAAATATCTTGAAATTCCTCCCTTCTGATGGTTAATATAATCTCTCCATCATTTCCCCTAATAACCCTTGAAACTGGGTCATATCTGTCTACAACAACCTTGAGTAAATCAACATCCATGAAAACACCCGGTACTACCAACTTGCCCAAATCATACTGCCAAGGATTGGATAATGGGTAATTTAATTTCCTTTGTTTATAACATAATTTGAAAAAATCTAACCCAATTGTTGATATATTAGCATTTTCCAAGTAGAATGATTTATTAGTTAACCCTTCCCCTAGGGTTTTTCCATCCATAAACTTCTCCCCCCGTTGCTTATAATTTATAGAGGGCTTTAACTGGTCCAAGAAATCATCATAAAGATTTCTTTTCATATAATCCACTTGCCTTGAATGTTTTCATGAGGGAACCATCTTCTGCAACTAGGGCTTTATACTATATTTCCAAATTTGGGAAGGAAAACTAGGGCTAGTATAAGATTTTTTAAATTACTAGAGTAATTCAAACAAATTTCACTATTCTCTATCTAGTATCTTAACCCTAGAACAAATTGAATTTTCTTCTTGCAACCTCACATGCAATTTGTAATATCAATTTGTTTCAAGAACATATGGAGAGCTCAGATAAGCTTAGTACTTTTGATTTTCACTAGAAATGACAATTTTGTGTTGCAAAGTCATTTCAGTGTCCTTGAGCAATAGGAAATTCTTTAGGATTGCTTTGAAATCTTTTGCGAATGAAAAATCCTTTTGAGAGTCTTTTAATTTTTATTTGGGAAAGAACATAAATGTCTCGTCTGCCATTAATATTCGTGTGAGTTAAACAATGGCTCATAACTTTGTATTTAAAAAAAAGTTTGAAAACTAGCCGTCGATCGTCCTCCAAGTTGGCCAATCCAAGAATCATCCCTTGTCGACTCGACCCTTGAATTTTCATCTATATCAACAGCCCCACAAAATCATGACTAATTAGCAACACCTCATCTTTCTATCAAACTCCATTAGTGGCCCCACTATAGGTCTTCCTAGCCAATCTGAGACACGTGGAATCATCTTGTGATGTCACGGTCTATAACCACCTTGCAAATTCTATTGCGGGAACACGAGGGCCATCTGATCTATTCAAATTTTACTACCTAACATACTGCCCGTTGACTCTTCTTGAACATAAAAATCAAGCACCTTTTACCTTAGGATAAAACATCTCCATTCATTCTAAGCATGTGCAATTTTTGGGGAATTTTAGTAGATCGATCTTTACCACCTATGAATTAGTAACATAATGCTTTCGACCAGTTACACTTTTAACCTTGCCAGTTTCCACTAATAACATGCCACACAATCTCGCGATGCCGCGGTCATTAAAATCCTCACATCTTTGATCATGAGGAAGCGCTAGCCGTTGGATCCATCTTGTCTTTAGCAAACGGTCAGAGTATTTAGGACTCTTTGGACTTAGGAAAATATAAGGGCACACACAAATATTTAAAAGGAATGTTGGTTATAGGAAATTCCATGCAAATGACTTAGGAACATCATATTTCACGAACTGGTTAATCACCACTTAATACTTAGGAAATGAAAAATGGCCCCACAAATGAAAGTGGAACCCTCAACCTTAAGTGATAAAAAGGTAACGATAGGATATAAAAGGGACCAAAGACTTACTTTCAAACCAAGATTTAATCATAATAGACACAACCCCTATAGCCCTAAACCCTTATAACTTGACCAAGGGCAAAAATAAAACCAAGATGACCAAATTTTGCAAGACATAATTTTAGGTCCTATCACCCTCTAAATGGGAAGAGTAATGTTGATGATGTGTTTTGGGTTGATGGTCTTGAGCATAATCTTTTAAGTGTTGGTCAGCTCAATGATAAAGTTTATTTACTTGAGTTTAAAAGTGGAGTCTGCAGAATTCTTGGAGGTAATGGTGAACTGATTGCTACCGGGAAGCAAACTAGAGGTAACTTATTCCATTTGAATAGTAACATTAATAATTGTCTGGTTGCAAGAATGGAAGACAATTGATTGTGGAATAAAAGATGTTGTCAAATTAATTTTGATAATTTGGTTAAGATAAGAAAGTTAAGTGTTGTAAGAGGATTACCCCAACTTGTCAAACCGGATAGTGTGATATGCAAAGATTGTCAAATCGGTGAGATGAACTCTATTTCTTTCAAGAGCGAGAATTGTATTTCTTTCAAATTAATTTTGATAATTTGGTTAAGATAAGAAAGTTAAGTGTTGTAAGAGGATTACCCCAACTTGTCAAACCGAATAGTGCGATATGCAAAGATTGTCAAATCGGTGAGATGACCTCTATTTATTTCAAGAGTGAGAATTGTATTTCTGAGAATGTTTTAAATTTGGTACATATTGATCTCTGTGGCCCTATGAGAACAAAGAGTTATTTCGGTGATAGGTATTTCATGATCTTCATCGATGACTATTCTAAAATGATATGGGTGACATTTTTGAGAGAGAAACCAAAAGCATTTAATAAATTTAAATTATTTAAAGCTCTGGTTGAGAAGGAAACCGGTAAGAACTTGAAGTGTTTAAATCAGATCGAGGAGGTGAATTCACATCTGATGAATTTATTTAAGTATTGTGATGAACATGGTATAAAGAGACAAATATCTACTCCGTGGACACCACAACAGAATGGCATAGTAGAAAGGATGAACAAAACAATAGTTGAAGCTGCAAGAACCATTTTATTGTAGGGTAATGTATCCAAAATGTTTTGGAGAGAAGCGATCAGTACAGTTGTATACACTTTAAACTGGGTACTGTTAAAGAGAGGTAACAATAAGACACCCTATGAGCTATGGTATGGAAAAACATCTTGTGTAAGTTATTTCAAAAATTTTGGAAGTCAATGTTTTATTAAGAGAGATAACTACACTGAGAAATTTGATGCAAAATTTGATGAGGGATTTTTTCTTGGTTACTCTTCTAAGAGTAAAGCATATAAAAGTTACAATAGGAGAACTAAGAAAATTGTTCAAAGTGCTAATGTAAATGTTGATGATCTATCTGATAAGTATGAAGGTACAAGCATATCAGAACCTAAAAAGGATGATAATGAGGAAAAGTTTGTGATCATTAAACCAAAGGCAAAAAATAATGAAGAACCAACAAATGCAGAATTAGATGCTCAACCGGTAAGCGATGACAATGAGGAAGAAGATGAAGAACCTGATGAAGAAGATGCAGAACCGACATAGGAAATACCTAGATATGTTAGATTGAATCATTCACAAGAGTAAATAATTGGTGATAAGAATGCAGGTGTGAAAACCAAGAGAAAGATCTGAGAGAACTCATGTTTCATATCTACAATTGAACCCAAGATAGTTAAGGAAGCACTAAAGGATGATGATTGGGTGAATGCAATGAATGAAGAATTAGATCAAATTGAGAAAAATCGGACATGGTCACTTGTTCCTAGACTAGAGGATAAGAATGTAATTGGAACAAAATGGGTCTTTAGGAATAAACTGAATGAAGAAGGAAGAATTGTAAGAAACAAGGCAAGGTAAGTTTGCAAAAGGTGTGCTCAAGAGGAAGGTGAGGATTATAGTGAAACTTTTGCACCTATTGCTAGATTAGGAGTAAGGATGATGCTAGATTTTGCTACATATAAGGGATTCAAAGTTTTCCAAATGGATGTTAAGTCAACCTTTCTAAATGGGATTCTAGAAGAAGAAGTATACATTGAACAACCGAATGGATTTTCCTTGACCGATGATAAAGACATGGTGTGTAAATTACATAAAGAACTATATGGTCTAAAGAAGGCACCGAGGGAATGGTATGAGAGATTACATGCACATTTGATCAAAATTGGATTCCAACGTACCAGTGAGGACAACAACATTTATTTGAAGACTGGGAGAGACAAGATGTTGATAGTAGAAGTATTTTTTGATGACATAATTTTTGATGGAAATAATGATGTGTATGGACTTTGGTGATATAATGAAAAAGGAATTTGAAATGTCTCTAATTAGTGAAATTAAGTTCTTTATTGGCTTACAGGTCCAACAACTGGATGGTGGTATTTTTTATTTGTCAGACCAAGTATATCAAAGAGGTGTTGAAGACTTTCAGCATGGAAGACTACAAACTGGTAGGAACACCAATTGTGACAGGTTGCAAGTTGTCAAAGGAAGATGATTCCCCTACTATTAGTGAACAAGAGTACAGATCTATGATTGGCAAGCTACACTATATTGTTCATAGCAGACCGGATATTGATCATGTTGTTGGATTAGTGGCTAGATTTTAAAAAGATCCTAAGGAGAGTCACATGGTGGCTGTGAAGAGAATATTTTGGTATCTCAAAGGCACAATAGACTATGCTTTATGGTATCCCTATAAAGGAGATTTTACTTTAGATGTCTTTATTGATGCTGATTGGGTAGGTAATGTGGATGATTGCAAAAGCACAACCAATGGAGCTTTTCTACTTGGAGGAAGATTAGTGGCATGGATGAGAAATAAAAAAAAATTGTTTCTCAATCTATAGCTGAAGTAGAGTATGTAGTTGCATCCATGAATTTCACGTAGGCAATATGGATGAGACATGTGTTAGAAGGATTGAAGATAGATATGTCTAAACTGGTGACTATCTATTGTGATAATACAAGTGCAATAAACATTTCTAAGAATCTTGTACTTAATTCTAGAACCAAGCACATTGAATTAAAGTATCAATTCTTAAGGAAAAGAGTTCAAGAAAAAGAGGTGAAGATAGAATATGTAAAGAGTAAAGATCAATTAGCTGATATCTTTACTAAGACCTTATCGAAGGCTACCTTTGAGTTTCTTAAAGGTAAACTAGGAGTTAGACCCCTACACCGGAAGAACTAGAATGATGGAGATCCATCAATCCTGTGGATTTCATGTTTATCTTTTACTAAGGATTGGTGAGGGTGCAAGCTACTCCTTTGGGGGAGCAAGTCTGATGTAAATTTTTGATTTAATGCTCTATTATAATTTTAATGATTTGAGTAGTAGAGATGATGGAAGAGGCAGTAGTAGAATTGAAGACAAGTGATGCACTCATGTCTTTGGCATTTTTGTCAAAGGGGGAGAAGAAAAGAAAAGAAATCAGATATGGGAGAAGAGAAAAGATCAGATTGAGAGAAGCATTGGTTAAGGGGGAAATGACAAAAGGAGGAGAACCGGCAGGTGATATGATATCGGCAAGCAAGTTACAGATGATGATGTTACTTTGATTGTATATCTTATTGGTGTTTCCATCAATGCCAAAGGGGGAGATTGTTGGCATTTGGTATAACTGATACAGATATAGGTGATGCAGTTGAAGACTGATGACTGCACCGGTAAAGAATAGAAGTCTATTTGTGATGAAGACATTGAGATTCTATGAATAGATGACATGATCAATTATTTGTGTTCTCATTGATGGCAACTGATATCAAATGATGTTCATGATGTTTTGTTTTGTCATCTTAGTGATTTGGTTTACCAAAAGATAGGGTTTACTGGCAGTGAACTAAAGTCTGTGAAATAGGAATTTAACCAGTAAAGCAGAGTTCTTTTGATTGAATCCAATAATCAAGGATATTTGGTGATTTGCGGTTTGGATGGTGAACTTGTATCATGGAAAGATGTATTTGATCAGAACCAGAACTTGTGAAGATTACTAGAAGGCGTGTTTCAAATTTTTGATGAATTTTTGCTAAGGTTTTAGTAGGGTTTATGACCGGTGAAGAAATCATCAAACCGGTAATGATTTCTATTATGGCAATGATCGACAACGAGTCTAAATGAAGTTGGTAACACGACACAACCCATGTGAAAGATTTAATTGTTGCTTTGGCATGATTCAAGGAAGAATTTCTTGGGAATCAATGAAACGCTTAGTAGAGTGTTTTGAGGGTTTGACTTTGGTACATATCAGATTTCTGTGATGGGTTACGATCAACCATCAGTTGATATTTAATTGTAATTTTTTGTAATGATTTGTATATTGATCCATGATGATATCTTATGATTTGAATTGTAAATTCAAGATGTAATTAGGGTTTTGTGGCCGACCTAGTTGAGATGGCTATTTAGGATGACACAGTTGATGTTTATGGTGTTGGTGGTCTTAGAGAATGTGTTAAGTCATCCAAGTGAAGTGTGAGATCTTCTTGAGAGTTGCAAAGTGTTGTATATAATTGGATCTGATCAAGCAAATAGAGAAGTGAAAGTAACAAAATAATTTCTTACTGTTGTTCCCTAACAGTTGTAGTAGGTTAAATCCCTTAACCGGGTAGGTCCTAACAGGCCTTAAACATTTAAGTACCCTAATAGGGAATCTCTCAAAAGAGTATTAAATCCTCTCACAAGATTGATCCTAATAGATCATAAATATCCTAACTGGGATGCAAGGCAAATCCCTTAACCGGGTGACTCCTAATAGGGCTAAGCTCCTAATAGGGTGTACTTCAAAAGAGTACAAATATTTTTGGGTGCCAAATCTCACTGTGGTTTTTCCCTATTTGGGTTTCCATGTCAAAAACTTATGGTGTTCATGTGTGGAATTCTTTTCATGTGATGTTCTTGTTTACGTTTGATTTCATGTATAATTTCAGAGACACCAGTTATGATGTTTTATCAGAAGTTTATCAGAGGTTATTGGTACTGATAAGGAGTTGTTTGAGAAAGTATTTGATCTGATTAATAAGGTTAATGAGTTGGTAAATGATCAAGTTTATGTGATTGCTTTGGTGGTGAAAGTATTGATAGTTATGGTAAATGATTTGATTAATGTATTAAACAAATATGATAAAGATGTTATTAGATCTGATTAATAAGTTGAGATATTTGTTAAATGGTTTCAGATCTGAGATAAGTTTTATTTTGAGTTAAAGTTTCAATTGGTCTTAATACTGATTCACCCCCTCCCCTCTTAGTATTAATCAGATCCTCATAGGATTAACATAAACTACCATCCAGTGGCAGCATATACAACAATGAAAATAATTATACTCAATGAGAGACAACTAACTAGAGCCATCATATGAATGAAAGAGATAGCATCATGATAGTCATGATATGACTGATACAACAAAAAAGACATCCAAATGATGAGAATGACAATCTTAAGGGAATTATAGAATGGAAGCTACAAGAAAGGAATCACAGATCTTTATAATAGTCACATATAGTCCTAATAGTAAACATACACCAAAATCAAATAAGATTCATAATCATTACAACAAGAAGTAATATGAAGGTACAGATAGTAGTAAAAAGTACCATGCTTAAGGCTTGTATGGAGTAGTCCATAATACAAAGAGTTACAATAGTGTTATAGGTCACAACAAGATTTCCACAGAGTCATGGCAGTCACAGCCTAAAAAGACAAAGAATATGTTTATAGGGTAATAGTAGAGAACCCAACAACACATAATAACAATATTTAAGGTAAATGATTTGGTAAGAGACAGTGAACAAGGACAGTGGTATATCCCAGCATAAGGCCAAGGATGACAAATTCAAACCTTAGAAAGGTAGCATAGCAATAAGCAGAGACACAAACAACTACTAAGTATTTATTGGTAAAGTTTTAGTTGAATAGTCATCACAGGTCATTCAATCTCAAATGATCAAAAAAATCAAAGAAATATAATGGTAGCCTTCTGATAAAGTATTGCTGTAAATATATCTTTTGTCAAAGCCCTAAAGGCTACTACAATCATTTATACAGACTGATATATATTCAAAAGATTATAGCCTCAGTATATCAAGATGAATAAAAGCAGGGTTATAAGTACATTCATTAGTAGAGAGTGTTTATTTAGAAGTAATATTCTTGTCATGTATCAATAAATTCAGAGAGTGTGACTAAAGCATAATATGCCAATCATTTAGAGTGCAGACCTGAGACCTTCAAAAGGCATGAGAAGTACAAATCCTATAATAATTGTCTTTTAGCTATCAAAGTCAAAATCACAAAAAAATGGTAAACATGACAGTAAATTGCTCAAGAGAAAAGAACAACAACACCTACCAGATCAGTATAGAGATAGTGACAAAGACCTTAGTCATATCAACAAACATAGGACATTTACAGTGATAAACTAATGAAGTTTAGTAAGATATGTACAAACACCATCATCATTCAAATTTATACATTCATAGGGGTATAGCTAGCAGTCTAAAGATCTTAAGATTATGAAGAGAAACCAGGTATGATATCATTCCTCAATGATAATGAACAATAAATTTTATAGTCGCAGTTGGAAAATGAGAGTATCACTCAATGATTTGAAATAGTTAAAGTAAATTGTATGACAGAAACCCAAGTAATGATAACGGTCACTGTTACACTCAAAAGAGCATCAAAGACTATTATAAGAATAAATATCATAGAAAGTTTTAACAGGAATCGATTATTGCTACATCTCCTTAAATTTTTCCTTAGAAGGATGATTTAAGTAGTTATGGAAGATACAATGAATGCAGAGAAAAATGTATGTATAATGAAACAGCAATCCAAGTTCTTAAAAACATTTTTTTTTTAAAAGAGAAGCTATAGGTGTGATAACAATACACAAAGGATAATAGTGAATACAAGATTCATGATTTGAATTGGTACTATCTGCCGCATGCATAATACCTTTAAAAACAAATTAAAGCCCTTTGAACACATAGTTAGAATAATGAGTATGGACAACACAGAGAGGTTACCACTATCCAAACAGTCTCAGAGTAGTATATAGTCATGAAGTAGTCTCAAAATGCATATACAACACATCAATGCCAAAGTCACAAAACAAAAAAAAGAAATAACAGATCAAAGTGGAAAGATGTTAGGCATGGTTCAAATTAAGACATTGTATCATTATACATTGTTTCTTGTCATCTCAAGGAGTCTATTCTTCCAAAACCTATTGTTGTAAAGATCTATTTTAGGTCCAAGTCTTATATAGATTCCTTTCATTATTGTAAAGCTGCAAAATATATCTTTAATCAGTGAGAAAATTAGGAGACATGGTGAGGTCTTAGAGAAGCCAAGTGTTGAGATGGAGAAGAAGATTGCAAGCCAAGGTGTCACAAATATATATGATTAGATCATATGACCAATCCAAGTCATAAGAATATGCAAAGTAGTAGTGAGAAAATCATAAAGACAATCATATAGATACATTACTGTCAGAGAATAATAAATCTAGCATGGTTTCCCTAATTCTTCAAAAGCACATGAGTTCACAGTGTATGGGCAGGTTAGACAAGAGAATTCACAAGCCATAATCTACCTATGGACAATCTCAAATAAATGCAATCCTTAGGATATGATAAAGACTAGCTATATGGAAATTCAAGGAGTTATGAAGCTTAGAGAAGCTACATTCATAATAACAATGACACAAAATATAGCACCAAATAAAGACTAAGTCACTGTTATAGAGTTGTAGGTACATTGAATGAATAAGAGAAGTCTATTAAGATTGTTGGGCAGCAATATGGGACTGTCAGAAAGGAGAAAATATTTGTATCAAGTTCAAGAACAACTAATGCAAAGAAGAGTGCTCCAAAATCTTGAACAAGGATATAGAAATACAATGAAAGGTAAGTCAATGCCAAAACACAAAGTTGATCACTATAGTAGCAACCAATACAAAGCATAGTGACTATGAAAATAGAATGCATTCATTGTTTCATCTAGTATGCCTTAAGAGGTGTCTAGTGATATTAGAAAGCTTTTTCCTTATTACCCATGAGAGTGTATGGGTTCCCATAAAAGAAAGCAGGTTTGAAATGAGAGATATGCAAGACAATATTATAAGCAATTAAGAATTAATGATCAACCTTTAGTTTGCCAAGACATATTTTTATTGTAGTCATCACATTACTAGAAGATAAATGGTATAGCATCATGAACGTTCTCAAGACTCAAAAAATATAGTCAAAGCCAAAGATGGCATCTCAAATCCACAACAATGCTAAAGAAGTAAAATAAATTCATAGCTATAGTATCCATTTACTATCAAATGAATACAATAATAGTCTTCAAGAGCATTAATGAGAGTAACAACAACCAGATTTAATTATATCATAGTAGTCTACTAAGATAACAGAGCAGCCTTCCATAATACATAGAACATTAGTCAAAAGGAATGATCAAATTAGTGATATTATGGAAATCATAATGTCACAGACAAGATAGAAGCATCTGTCATAAACAACTACCTAAGGTCTTCATTAACATAAAAAGGTCTCAGTAATAGGACAACCTCTTGTTAAACAAATTACATAGACCTATGATAGTAAGAATAGGTAATTGACAGTTAATTATGCTAAAGTAAACAAAATATGAAGAAGACAATTGTGAAACCACAAAGAGACCATGACAACCACAGTAAAACAAATACCATATAAATGTACAGTCATCCCATCATAGTCTCAGAGAATCACAAAGTAAAATGGTATAAATATCCCCAAGGCATCAAATATAACATTGTATAAGCCCTAATATCATTTACAATCATGCTAGGGCAGAGCAATAACAATTAAACCATTTCAAAGAGGACAGTTTACTTTTAAACCCTCATAATGACAAGGTCTCCAATAAAGTTGAAAGGTGTAGTCATTAACAATATCACTTATAGGAAACTTCACAATGATAGATGAAGCATCTCCATTTTTAAGATAAACACAGTGAGCCTCACTACTAAGCATGACAAAAACTAATACAAGAACCATCAGAGGTTGTGACAGTAAGAGCAAAGGGTCACTGCCAGATATAATAGAGATATTCTTACAATTATCCTCAATAATTATCAAGACAAATCTACTAAGCTATCAAAAAATCCTTATATCAGTCTAACCAAGCAATGAGGCAGTTTGCAGTTAAGAAGGCATTATTGTAATCACAAAATACACTCAAGAAACTATTTTAATCAAGTTCACAACTTCATATAATCTCAAAGAAAGGAAAATAACAATACTCAGTGAATACAATAAATAAGAAGGAGAAAGCGTTGGAAAATACAGTCTGAGTCATGCAGTAAAAGGCATGAGAAAGGGTTTCATACAAAAACCCTAATAGATGCAAAGAGAAAAATATCTACAATATTTTTTCAGAATGGTGGCATGAGAGAAGGAAATAAGTCGCATACCAGGCCGATTTGCCACAGAGAAAGCCCAGTTTCAGTTCAAACCTTAGAAACACTCCATTTTGAGCTCCAAGAACAATGTAAACCCTAGTTTCAGAGTGCATGGTGGTAGCCACAATGGGTCTTCTCAAAGAAGACAAAGAGTATTGCAAAATGAAATAGTTTTAGGGTTTGCAACATATTTTTTCTTTTCAAGTCCTATTTACATGATATATTTTTATGGGCTTTTAGTTTTTATTATTGTTAAAACTTTTGTATAATGTGGTCAAGTTTTCAAACTCCCACAAGGAATTTTAAGTCCCAGTTATTGATAGTCGGGGAGCTTTAAACTCAAAGTTTTAGTGCAAAGAGTAATTAATATTTATATTATTATATTTTATTTACCAATAATGGTATTAAAAATAAAGAATAAATATAAATACCATTATAAATAAATAAATACAATAAATAGATTATTAATTATTTCATTTTTATAAATAGAAGTAAAAGTAAAAAATTATTATAAATATTATTTTAATCTTGCACTTAGGAGTTATCAACAACATGCAGTTGTGCAAGGAAGAGTTTTCTTTTCTCAAGGAGGCTATTTTTGGTAGCATGATCATGCAGATTTTTGAACAAGGAGTTTACTTTTTCAGGAGAGTTATATTTAGTAGCTCAGGACATGTGGAATTTTCAGAGGTAAATGCTTTTTAGATGAGCTATTTTTGGCAACAAAGGTGATAGTTCTATTTTTAGCATAGGGGGTCTTTTCATGGAGTATCAGTGGCAAACCTATTTTGAGCATTGGAGGCTATTTTTGGCAGGGTCACGCATGAGTTTTTTAGGCTATTTTGGGCAAATTTGCCCAAGAATTTTTCTTGTGCAAATTTTCATTTTTAGCATTTTTGAAGGAGAGTTATCTATATATTCTTTTCTCCTCCTTTTTCCCCTTTGGTTCTTTCTTTTCTGCTACACACATAGCAGAAAAAGTATTGTATCTCAACACTTTTTCAATTTTGAGCATTGTAATAGAGATTATTTTTCAGTGTGCAATAGAGAGTTTCAGTTTCCCTGTCAATTATTCTTATTTTTCTATTGTCAAATGAATGATTTGATAGAGTTCTTGTGATTTAATTTTGAGTCTTTTGCTCTGTCTCATTTATGTTTTGCAGAAATAAGAATATTTCATAATAAATTCAAGTTGTGGATTGTGTTTATTTGGTTTCCAATTCTTTGCATGCTATGGAAAATCACTTTGCCTACATGCAGAAGTTGGATAACTTTGAGCCTTCACATGAAATGTTTATGAATTTAATGATCTTATTTGGTATGTGAAATAATTATTGGTCTTGGTTGTAGCTGGTTATAGTTTTAGGACAACAAATAGAACTGCATCATCTCGGTGTATCACCTCTATTAGGATAGGTTTTTTGTTACATGTAAGATTTCAACCCTTTTTCTCATAAGAAGTTAGTGTAGGAGATCCATCAAGATAGGAATTCAGCCTGGTCTCTGGAGATTCACCTTCAACTTGAGCAACCCATAGGCTTGAAGGTGTTTCCATGTTTCACACTTAGCATCACGGGTGCAATCCTCTTTGACAATAGTGTCCACATATTGTCTTAATTTTTATGTTAATGGCATATGAGTTTGTCTTCCTCAATTAGGAATGTGTAGTCTAAATGTGGGTCTCTTTTAATGAAGGAGTTAAAGTCTACTTTTAGGGTTACTGCAATATGTGTTTCATTTGAAATATTGGTCATTTTGTTATGATTTTCAGAACAGATTGTGCAAGTCATAAAATGTTCAAAGTGTTAGTTGAATGGTTACATAGCAAGTGTTGACATTCTGTAGGTTGGACTTTGTTTACCCTAGGCAAGCATTGATCAATTTTATATTTTTTAGAATTATTCTTATTTCACCTTTCATATTCCTTGATCATCTTTTGCATTATTATTTCACCTTTTATATTTATACAATAGGAGTAATCATTAGTTTAGAAAACTAGTCTCAATGCAAGCATATAAGATATAAACTGAGGTTGTAGCCAGAACTCAAGGTTTATCAATCTTTCCTTGGTATATTTTCATCAAGACATCTACTTAATGTAACAATGTTAGCG
Organism: Cryptomeria japonica; assembly: GCF_030272615.1. Taxonomy (NCBI): domain Eukaryota; kingdom Viridiplantae; phylum Streptophyta; class Pinopsida; order Cupressales; family Cupressaceae; genus Cryptomeria; species Cryptomeria japonica. The sequence goes on from NC_081410.1 coordinate 325,299,485, forward strand.
TGTGTTTTATTCTAGTATCTTAAGGCATTGTTAAGGTCTACCCGTCTTGGTCTTGCATAGCCACAAGTCCAGAAGATTGCAACATTGTATCTAAATCTCGTTTGTTGGCCAAATCTAGCCTTAGACCTATTGATAGGAATGTGGCTAACTCTTTAGGGTTTAAGGATTTGTTTATTTGAGAACCAACACCCTCTCACCTTCTAAACCTTAAATTTAACAACTTTGGTCATTTCAAGGATTTCAAATTCTTCCATTTCCCCATGCTCCCTCACTTGCCAAGGAATTTTTAATTCCTTTTCTCTCTTATTTCCCCCATGCAATCCATTATTGGAGAATTATTAATCCTCTTGTCCTCTCCCAAGGAATTTTAAATTCCTTTTTATTCTCCCAATGTACTTGGGGATCTCTTCCCCATGTACCTCAAGGTGTGTGGAGACAAGAAATGCCTTTATGGAAAATATCTTGAATCCCACATCTTGTCCTCTTAATCCTTCCCATCACTTTCTCTCAATCTCCACCCTCCATTCCAAATCAATATTGACCCTCCATTTTCCTCCTCTCAAATCTATAAATTGGGGTCTCCTCCCCTCATCTCCACATCCATCTTTTGTGCAATCATATGATGTCCATTTGAGCTTAGAATCATCTCCATAGAATACCACTATAGCTAAATTTTCTCATGTACCTAGCCATTGTATCATCTATCCATTCATCCATCAAGTTATCCCTTGTTGTTGTGTAGTGGATAGCATTCCACACCCAATCTTGGAGCCAATCCAAACAAGTTGAGGAGGGGTGAATCCTTGACTTCACCGAAGGCTAAATTGGAGGAACAAGAGACTACTTCTTGAAGGTATAAAGGTTTTTATTGGTATTTGCTTGATGTTTATGCTTTTTTTTATTTAATTTAAGCTTGTATCTTCATATTAGTTTTCCCTTTCTTCACTTCTAATACTATATATCGATTGTAAATATTTTATATTACTACTGTGTTTGCAAACTCTTCTCACTAGGAATGTGAAGATGATATTGACTATCTTTATACTATCATATATAGATGCCTTTTTCTATAAGGCATTGCTCTAAAAAACATTGTTATTTAACTACCATGATGCTAGTAGGATTGCATCCTTTTCTTGTTCAAAGATAGTAAATGTCTAATCTATGGAACTTATTTTGGGCTACTCTTAAGATATCTATGGTTGTGACTACTATGATTGTTATTTTTTATGGGTATGCCCTGTATCTTCTCACCATGCTTGTGCCTTATTGTGGGCCTCCTTGATTGTGTTGGTGCCCCAGAATGGGGTTTACACAGCAAGAGGTAGAAACCAAGTTGATTCTTTAGATTATCTATGGAGATGCCAACTCCAACTATCAATATCTTAAAGAACTTGGACCAACATATGACAAGGATTCTGCTAATCCTTCTACACTTTGGGCTCTGCAAAACTCGAGGGGGTGATCCCTTGGTAAATCTATGATCTTCACACCCTACTCACAAATTTCACCAAAACAAAGCAGATAGTCTCATATAAAAGGCTCAACAAAGAGGGAGAATTCTCAAGAATGGTGAGCTCTTCAATGATCCTCAACCTATTGGAGTATGAGATAGATAGAACATGAAAAACCATACAGAAAAATAGAGTGATATTCTAATATTAAGAAAACTACAGAAATTTGTCAGTTAGTTTGAACATAAAACTGACATTAAAGACACATGCAAGCTGAGATCAGTGCTTTACTCCATTGGGTGCCTGAATTTGTACAATATAAAAATGAAAGTATGACATAATTTTATCTAATAGCACAAAATTTGTGATAATATTGCCTTAAAATAGATATCATTTGTAGTCCTAGCCCAAACTAGTTATCAAAATCCCTACATAATCCCTATCAATCTACATTTCCAGTCAAGCATTTAATCAACCCCTTAGACTGAAGCATGAACAGAAAATACATACACCACAATAGTGCAACAAATGAGAAAACCCTTGATTTTACTCATTCAAAATATGATAGAATTATACACTAGAAAAATGGATCAGAATTATATCTCTATTGAAAAAATTTCTACTTCTATCATAAAATAATTTACATATAACTCCTTCAAGAACTTGCGAAAAACTTACACTAAAATGCTTTTCATTGATGGACTTGTAAAGCACTGAGGGGGGGGTAAATTAGTGACACCAAAAATAAAACTACTTTAAACACTGACTGGTAGAAATACTTAACAAGTTTATTAAACAATATGCATGTAATCCAAAATTATATAACAACATCCACAATAAGTATAACATCCACCATAACACAAGTGTTTGTATGTGGAAAACCCAAATAGGTAAAAACCACGGTGAGATGGACTCACAAGTTAACTATCTGTAGTAATAGATAACTGACCGGTTAAGGTCTACAAAGTGCTCTGCAAGGAGAGAATCCTATTAAAGATCCCAAAGCTTAGTTAAAAGATATACCCTGTAAAAGGTAGTACCCTATAAGGAGTAACTTTGGTGGAGGATTTCTGAATCCAAACTAATGGATCACCTGGTTAGAGGATTTGTACAATGAAGCTTGTTAGAGCTTACCCGGTTAGGGGATTTGACTATTGCAATGATTAGAAAACTACAGGTAGTGTGATCTAGTAGTCGCACAACTTGCTTGTATAGATCATCTTCTACGCACTCAACACTTCTTTACCATCATACTCTGAAACTTAATACTTATGCCTTCGCACATAACATATCTCCTTCACTCATACAAAATAATTCATTGTGATATCAATATATAGACATTTAGATTTCATGTCAGACTCTAGAAATCATATCACAATTACCTAGGTGTAGTGTATCTAGTCAAACAATCATAATGCATCACAAAAACACCACCAAAACTTGTCGATAAGGATAACTCATCACGACTAGTGATAACTCATCACATAATCAATGAATACCAGTTGGAACAATGAATAACATTTGGAGTTAAACATATAAATCATTTATCTGTAGATGCTCCTTTAATAATATCTGTTGGATCTTCATGTTGATGTTGAGTTAAGTATAACCACTAGTTGTCTCCATGCATATACCGATTGTCACCATATACTAGTTAGATATAAACCTCTAGTATACCAGTTGTAATATAAACAACTTTGAAGTCACACCAATAGACAATATGAACATATGTGTGTGTATGTGTTTCATCAATGACAACATATGATGAAGTTAATAATTAGAATCATCATCAAGCCAACAATCTCCCCCTTTGGCATTGATGGCAACACTTAGAAAATTTTACAGTAATACCGCTAAGTGTGCTTACAAAAAAAATTTATACACATATACATATACTCCCCCTTACTACATACATTATAAAAAAAATTCACAACACACATACATATTTCTACTCCCCCTTTGACAACAATGTCAAATTGAAAAGCAATATATATATATATATATATATATATATAGAAAATTTTGTATCAAAATGTTTTACATATAAAAAAATTGAAAAAATAAATCAAGATTCATGCATTGCTAGACTCATAAAAAATAACATTAAAGTTTCTCTTCAACTAGGATAAAGCATGTTCCCATGTCTCCAGCAAGTTCTTAGTGAACTCAAGTGTAGACATAATCCAAGCATGAAACTGTTCCATTGAATAAAGTGTACAGGTTTCTGGAGTAGCCAAAATAGCTTCTACATTCTTGTAGGCTCTTTGCAGTATGTCCACTTGGGATGTAATTAGACTCTTCAATTCCTTTAGTGACCAGAGTCTTTTTTCTTTTTCAAGATCATAGGTATCTAACCTATTTTGCAAATCATCAACAGATTTGCTAAAAGCAAAAATAGAATCTTGAAGTGGTACATATGCATTGCATATCTTCTCTAGCTCTTTCTTTGTTTCAGCTCACCTAGTATTGATATCAGAATAAAAGAATGAACATCAGAAGTAGAAGAAAGATATTTCCCTCCTGATTCAATAGCTTTTCTTAATAAATCTTTATTAAGAGATAGAGAAATTTTTCCTGTATCAATCTCTTTCATAAGCTGCTCTCCATGCTTCTTCCTATAACTCTTCTCAGCATACGTTTGTGTTGCTTCTTCTAGGGACTTAATTTGGTAAGATGCATCAGCAACCAATTGACCAAGTTAGCTAATAGCTGTTGTCAAATGCCTTGTAGTTGTTTCCGCTAGTAGACTTGTCATAATATCCACAACATTCTGAATGGTTTTAGCTTCCATTCTCTGTTCTTTAAGTCTCTTCTTGTGTTCCCTAGATTGCATGACAGCTGCAATCTTCATCATTTCAGATGCACTCATATTATCAACAATTATAGGCTCTGAGATGCCTAAGAAACTATAGGAAATAAATTAGAGGAGATGCAAAACCTTACATCCCTTTCACAATCACCCCAAAAGCATTCAATGAGCCACAAAATGATAAAGGCTGGGAAGGCAATGCATAAATGCAGCATATCTAAAGAGAAAAAAGGGGAAATATGATTGAAGAGATGTCAGATTGACATCATAGAGAGATATAACAAGGAACAAAACACAAAGTAAGCATGCGGCCCGAAACATAACAGTAGCAATATCATGAAATTCATCACTGAGAAGAGAATGTATGGAGCATTTTTAGATTGGAGTAAATAACAGAGCATGTAATAGTGTATCCATGCACAAAAACCTCAAATAGGCTAGGGTTTAGCTTCTTTACATAGTAGACCATTTTCAAAGCAAAGGGGAGATAGAGACAAAACATGAAAGTAACGACTGTAGTCTGAGATCATGTACAAAAGGTGCATATCTACAAATTTATTTTTTGAAAACCCTATGCATGCATGGATTTAAAATGGAAAATATTTTGCAACAAATCTCTTTTCAAATGACAAGATTGATGAAAAGAGAAGCATACCCGATCAATAAAATTCATGTTTGATGTCCAGTTCAGTTTTCAAAACCTTATCAAGCTCTACTACGAGCTCTCAAGAAAGCATGGTGGCCAGGTTTTCCGTGAAGTTTCACAGACAACAAGTGTTCGAATGAGTGTTTTTTAGGGTTTGAAAACTCCTTTTCTTAACTTGAGTCTTCTTTTAGAGAATAAGCTTTCACATAATATGGTGACTCAACTATGGGGTGGCTTTAAAACCCTTAAGTCTTTTAAGACTTAACTTTATTAAGATGCTTTTCCTTTATCATATGTAAATTATTAATTAATATATTAATATTAGCAAATAAAAACAACAAATCATGAGCCAATATTAGTATAATAATTAATTATTATTATTATTAATTATTTTCACACACATATATAGGAATATTTTTAATTTCTATATCCTTATATGTGTGTGTGTGTGTGTGTGTGTGTGTGTGTGTGTGTGTGAAGGTAATTAATATTTAGCATCTTAATAGGCACTTTGAGTTTGGTCTTAAGCATGTAGACACAATATGAAAAATTACAAAATACATATCTAAGTTGGATAAATTATGAATCCACCTAGTGTTTATTATGACGTTTCTTAGATATTTACTTTAGAGATATTCCTATTATGCATACATGCTAAAAGATCAAACTCATCATGAAGAGAAGTCATCATGTAGTTTGGGGTCAGATTTGAGCTTGAGTGCAAGTTTACATGAGTTTTTCTCATGATTTTGAGGTGATAAGGCTTGATTTTGAGTGCCACATGGGTCAACCTTTAGTTGACCAAGAGTTTGAGCTAAGTTACCCACATTTTTGCATGTTTTGAAGCCTATTTTGGTGGCTTTTCATTTATGCTCGAGGATTAGTTTTTAGAGAAGATATTTTTATTGGGGGTTCATCTTCATTCATTCTGGAGTCGTCTTTCCTCTACCTTTTTGGAAGGTTTTTGTATAAAGTGAAAAAAATAAAAATTCTTCACTAGTTATTGATCATTCTCTTGCTGGTTTTAGTATAGAATACATTCTTGTAACTCCTATGTAGTTTTATGATAGAATACTGAATAAAATTATCATCTTATGCCTTATATCTTTGGAGTTCATTTTCTTATTCATGATTGAGAGTTAGTTTATTGTGTTATGGTCTAGATAACCTTTAGATTTTCTGTCTCATTTGTAAGTCACAGGTTGTGCATTGTGATTAATTGGTTCATTTGGTTGATTGTGAAAGTTTTCTTTCCTTTCAATTTCTTGAGTTTAAATCCTTTGAATGAAATATTTATGTGTTGTGAACTAGAAGTCTATTTGTGCAAATTGGTGTTTTTAGGAGTGTATTTCTGTCATTTTGAGATATCATATTGATGCAGCACCTTAGTTTAGCATTCACAAACTCAGTCTAGTATCATTTTTAGTTTCTTATCCTTTTTCTTGGCAAAGAATTTAGAGTTATTCATAGGGAAACATCCCTTCATCTAGAGGTTAATTCTCACTATAGGCAACCCACAAGCCTGAGAATTATCCCATGTGTCACCAACTTTCTTGAGCTTTCAGCTTGTGCATTACGGGTGCAATTTGAGTGAAAAATATCCACAGATTTGCTAAAAGAAAAAATAGAGTCTCGAAGTGGGAGTATGTATATATGTGGAAAAAATCAGAAAAATTAGATAGGATCACATGGGAAGGATATTGGGATACCAGAAGGAGTGTATTGCTCAAGGGGAGCATAAATCAGTTGAACTGATAGGGAATCCATTTTTCACATGAGTGTCGCCATCAATGACAAAGGGGGAGATTGTTGGCAATTGACACTCATTGGATTCATTTATTTGTCATTGATGGAAACACGATTAGATGGAAGTCATATGTCAGTATTAGGAGGCATATATCGACAGACATCGGCTTTGGAGCATTCAAGGCTACACCAAAACCGACACCAACACCGACATCAGTACTTGAAGGAAGCCGACATCAAGGGAGATTTATTTAGTAAATCATTTTGTAATTATTTTCGAGGCCGATATTGAATATCTTTTGTAAAAGCATTGTAAGCCGACATAAGGCATATTGTTTGTAATGGGTATATAGGTCAGTCTACTAGGTCATTTTGAAGTATATGATACAGGATATGACATAGGATGCAAAATAGGAGAATATAGCAGAACTACATAATGCAAAGTATATGTATGTAGATCATTTGTATGAGAATGTTATATCATGCAATGATCTGTAGATAGCTTGGAAAGAATTCTTGGAGGAGAAGAGATACCGATAGTAGGGTTCAGGGTTTATGAACTGGTACTGAGTAGAGCGAGAACTAGAACTCTATTTGGCATAGCAGATGCATTTTTTAGTTCAATTTTATTGTTTTACTTCAGAAAAAACTTGTAGTCAGTGAGACTCTTGAGTGATGAGCAGTATGCTCTAGGTAGTGTGCCTTCCTGCATGTGCAGGCCCCCATTATATGTAATATCCTTTCATATGGCCAGTGAACTGATATTGTGGGTAACAAATCCCACTGTGGTTTTTCCTCTTTGAGGTTTTCTATGTACAAATTATGTGTGTTATGGTGTTCATTTATGTGGATGGTTTATTTTCTTCAAGTTATATGTTTATTTTTTTACCGATTTATATGTGTATGGCATAAAAGGATAAAATCTTGTGTTACCAGTAGAACACTGATTCACCCCCCTCTTAGTGTTCTTGGATCCCAACAATATGGTCCAAGAGTAAAAAATGTATGGTTGTGAACTCCCCCTAAATTACATATCTCCATACACATTTAAGTGCATAAAGTGGATGAGAAAACTCCTAACTTGTGTCTTAGATATTCAAATGTGTTTACCGATAGAGGTTTTGTGAAGATATTAGCTACTTGTTCACTTGTAGGAACATATTCTACCTTCACTTATTGCTCTGCAACATTCTCTCTAAGAAAGTGGTATTTGATAACAATGTGATTTGTCCTTGAGTGCATAACCAGATTCTTTGAAATGTTGATTACACTTGAGTTATCACATCATATTAAAATAGGGTCAGATATTTCTATCTGAATGTCCTTGAGGGTCTTCTTCATCCATAACACTTGAGAACAACATGTAGTAGCAACAATATATTCTACCTTAGTAGTAAATAAGGAGACTAAATCCTGCTTCTTGTTGTGCCATGAAACTAACTGATCACCTAAAAAGAATGCTCCACCGCTTGTGCTTTTCTGGTCATCAATGTAGCCTACCCAATCAACATCAGTGTAGGCCTATAAAGTGAAATCTCTTTGCTTTGGATACCATAAGCCATAATTAAGTGTTCCTTGTAGGTACCTGAAGATTATTCTAAGTGCATTCTCATGTGACTATTTAGGTGCATCTTGAAATCTTGCCACCATACATACTACCTACACTATATCTGGTCTTGAGGGAGTAAGGTATATCATACTACTAATCATGGATGTATACATGGTCTGTTCCACTTCCGGTGACTCATCAACCTTGTTCAACTTGCATCTGGTCACCATGGGGGTACTTACTGGTTTATTTTCTTCCATCTAAAACTTCTTCAACATATCTCTGGCATACTTGGTTTGAGAGATAAATATTCCTTTATCTTGCTGTGAAATTTGCAAACCAAGAAAATATGACAGCTCTCCAAGCATTGATATCTCAAACTCTGATTGCATCTAACCGGAAAACTCTTTACACAAGATATCCTTATTTCCTCCAAATATTATATCATCCACATATAAAACAACAATAATCAAGTGATTTCCATCTGCCTTGATGGATAGATTACCATCTACACTTCCCTTTCTGAAACCTTGCTCCTTAATATACTTATCCAATCTTAAATACCATGCTCTTGGAGCCTCATTAAATTTTTTGGGTTCCATTTTAGTCATGAGGCAAAAATTCACTTGTTCATTGTTCTAGGCAATTCTTCTTTTGGTTTGTACACCATCATTTTTATTACCTATAATCTTCTCTTCCGGGTGATTTTTCTACACATATCTATTAGGGGTCTTATTGGGTACTTCTCTTAGTTCACTATCTGACTGAATTTCATCTTCATCACATGAATCATCATACCAGTTTACTTGTGCTTGTTTGCCTTTATGCAGATCTTCATCAACACTTACATGCACACTTTCAATGACTCTTCTCGGTCTTTTATTGTAGCATTTGTAGGCTTTGTTGTGAGTAGAGTAACACAAGAAAATAGTTTCATCACTCCTAGAATCAAAACCACCTAAACTATCTTCAACTCTCTTGATGAAGCATTTACTTCCAAAAACTTTGAAATATTTAACTGATGGCTTCCGGTCATACCACAGTTCATAAGGTGTCATTCTGCTCTTTGTTCTTAGCTGAACCCGATTTAGTGTATACATAGTAGTATGAATTGCTTCCTTCTAGTACATATCTGATATGTTTACTTCATTCAACATAGTTCTCACAATCTCCTTGGCAGTCTAGTTTTTCCTTTCTACAACACCATTTTGTTGTGGTGTTCTTGGGGCTGAATATTGTCTTTTGATTCCATGTCTCTCACAGTAGTCTCCAAACTCATTTGATGTGAACTCACCACCCTGGTTTGATCTTAGACAATTCATATTGCATCCACTTTCCTTCTCAACCATCTTCCCAAAGATTTTAAACCTCTCATATGCTTGTGATTTGTCATGTAGAAAAGTGTCCCATGTCATTCTTGAAAAATCATCAATGAACAGCATGAAGTATCTTTCATCGACTAAAGCTCTTGTTTTGGTTGGACCACACAGATCTGTATGCACAAGTTCTAAGGGCCTTGAGGTATTATGTTCTTTGGTCTTGAAGGTTACCTTAGTCTTCTTACCTCTTAGACATTCATCACAAAAGGTGCTTGTTGGTTTGATGATCGGTGGCACATGTCTCACATAGCCTTTCTTGCTCACCTTAACTAGATTATCAAAGTTTATATGGCCTAATCTTCTTTGCCACAACTAGATCTCATCTACTTGTCCCATAATGCATTGGGACTCAAATTATTCCTTCAGATTGTACACATTTCCATCTACCCTTTTACCTTTTGCAACAATCTATCTGGTACTTTCATTCCTTATCTGACAGCTGGTAGAGTTAAATGTGAATTTGTATCCTTTATCACACATTTGACTCGCACTTAAAAAATTAAGTTTTAGTTCTTCCACATAGTATACATCATGTTCTTTTAATTTGCCATCTATGTGCAGAGTACCTTTGCCTTTTATCTTGATGGAAGAGTTGTCTCCGAACCTCACCAAACCTCCATTCCAATCATCAAACTTGATGAACTTCTTTTTGTCTCCAGTCATGTGATTGGAACATCCACTGTCTACAACCCATAAATTTCTTCTTTTTGCATGTAGGGCAGTCTAGATAATCAGATTTGACTCAGCCTTATTCTTATCCTTTTCAACCCAAACCGGGTTGGCTTCCTTCATCTTGTCTGCTACAATTTTCTGCTCCAGTTTTGATTCTAGTCTCTAATCTGGTACTGACTTCTTTTGCTCAGATGTCTTGATCTTGCAATTCTTTGCAATGTGGCCAACATTTTGATAATGATAGCATTTCACAATTACATTGAAAGAGGAACTTGAGAATTTATTGTAGGACATCGGCAAACTTCTCCTACATTCATAACTCCTATGACCAAAACCATTACATTGATAACAAGTAACACTCATCTCTCAGAGTGTAGAAAACAAATTTCTACTTTCAAAACTAGTAGGGGGCTTACACATCAAACTACAATCAGAAATTCTATGACCAAACTTATTACACCGGTAATGGTAACCATGGAATTTGGGTACATACCAATCTTGTCTCTTTGGACCGGAAAGCATTTGTCTCATCGGGTGTCTTCTTCTCATATCATTATAGACTCTAGTGAACCATTCATTATCAACCTTGGGCTTGCCTTTAGGATCTGAATTTCAGTACAGTGAGTGAGCCTTCCAGTTCAAGGTTTGAGCATTCCAGTTCACAAGCTAATTTCTTGTGGCTTCAGCATAGGTCTTTTTCTCGGTAGCTTTGTTCATAGTAAAGGTTTGTTTTTCTTTAATCTTACTTGAAGAAGTAAATTATATCTCCTTTCCTGATGTGTCTTTACTGTTGGAACTTTGTCCTTCTTCAAAACCTATACCTATGGTATCTTTTGAGTGCTTCTGATTACTCAACATTTTGTCCAAGGCTTCAATGTTGCTCTCATATTTGCAATTCATCTTCAATTCATTCTTTCTCTTTTCAAGCTCTTTTCTGAGCCTTATATTTTTTTCTTCCTGATTCTGATGCTCCTTCTACTTCTTTATCAAATCAGAGGATGTAACTTCACATATCCTCTTATCTTCTTCCAACTAGAGTTTCAGATCAGAATTTTTTTTTCTTGGACTCCTCCAGAGATTTCTCTAAATTATCTTGTTCTTCTGCAGCAGCATACTTAACCTTCTTGAGTTCCCTTCTTATTTTACTTAACTCCTCAAGAGAACTTATGAGCTCACCTTCCAAATCCACTTTAGCTTTAATGTATTTATCTTCATTAGCTTCATCGACTGGTTCATCTAATGCTATAAAGAGATTAGTTTCTCTTTCATCCTCGTAACAGTCATTCTCTGAGGCACTTTCTTCATCTATGGCATCATCTTCAAAAGCATATAGATTGTTATGATTATGGTAGCTTCTTCTTTCTTGTCGGTAGGCTTTCTTCTTTTTTTTCATACTTGAAGGTCTTTTGGTGCTTTGTTTCTCCTCTCCATCATTCTCACCATAGGGACATTTTGAAGCAAAGTGTCCTATTTTACTACAGTTAATATATTTGAGAGGTAATTTTCATTTTTACTTATCGGATCCTCTTTTAAGCTTCCTTACAAATTTTTCTACCACTTTATCTGATTATTCACTAGATTCTCCATGAGTAATTTTATCCTTACCCTTTTTTATGGAGTTGAAAGCAGCCTCTTTCTTTTAAGTTCCTTCACTAGTTGTTCTCATCTCATAAGTGATTAGGGACCCAAATAACTCATCCACTAAAAAGGTTTTCAGATCCTTGGATTCTTCTATTACAAAAACCTTTTTATCTTACTTAGATGTGAGAGATATAAGTACCTTTTTGTCAATGACTTCATTAGCTATATCCTCTCCAATTCCTCTAATAGTGTTCACCGTTTCATCAATTCTTTGAAGATAATCAACAATCTTCTCTTCATCTTTCATCTTCAAGACTTCAAGATGACCTCTTAGTGTTTGTAGTTTAGTTTGCAGTTTAGCTTCCTTGACCTTGACATCTTAAAATAATCTCTTCAACTTATCCCAAGTTTCCTTGGTGGATGAGTAGTGCATAACCTTAAAAAACTCATTATCAGACAAACCACTGAGAATAGCATGCTTGGCCTTGGCATTGTTTTCATACTCCTTAGCATCCGGATCTGTAGGAGGAGCATTAGGGACAATATACCCATTCTTCGTAGACATCCAAACATCCAAACCTAGGGAGGACAGATAGGTTTCCATTCTTCTACTCTAGAAGGCATAGTTGGTACCATCAAACATGGGAGCTATGGAGGAGGAGGATTCATTCCTTTCAATTGTGTTCTTAAACCATAATCTACCCAAGCTAGAGAAAGTTTTGACCAACTGTGAACCTAAGGCTCTGATTCCAATTGTAGAACACAAGATATCACTAAGAGGGGGGGTGAATCAGTGATTTTAAACAATTTCGAACAATGTGTGCAACCGGTAGGATAATGAAAACACTAACAAGAAACCACACACAAGAGAAAGTCACATAAAATCAGATATAAGATGAAAATCCAATGTGGGAAAAAACTTAGTGAGAAACGCTTCTAGAGATCTACTGCTCCAATCCAGCCTCACAATGAAATAATAGGTTTACAAAGTTCAGGGCACCAACCCGTAGAAATTTATGGGTGCCTACCCAAAGGAGCACCAACCCCTATTATATTTTGAGCACCAACTCAAGGAGCACCAACCCCTACATTGAGCACCCACTGAGTGAAATATAATGAGATATAAAATCAATATAATGATAAACACCTGGTTGCAAATGAGTTTTGTAACACCTGGAAACTATTCACTTTGACGGTTGAACTCTTTTCTGTTACATGACTTCTCTTCTCTACTGATTCTCTATTCACTCTATCTTAATATTTTTAAATTAGTTTCTACCTTGGCAGATCTCATCTCACACTCTATCTTTTCTCCTTTACTCTTTGTTGCTATCTTACCGATTCAGACACTATCAGTTAGATGAACTGTTACACTCTGTAACTGTCTACTGGTTACCTTAAACCTTGTTAGTTAAACCTTCCTTACCTGTTCTTCAACTAAAGTCACTTCAAGATTTTTCTATCAACACTCAAACTGATCAACTATCACCTCACAAAAACACACTTTAGCATCAATCATCCATCATCCTCTCTCTTATTCATAGCTTAAGTTTTTGATCTACATATTTAAACACATGCTTTCCTGCCAAAACAAAAACTCAAACTTCACGCGCTTAGGGTTTTCTTCACCAACCACAATTTGTATCAAATCATATCTCATCTTCTTGAATCAACAACCTGTATCAGGTCAGCAAAAGGTCTCTATCCTTTTTTAATCTTCTTATAAATGTTTACTATATTTAGAAAACTGGCCCTTGTTCATCGGTCTTGATTTTGTCGATCACAATAAATGATCTAGCTATTTCCATCTCCAAATCAACAAGATGATCAGATGTCTTACTTCGATCATAATATCAAAGAATAAAATCTATGCTCTTCGATCTTCTTTAAGCCGCAATCCTCTATAAGCGATCCACGATTTTTGCAGTCGACATTTAATACCGACCTAGTTGGCAACTACCTCATCGACGCACCATTCACCTACCACTGCATGTTCACCACCTAGAGTCCACATGACATATCTGTCAGCATCCAACTCACTTGATTGTGTCGATTCAAACTTAGTCATTGACTAAATATGCTACCGATATACACTAATCAGTTAACCTTCATATCATTCATGTTTTTGTTCTGCTGGTTCGTACATGATATCATGGACCGCACTTATCGGATTTGCTTGCTTACCAGTTCATATACTTACTGACATCAACATGCCAACAATATCCAATGTCGGTAACAACATATTGCACATTGGTTGACATCCCATACCGGTTGACATCGACATGCCAACAATCTCCAATGTCGGTAACAACATCTTGCATACCGGTTGACATCGACATGCCAACAATCTCCAATGTCGGTAACAACATCTTGCATACCGGTTGACATACTTACTGGTTGACATCAATAACAATACAATGCCAACATTTGTCTGTCATTGCCCTCACTTCAGTAACAAACTTTAAATAACCAACATCTAATGTTATGATCATGTCCTGAAATAAATTGAAACTTTGGATTCTTGTATCCCTTTTCTCCTTCATGTGTGCTATAATCTTTGGCACCATTTGGCAGATGTCAATTTTCTAATCATTCAAATCCCTCATGTGCTTATCCTTATTAGCAATATGGGCCATAGTCCAGTGTTGAAATGTATGAAAAGAATCAATTTCGGCTCTTAGCTTTTGTTCTTCATTGGAAACATACCTAAGATCTTCAATGATTGCACTTATTATTTTCTCAATCTCATTTATTGCAGGACAAGCATCAAGATACCTTTGTGTGGCTTTACACAAAGTGCCCAAGATATGTTGGGTGTCACCTCTTTGATAAAGCTTCCAATTTAGGTTTGTTTTCCTATAAACACATCTATTATCTTCAATAAGGACTCAACCCTTGTAAACATAATCTAATCTCCCAATGAAAATGTTTACCCTATGTGCCAGTATCTACTCAGGAGTATTATACATTTTATGTGGTATTTTATGTAGGACTTCTTCACTTGATGCTTTCAAGTCCTGAATCTCCTTCTCATATCTTTTCTTTTCTTCACCCCATTCCTAGATATCTTTAGTATTGTCTATTGGCTTGGGGTGAGCATGCTTATGTAGAATGATGTCTTTACTCTGATTGTCTCATCAAATCCTTTTTCTTTATCCTTCCACATAGCATTTTCAATATACTATCTATTAATTTTTTCATTCATTTCCTTGTGTCCCTTTTCAAGATGAAGTATTTTCTATTGTGTGTGTGTCTCAATCCATATTTGGTAAACATGGCAAAGTGCATGGTCAAAATGGCTGCCTCTAATAGGGGGTATCTTTCATGTTTTTTAAAATAGTTGTTCTCTATGTCTCTTTTACTATACCTACTAGCTTTGGCTTGCTAGTGCTTTGAAAATTCACTTAGGAAGCTAGTATTTCAGTTTTAGGATTATACCCTATACAACTTACCCCTTCATCCGAATTAAACTCTGCCACCAATGAGGGGTCTACTTGTTGTCTCACTTGATCTAATTAAAACATTTGTTTTAAGGTCATTCTTGGAACAATCAACATATTACTCTTCATGACCACTTCCCTTGCTTCCGCTGGAGTGATATGTATATTATCAAAGTTTATTTATTTGAAGGTTTGAGCAATAACCTCCTCATGCTTGGATTCATCCACAAGCATGAGGTTCATTTATTTTATTTCCTCCAAATCTTTCATTTTTATTTTCATCCAAAAATATTGGAACTTAGGAGAATGGATAAATTCATCATCCTCTAATAACCTCATAGATATCACTATCCTTTCATCTGTAGCATTCACAGACTCTTCCCCTTCTTCCATTTGAGCTTCATAGCCATGGGTTTCCTATTCTTATCTTGGTGGATCTATTTGTGATTGATCTGCCCCTTCATCACCCTTTAAGGCCCTTAATGTACTCATGGACTCATCAGTGTCTCCTTCTCCCTCTGACTTCATAAGACACAAGGGGATCAAGGTCATGTATCTTTTGTTTCTTGGATGGGGGGGAGTAGGATAATTCTCCTACATAGATTCATCATTAGATACATCATGAATAATAATGCCATGGGGTTTCTTTGGTGAAACTGTGGCCTTCTTTGGTGGGGATCCATCACCTATTGATTTTTCATAAATTCTTTCAAATTTATCTAAACACAAATCAATTCTTGTCAACTCATCGGTTTCTTCATTGAAAAATCTAGGGAAATTAGGGTCCCTTTTCTTCTTGTCCTCTTCTAATCTCATCAGAACATGCCACTTTTTCCTTCTCTGCACAATAGCTTGAAATGATATATAATTTACAATCAAATCCTCTTGTATTAGGACCTCATGTGAAACTATTTTAACAATAGAACCAATATGACATTAAGGATCACACACTCTTTCCTTGCCATATTTCAAAGAGTACTTTATTTTCAGATAACCCTACAATCTTTGAAACATATTTGACCTGATATAAAAACTTGCACATGTGGTAACATGGGGAAAGTCTACTCATTTTTTTATCACTTCCTTCTCGAGCCATGGAATTTTCCACATAAATTCCAAAAATGCAAGTCTGTTTGATACAAATAAGGGTGACAAGTAAGGGGTATAAGGGCACCCATACACTCTAATAATGGTATGCTCTCCCATGTAGAACTAATCAGAAATTTTTTGAGTATGACCCTTTTTAGGATCATAAGAAAGTGGTCTCAACACCCTTCTCAAGTCTAGTGAAAATATTTCAACCTAATGATTGAGGGCACCAAAAATCACAATAACAAATGAATCATGAAAAAATTTATAGTCACAATCCTTACATCTTTTGTCCCATAAATAACACCACAATTGTATTGGTAGCCTGTTTCCCTGGTCATCCACCATTCCTAGTTTTATTCGTCGGCTAAAAGCTTGTCTATTCTGAAACAAAATCAAATAACATAACAGGGAATAATGGCAAAAGTCACAACTCTTCTTCTCCTTCCACACCACAAGCTAACCATGAATTTTCTTCTCTAATTCCAATGCAAAGTCAAATTCAAGGTTCACTTTGAAATTTTGTATTCTCATGGCCATGTACATTAGTGATACTAGCATTTTTGCCTTGGCATCCTCTCCCAACACTTGACACAAAGCAAAGTATGTTTTTTGGAAGTACAAAAGAAAATACTCCATAGGAAAGGGTTCATTGCCTGAGATCACCACAAGTTTTTTGTTCATGCCCCTCATTTGATAATGTGGAAGCTCATCCTTCCTAAAGGTTTTCCTTAACCTAGTATAATCAATATTGAACTTCTCCAAGTCAACTTTAGTGAGAACTTGTTTGTTTAGCATAAAACAATCAATAATGGCTGATTTTATGACCACTAGCAAGGGATTGCCACTAGACATCCTGACAATTCAAGTTACAGGGTGATAATTTTTGGCTAATACTTGAATCAATTCAACATCTATGAAGAGATTAGGCACTACTAACTTGACAACATCTAGGGTCCAGGGATTTGATGCAAGGACATTCCTATTTTTGTCTTTATAAAAGTACCAGAATAAATCTCTCCTTACTATGGGAATTGTGGCATCCCGACAACCTTCAAACTTTTATTTGAACATATTCTTAACCCCTGTGTCTACTAAACCAAGTAACACATCTAGAAGTGATTTTTGCATTGGCCTTTTAGTTGGGTTTGATGTCCTAAGTTTCCTTTTGGAGCTTTCACCTCCTTTTGAACTTTCAAATTCTTTGGATTCTTCCTTCTTCCTTGGCATCTTATATTTATACTTCCTACTTGGATTTCAACTAAATTTTATGAATTTTTCAAGTCAAGGAATAATGGAGCACTTGTAAGTTTTCACAAGTGATTATGGCCCATTCCTCTTCATCACAAATCTCTTTGTGCAATTCTTTAGCTTGAAATGATTTTTTAAATAAAATTTGACTATTAATGGTGGTTTTTGAGGGTCTTTTCTACATTTATTTCATGCATGCCATTAACAGCTCCACCACCCTTTCAAAATTTTGATTTATGACAAGTTGATGTCACTTTCAACTTGTCTCGGCTTGCCCTTTTTGCAGTATCACAAACCTTCCTTATTAGATTTATTTTATCTTTGTGAAATAGCAATAGTAGTTATCACTATGTCGTAACACTTGTCTCCTTTTTATTTTATCTTCTTGCGATATGGCGTCATGTAATTTAACTGTTACTGCTATATCACAACTTCATCTTTTATTAATTGTGTCCACCTTGAGATTTGGCAATATTTTATTAAGTTGTCGCCATATCGCAACATCATAATCCCTTTATTGAGCCTTTCTAGCGATAATGCAATAATACTTTGATTTATTTTATTATCGCTATATTGCAGTGTCCTTTTTTTAATATTAGTCCTTCCTTGTGATATGGCAATGATACTATGGGCTTGGCTCCTTTCATCATTGTTTTGCAGGTAGCTCCATATAATAGGAAATAAGTTTTATGAAACAGTGATATTTTGATAGACTTTATTTTCTTTACCGTTGTTTTGCAAGACACTTAGTATAGTATAATATATGTTTTGTGAAGTGGCGACACCTTTGTTTATTCATCTCTATTTCACAATATGCTAGGGATAATAGAATAGAGGTTTTGTGAAATAGCAATATCCTTGCACACTTTATTTCCTTGGTTGCTATTTCGCTTGACAAAATAGAATATTGACCCTATGAAATAATATTTTTAATGATATCACTTTATGTTGGTCAATTAAGGTTATGGATGGGGTGTGTTGGGAAATAATAGAAGATATGAAATTATTTACTGACAAATAGGGTTTTCAACAAAGGCATGATCTTTTAGGGTCTATTAATGGCTCAAATATTTGATTTGTTATCAGGGCCTTAGTATTGATCTTTGGATTTTTTAGGCTAGAAAACATATTGAATTATGAAAAATAGACAACTCAACTTGTGAACACACATAACTCAAGTTTACTTGATTTAGTTATTCTTATGGACAACTGTGGGAAAATAATCATGATTATATAAGAAACTCAAAAAAAAATTATAGGGTCCAATAGTGGCTCTAGTTGGGGATGAATGGTTGTTACAGTCTTTCCAAGAATCAAGGATATCTCTGGGGTAAAAATCAAAACTAAAAGGGAAAGGAAAAGGGAAAGAAAACCTAAACTACTATGCATGGAACAAATTTGCCTTTTAGTAAAAGAAGTGTTTCAAGAACTATCCATGCACTAGCAATTCTTGATTTTCACTAGGCATATTCTACAAGTAATAAGAATCTTCTCCACATTTTCCTATGATGACAAATGTGTTGGATATTATTGCTTCTAGGATATGTTGTTGTCATTGATGTCAACATATTCCTATGTTTTGGTGTTGATGAGAGCTCTTTGGTGATCTGGTGATTGGATTGAGTTGATTTGGTTCATTTGAGGATTTTTGGTTCTATAATGAAGTATTTCCAGTATCTTTACTTAATTCCTTATTGGTTCCAGTGATACGGAAGTTTACTTGATCATATTATTTGATCCATTTTGTAGCTTAGCTTTTTTGTTTAGTGGTTGGTAGAGTTTGGTTTTTCTCTAGTGAGCTCCGATATGATCATATTTCTGGTTGCAGTTTTGGGAGAATGTTTTGGATGTTCATGTGTATCTTCAATTCAGATAGTTCATGATTTGGTTCTTTTCAAGCTATCTTTCTAGTCTAAATTGTTGTTGTTGACTGTTCCTATGAGTTAGTGTGTTGATCGATGAAGATTTGAATAAGTGGTGTTGGTGCAGCTATTGTGGATGGTTCTAACGTGCTTGTTGGTGTTTCTTGACCGTGTCCTATTTGTCTTAATGGTCCATATTGATTCTTGTGTGAGTTATTGGTTATTTTGCTAAACTGGTGATATTCTTCGTGCTATGCGGTATTCTTAGTGGTGTAATGTGTTGCAGTTGATCTGGGTGAGATTTCTGGTGGTGATGAATATTTGAAGATTTGATTTAGGTCTATGTTATGTTGTGTATATCATTATATTGGTCTGGTGGTTGATCTATGTATTGTGTGATGTAATTTTGTAATTGTGAGTTAAGGGTTTAGTCGACCTTTTAGTCAAGGTTGATGAGTTGTATAAATAGGTAGCATAGTCATGTAATTTGGGTATCGGTGTTGTGTTTGCATTATTAGAGAGTGGTGTATGAGGTAAATAAGAGAGCTTATATTTTTGTGTGGTGTATTGAGTAAATATTTTTGTAGGGCAGACAAATGTGCTTAACTGGAACTCTCATCAAGCATAAGTAGAGGCTATATTTACAATTCATATAATCTAGATTTAAGTCCAAATCTTATTATAAGGTATGAACCTTCCCTGAGGGTTGGAGCCTTTTGGGTCATCTTATTTTGAGTAGTGAGATCTAGGAAGTGTGTCTAAATGCATGTGCATTCCCTATTGTAATATTTTCACATAATACTACAGAGTATCATCTT
This sequence comes from Cryptomeria japonica, assembly GCF_030272615.1. Classification (NCBI taxonomy): domain Eukaryota; kingdom Viridiplantae; phylum Streptophyta; class Pinopsida; order Cupressales; family Cupressaceae; genus Cryptomeria; species Cryptomeria japonica. The sequence continues at coordinate 325,319,781 of NC_081410.1, forward strand.
ATTATGGGTAGGTTCCCACCGTGGTTTTTCCCTTGACTAGGTTTTCCACGTCAAAATCTTGATGTTATGTGTTGTGGTTTCATTGTTCATATCTTTATTTTTGTTTGTTTTGTTAAGATTTGAGATTGTGCTTAAATTATTTGAATCCAATGAAAACTGATTCACACCCCCCCTCTCAGTTTTCCTTCTTGGCTGCTGCTAACAAAATGGTTGTATCCACAAGGCTTCAAATTTTCCATCCTTCCCTTTATCTTGAATCTTGATATTCCACATAAGAATCATGTCATAAACTTTAAATTTCCTCTCCTCAGTCCTCTTATCATGCAACTACTAAGCTTTTTGTATTTTGATGTTCTGATTTTGAGCCTATGCTTTGATTTCATCCAGTTATTCAAGTTGCTCCATCCTTTCCTCCATGGGCTAAGGTACATTTATATCCTCCTGCAAAATGAATTTGTAAATTGGCAATATGTTGTGTGCAGGCATTCTTGCATGTGCTCCATACACTAATTCAAAGGGAGATTTACCAATTATTTTTTCATTGTTATCCTATCTTCCCAAATAACCAATCTCAATTTAGAATCCCAATCCTTCTTATTATTTTCATGCATCCTCTTGATTATTTTTAATATTCTTTTATTGCTCTTCCATTGCCTTGAGGGTGGTAAGGTAACGAATATGGAATTGCTATGCCATATGATTCACAAAACTCCTTAAATTCCTCAAACTTGAAGCAAATCCCATCATCCATGAAAATCTTCACAAGAACTCCAAAACATGTTATAGTATGGTCTGAGAAAGTTTATGACTACTTTTCCAGTAGCTTACTTCGTTGTAATTGCTTCCACCCACTTGGTGAAGTAATGAGTAGCTACTAGAATCCCTCTATGTCCCCCACTATACTTGTCTACTATTTCTCCTATGAAATCAATTCCCCATTGGTGAAATGGTGCCTCTACTTGCATAGATCTTAAAGGCAATGCTCCCTGGTATTTTATCTTTCTAGAAAAATTTTGGTAGGATTCACACTTTCTCACATATTGATAAGAATCTTTATACACTGATGGCCAATAATATCCAACCCTTAATATTTTGTGGGTTGTAGTCTTAGCTGAGATATGTCATCCACAAACTCCCTCATGCATTTCCCTCAAAATCACACCAGCTTGTCCCTCATCCAAGCACAACAACAAGACACCATCTTTAATTTTTCCAAAATAAGTCACCTCTCAAAAGAACATATTTAGAAGCCTAAATTTTTAGAGTTCTTTTTTTATTATCATTCATATTATCTGGGCATTTTTGTGTTCTAAGAAAGTATACTATATCAGTATACCATAAAGTATGTTCAATGCTACACACTACACCATCTCCAATACTCGCACTATTCACTTGGACTGCTTTGACATTTGATTATGCCATCAAATTTTCTAGACCTTGCCCCTTCACTAATCTGGTGATTTGGATATAAATATTAAATTCTTGTATCCTATTTATCCATCTACATCTTCTACCTGTGACTTCTATTTGAGAAAACACATCCTTTACAGTTGCATTTTGTACATAAGAAATTACTTATTCTCCTACCAAATATGATCTGAAATTCTTCACTACCTTTACTAAGGCATAGGCTTTCTTCCCATTGATATCATATTTCAACTCAACTACCTACAATGACTTACTAAATAATGAGATTGGTTATTCATGTCCTTCATCATTTTTCTACAACATGACAACAATAATAGTATGAAAAGATACAAATGAAAAAAATTCAAAATCTTTGCTAAAGTCTAGTGACTTTAGCATAGGGGCCTCTTTAATAGCCCTTTTAATGGATGCAAAATAATCTATGGCTTTAGATGTCCAGTCAATCTTTGCTCCTTTCTTTGGCATTTTTGATATTGGCTTGATACTTTTTGCAAAAATTGAAGTGAATCTTCTAACGAAACTAATTTGGTCGAAGAAGGACTAAATAGACTATCACTTTGCAAATGGAAATATTGTCTATAGCCTCAACCCTTTTCAGGGTAAATCTTGACTCCTTCTTTAGACACTATATGACCCTACAATTTACCCTTAGTAACTACAAAGTAGCATTTCTTAGGGTTTAATGAGATACCTATTCCAATTCCTTAATAAATATTTTTCCTAAATGCATATAGTGATCTTCAACCCATTTTGAATATGCAGTCAAGTTGTCCTGATACACCACCATGGTGATATTTATCTAGTCAACAAAAGCCACATCCATCACCCTTTGAAATGTTGCACCAACATTGTTCAAACCAAAAGGCATTCTAACATAAACATATGTCCCCCATGGAGTAGTGAATGTTGTTTTATACTGCTCAGACTCCTTGACCTTAACTTGATTATAACCTAAAAATCCATCCATCATGGATAACAATTCACATCTAGTAACCTTTTGTAATAGAGCTTCCATATTTGGAAGAGGGTAGTTGTCTTTCAAAGATGATAAGTTCAAATTCTTGAAATCTACACATAATCTTATGTCTCCATTCTTTTTCCTTACAGGAACCAAATTTGATCCCCAAGATGAATGTTTGATTGGTTTAATTATGCCACCATCTATGACCTTTTGCAATTCTCCCTGCATTTTTGGACCCAATGTAGGGTTCATGGGTCTTTGCTTCTATCTACATGGCTTGGCATCAGGTTTTAGCGATGTTTTATGCTTAAACAAATCTTCTTTATATACTTTAAGGTCATCATATGACCAAGAAAACACATGCTTATATTTTCTTAATAAATCTATAATCATTTGTCTAAGTTTTGGGCTAATTTTCCTGCTAATGTGTACCTTTTTTGGAGCATTGTCTATCCCTAAATTTACCTCCTCCAAATCATCATTGTTAATAAGAGAAACCTTGGTATTCAACCTATCATTTCTATCAAATACCCTCTCTAAATCCACCAACCCGTTGGGTATTTTATTTGTCCTTAATTGCACAACTTCATTTCCAAAAATTGTTTCCTTATCATTCACCACTTGGAGCAGGGTATTGCAATATATTTCTTGGGACTCATATTGGTCCATATAATGAAATAAATTCAACAAATCGTCATCATCATTAAAAACCTGCCAATGATAAATGTATCTATAATTGAAAGCCTTCCTTTAATTTCTACCTCAGTTATGCTAGCAAGAGTTAAGTGATTTTGTCTCAAAGCAATGTTTCCCAAGAAATCTGCCATAATTTTTTTTATCTATCAACCTAGTTGATTGAGAAAGCATCTAACATTTTAACCAAATCCTGTATTGCATGCTTATATTGCTTTAGCCTCTTATTTTTAGATGAATATTTAGATCTAGCTTGTGACACGATCAATTTTGAATCCCCAAAAGCACTTAGCAATTTTATGCCATGTTTTATAGCTAAATTCAACCCCAACATTAGAGCTTCATATTTGGCTACTTTATTTGTGTATTCAAATGATAATAAAAAGGAGTATTTGAATTTTTAACCACTTGGAGCAATAAAAACCACACGTGATCTATTTCCTTCCTTTCTACAAGCTCCATCAAAATACATCTTCCACACACCTTCTTTATCCAACTATAATTCTCTATCCATCGGATGAGTATTTTCAAGTTGTGGCTATGAAGGCTTGATCCTAAAACTCCCTAAATCATCACAAAAAAAAATCATCTTATTAGGCTCAACATGTTCAACTCTAGGCTCCTTGTACAATTTGACATCCCTTCCATTCACTAGTATTTCTGCATATGATAGATCTAATTAGTCATTTCCTCCTACTGCAACTGTCCATTATCTAGATAAGAGCATGCCAAAGTATGGAGGAGTGTTAGCCACCGTAACATCAATTTTATATGAGGCTTTAGTGTATGAAGCTAATTTTCTTTACACATCCCACATTACTCCAATAACTAGGACAGACCAATTATCCATGGTATAACATTTTCCAAAGGTAGTATCCACCCATAGCCCTAACTCCTTCATTACTACAAATGCCATGATATTTATTGTTGCTCCTGAGTCTATCATGCAATTTCTAACTAGCTTATTATTTATGAGTAGAGTAGTATAGAAAGGATCTATTTGTGAAGGGTTACTTGTAAAATTTACTCCTAAATAAACCCTAGGGGTTTTCATCACCTCTCCTTCACTTATGTTCTTCCTTTATCTTTCCTACCTACCACCCACCTAATCCATAGGAGTTTTAGATTTGTGGGATGTACTTGAAATTAATTTGGCAACATTGTTTCTATATTCTTCAATTTTCATCATCTCCAAGACTAGGAATAACATTTTTATTTGTGGCAAATCCCTAGTTATGTCAAATAATGGCATGCTTATAGTTTGATCAAGTTTACTCATCTTAAGTTCAGCTAGCTTCTCTCTTTTCACACCTTGTTATTTCTGGTGGTAACTTTTTGACATATTATTTTTATTTATTACTGTTTCTTTTGGGAATATCTTTGGAGTGTATTTGGATGCAACTATTTACCTTTATTTTGTTTGGTGGCTACGAGATTTGGGCCAGTAATTTGTTTATCTTTTACAAACATCCCAGTTGGTGTACCTCGGTTGGGGTTAACATGTCTACTCTTGAGGTTATAATTTCTCCTGGCTTGGGCTACTTACCCATGTGGTCCAAATGACAACATATTAACCATGTGATCCCCTATCTCCTGCTCATAAGTTGTTTCATCCTCCATTGTTTGAGAAATTACACAAAAATCAAGTGCATGAGGCAAATTTCAAGCTATTCACCAAGGGGTGTCTTCTACCATATTTTCCTCAGGCTTCTTTAATGGGTTTGGAGTTTCTTTTCTAGTATTCTACTTATCTTCAATAGGATTACCATCTTTCCTTTTAGTCTTATAAGGCATGTCATGTAATCTAGGTCTTTCATTCCTATGAAAGTTTGGTTTGTCATATGATGTTTCTTTATCACCCCTTGACATCTTACTAGATAAATATTTTACTCCAATCCATACCTTTTCCAACTTATCTTCCTCTTTTATTTGTTTATTTTGATTACTCCTAGGGTTTTGCAATATTTTGACTCCATCTCTTTTTACCATTTTTCCTGAAGCCTTTCTAACATTTTCTATTTTTAAGGCCAACCTGCATGCCTCATTTAAATCATTTGGATTTTTCATTCTTAATTCATAACCCATTTTAGGGTCAAATGCATTCATATAGAATTATATACACTTGGGATCAGCAGGCTTTAAGTGTGATGGAATTTTGTTCATTGACTTCATAAATCTCAAATTAAACTCTAAAACTAATGCATTGAGATTTTTCTAAGTATTAATGATTTCATGCAAGGAAAATTTTGGGTCTGAATGATCACTGTATTGTTCCTTGAAAATCCTCCTAAACTCATTCCACAAGCTTATTCTTGCATCAGGAAAGTTCTTGAGATAATCTCTTGCATCTTCTATAAGGAATTGCATAAATAACTCATATACACATCTTCATACTGGACATCAAAGTTATCCATCACCATTTCAAATGCTTTGATACAATCTTCTTTTGAAATGGCTTGATTCCCTGAAAATTAAGGTATTACATTTCTCACTTCATTGTTGATTGGGTTTTAGTATCTAAGGATCCAAAAAAAATCCAATTCTTTGAATCTAGTTATATTCATGGGCCTTCTCACAAATAAATTTTGCCTTTGATTTGGCCGATATTGTGCCTGACAATTCTACACTTGTGGGCCTTGCTAAAATTATTGATATTGTTAATTTTGTTGACTAGCAAAATTTGGTACACCTTGCTGATATTGAAGAAAATCTTGTAAGTTATGGTTCATACCAGCATAGTTGTATTGAGGAATTTGATATCCATATGAATTGTAACCATAGTTAAGGTAACCCCCACCTCCTTGGGTTGCACTAATTTTGGGCAGGAGAGAAGTACTAGATGCTTGTGGAACACTTATTTGAGTAGTTCCTAATATTGAATTTGTTTGAACATTACAAGTAGGTGGGTTGGAAATGAATGTATTTATATGAGATGAAGGGTGAACAATCATGGTAGTTTGTATATTGGGCATAACACTTTTCATAGGCATGCTTTATTGTATTTGGGAAGAAGCTTGGGTATTAGTTATTTTTTGTGAGCAATATTATGGTGCATTATTTTGGGCTATATAGGCATTACTTGTTAGGTTCAACATTTCTTGAGCAAGGAGGTCTCTTTACTTTGTTATCTTCAAACATTCTACCTTATCTCTCATTTTATTTATGTGATTCTATAAATCTTATGTAGTTGACTCACTTTGTGCCCCTAGTAAAGTGACATTATGTACTTGGGTGAAGTACATCCTCTGAATGGGTGAAGAAGAAAACCCAAGAGGGGTATTGGGTGTTTGGTGACCACTTCCTAGACTTGATGGTTGGCTTGATGTACCAGCCCGAAATTGGTTGTATGTTGGTACTTCCCTAGCCAAAGTTACTTCTTCTTCAAAATTTCTTTGTAGTTCCCTTTCTACTACTATGAGGTTGCTATATTACATTTATGTGTTGTTATTTATTGTTGGGTTGTAATATTGATTTACTCTTTCCGCCAGGGATCTATCTAGATCCATAGGTGGAGCAGTGATATTACTAGTGGATGCAGGGTTGGATAGGGTTTTATTTGAACCATTATTACTCTAGTTCTTATTTTTATTTCTTACCTCTTTCTTAATGTTCAGAGGATAGATAGGATGTCCTTGCTTTAATGATCTCCTTCCAAATAGACAAAGTCTTTTAGATACTTTCAATTGTAAGAGTCACCACCATCTTTTGAAAGAAGAAAACAAAATTTTGGTCTTTCGACTTTATCCAGAGTTCCCTAGTAGAGTCGCCAATCTATTGGTTCCCAAATTAGTAGATTGCAAAAACCCTAAGAATGTGCCAAGTTCTATAATCAGGTTGTGCAATTGACTTGGCCAACGAATAAGAATCTCCTAAAAGAAGATGTCTTTTTCTCTTCAGGCTTTGCAAAACTTTGTCAAGTGTACCTTTGATAAATAAAGCAAATTTAACTTTATACTGAAATCCCAATTTTAAATCTACTTAGTATGGCACATACACTTGAAGTGAGCAGATATTTGATACCTTATTACTCCTACTCCTAATTACTCTTATAAAATAAATAAAGAAAATTAAATCTCCAATGAAAATTACTTTATAGAATTATGATCAAAGCTTTCTTTCAGGGCTACAGAGTCACATACATCCAGTCACTGATTCTAATTCGAGTTACTTGGAATTCAAATGTGTTTATGCTTTATATAAACATAAAAAAATGTAATATTATCTAGTTCTTCTTGTTAATCCAATTATTCTCTTCCAAATTGTCATAATCAATTAAATGGAATTTAATTATGCCTTACAGAAACCAATTAACCGAATCACATAGAACAAAAAAGTCTGCTTTGATAAATCAGAAATATCTTTGATATCCTGAATTAAACAAATAAGAAAGAAATAAATTGGAGACAACCATGTGATATTTTATCTTCCACCATCAACAAATAACTGAAAATGGGAAGTCTGAATTCTTGTATTAATAAACTACCATTGTAAGAAGGTATAAATGTTTTTTGCTATTTCTTCTATTTTCTATGTTATATATAATAATAGGTCCTAGTTTCTCCTTTATATAACAAAGTTGGGAGAAGCAACAAGCTTTATACCATTATATTGCAACCCTTCACAACTAATTATGCAAGTGCATAATTAAAAGAAAACTTGATTAAAACATTTGAAAGTTTTTTGACAAATTTTTTTAACAAGTATGAAATGGAACACAATAGTGAAATATGAGAATAGTCAGTGAATATGAATATCTTCTAACAATCTCCTTAGATAGGCCTAAAAATATTGACAAACAATTAAACTAACAACATATTGCATTTTGTCGAACCTAAGATAGGCCTAAGAGGGGAGGGGTGAATCAATCCAAATCTTAACAATAGATTAATTAAAAATAACATTAAACCATTCTACAATAATACTAAAAAACACATCAACCATCAACACATGAACACTAGATTTACTTGGAAAACCCAAACAGGGAAAAACCATGATGAGAATCAAACTCACAATATGAATAAAATGATTATAATGTTTTAGGCTTACTATCAAGGAGAGAAATTGTACCTAAAATACCTACAAGACTAAGGCTCCCTACCTTAGGGAAATATCTAAGGACTTTCACAATTGAAGTACACTACTTCAGGGCAAGATACAAGATGTTGTTGAAAGACCCACTATCAATTTGTAACAAAGGAAATATAAAAATTGAAATGAGAATATTTCATGATCATGAAATTATCCATAAAATTCTATATAAAGTGACCAATATCATGGAAAACATCTCTAGAAACTATCACTATCTTAGTACACTATCTCACAGAATGTGTCACCTTCAAATCTCTTCACAAAATGGCTTTCACATGTCTGCAACCTCAAATATTCTTGCATATTATTCATATTTTCTTCTCATCAACTCACACATAATACCATATATAACTCATCCAATCACACTCCTTAAATATAAGATAGATCATCAAAAACCTAATCAAGGATCGACAACAACCATAATAAATATTATTGCACAAAATAAGCCACCTAGATCAAAAATACTCAAGGCAATCCACTTCAAGAGAAATATGGGACCCAAATACATCACAACACATCCTTCAAAGATGAATCCAATGATCCATGCACACTAACAATCCTCCAAAGTCATCACCAAATCTAACATGTAGATAGGCAATAAAGAATGTCAATCAGTTATCCAAAAGACATCTTCTAATGCAAATTATACCACACAAATATTCACACACCAAAGTGAGACCCACAAAAAAATTCTACCTCATTCTCTAATACATATGTGTATTAAAAAGCATGATCCAAACAAGATAATTCAACTGGACACACTAAACCCAAACACAACTAAATATACAAAATACAAATCAACATAACTCTTTTGCGGAATAAGAAAACTACCAAAGAAACATACTAAAAGTACTACAAAAACCACATAATCATGTCCACTAAAATGTAACATAAACTTCAACATATTCAAAGGCCACTAAATACTTTCTAGTCCAATTTGAAAGACACCCTTACTATCAAAGAATAGTAATAACTAACTTCTAAAATTCATGAACCAAAAAACTAGTTAATGCAACATAATCTTTACCATCTAAAGGAATCCAAATGATTCTATCAATGAGATATTTTTTCTTGCATAGATTTAAAACTTTTTCCTGCATATTGCCACAACCAATACCAAAAAATCAAACTCAACTGCAATAACAAACATAAGACAAAATATGAATATATCCGGACCAAAATCCATCTGGACAACGAAGTTTGACATCAATGACAACCATACAAAATCATATTTCCAAAAATTTCTCCCTTTTTCATTAATGGAAATACTTGAACACATCATATTATCTTTTTTCTTATCAAAAAGATCTATCCCCCTTTGACGTCAAAGATAAAGGGCACAATACCATATATTGATTATCCAACACATACTTCATTTCTCCCACTAACAGTAGCAACAAAATAAATCCAAGCGATAAAAGATGAGCTTTGTGATGCAGGAGCATCCCCGCTTCATAGAAATCTTGCATCGACCAAAAACATTTTCTTTCTATTTTTCTTTTTGTTTGCAGTTTCAGCATTTCTTTCTATGTATCCTGATTTTGGCTCACTGGATCCTATAGAGTTGGATTCTACTTGAACACTTGATCATCTTTCTTATTTCCTGACCACATCACATTTGGATCATTTTCTAATGAGATATCGCTATCAGTTTCCTTGATAGTTTCATGTTACCGGTTGACAGTTTCTTGTTACTAGTTACCTGGAACTATTTTGGTGATCTACCAAAACCCCCTTTTGAATCTTGTGGAGCCTTGGGCATTGATTCCAATGTTCCTTATCATGTGGCTAACCTTTTGCCATGATCTACACTTCATCCTTTGGATTTTCTAGAGGAATCTCTTGGCGGAGCCTGACCTTGTTGGTTTTACATGTTAGGCCTTGTTCTTTGGGTTTTGATCTCTTTTTGGGCCAACCGGATCCCTTTGGATCATATATATAATTATAATTGTGCATTAGAATGTAACAATCAAAGAATCAGGTAGCTAGACTGAGCATAAAAAATAGATCTTAAGATTGAAGGTCTCGATTGTGACCTATTCTATACTTTGAGTATGTTTTAGCAAGCCTGTGAGTCGGTTTCTGTAACCCAGTTGTTATTAGTTGGTTGTAATTAGTTTTCATGAAATAAAACAATCCGTTATGCATTGTCTCCATCATATCTTTGTGTTTTCATTGTGTTTACTCTTGCTGACCGGTCCACATTGATCTCTTTGAGGTCCCTCCTAGCCGGTGACTATTGGACATTTTCATATTGACAAAATAGTAGCATTGGTGAGTGAACAATACTTTTGGCCTTAGATTCATAAGGATTTTAAGAAATATGTGCAAAGTTGTAGAGTTTTTCAAGTTACAAAGGGTAGTAGTTAGAATGTGGGATTGTATAAACCTTTGACAGTATCGGTAAGACCTTAGGAGGATATAAGCATGTATTCCATACTTGGATGGCCTAAAACACCGAGAGGGAATGATTATATATTTGTGATAGTGGATAGATTCTCAAAGATGGCTCATTTTATACCTTGTAAGAATAAATCAAATGCATTACATGTAGAAGACCTATTTTTCAAGGAAGTAGTGAGATTGCATGGATTACCTAAGAGCATAGTTTCAAACAGAGACACTAAGTGTGTTGGCTATTTTTGGAGAACACTTTGGAAGAAGATGAAGACAAATTTGAAGTTCATTTCTACTTTTCATCCATAGACTGATGGATGGACATAATTAGTTAACTGGAGCTTGGGAAATTTCTTGAGATGTTTAGTTGGAGATAAAACCTGAAGTTGGGATTTGATTATTGCATAAGCAAAGTCTACCTACAACAATTCAGTAAACAAGGGTACAAAAAGAACACCTTTTGAGATTGTTACCGGAGTGTATCCTAGAGGTATATTAGAATTAAGATATATTTGCAATGAAGATTAGAGAAGTTCAGAAGCAGAAGACTTTGCAGATCACATGGCAACCTTGCATATTCAGGTTAAGTAGCATTTGGAGGACATGAACAACAATTATAAGGAGAAGGAAAATGAGAAGAGGAGACATAAGCAATTTTAAGTTGGTGATAAAGTGATGGTATATCTGAGAAAATAAAGATTTCTGGTTGGAACTTATAACAAATTGCAGATGAAAAAGTTTGGACCCTGCATGATTTTGAGGAAGTTCAGTTCTGGGAATGCATATGAAGTGGAGTTATCGAATAGTCTGAGTATTTCACCTATGTTTAATATTGTAGATCTTCATGAGTATCATGAATCAAAATTCAGTGAGGAGAGTATTGCAAACTTGGAGAAACGGTTACCCCAGAAGGAACTAGATCGGATTGAAGACATTTTGGATAGTAGGATTGGGTGAAGTACCCGGAGTAGTCAGTATAAGAAGTATCTTGTGAAGTGGAAGGACAAACCAGTTGAAGATACATCTTGGATTCTCAAGCAGAGGTAGACTGCCTTGGTTTCCCTCTGACCTAGCAAAGTGAGAGACTCACTTTTTTAATAACCCCATTTGTTTGATGCAGGAGCATCCCTGGTTCATAGGAATATTGCATCAACCAAAAACATTTTCTTTCTATTTTTCTTTATATTTACAGTTTCAACATTTATTTCTCTATGTCTCAGTTTTGGTTTACCAGATCCTATGGAGTTGGATTCTACTTGAAGACTTGATCATCTTTCTTATTTCATGATCGCATCGCATTTAGATCATTTTTCAGCAAGATACCGCTATCGATTTACTTGACAGTTTCTTGTTACTGGTTGATAGTTTTTTCTTACCGGTTTCCTGGACCTATTTTGGTGATCTACCAGAACCCCCTTCCAAAGCTTGTGGACCCTTGGGCATTGATTCTGATGTTCCTTGGCGTGTGGTCGACCTTTTCCCATGATCTACACTTCATTCTTTGGATTTTTTGGAGGAATCTCTTGGCAGAGGCCGAACTTGTTGGTTTTACATGTTAGGTCTTGTTATTTAGGTTTTGATCCCTCTTTGGGTCAACCGGATCCCCTTGGATCATATATATAATTATAATTATGCACTAGAATGTAACAATCAAAGAATCGGGTAGCTAGACTGAGCATAGAAGATAGATCTTAAGATTGAAGGTCTCGGTTGTGACCTATTCTATACTTTGAGTATATTTTAGCAAGCCTGTGAACCTTTTTTGTAAGCTGGTTGTTACCGGTTGGTTGTAATCATCTTTCATGAAATAAAACAATCTATTCTGCATTGCCTCCATCATATCTTTGTGTTTCTATTATGTTTACTCTTGCTGACCGATCTGGATAGATCTCTTTGAGGTCCCTCCTAACTAGTGGCTGCTTCACTTTGAGTCCCCTTGGAAAGATACACTTCTACTATTGATGCAGAGCATCTATCACAGACCATAAAACCTTCATTCAACGGTATTATTGATGCAAAACTAATACAAGACCTTAAACTTGAATCAAGATGCATATAAAAAGATCAACCACTCTTCTCAAATCCAAACCAATTTTCAAGGTTATATTCCATCCCTACAGACCTTCATTCAATATTTCAGATCATAACATTCACTATAACATGAGAGAACAAATTCTTTATTGCCATGGAATACCCTAGTTCAGGGTTTCATCATTTAATTTCACCAAAATAATCACAAATTATTCAATTCTTAACCAAATTAAATCTGACAAAAGGAAATGGAAAGAGGATTTAGAGACCTTTCCAACACATATATCCTTTCTTGATTGTTATTCCTCATGTGACCACACCAAGTGTTGCAATTGGACTGTTGTTGCCTTCACCAATCTACTTTTCACCATGAACTATAGCATCAATAACTTTTTAAATATTGATCATAAAGAAAATCACTCTTGTCAGACTTTATATTACTGAGTTACAAAATTTCTCTAAAATTTATAGCCAGATCCAATGGTTAAATCAAAGTTTATGAGGATTTTTCCCAAAATAGGTAACCCTTGGTAGGGTTTTGATACTTTTTGTAAAAACAAACATAGCTTGCCAAATACTCCACAAAAATAAATAAGAAAGGATTCATATGAAATATATTTCATTAATCTATCATTAAATAACATATACATATAAAAACTACACCAAATGTGATCCTCCATGGATCTATGACAACCATAGATTCCTTAAAACCTTATGACAGTTTGAGCGTTTGATGGATACTCTTTGTCAAATCCCCTCCAAACTTCTCTACCCCATTTATTTTGACCAAACATGGTTTTATAAACAATTTCCAACTACTTCCTAACTACTCTAACCACCTCATGACCAATGGATTTCATTCTTACACTTTTGTTGCACTTCTTGGAAATGTTGCAACTTTGCAATTTTTATATTTTTTTGCATTTTTGATATAAATGACTCGAACCCTTACATGGACACTTTTAACACTTCAAGATGGACCAAATATGATATCTTTGGAAAAAATGGCTCATTTATCCTTACATATTATGATTCAATGGACTCAAATAACTTTAATACATTATGAATGACTCAAATACAATAAAATTGCTCATATTATGACTTTTGACCTCCTGGTATGCTTGTGTGTTTAGGTGCATCTGCACCAACTATGCATCTAGTTAGAGAAAGGAGGGGTAGTAACTCCTAGTTTTTGCCTAATATACTCAAAAGTATCCTTCAACAATGCCTTAGTGAAATTGTTGTAACCTATTCTTTTGAAGAAATATATTCCAATTTGAATTTTTTTTGTACAACCTTTTCCCTTAACAAATGATATTGGATTGAGATATGTTTATTTCTCGAATGCATTACTGGATTCCTTGAAATTTGTATAACATTGGTATTATCACACATAATGGGAATAGCTTCATCATATACCATTTCGATATCTTTAAGTCTATTTTATCCGCATAAGTTGAGTACAACAATATGTTGCTACAATGTATTTTGATTTGTAGTAGATAGAGATACTAAATCTTGCTTCTTACTTAACTAAGAAACCAACCCATCTCCCAAGAAAAAAGCACCACCGCTAGAATTTTTTCTATAATCAATACTTTAGGCCCAATCAACATCCATGTATGCTTTCAATATTAAATCTCCACTCTTCTTATACCAAAGACCAAAATTTGGAGTCCCTTTCAAGTACCTAAAAATCCTTTTCACTACTTTCTCATGTGAATATTTTGGATTAGCTTG